>NC_091942.1:10000-1210000 GCF_041260155.1 Ptychodera flava | reverse complement strand
TTCAAAGTTTTACTTTTGTATTATTTTATGACAAGAACGTGAAAATTTAGAAAATCAAGCATGTTGACCCCATCTTTTTTCTTTAATATTTGATCAAAGTCAAATGCATGAATTCAAAAATTCCTGATAATTTTTTAAGTCTCCTTGTCTTATGTGTTACTCTCTGGCCTGATCTTGTGTGCAAGTATTTTTCACTGTCATGAGCGATCTCTGTAAATATACCTAAAAAATGTTAGCTGTTGTGTATATTTCGCCAGATAATACAGGAAATAATAGTTTTGAATGCACTTTTGAGATTTTAGAGCACGAGTTGGCTAGATTTGCCAGTGAATTTCCTAATGCTCAGTTATATGTTGTAGGCTATTTTAATGCCCGTACAGCCAACGAACCCGACACTCCAAGTGATTGTGTAATAAAATATGTGTGTCCTGAAAAAGCAATTTTGATTAATGGTGATGTAAATATTCCTGTTCGTATTAAAAGAGATAATACTTGTAATTCTGCTGGAAAGAGATTTCTCGAGTTCTGTAAAACCACAGACTTACGTATTGTTAATGTTAGGTTGTTTAAAGAACTGGGTAGTGGTGATATCACATTTATAACTGATAGAGGTCAAGTGTCATTGATTATCTCCTTGCACAGCCATGTCATTTTTGTAATATTGTTAAATTTTATGTAGATACCAGAATAGAATCAGACCATCAACCTCTAATTGTTTCGATTTGATGTGAATATGCCTCAGCAAAATCAGTCAGGTTTGAGCAATGTAACTTTGAACACCATTGATGACTCCACAAATACAGATGTTACCACGCCCATTGTGAAGTATGTATGGCAAAATGACAAACATGCAAATTACTTTGAGTATTGGAATTCTATTCAAATTAGAAGACAGATGTGTGATTTTCATGCTCTTGTTGATGAATTGAATGTAGAACAAGCTGCTGATAGTCTTTTGAAAATCTTTCAGACAGCGGCGGTTGGAATGAAACGTACAAATGAGTGTAGTTTTAGATAAAGTGGAAAATCGTGTTTTGAAAACTCTTGGTTTGATACCGAATGTAGAAAATCTAAACGTATTTTAAGTACACGGGTAACAGATTTAGAATAATAGATCCTTGTGTAATTTAGAAGAACTTATAAAGTGTAAACGTGAGTACAGAAAGTTGGTCGCCCACAAAAAGAAAGATTATAATAGTTCTAATTTAGATAAATTAGTTTGTGCAGCCAGACAAGTAAATTCCAAGTATTTTTGGTCATTGGTAAAGGGGAGGTCTACCCCGCCATCTTGTAATATAAATACTGATGACTGGTATCAGTACTTTGCAACATTATTGAATACACCAAGTGTACCTAATGATAATTATCATCAATTGTATGATGAAATTACAGATTTTGTTGACAACTTTGAGCTAGAGCTAAGAAATGAATCTGCTGATCTTGAGTCTTTAAATGCTGTAATTTCTTTAGATGAAGTTGACACATGTATTAACAAGCTCAAGTATGGCAAAGCTCCTGGCATTGATGGCATTTTCTTCAGAATTTTATAAGAATTGTCCACATATAGCAAGAGTAATGATGTGTAAACTTTTCAATTCTGTCTTTGATTCTGGAGTTTTCCCCTCATGTTGGTCACAAGGTGTTATTGCTCCCATTTTTAAAAAAGGAGACCGAGATCTTGCAAGTATTTATAGAGGAATTACTCTGCTGCCAATAATGGGTAAGATTTTCTGTAATATTTTAGACAATAGATTGCACCATTGGATAGATAATAACTATCCTATAGTGGACGAGCGAGCAGGTTTTCGCAAAGCTTACTGTACTTCAGATAACCTGTATATTCTCCATACAATCATTTCTAAATACTTGGCACACAAAAAAGGTCGACTGTATGTAGCATTCATTGATTTTGAAAAAGCATTCGATCAGATTGATCACTACTGTATGTTTTTTAAAATACTCAAATCAGGTGTACATGGTAAGATGTATAAGGTACTTTTCTCAATGTATCAACATGTCAAATCCTGTGTGAAAAAACCAAATGCAATTACAGACTTTTTCAATTGCAGCCTTGGTGTTTAACAAGGCTCAGTATTGTCACCTTTATTGTTCAATATTTTTGTCAATGATATTGGAGAAACATTACAGAACACAGAGTATTTTTCTGGGGTTGACATCGGCCTTCTCAAAATCATCTATTTATTATTTGCTGATGATTTAACCCTTGTTAGTAGCTCTAAAATTGGTTTACAGCGTTCACTAAATCAGCTGTATGAATATTGTAATACATGGACATTATCTGTCAATACTGACAAAACTGAAATCATTGTTTTTAGAAGGGGTGGAAGTCTCAAAAAGTATTAAAAATGGTTTTATAATGGGCAACTAGTGACAGTAACTTCCTTTCAAAGTTACCTGAATATTGTTCTTTCATGGACTGGACAGTGATTTCTAGCCCCAAAAAGTCTAAGTGAACTGGCCAATAAGGCTCTTGTTAGTTTGAAAAGCTGTCTATATAAATTTGGTAATATTCCAGCGTCAATGGCTTTAAAACATTTTGACTGTAAAATCATGCCAATCCTCCTGTATGGTTGTGAAATTTAGGGATTTCATCCTGCACCAGATGTTGAAAAAATCCATAACAGTATGCTGCGTTATATCCTCAGGTTATATCACAATACAGCAATTATTGCCATGAGAGGAGAATTGGGCAGAGTGTCTTTAAGAGTACCACGTTATCTTAGAATTGTTAAATATTGGCTCAGAATTGTAAAATGGATAAAAACAGACTTACCCACAAATGTTATGAATTTCAGTTAAGCAATATTGATGTTAACAGGTACGATTTTTGGGCAAAAATGTAAGACACTTATTACAGAGTTATGGTTTTGGGGAAGTCTGGAACCAACAAGGGGTAAGCAATGAATCTGCTTTTTTAAATATCTTCAAACAGAGATGTATTGATATTGACATGCAATCATGGCTAGAGGATATGAGTAAATCAAAGAAACTGAGTACTTATTCAACCTTTAAAAAGCAACTTATTTTTGGGCAATATTTGAACTGTATTGATAAACCTGTATTTAAAATAGCATTATCAAAATTTAGAATTTCCGGACACACTTTAAAATTTGAGACTGGCAGATGGAATGATATTCCTAGAATTGATCGAATATGTGAAGTGTGTAATTTGAATCTTGTCGAGGATGAGTTCCATTTTCTACTTGTCTGCCCAAAGTATAGAGATCTAAGATGTAAATATATTGCCACATATTATTACAAGTCACTGCTTGTATATAAATTTGCGATGCTTCTTTCCACTTGTAATACTGCTACTTTGAGAAATTTAAGCAGATATATTTTTTATGCCACACAATTCAGGGAAAATATCTTGCTTAACCAGGGAAACAATCTGTAACGTTTCCAATGTTTGTACTGTTGTATATAATGTTATTTACTAGCGATCCTTAAAAATAATGCTAATGTTTTTACTTCATGGCCGGAGGCCAATGGTACTGAAATAAAGAATCTATCACTCTAATCCATACTGCAGTGAGGGATTAACAGTTAGAAAAATATCGTGCATGAAATGCGTCTTTGTAAACAGTAAAAGAGGGATGCTCATCCCACGAGTACTGAATTCTAAATAAGTACAAGTTGTGATCTTTAAACATTGCAGAAAAAGACCAATTAAATTTTGATATCTTTCATGCGAATTAGACATCTACAGAATGACTGAAATTTAAGCATCCATTGTTACTAAAGCTGACCCTTGCCAAGCAGTATATTAGGGTGCAATATGTATGGTTTAACATTGATGTTCATTACACTTAAATTAATCATGGCATCTCTAGTACAATATCACAGCAATAGGTAGTGTTACTTTAAGTCATCAGATTTCGTGCGACTCTCATGCCATTTTTTGCTCATGTGTTCACACAAGTGAGCATATGTCGCAGCGATGTCTTTCTGTCTGTCTGTCTGTGTGTCTGTTGGTCTGATATCTCAAAAGCGGCTGATCAGATCAGAATCAATTCTGGTACGTAGATTCAATTTGCAAATGGCACGAACTGATTAATTTTTGGTGGGTGTGGCTTGCATACTTTTTGTTCATTTGCATAATTAATGGTTTTAGAAAAAAACGGATATACCTTAAAAACGACTGCACACAATTTTATGAGATTTGCTATAAATGTTGATCACACCAAGATATATCAGCAGTGGGAACCATTGAGGGGTGATGTGAAAAATAGTTGCTAATTTGCATATTTAATGAATTTTCCTAATTAGGGATATATACCTGATTTGACTAGATCAAAATTGACCAAACTTGGTATGTATATTGAAGATACTATGATTTAACATTATTGAAAGTCATTATGCATTTTACCTTCACCCAATTCCTAATTTCCATATTTAATGAACTTTGCTAATTAGGGATATATATCTGAATTGACTGGACCAAAGTTGATCAAACTTGCTACATGTATTAAAGCTACTATGATACAACATTCTTGAAAGTCATTACGCATTTTCACTTCAGCCAATCCCGAATTTGCATATTTAATGATCTTTTCAAATTAGGGATATATATCTGAATTAAATTGATTGTAGTTGTTGTAACTTGCTTTTATACATCAAAGGTACTGTGATACAACATTATCAAAAATCAAAAGCATTTTTACTTCGGCCAATTCCTAATATATATATTTCATGAACTTTGCTAATTAGGGATATGCATCTGAATTGACTGGACCAAAGTTGATGAAACTTGCTTTATACATTCAAGATACTATGATACAACATATTGAGAGTTATTAAGCATTTCTTCTCCAGCCAATTCCTAATTTGCATTTTCAATGATCTTGTTTAATTACCAATATATACTGGTATTGACTTGATCAAAGTTGGCAAAACATGCTATGTACATTGATGATTATACCAGGTTAAAACAATATCGAAAGTCATTTCACATTTTCATGTCAGCTAATTTATAATTTGCACATCTAATGAGCTTTCACAGTTCAGCATATATGGCTTGAAGAACTTGGCCAAGGGTAATTACAATTGCCATATAAAGTGGTGATACAATGACAGCACTCAAAGAAGTTTATTATCTTTTATTTCAGCTAATTACATATTTGTACACTTCATGACCTTTTAGAATTAATCGCTGGTGAATATTGTTCATTATGTTGATCATAGTACTTTCAATCAAGTTGTAAACATGTGGCAATGGTTCAAATTTACACACAACTACAATATATAATGAAACGCGTGAGCATTTTCAGTTCATATCTGGTTAGCTCATGTGTGCAGACACGTGAGCTTATGTCTCAGAGACGTCTGTCTGTCTGTTGGTCTAATATCTCAAAAACGACTGATCAGATAAGAATCAAATCTGGTGCAAATTACAAGAACTGATTAGTTTTTGGTGGGTGTGGCTTGCATACACGTTGCTCATTTACATAATTAATGATTTTAGAAAAAACATGTATACATTGAGAACGACTGCACACAATTTCAGGAGATTGGCTACAAATGTTGATCACATAAACATTTATCAGCTTTGAAAGGTATTAAAGTATGACATTAAATATAATTCCTAATTTGTATATTTTATGAACTTTCCCTAATTAGGGATATTTATCTGAATTGACTCAATCAAAGTTGCCGAAACTTGCTATGTACATTGAAGATACTATGATATAACAACACTGGAAGTTATTAAAAATTTATACTTCATGTAATTCCTAATTTGCATATTTCATGAACTTTTCTAATTAGGGATACATATCTCGATTGACTCAACCAAAGTTCACGAAACTTGCTACGTAAATTGAAGATACTATGATACAACAATATTCAAAGTCATTAAGCATTTTTTACATCGGCCTATTCCGAATTTGCATATGTAATGAATTTCTCTAATTAGGGATATTTATCTGAATTTACTGGACCAAAGTTGATGAAACTTACGAAAAGTATGTACATTGAAGATAATATGATATAACATGATAGACGCTAAACACTTTTACGTCAGCAAATTTGTTTGCATATTTAATGAAATTTCCTAATTAAGGAAATATACCTTGATTGACTCGATTAAAGTTGACGAAACTTGCTATGTACATTGAAGACACTATGATTACATTATTCAAAGTCATTTAGCAATTTTTTCAGCCAATTCCTAATTTTGCATATTTATTGAACTTTCCTGATTAGGGGTATATACCGGGATTTACTTGATCAAGTTGGTGAAACATGCTATGTAAATTGGTGATACCAGGTACAACAATATTGAAAGTCATTTTGCATTTCCATGTCAGGTACTTTATAAATTTGCATATCTGATCGATGATGATATGGTGAACATTGTTCATGGTGTTGATCATGAACACTTTCAATGAAGTTGCAAACATGTGGCAAAAGTTTAAATGTACTCAAAACTGCAATATATAATGAAACACGTGAGCATTTTCAGTTCATATCTGGTTAAAACATAAAATTTGAAAACATGGTAAAACATCGATTTTTTTTCTTCAAAATTTACAGACAACAGAGTTGTGAAATTTTCAAATAAGTGCTTCGTTCACTCACATTTTACAAGAATTTAATGATGTATCTATGATAGCTATAGAATCCTCCGTAGGTCATAAGCACTATACATATCTACGTAAAATACGAAATTCTTAACAGGCGATAAGTAAAAATAAACAAACTTCAACATGATAAAAAATTTAAGAAGTGAATGTTTATTTGAAAGAAAAGGTTGAAGAGTGACTACACATATTTCATACAAATTCTAAATAAGTTATCGATTAGCATTATTGACTCACTTAAATCGTGCCAAGGGACTGATAATTGGTAGCCATGTGTCAACTCAGTCATTTCTCTGTTATGGTAAAATTGTTTCCATTGCAATAAGTAAATTCATTTGGTTTTTCACGTGTTTTAAACCCTCAGCATTATGACATTTTAACGTTATTCTCGGGCTCAAGTTGTCACTGCCCTAAGATTGTCACTATACAATAAAAACATTTCTTGACTTTGAGAATTGTCGCTTAGCATTTGTGTTTATCACAATATACTAGTATGTTTCGGTTAATTACTTTTTCCGGCTTTAGGAAAGTTCAAAGCCATCGCGAACATTATATCAAATATATGCACCTATCGATTGCTAGACCGTTGCATTCATCATTATATGGCAGTACTGTAGTACAATCCGATTCCGAACTTGATGCTAAACGTTAGTCGATGTCATTTCCACTAGAAAAACTATTTCACTTGAGAATTAGTTTTTTGCGCAAGTCTTCTCCTATATGGGAACAGCAACACCAAGGCTGCGGCAAAAATATTTTAAAAATATTGAACGCATCTAAGGTAAGGTCAACCACTCGGGCGTTGGCCCAGAAAGTCACCATTCTCACTATTTCACACATAAGTTAGGCAGTTCCAACATGATCCTATAAACACCTTTTTTGTCTATACAACTTTACATCGATGATAATATGCAAAGAGACTTGACAGATGTTAACAAATGTGGTTTTAAATTAAACACATGCTCATGAATTAGCTACAAACTTGTAACTCTGCGGTGAGGCGGTCGGTGATTTTTTGCTCACGTGTTCACGCACATGAGCATATGTCGCAGCGATGCCCGTCTGTCTGTGTGTCTGTCTGTCTGTGTGTCTGTCTGTCCGTCCGTCTGTCTGTCTGCTCGATATCTCAAAAACGGCTCATCAGATCAGAATCGAATCTGGTACATAGATTCAGTTTGCAAATGTTAAGAACTGATAAATTTTTAGCTCCCATTTGAAATACACATATGGCAATTGGGAGGTTATATGGTTGAAAAAAGTCTGTATGTGAGATGTCTGTCTGTCTGTCTGTCTGTCTGTCTGTCTGTCCATCCATCGCAAAAACTCCCGTACCGCTGCATTTTTTATGCTGATTTTAATTTTGGTGTAGTGATGCCTTAGATGGTCTAGATGTGCCTTTGTTAAAATGAACTTTTTAGTCTCATGGATATGCAAATGAGGTAGAAAAAAGGCGAAAATGGTCAAAAATCAATAACTCAGGAACTACTCATCTGATCGTAGTCATATTTGGTCTTTAGGTACCTTAAGCCCCACTCATTTAAACATATATATTTGATGTCAATATTTGATGCTTTCTATTTTTAATGAATTTTTTTTGGCTATTTTAGTAAAAATTCTCTTTCTCTTGAACCAATGGTCCGATCGTTTTAAAATTTGGTGTGCAGGTGCCTTGTGATAACCCAAAATAGAATTCATCAAAATTATGGCAAAATTTGTATATTTGTATTTTTGGGCAATTTTTGCAATTTTTGGTTTAAAAAATCTTCTTTGAAACTGTGTATGCCATTAATTTCTAATTGGGTGTGCAGGTTTTGCAGTGAACTGAAGGCGAAATTTGCAAAGTTTTGGTACTTTTTGCCATGCTTTCAAATTTGGTACACAGGTGAAATGTAGTAGGTCATTCTAAGTCAAGTACTGCCTGTGTGAATAAGCAGATTATGATTGTACTGTTCCAGGCTGAGGTAGTATTTATTGATAAGAATGATGCAATGTTAGATGGTAATTGATGTTTTAACTGAATTTGACTTACATTGTATGTAACTCATGTACTGTAAAAACCCTATCAATTTGACCAGAAAAATGATTAATATGATTTTAAATAATCGAATTAAATTGTGAAACCAACAAAACTAAAATAATTTTAGTGTAGAATTATTAGAAAGTTCAACCTTTTTGACAGTTCATAGTGAATTGCTTACCATCATGGATGATTAAAACATATAGAGGCAACTTTCCTGAATCCCAACTTTGACATATTCAATATCATCATGTATTGTTCTTTGTATTTTATCTAAAACAAAATTGCTCAAAAAAGTTTTACATGATACGTTGGTCAATTGCATAAGGATAGAGAAAGTTCCAATTTCCATTTGTGGTCAACTTGATAAGGATAAAATAACATTACATTTTGAGTACAAGAACAGGGTGGTCAATTAAAGAGTGGTCAAAGTGATAGGGTTTTTATGGTAAAGCTGGGCTATAAGATTCCTTATGTGCTATTTATAGCAATTATGCAATCCGTGTAAACTGTGCAATGAAATTGTTAAATGATTCTTTATAATGGTTTTGATGACCTTGAACTTCTTAAGTTGCAAACATTTGTCTCTTCAGTGTACTTTATCCGAGTACCTACAGTCTCAACTTATTCAACAGGACTTACTTTGTAGTTCTTGAAAAAATAGCAATGGTGATTTGAGAGTGCTTGGTTACTAGGGTGAAAATACTGATAAAGATAACCAGCTGAAGATTCTTTATAACCTGACAGACATGTTGTTTTACTTATGATGTAATCTTGATAAGCAAGGCATATTTACTTTAATTAGAATGTAATTAACTCTCGTTTATATTATTATAAGCAGTAGTATCAAGTTGAACAAGCTTATATTTATAGGTTGGTCCGCTGTTGCAGGTGAAAAGCTGTAAAAATAAATGTATGTTTGTATGCATATATGCTTGTATGTATGTATGTATGTATGTATGTATGTATGTATATCTGTCTCTCTGTCAGTCTGTATGTATGTATAGATACAAGTATATATGTATATACCATTATGTATGCATGTATGTAGTATGTATGTATGTATGCATGTATGCATGTATGCATGTATGTATGCATGCATGTATGTATGTATGTACGCATGTATGCATGTATGTATGTATGCATGTATGTATGTATGTATGTCCATCCACAGCAAAATCTTGAAAACAGCTGCATGGGTCGAGCTGATTTTTGGTCTAGTCGTGCTGTATATAATGTAGATATTAAATGAACATGTCAGCATCGTTTAAATTTGAATGAGGGACAAAAAATGTGAAAATCGTCAAAAATCAAGAACTCAGGAACTGCCCATCTGACCATTGTCATACTTGGTTACTAAGTAACTTAGGCCACACAGGTTTAATCGAATTGATGTGATGCAGATATTGGCTATTTCCTATTTTTAAACAGGAACTTTCCCTACAAAACGGTAAAACCCGGATTATCATAAATTGAGCAAATATAAAAAAGCCATGCTACTGATAGGGTGTGCCTTGTTTGGTCCTAGAATCCCATAATTTTGCCATGTTTCAGGCATTCATTGTCGTTGAATCGTGCTTATGATGTTTGTGAATATACAGAGACTAAACTTGAGTCTAAAATAAACTGATAAAATGTTCCGTTTTTTTGTCCGAGAACACAGATGTTTCAAAATGTGTTCCCTGTATGACCATCTGACCCCTCTTTGCATATGTCACAAAAATGCCCATCATGATTATTTAAATTTATCATACAGTCAAAGCAATGCTGTGGGAATTCAAAAACTCCCGCCCAGTGTATGCAAATGGCTGCATCATCAGTAATCCCCCTATTGTGTGCCCATGGTCCTTTAACTTCCTGTTTAATGATATTTTTCTCTATTTTTCCATTATTTCTAAAACTAATAGTCCTACTGCTTTAAAATGTATTTAACTGTTCGTATGGATGACCAAAATAGGATCCATGGAAATCATGGTGAAATTCACGTACTTGTAGTTAGGGGAATTTTTTTGTAATTTTTGGTCAAAAACTCTTCTTTGAAAGTGTCAATCCCATCACTTTCAAAGTAGGTCCAAAAGTCATTTTGAGTTGGAGCATTTCATATTGCTAGGGTATAAGATTAATTTGCACTTGCAATGGAACTTCTGAGTAGTCATCCTGTATGCTGCAATGTCATGTGTAGTAGTTGTTAGTATTTCTGTAAAATGGGAGCACAGTGTGGTTTTGTTGGGTGTGGCTTGCTCACTTTTTGCCCATTTGCATAATTTATGATGTTAGAAAAAACATATATATTGACAACGACAGCACACAATTTGATGAGATTTGCTAAAAATGTTGATCACACCAAGATATATCAGCTGTGAAAGATATTAAGGGAACATAAAAGGTACTGAATAATTTGCATATTTAATGAACTTTCCTAATTAGGGATATGTATCTGATTTGACTCGATCAAAATTGACATAACTTGGTATGTATATTGAAGATACTGTGGTTTCACATTATTGAGAGTCATTAAAGCATGTTTACTTCATCAAACTCTTAATTTGCATATTTTTTAAACTTTTGAGGTTAGGGAAATTTATTTGAATTGACTTGACCAAAAATGATGAAACTTGCTATTTACATCAAAGAAACTATGATATAACATTGTTGAAAGTCATTAAACATTTTTACTTCAGCCAATTCCTTATTTGCATATTTAATAAACTTTCCTAATTAGATATATATATCTGAATTCACTTGACCAAAGTTGATGAAACTCACTATGTAAATTGAAGATACTATGATATAACATTATTGAAAATCATTAAGTAGTTTTACTTCAGCCAATTCCTTATTTACATATTTAATGAACTTCACTAATTAGGGATATATATCTGAATTGACGCGACCGAAGTTGATGAATATTGCTACACAACATTATTGAAAGTCATTAAACTTTTTTACTTCAGCCAATTCCTAATTTGCATATTTAATGAACTTTCCTAATTAGGGATATTTATCTTTATTGACTAGACCAAATTTGATGAAACTTGCTATGTACATTAAAGATACTATGTACAACATTGAAAGTCACTAAGCATTTTTACTTTAGCCAATTCCTTATTTACAATTTTAATGAACTTTCCTATAATTAAGGGTATTTATCTGTCTTGACTAGACCAAAGCTGATGAATTGCTTTGTACATTAAAGATAATATGATACGATATTATTAAAAGTCATTAACATTTTTACTTCAGCAAATTCATAATTTGCATATTTAATGAGAACATTTCAGACAATTGCTTATTTGCATATTTTAATGAACTTTCCTGATTGGAGATATATACTTGGATTTAGAATTAATCTGTTGTGAATATTATTCATTATGTTGATCATAACACTTTCAATGAAGTTGCAAACATGTGGCAAAGGTTCAAATTTACACATAACTGCAATATATAATGAAACACGTGAGCATTTTCAGTTCATATCTGGAGTGTTTCTGCGACCTCGCTCCCCAGTAGCGCTACAATGCCGTGCGTACGTTCGGCAAAGGTCTCAAAAACAAAAAAATCGCCGACCGCCTCACCGTAGAGCAACAAGTGTGAAGCTAGTTCGTTAATATGGATATTTTTCTACAGTTTCTGAAGGTTTAAGATCAGTATAATGAAGCCTTATAGGTAGTTTGGCGTCAATGTTTCGGTAATGAAGATCATCCTCAAGGTGTAGCCCTTTTTTACCTTTGATATCGTTGAATTCAACCGATTTAAGCGCCATATGCGACAACCCACGATTACTCGACACTAGCATATAGGTTCAGTCAATGGCCCGCATATAATAATTGCACAAATTTCCTACCAATAGGACTTGTTAGTTCATGGTAGCACACTCACCGGAACGGAACTTCTTTGAATGTCCACCACGATTCTTAGTAACAGTAGGCAGACCGTAACGGCCCCCAAATTATGTTCCAAGTGCCCATATACGTAGAACAGGTAGGCCTATACTGAACTTGCATCTATATTCCACATCAGATAGTTAACTGAGTTAAATGACCTCGATTCACGCTGATCTCAGCAATGACAGAAGAACACGGCGACGTGGCAGCAAGCGAGCTTTTAAACTGTTAGAAATGAATAATTAATTAGCACACCTGGTTCATGTAATACTGAAGGTGCAAAGCTTGTTCACCTGTATACTGAAATATCCGTCGCTCAAGGAGCGTAGAAAGCGCCCTTGAGCGACATATCTTTCAGTCTTCACCTGGTCATGATATAAATCTACGTAACGTAACACAAGTTAATTTAATCTGTTGATAAAGCGATGGACGAGAATCTTAAACACGCCATCATTGGAGTTTGAATGACTTTGTGAAACTTTTTGACAGTGTTGTACATTATACTTACTGAAGTCACAGCCCAGTTTCTCAATATGTCAAGGTTTTATATGTATTTAGTTTGACATCATTGTAGACCCTGCGCAATTTTATTCGCTGAAACTACGCCCGACTTAAGCAGACCCCTCTCGCCGCGACAGTTTGCCAACTTTAAACTGTGACACGTTCAATTTTCAGGAAAAAGTCCGTCCATTGTGTTTTCTGGGTGTGATCTTTAACCTCTGCGTAAATTATTAAAACGGGTAAATTGTGTCGCAAAACTGTCGTCTCTTGTCTCATGGCTCAAGTTTATCTTCTAATGTACTTGCGTACATCATTTCCGTATTCTAGTGACGTCGAATCGACCTGAAATATTATATCTGGGCGGAGGCAGCTCTTTTCAAAATACACTGCGGGTTCAAACTATTGAATCGATAACAGGAGCGCCACCGGTTTCGTAATGGCACAGAAGAACGGAACCTCAGGTAAACGTAGCAATATCGTGGATACATTACCGGTACATACTCAGAGAGCACGGACCCGAGATGGTTGGCCGTAAATTGCATAACTTCACACAGTTCAAATAATTAGTTTGCCGACTTCAAATTTGTTGTGTTCAACATATAAAACTGCCATCAACGATCCGCATTATCCACCAAAAACTGCATTACCGTTATATTTGTAAATGAATTGACGGTATACTCAGATCGTGCAGTTTGACCTTTCATGGCCGTAGACAGTGTTAGGCAGACGTGCCTTGACGAGGACCGAGGAAATTGCGACCCAGGCGAATTACTGGCAACCGGCCCGGATATGGTGTTGCCCGAAAGGTAATTCGAGGAGCCGCGTGAATCTGTGCGAGACGACAGATGTGTCTGCCGAGCAGACAGGACAGCAGGATGATCTGTGTGTGAAATACGACGTTTTTACGGACATTGACGAAGATAAAAGAAAACGGACATGTGTAATATTGTTGTGACAATACGAGAATTAACCCACTTGACAATGTGCGACAACTCTCTCTGTTTCTGGCCTTTGTGTCGTGAGTCGGGTTCGTACAGGGCTTTACACAGTGAGTATATCTTAAAGTTGCAATATGGATCAGAATTGACCTTCATATTTCGAAGATTTGACTTTATAGAAAAATCCATAACAATTTCATTTGCAGATTCGACCATTAACAGGAACACGGGGGTGGCTCTAATTCGAGTAAATTGATTTAATTACCGAATAAATTGCTGTTTTAGTACGTACCGTTTGCGAGAGTAAAGCACAAAATTTGAAACGTCATTTTTACTATTTGAATATGTACGCATGCGTATTTGGTGCATGGTAACGGTTTGCGAAATTGCAACTTCGTGTCAACATGCGTAGCTAGCCTTCCCACGGACAAGCGGTCAGGTCTCTGCCCGCGCCCTGCCTGGGTCTCTGCTGACTGATTCAGCCCAGTAAAAATGGAAGAAATTAGCCAACAATGTCAGCAAAATAAACAACGTTTAGTCAGATCGAAAGATGGAACTAGAAAAAAGAGTGACACGCGACTAATGCACCACGTCGAGGAGGCAGACTGTGTCTACAGTTTCTCGCGAAAGCACCAACGTCGCCACCGTGTGATGACCAACTTCGCTAGCCAGCGGTGTTTCCTCGGGCAATTAACATCGACCTACCATCACCGTGTGGACCCCACGATTTGTAATGTGAACCGGGCAGTAGTCCCTCCGCAAGGAAATAACTTAGATCTGTTAGCATTCATTGATAAACTATATCCTTCAGGTCAAAAATGCATTTTTCGGAAACAAAGAAAAACTGCAGTTTCCATCATGGCATGGTCTCATTTACGACACGACGCGTCGATCGGCGCGCTGACATGGCCATGCAAGACCTGACTGAGGGGCAAGGCAGTTGCCAAACTCTTGCAGTGGTGGATAAATATTATATAAATATATAAATAAATATAGCGTGCAGATACCTCGCCTTTTAACATGAAAAATGTAACATGCAACGTGGAGAGGATTTCGGAAACGCTGTCAGGCACGCGGTGAACACAACCAGATCGGTGTACGTGGTCTGGACGCTCGATCGATCGAACGTACACAGTAGGTGCACACTGCACTGCGTGTCACTGACATACATGTATATGGGTGAGAAAACGATCTTTTGTAGAGCTGTACTGTATCATATTGATATACTTATATTTCTGGAACATTGTGGTGCTACCAAAGTTAGGCAAACGCAAAATTTACAATGAATTATCATTATATAGGCCTATGTCAAGTTCTGTCATCGTGTCAACATCGCCCCTCCAACGTGCACTCTATTGAGACGTCATCACTCTTGGTGGTACTTGTCACGTGCACAGCAGAAAACGCCAATGTTTTTGTTTTGAAAGTTTGTTTACAAAACAGCTTTTCTAGGCGGCCGAAACGCATCAAAATGAACGTATTTGTATGCCAGGATTGGTAAGAGGCTTAGCTAAGAAGAGTACTTCAACGCAGTATGGTCTATTTGCTTTAGTTTTACGAAAAAAAATCGACAATTTTGATCCATATTGCAACTTTAACAGGAAAGTGGTAGCTGGCCTGAGTAATACTACACTGCTTAGAGGCCCCGTAAGGGATTCTGACTTAATGGTACCTGCCGGCGAAGTTCTGCTGGGGTTAACGGCCCAACCCAGGCCAATAAAACACTGGGAGTCGTGTATTACAGCTCTCTGCCATTCGGCTTATATTTCTTTAATGGTTAAATACAGCATTCAACAGGAACTACAGCAACAGCTTACTGGAACTAAAGCAACAGCTTTACTGCTAAACTCTCTGCTCTCTAAACTCTCTGCTTACTTTACTCAGGATCGTACCATTAAGGTGCGGAATTGTGTTTTTTATCGTTTTTAGAAAGTTTAGCTGGAAGTTTAGAAGCTAAATTAGAATTGTCTAAATCTAAATCTACTTAGAAAGTTTAGCCAGAAACGATAATTATCGCTTTCTAAATAGCGTTCTAAATTTAGAAATTAGCTGAAGTTTAGAAAGTCGGGCCTTGGGTGAAAAATTTCTTCCAAGGATATATCGGATAAAAACGATAATTATCACTTTCTAAATAGCGTTCTAAGTTTAGAAATTAGCTGAAGTTTAGAAAGTCGGGCCTTGGGTGAAAAATTTGTTCGAGGATATATCGGATAAAAACGATAATTATCACTTTCTAAATAGCGTTCTAAGTTTAGAAATTAGCTGAAGTTTAGCTGAAGTTTAGAAAGTCGGACCTTAGGTTGAAAATTTTTTTCCAAGGATATATCGGATAAAAACGATAATTATCACTTTCTAAATAGCGTTCTAAGTTTAGAAATTAGCTGTAGTTTAGAAAGTCGGGCCTTAGGTTAAAATTTTTTCCCAAGGATATATCGGATAAAAACGATAATTATCACTTTCTAAATAGCGTTCTAAGTTTAGAAATTAGCTGAAGTTTAGAAAGTCGGGCCTTGGCTGAAAAAATTGTTCTAGGATATATCGGATAAAAACGATAATTATCACTTTCTAAATAGCGTTCTAAGTTTAGAAATTAGCTGAAGTTTAGAAAATCGGGTCTTGAGTGAAAAAAATTTGTTCGAGGATATGTCGGATAGAATCAGGAAAATACTGTATCAGTTTTTGCCAAGCGGCAAATCCAAAGCTCAAATGTTTTTTTCCATAAAACTCGCGAGAAAAGCACCCCTTATTGAATTGACCATTGCAACGGGCAAGAATTGAATGTCATGAAGTAGAGAAATGTGGCTCTGAGTGAGCGATGACGAAAAATTGTGAATGTTTATTCTTTGACCGTCAAAAACAAAGACTGTCAAATAGCCACCGCTAGTGTTAATGACAAATAAACCAGATGTGTGACGTGAAGACGAATGTAAATAACCATACTGCCACAATTCGCATGACCAAGGTGTATTCAGACACAGACAAGAAGAGGGTCAGATAGTTCCACGACAATCGTGTCCATTGTGGTGCAAATTAATGCTAATAGCCTTATCAATGCCTCATTAGCATTAACTTGAAGCACAAATTGACGCGCGCGATCGTAATTGAACACACCTTGGTCATTAGAACTGTGGTAGTATTGTTCCATTTTTGGTTTATTGGACAAGCTCATTTGAGCTTTGGATTTTAAAACTTACTTCTGGGGGAAACGGATAGTATTTTCCGGGTTCTACAAGAAAACTCCTACATACTCACACTTTTTACTTTAATAAAAACACTTGGGATATACAGATGACAACAGAAACGTTGTATCAGCCTTTTTTCGAGTTAGGTGCGAATTGTGTCTTTTCCTGAAAGCCATTTCTAAACTACGTGTATTCCCTATGGGAGCTAAACTAGCTAAAAACGATAAACATGGCAAAAACAACGATAATTATCACTTTCTAAATAGCGCTCAAAGTTTAGAAATTAGCTGTAGTTTAGAAAGTTTAGAAAGTCAGGCCTTAGGTTGAAATTTTTTTTCCAAGGATATATCGGATAAAAACGATAATTATCACTTTCTAAATAGCGTGCTAAGTTTAGAAAATAGCTGAAGTTTAGAAAGTCGGGCCTTAGGTTGGAAATTTTTTCCAAGGATATATCGGATAAAAACGATAATTATCACTTTCTAAATAGCGCTCAAAGTTTAGAAATTAGCTGTAGTTTATACAGTTTAGAAAGTCGGGCCCTGGGTTAAAAAATTTTTTCCAAGGATATATCGGATAAAAACGATAATTATCACTTTCTAAATAGCGTTCTAAGTTTAGAAATTAGCTGAAGTTTAGAAAGTCGGGCCTTAGGTTGGAAATTTTTTCCAAGGATATATCGGATAAAAACGATAATTATCACTTTCTAAATAGCGCTCAAAGTTTAGAAATTAGCTGTAGTTTATAAGTTTAGAAAGTCAGGCCTTAGGTTGAAATTTTTTTCCAAGGATATATCGGATAAAAACGATAATTATCACTTTCTAAATAGCGTTCTAAGTTTAGAAAATAGCTGAAGTTTAGAAAGTCGGGCCTTAGGTTGGAAATTTTTTCCAAGGATATATCGGATAAAAACGATAATTATCACTTTCTAAATAGCGCTCAAAGTTTAGAAATTAGCTGTAGTTTATAAAGTTTAGAAAGTCGGGCCCTGGGTTAAAAAATTTTTTCCAAGGATATATCGGATAAAAACGATAATTATCACTTTCTAAATAGCGTTCTAAGTTTAGAAATTAGCTGAAGTTTAGAAAGTCGGGCCTTAGGTTGGAAATTTTTTCCAAGGATATATCGGATAAAAACGATAATTATCACTTTCTAAATAGCGCTCAAAGTTTAGAATTAGCTGTAGTTTATAAAGTTTAGAAAGTCGGGCCTTAGGTTGAAATTTTTTTTTCCAAGGATATATCGGATAAAAACGATAATTATCACTTTCTAAATAGCGTTCTAAGTTTAGAAAATAGCTGAAGTTTAGAAAGTCGGGTCTTAGGTTGAAAATTTTTTCCAAGGATATATCGGATAAAAACGATAATTATCACTTTCTAAATAGCGTTCTAAGTTTAGAAAATAGCTGTAGTTTAGAAAGTTTAGAAAGTCTGGCCCTAGGTTGAAAAAATTTTTCCAAGGATATATCGGATAAAAACGATAATTATCACTTTCTAAATAGCGCTCAAAGTTTAGAAATTAGCTGTAGTTTATAAAGTTTAGAAAGTCGGGCCTCAGGTTAAAAAAAATTTCCAAGGATATATCGGATAAAAACGATAATTATCACTTTCTAAATAGCGTTCTAAGTTTAGAAATTAGCTGAAGTTTAGAAAGTCGGGCCTTAGGTTGAAATTTTTTTTCCAAGGATATATCGGATAAAAACGATAATTATCACTTTCTAAATAGCGTTCTAAGTTTAGAAATTAGCTGAAGTTTATAAAGTCGGGCCTTAGGTTGAAAATTTTTTCCAAGGATATATCGGATAAAAACGATAATTATCACTTTCTAAATAGCGTTCTAAGTTTAGAAAATAGCTGTAGTTTAGAAAGTTTAGAAAGTCGGCCCTTAGGTTGAAAATTTTTTTCCAAGGATATATCGGATAAAAACGATAATTATCACTTTCTAAATAGCGTTCTCAGTTTAGAAAATAGCTGTAGTTTAGAAAGTCGGGCTTGGAGTGGAAAAAGTTTCCCAAGGATATATCGGATAAAAACGATAATTATCACTTTCTAAATAGCGCTCAAAGTTTAGAAATTAGCTGTAGTTTATAAAGTTTAGAAAGTCGGGCCCCAGGTTAAAAAATTTTTTCCAAGGATATATCGGATAAAAACGATAATTATCACTTTCTAAATAGCGTTCTAAGTTTAGAAATTAGCTGAAGTTTAGAAAGTCGGGCCTTAGGTTGAAATTTTTTTTCCAAGGATATATCGGATAAAAACGATAATTATCACTTTCTAAATAGCGTTCTAAGTTTAGAAATTAGCTGAAGTTTAGAAAGTCGGGCCTTAGGTTGAATTTTTTTTTCCAAGGATATATCGGATAAAAACGATAATTATCACTTTCTAAATAGCGCTCAAAGTTTAGAAATTAGCTGTAGTTTATAAAGTTTAGAAAGTCGGGCCTCAGGTTAAAAAAATTTTTCCAAGGATATATCGGATAAAAACGATAATTATCACTTTCTAAATAGCGTTCTAAGTTTAGAAATTAGCTGAAGTTTAGAAAGTCGGGCCTTAGGTTGAAATTTTTTTCCAAGGATATATCGGATAAAAACGATAATTATCACTTTCTAAATAGCGTTCTAAGTTTAGAAATTAGCTGTAGTTTAGAAAGTCGGGCTTGGAGTGGAAAAAGTTTCCCAAGGATATATCGGATAAAAACGATAATTATCACTTTCTAAATAGCGCTCAAAGTTTAGAAATTAGCTGTAGTTTATAAAGTTTAGAAAGTCGGGCCCCAGGTTAAAAAAATTTTTCCAAGGATATATCGGATAAAAACGATAATTATCACTTTCTAAATAGCGTTCTAAGTTTAGAAATTAGCTGAAGTTTAGAAAGTCGGGCTTAGGTTGAAATTTTTTTCCAAGGATATATCGGATAAAAACGATAATTATCGCTTTCTAAATAGCGTTCTAAGTTTAGAAATTAGCTGTAGTTTATGATATGTTTGATGAAAACGTTGGTTCAGCATTTGGTTTTAAATGTGTATTTTTTCCCATTGTTTCAAGGGAAAATATGTGAGCTTGTAAAAGTAGTCTCGTAGAACCAGGAAAATACTATTAGTTTCCCAAGAAGTAATTTTAAAATGCGAAGCTCAAATATGACTTATCCAATAGACCACCGAGATAGTCTACTTCCTATAAAATTTACCATTGGGCAAGAAGTTTAAAGTTACTAAGTAGGGAAATGTGACAGTGAGTAAGCACAAACACAATTTGTGAGGAGTAATTGTAAATGTTTGTTTTGTCCCTCAAAAACAAAGTCTGTCGAATAACCACCCGGCTATTGCTTATGACAAATAAACCAGTTGTCTGTCTTGAAGACAAATGTAAATACCGTAAAAGTAACCAGACTGCCACAGTTCAAATGACCAAGGTGTGTTGGGATTATCTTAGTTCCACGACAGGAGCAGATTAAGTAATGATGCAAATTAATGCTAATGGCCTTATCAAACGTGTTGCCCCTGTGGTTGCCATCACCTGGCAGCTGCGTGCTCGCAGTAAAATATGGCGTCATTAAGAAATCCGGGCCTGAAGTGAAACTTTTTTCCAGAATAAATCGGATGAAAATCTGCGAGCTTGTAGCAGAATTATTGTAGAACAAGGAAAATACTATCAGTTTTCCCCTGAAGTAAGTTTACAATCGAAATCTCAAATGTGATGCCCGAGATACTATACCTTCTGCTCATTGCATTAGGCAAGAAGTATAATGTTACGAAGTAGAGGAATATGACAGTGAGTCAGCTTAAAACAAAATTTGTGAAGAAAAATTGTAAATGTTTGTTTTTCAAGGTCTGTCAAGCAACCTCCCGGCTAGTGTATATTGCAAATAAACCAGCTGTGTGACGTGAAGACGAATGTAAATAAAGTGACCATATGCCAAACTTAAATGACCAAGGTGTGTTGAGATTATCTTTGTCCACAACGATCGCGTCCAATTTGTGCTGTGTTACGTGCAGAGAAAACGAACAAAAGGGTGAACTCAGCAGTTTACGTTTAAACAAAATTTATTACAAAAATAAAACTAATTGCTAAGTTAGGGATAGAGTACAAGCTTTAAAAGTGTACAGACTACTTATCTCAGCTGGGACGGCAAAGCTCCAGTCTCAGAGTTGTAACAGTCAGTTGGATGAATGAACAGTCCTTGCAGGCTTGAAGCTGCACAAAGTCCACAGTATAAATCCAGCGTTGGCAGTGAAGGTCTTGAAAAGTCTTGAGAATGACTACTGCTGGAGTTTAGTAACACACAAGAGACACGATCCCAAAAGTCTGACTGGAAGCTGTGCACGTCCCTTTTATAAAGGCATATAAGAACAATCTAGAACTTTTATTGACATGCTAATTACTGTTCTAAAATTATCTCCCTTACACAACTAATCCACTTTCCAGAACATTCCAAACATGACTAATTGAATTCAAGGTTGTGAGGTCATCAAGGGCAGTGACCTTGAGAATGTTCTAGACCTAATTGAACTCAGGTCATGATGAGTGTGGGGGAAATGACCTACATAACACACCCCCTCTTCAAAAAAAAAATTTTTCAAAGAAAAATCTTTCTTTTGCAAATGTAATCTTGAAAAAGATTCAAGTACTCAATTTTTTTTTCTTACTCTAAAGTAAAACTTCTTGAAAGTGAACAACAATAAACTCTAAATACGAGAGAGACAGTCTGCAATTAAATTGTCTCTGCCTTTGATATGTCTAATGTCAAGATTAAACTCCTGTAACATTAAACTCCATCTTAGCAATCTCTGATTTTTGCCTTTAAATTTCTGCAGAAAAACAAGAGGGTTGTGATCAATATAAACCACTATTGGCTGATTTGAAGAAGTAACATAAACTTCAAAATGCTGTAAAGCTAATATCAAAGATAAACACTCTTTTTCAATTGTAGAGTAGTTTCTCTGAGATTTGTTAAACTTGTGTGAAAAGTAGCAAACAGGATGTCCCATGACTATCTTCTTGCCATTTGTTGTTGGAAAACTTGAAATGGCACTGAATTTGGCATAAAGTATGCACGGCAAAGTCCGGTTATTTTTACTGAGTTCGATAAAGTCATTGTTCGGCAAATACTTGGCTTCCTCCTGGAGATATTCCGCTTTCGCAGGATTCAGTCTGTCTCGATGTTGTTCCATTGAATTACTGTCGCAGACATCTTCGTTGTGATAGATGATGTTTGTCCTTGTTGGAATGTCTGGGAACAAATGTTCATGGATTGGTTCTTTCAGCTGTTGTTGTTGTTCTGGCTGGAGGTGTGCCAACTTTGTAGACTCCAGCTTCTCCAGGATTTCTGAGTTCTGAAGCTTGACCGAGCCCAGCTTTGAGTTTAGAGTATTTTCACTCAAGTCAGTTTCAGTATCACTATCTTCATAATGGTTTGAACTGACTGCACTGACAGGCTGAGTTATAGTAGGAT
Source organism: Ptychodera flava (assembly GCF_041260155.1). Taxonomy (NCBI): domain Eukaryota; kingdom Metazoa; phylum Hemichordata; class Enteropneusta; family Ptychoderidae; genus Ptychodera; species Ptychodera flava. The sequence continues at coordinate 1,187,426 of NC_091942.1, read as the reverse complement.
TATCCCTATCCAAATATGGCTTAAGCATATTATGTGACATAGCTGTTTTTGTTTTCGCCTGTCAGGTGTTGTTATGATGTAATTTAAATCACTCAATTTCTTATCAATTAGATATGGCCCAAAGTAACGAGCATGGAGTGGTTTGCCAGGAACCGGAAGTAGAACAAGAACTTTTTGACCTGGTTCAAACTTCCGTTTTGAGGTGTTTTTATCGTATTTGGTTTTCATTGACTGCTGAGATGACTCAAGATTTTCTCTGGCTAATTCACATGCTTTAGAGAGTTTTGTACGAAAATCTGACACATATTGCAAAATATTCAGACAATCATCATCGTCTGATAGGAATTTCTCTTTAACGAGCTTAAGTGGGCCACGGACTGTATGTCCAAATACAAGCTCAAATGGGCTAAAACCAAGAGACTCTTGAATTGACTCTCTAACAGCAAAGAGCAAAAAATGAATTCCTTCATCCCACTGCTTCTCTGTGTCAAAACAGTAGGTCCTAATCATGTTTTTCAAAGTTTGATGAAATCGCTCAAGAGCACCCTGACTTTCTGGATGATAGGCGGATGACCTATACTGTTTAATGCCTAGCTGATCCATTACTTGTTGAAAAATTCCAGACATAAAGTTGGAGCCTTGATCGGACTGGACACATTTAGGGAGGCCAAATAAAGTGAAAAATTTGACTAAAGCTCTCACTATAGTCTTTGTCTTTATATTTCTCAGTGGTATGGCTTCTGGGAACCGAGTTGATGTACACATAATTGTCAACATGTACTCATTTCCTGATCTTGTTTTGGTAGGGGCCCAACACAGTCTATTAGTATCCTACTAAATGGTTCTTGAAATGCAGGAATTGGTTGTAAAGGGGCCTTTGGAATGGTCTGATTTGGCTTTCCTACCATTTGACATGTGTGACAAGTTTTACAGAAATGTGCTACATCCTGCCTGAGATTAGGCCAATAAAAGTGACTGAGAATTTTATGATAAGTTTTCCTGACTCCTAAGTGACCAGCCCAGGGGGTTTCATGGGCCAGGCGCAATATTTCAGCACGATAGGGCTTTGGAACCACAATTTGATGTTTTATAGCCCAATCGTCATCAACCAAAACGTCTGGAGGTCTCCATTTACGCATGAGAATACCAGATTTTGTATAATAGGAAACAGAGCTATCTGAAGTTTTACCTTCATCATCTACCCTGTCAAACAAAGACAAAATATCTGGGTCTTTGTGTTGTTCTGCAATGAGATTTGATCCAGAAAATGTCTGACTTTGGTCAGCAGAAGTTTTACTGGAAGTTTCAAATCCACGAGGGATAACGGAATGATCCGTGTCAAACACCTGACTGAGAAAGGTGTCATTTAAGTCAACATCTGTGACATTATTCTTGAGAGTATTTTGATTCTCGGAAGTTTTCTTTGACATGGCTCGAGTAATAGCACACGAAGGAAATGAATCGGGTATCTCTTGTTCAATTGGCTCTGGATCCTGATCTAAACTAGGATTATCAGTCACAAGTGGATTAGTAATGACCTTGTCCCCAGCAAGGTCGTTTCCAAGAAGAAGGTGAATCCCTTCAAAAGGCAAAAAAGGCCTAATACCTAAAGCCACAGGTCCAGAAACAAAGTCCGAAGACAAATAGACATTATGGAGAGGAACAGGAATGTAGTCATTACAATCTACCCCCTTAATAAGAACTTTAGAACCTGAAAATGACTTTTCAGAAAACGGCAGGGTATCTGCCAACAAAAGAGACTGGGAAGCCCCGGTATCTCTTAAAATTTTGACAGGGGTAGCGGAAGAAAAATCACTAGAAAGTGATATAAAACCATACCGTATGAATAAATGGTTCGAAAATACCCATAATGCTATCTTGAGAAGAATTGACCTTGACCTCATTAATTGGGGATAAGAGGGGTTTAACCTCAGAAAATGTGTTGCACACATTATTAGACTCTAATTGAGTTGATGAAGAAATAAAGCCGGTGGGCTTAGATCCACTTTGACCACTTTGACCTTCACGTTTTCTTTTCAATTTGAAACAATCTGACATTAAATGGCCGTCTTTCTTACAATAATTACAAGAAAGTGTACCGAACTGTTTGTCAGAAGGAGATTGAGACTTGGGATCTGATGATGTGGGAGTGTTACTTGAACTCTGTGAACTGCTGTCATTTGATTTCCTACTCTCCTTTGAGAAATTCTTGGATGAAAAGGAGGAGTTAAATTTACCTGCATTGTTTCTGTATGAAAAAGACTGGGATGGTTTGCTGAGAAATGAAGATTTGTGGGTCAATGAATAATCATCGGCCAAACGTGCAGCAACCTCCAATGTATCTGCCTTTTGTTCATTGATAAATGTTTGATGTCACTCCGGATGCACCTTTTAAATTCCTCAATCAAAACAAGCTGTCGTAATTTGTCATAATTCTGACTGACCTTTTCAGAAGAACACCAACGATCAAACAGTTGTTCTTTTGTTCGAGCAAATTCAACATAAGTTTGATCCTTCACCTTCTCACAATCCCTAAATTTCTGACGGTAAGCTTCAGGCACCAACTCATAGCCTTGAGAATTAATTCCTTCACAGAATCATAATCTGAAGCCTGCTCTACTGACAACTGAATGTAAATTTCTCTGGCTTTACCCACCAAAGCACTCTGCAAAAGCATAGACCAGGACTCCTTAGGCCAATCCAGACTCTGAGCAATTTTCTCAAAATGAAGGAAATATTTATCAACATCCTTTTCTTGGAAAGGGGGAACTAACCTGAAATGCTTAGTGATGTCAAACTTGTCTGAAGGGAAGAATTTTCCTGACTGTCCAAGCTCTAAACGTTTATTTCTACCTGTAATCGCTGTTCTTCTAATCGCAATTCTTTTTCTCTCTGTCTTTCTTCCATTTCTAATCTTTCCTGCCTTTCTTTTTCTTTCTGTCTTTCTTCCATTTGCAATTCTTTTTCTTTCATTTCCTTTTCTAATTCCAATTTCTTAAGCTCCAAATCTGCCTGTATTTCTAATTCTAATTTTTTGAGTTCGAAGGAAGACTCAGGCTCATAATCTTTTAAGGCAGACTCCTCAAAATGGCCAGAATTAACTAAATGTTTTGCAATCTTGAACTGTATTTCGCTTGCGCATAGATCTTTTGACATCTACTTTAAGGAAATTTGCCAGTGCTATGAGGTTGTCTTTTCTGAGGGAATTAAATGTGTCCTGATCAAGGTCATCCATAATTCGTCTGGCTTGAATTCCGCCATGATTAATTTCGCTGAGTTCACAGTGTACAGTAGTTTTGAAAAGGTAGGCAAAATGTTGTCAAACGGCTCAAAATATTCGTATCCCGGACAAGCCCCCAATTTTGTTACGTGCAGAGAAAAACGAACAAAAGGTGAACTCAGCAGTTTACGTTTAAACAAAATTTATTACAAAAATAAAACTAATTGCTAAGTTAGGGATAGAGTACAAGCTTTAAAAGTGTACAGACTACTTATCTCAGCTGGGACGGCAAAGCTCCAGTCTCAGAGTTGTAACAGTCAGTTGGATGAATGAACAGTCCTTGCAGGCTTGAAGCTGCACAAAGTCCACAGTATAAATCCAGCGTTGGCAGTGAAGGTCTTGAAAAGTCTTGAGAATGACTACTGCTGGAGTTTAGTAACACACAAGAGACACGATCCCAAAAGTCTGACTGGAAGCTGTGCACGTCCCTTTTATAAAGGCATATAAGAACAATCTAGAACTTTTATTGACATGCTAATTACTGTTCTAAAATTATCTCCCTTACACAACTAATCCACTTTCCAGAACATTCCAAACATGACTAATTGAATTCAAGGTTGTGAGGTCATCAAGGGCAGTGACCTTGAGAATGTTCTAGACTAATTGAACTCAGGTCATGATGAGTGTGGGGGAAATGACCTACATAACAGCTGATTAATGCAAATTTATGCTAATGGTCTTATCAAATGTGTTGCCGGCCAGGCCGCCATCTTCCAGCTGCGTGCTCACAGTAAAAGATTGAATCATTCAGAAAATGGGGCCTGAAGTGAAAACAATTTTTCCTTGATATATCGGATAGAAACGATAATTATCGCTTTCTAAATAGCGTTCTAAGTTTAGAAAATAGCTGTAGTTTAGAGAGTCGGGTTGGAGTGGAAAAAGTTTTCCAAGGATATATCGTATAAAAACGATAATTATCGCTTTCTAAATAGCGTTCTAAGTTTAGAAATTAGCTGTAGTTTAGAAAGTCGGAGTCAGTGGAAAACATTTTCGAAGGATATATCGGATAAAAACGTTGGTACACCATTTCTGTTGTCATCTGTATATGCCCTAGTGTTTCAAGGGGAAAAGTGTGAGCTTGTAGGAGCAGTCTTGTAGAACCTGGAAAATACAATCAGTTTTCCCCAGAAGCAAGTTCTAAAAGCCAAAGCTGAAATGTGACTTGTCCAATAGACCGACGAGATAGTACCTCCAAATTAATGCATTGGCCCTATCAAAAGTGTTGCTGGCCAGGCTGCCATCTCCAGGCTGCGTGCTCACAGTGAAATGTGGAGTGCGTGAGATGAAGTCCCGCAAACTTTTCCAAGAATATGTCGGAAAAAAGGCTGATACAACGTTTCTGTTGTCATCTGTATATTCCCAAGTGTTTTTATTAAAGTAAAAAGTGTGAGTATGTAGGAGTTTTCTTGTAGAACCCGGAAAATACTATCCGTTTCCCCCAGAAGTAAGTTTTAAAATCCAAAGCTCAAATGAGCTTGTCCAATAAACCAAAAATGGAACAATACTACCACAGTTCTAATGACCAAGGTGTGTTCAATTACGATCGCGCGCGTCAATTTGTGCTTCAAGTTAATGCTAATGAGGCATTGATAAGGCTATTAGCATTAATTTGCACCACAATGGACACGATTGTCGTGGAACTATCTGACCCTCTTCTTGTCTGTGTCTGAATACACCTTGGTCATGCGAATTGTGGCAGTATGGTTATTTACATTCGTCTTCACGTCACACATCTGGTTTATTTGTCATTAACACTAGCGGTGGCTATTTGACAGTCTTTGTTTTTGACGGTCAAAGAATAAACATTCACAATTTTTCGTCATCGCTCACTCAGAGCCACATTTCTCTACTTCATGACATTCAATTCTTGCCCGTTGCAATGGTCAATTCAATAAGGGGTGCTTTTCTCGCGAGTTTATGGAAAAAAACATTTGAGCTTTGGATTTGCCGCTTGGCAAAACTGATACAGTATTTTCCTGATTCTATCCGACATATCCTCGAACAAATTTTTTTCACTCAAGACCCGATTTTCTAAACTTCAGCTAATTTCTAAACTTAGAACGCTATTTAGAAAGTGATAATTATCGTTTTTATCCGATATATCCTAGAACAAATTTTTTCAGCCAAGGCCCGACTTTCTAAACTTCAGCTAATTTCTAAACTTAGAACGCTATTTAGAAAGTGATAATTATCGTTTTTATCCGATATATCCTTGGAAGAAATTTTTCACCCAAGGCCCGACTTTCTAAACTTCAGCTAATTTCTAAACTTAGAACGCTATTTAGAAAGTGATAATTATCGTTTTTATCCGATATATCCTTGGGAAAAAATTTTAACCTAAGGCCCGACTTTCTAACTACAGCTAATTTCTAAACTTAGAACGCTATTTAGAAAGTGATAATTATCGTTTTTATCCGATATATCCTTGGAAAAAAATTTTCAACCTAAGGTCCGACTTTCTAAACTTCAGCTAAACTTCAGCTAATTTCTAAACTTAGAACGCTATTTAGAAAGTGATAATTATCGTTTTTATCCGATATATCCTCGAACAAATTTTTTCACCCAAGGCCCGACTTTCTAAACTTCAGCTAATTTCTAAACTTAGAACGCTATTTAGAAAGTGATAATTATCGTTTTTATCCGATATATCCTTGGAAGAAATTTTTCACCCAAGGCCCGACTTTCTAAACTTCAGCTAATTTCTAAATTTAGAACGCTATTTAGAAAGCGATAATTATCGTTTCTGGCTAAACTTTCTAAGTTTAGATTTAGATTTAGACAATTCTAATTTAGCTTTCTAAACTTCCAGCTAAACTTTCTAAAGACGATAAAACACAATTCCGCACCTTAATGCTTTTTTCCGACATATTCTTGGAAAAGGTTTGCGGGATTCATCTCACGCACTCCACATTTCACTGTGAGCACGCAGCCTGGAGATGGCAGCCTGGCAGCAACACTTTTGATAGGGCCAATGCATTAATTTGGAGGTACTATCTCGTCGGTCTATTGGACAAGTCACATTTCAGCTTTGGCTTTTAGAACTTGCTTCTGGGAAAACTGATTGTATTTTCCAGGTTCTACAAGACTGCTCCTACAAGCTCACACTTTTCCCCTTGAAACACTAGGGCATATACAGATGACAACAGAAATGGTGTCCAACGTTTTTATCCGATATATCCTTCGAAAATGTTTTCCACTGACTCCGACTTTCTAAACTACAGCTAATTTCTAAACTTAGAACGCTATTTAGAAAGCGATAATTATCGTTTTTATCCGATATATCCTTGGAAACCTTTTCCACTCCAACCCCGACTCTCTAAACTACAGCTATTTTCTAAACTTAGAACGCTATTTAGAAAGCGATAATTATCGTTTCTATCCGATATATCAAGGAAAAATTGTTTTCACTTCAGGCCCCATTTTCTGAATGATTCAATCTTTTACTGTGAGCACGCAGCTGGAAGATGGCGGCCTGGCCGGCAACACATTTGATAAGACCATTAGCATAAATTTGCATTAATCAGCACAAATGGACCGCGATCGTTGTGGACAAAGATAATCTCAACACACCTTGGTCATTTAAGTTTGGCAATATGGTCACTTTTATTTACATTCGTCTTCACGTCACACAGCTGGTTTATTTGCAATATACACTAGCCGGGAGGTTGCTTGACAGACCTTGAAAACAAACATTTACAATTTTTCTTCACAAATTTTGTTTTAAGCTGACTCACTGTCATATTCCTCTACTTCGTAACATTATACTTCTTGCCTAATGCAATGAGCAGAAGGTATAGTATCTCGGGCATCACATTTGAGATTTCGATTGTAAAACTTACTTCAGGGGAAAACTGATAGTATTTTCCTTGTTCTACAATAATTCTGCTACAAGCTCGCAGATTTTCATCCGATTTATTCTGGAAAAAAGTTTCACTTCAGGCCCGGATTTCTTAATGACGCCATATTTTACTGCGAGCACGCAGCTGCCAGGTGATGGCAACCACAGGGGCAACACGTTTGATAAGGCCATTAGCATTAATTTGCATCATTACTTAATCTGCTCCTGTCGTGGAACTAAGATAATCCCAACACACCTTGTCATTTGAACTGTGGCAGTCTGGTTACTTTTACGGTATTTACATTTGTCTTCAAGACAGACAACTGGTTTATTTGTCATAAGCAATAGCCGGGTGGTTATTCGACAGACTTTGTTTTTGAGGGACAAAACAAACATTTACAATTACTCCTCACAAATTGTGTTTGTGCTTACTCACTGTCACATTTCCCTACTTAGTAACTTTAAACTTCTTGCCCAATGGTAAATTTTATAGGAAGTAGACTATCTCGGTGGTCTATTGGATAAGTCATATTTGAGCTTCGCATTTTAAAAATTACTTCTTTGGGAAACTAATAGTATTTTCCTGGTTCTACGAGACTACTTCTACAAGCTCACATATTTTCCCTTGAAACAATGGGAAAAAATACACATTTAAAACCAAATGCTGAACCAACGTTTTCATCAAACATATCATAAACTACAGCTAATTTCTAAACTTAGAACGCTATTTAGAAAGCGATAATTATCGTTTTTATCCGATATATCCTTGGAAAAAAATTTCAACCTAAGGCCCGACTTTCTAAACTTCAGCTAATTTCTAAACTTAGAACGCTATTTAGAAAGTGATAATTATCGTTTTTATCCGATATATCCTTGGAAAAATTTTTTTAACCTGGGGCCCGACTTTCTAAACTTTATAAACTACAGCTAATTTCTAAACTTTGAGCGCTATTTAGAAAGTGATAATTATCGTTTTTATCCGATATATCCTTGGGAAACTTTTTCCACTCCAAGCCCGACTTTCTAAACTACAGCTAATTTCTAAACTTAGAACGCTATTTAGAAAGTGATAATTATCGTTTTTATCCGATATATCCTTGGAAAAAATTTCAACCTAAGGCCCGACTTTCTAAACTTCAGCTAATTTCTAAACTTAGAACGCTATTTAGAAAGTGATAATTATCGTTTTTATCCGATATATCCTTGGAAAAATTTTTTTAACCTGAGGCCCGACTTTCTAACTTTATAAACTACAGCTAATTTCTAAACTTTGAGCGCTATTTAGAAAGTGATAATTATCGTTTTTATCCGATATATCCTTGGAAAAAAAAATTCAACCTAAGGCCCGACTTTCTAAACTTCAGCTAATTTCTAAACTTAGAACGCTATTTAGAAAGTGATAATTATCGTTTTTATCCGATATATCCTTGGAAAAAAATTTTCAACCTAAGGCCCGACTTTCTAAACTTCAGCTAATTTCTAAACTTAGAACGCTATTTAGAAAGTGATAATTATCGTTTTTATCCGATATATCCTTGGAAAAAATTTTTTAACCTGGGGCCCGACTTTCTAAACTTTATAAACTACAGCTAATTTCTAAACTTTGAGCGCTATTTAGAAAGTGATAATTATCGTTTTTATCCGATATATCCTTGGGAAACTTTTTCCACTCCAAGCCCGACTTTCTAAACTACAGCTATTTTCTAAACTTAGAACGCTATTTAGAAAGTGATAATTATCGTTTTTATCCGATATATCCTTGGAAAAAAATTTTCAACCTAGGGCCCGACTTTCTAAACTTTCTAAACTACAGCTATTTTCTAAACTTAGAACGCTATTTAGAAAGTGATAATTATCGTTTTTATCCGATATATCCTTGGAAAAAATTTTCAACCTAAGGCCCGACTTTATAAACTTCAGCTAATTTCTAAACTTAGAACGCTATTTAGAAAGTGATAATTATCGTTTTTATCCGATATATCCTTGGAAAAAAAATTTCAACCTAAGGCCCGACTTTCTAAACTTCAGCTAATTTCTAAACTTAGAACGCTATTTAGAAAGTGATAATTATCGTTTTTATCCGATATATCCTTGGAAATTTTTTTTTAACCTGGGGCCCGACTTTCTAAACTTTATAAACTACAGCTAATTTCTAAACTTTGAGCGCTATTTAGAAAAGTGATAATTATCGTTTTTATCCGATATATCCTTGGAAAAATTTTTTCAACCTAGGCCAGACTTTCTAAACTTTCTAAACTACAGCTATTTCTAAACTTAGAACGCTATTTAGAAAGTGATAATTATCGTTTTTATCCGTATATCCTTGGAAAAAATTTTCAACCTAAGACCCGACTTTCTAAACTTCAGCTATTTTCTAAACTTAGAACGCTATTTAGAAAGTGATAATTATCGTTTTTATCCGATATATCCTTGGAAAAAAAAATTTCAACCTAAGGCCCGACTTTCTAAACTTTATAAACTACAGCTAATTTCTAAACTTTGAGCGCTATTTAGAAAGTGATAATTATCGTTTTTATCCGATATATCCTTGGAAAAAATTTCCAACCTAAGGCCCGACTTTCTAAACTTCAGCTAATTTCTAAACTTAGAACGCTATTTAGAAAGTGATAATTATCGTTTTTATCCGATATATCCTTGGAAAAAATTTTTTAACCAGGGCCCGACTTTCTAAACTTTATAAACTACAGCTAATTTCTAAACTTTGAGCGCTATTTAGAAAGTGATAATTATCGTTTTTATCCGATATATCCTTGGAAAAAATTTCCAACCTAAGGCCCGACTTTCTAAACTTCAGCTATTTTCTAAACTTAGAACGCTATTTAGAAAGTGATAATTATCGTTTTTATCCGATATATCCTTGGAAAAAAATTTCAACCTAAGGCCTGACTTTCTAAACTTTATAAACTACAGCTAATTTCTAAACTTTGAGCGCTATTTAGAAAGTGATAATTATCGTTTTTATCCGATATATCCTTGGAAAAAAATTTCCAACCTAAGGCCCGACTTTCTAAACTTCAGCTAATTTCTAAACTTAGAACGCTATTTAGAAAGTGATAATTATCGTTTTTATCCGATATATCCTTGGAAAAAATTTTCTAACCCAGGGCTCGAATTTCTAAACTCTATAAACTACAGCTAATTTCTAAACTTTGAGCGCTATTTAGAAAGTGATAATTATCGTTTTTATCCGATATATCCTTGGAAAAAATTTCCAACCTAAGGCCCGACTTTCTAAACTTCAGCTATTTTCTAAACTTAGCACGCTATTTAGAAAGTGATAATTATCGTTTTTATCCGATATATCCTTGGAAAAAAATTTCAACCTAAGGCCCTGACTTTCTAAACTTTCAAAACTACAGCTAATTTCTAAACTTTGAGCGCTATTTAGAAAGTGATAATTATCGTTGTTTTTTGCCGTGTTTATCGTTTTTAGCTAGTTTAGCTCCCATAGGGAATACACGTAGTTTAGAAATGGCTTTCAGGAAAGACACAATTCCGCACCTAACTCGGAGTACTGGAACGAACTGTCTGTTAAGACAGTCTGGCAAGGCTACAGCAGCAACACCAGAGTTTACGGTGATACTCTGGGAACAGGAACGAGCAGCACACAGCCATTAACCAAGTCCTTAACTGGACTTACCCCTCTGCTCTGCTTAACAGGAACCGGGTCTCAGTGGGGTTGGCTGTCGGCACACTGGCCGCTGGATCAATGCTGAAGCCCCTCGAGGCTAAGTCAGCAGCTGCTCAGGATATCTGCAAGCCTTGCCGCCGAGACGTTTGAGATGTCTCGTACTCATACAGCAACTCCGTTCTATCAGCAACTCCGTCTATCTGCTTACAAAACTCTAAGTCCAGAGCTAAGAGATCTCTGCTACTACTGCTGGGCATAACAGCATCCTTCCCCTGTGCGTGGAGTAGCGCCCGATGCTAACTCAACAAAATCACACAAAACACTGGCTTAAGTATGACTTCTCTGCCAATCAGAAGCTACTTTTGCACACGAACAAAGCCTTAAGCCAATGACATACAACATTTTGCTCATTATGATTGCCTAATCTGTATATTAATATCCCTACTTAATATCATCTTAATACTAATACTGCCACGTTGGCAAAAACAACTGTCAGAAGAAGTGATAAATGACTACACACTCTAAGACAAAGAGACGCATTGGAATGCAGTCCAGTCATGTCATCGGATATGTCTACTGACCTCTTTAAGTGCATGTACCAAGGACAGTGCGCTACTCGCTACTATAATTAAACGTAAACACAACAATTAAAAGACACTTAACTAATTAAGAAACCATTACAAAGACGTTTACACATCCAGAAACGTCACAAATGCAACTCCTGTATATGTAAGTACCTGCTTGCCAGTGAACTGTTAGAAGCGAATATAGTCCGCGTACGAGTGAGAGATATAAATGACACTGAAACCATCATCAATGACTTTGTAATTATTGTTTACGAACGGACTCTGTGATATTGAATTTGAATCATCATTTGCGAATATTGACAACATTGAATTTAAAAGCGAATATACATCGAACTCTTACGAACTCTGAGAAATGATTGCAACTTCAGTGAACTCTAGTAAATAGTGTTTTGTAACACTTGTTTTCATTGATTACTTTCTGTTTTATTCTTATGATTTTGGACTTTGCTGATTTTGTTTTGTTTTGTTTTATTGTTTTGTTAATTTTTGATTTGTAGATTGAGCGAGGACGCCTTTCGATCTTGGTTGGGAGGTGTGATGTAGCCACTCGATAGTTAATATTATATGATATTTTATGACTTGAATTTATTTTGTATGACTGACAATGAACGACCGACAGTGACCTATAGTAACCCCTTCTGCACGTGGTACATCGTGAGAACGACTCCCTTGTTTATTTTCGTGACCTTTGATGTAACCGTTCATCCGTCTTTAGTGAATGTATTGTTTTTAACAACAGCTTAAGTCATTAACACCGACTGGAGGCCCGCGTTATGTTGACAGATGTACTGATGACAGCGAGCTTCCTGTCCTTTGCACGTATGCCGACTGTCTTTAGTTAATTCTTTAGATAATGATAGACGCATACCAGTCATGACAAAGCCAGATATTCACCCAATATAAACTCTGCATTTTAGTGTGTTAAAGTAGAAGCCGTTCAGAACCTGTTGCGACGCTCGAGACGACGTTGACCGAGACAGACGCCTAAGTACTAGACTAGTGTGAGACATAGAAGTTTTACCGTGTAACCTTACGTTACTCAGCTGAGTAAAGTCCTACGACTTAAAGTGTATTTCGGTGTATCGTTGCCGTCTCTTATACGTCTACTGCTATATCACAGCCACGCTACGTGACAATATGTTGCTTTTTGGGTTGTTGACTCGTCACCACGTGACTTCCTTTTTGTTTAAATGTGTCCGATTTACTAGTAAAGCGGACAGCTTTTTACAAAAAGAACTATCCGAGTTACTTGAAAATAGGAAAATTTAAACAAAAGAATTTGTAAATCGGACACTTTTAAACAAAAGAAAGCCAGATGGTAATTATAAAATATTTATATTTATATAAAATATTGACTGATTGGTAGGTGTACCCGTGCTACGATATATTTTTATTCTTTTTCTCTAGTAAAGCGGACAGCTTTTTACAAAAGAACTATCCGAGTTACTTGAAAATAGGAAACTGTTTTGCAGAAAACGACCATTGACCAACCATTTTGCAGAAAACGACCATTGACCAACTGCAAAAACGACCATTGACCAATCATTTTGCAGAAAACGACCATTGACCGACCATTTTGCAGAAAACAACCATTTTGCAGAAAACGCATACTTTTCACCCCTAGCTTATTTCAGCAAATGGTGGGCCTAGAGGTTTGTACTTTGAACTGTCCAGGGTATACCAATGCCGAGCCGAGTGCTCCCATCTCAGTCCCGATCCTCCAATGACAATCCTTCTCACCCATACAGAATGGTTGTAAAGATGTAGGCTTTATGTTTTTTTTCACAGTAGCTTGTGGTTAATATGGCGAATGGCTCTCAGTCTTGTGACCAAGAAAATGTTCCTGGGTCACAGCGGCTGTCTTAGTGTCTGCCGTGTACCTTAATAACCACAAACCACTGTTGGTTTATCTTAGGGATGGACCATTAGACCTTGGGAGGGGGGGGTTGGTCACAATGAAATTGTGAAAATTTTTTTTTTACTATTGTAAATTTCTGAAATTTTTTTTTCCAATTGAGATTAGCTGTGCAAATTTTTTTTTTCAGAGTAAATTTTCAGATTTATAATTTTTTTTTAGTTCGTCGCTGTCTGAAGATAAAGAGGGCAAAGATGTGGTGCCAAGCACCACAAGCAGCCACGACGCGGTCACGGGGCGGGGGGGGTCAGGAGAGGGGTGTCCCCCTGCTGCTGTTGGAGCTTTTGAAAAACAGAGATTAAAATGGTGTTATTTGGTGGCACTTGGGGAGTATTTTTGCGGGGGGAGGTCAGGAGGGGGTGTCCCCCTCCTGCCGTGGAGCTTTTGAAAAATAGAGATTAAAATGGTGTTATTTGGTGGCACTTGGGGAGTATTTTTGCGGGGGGTGGTCAGGAGGGGGTTTCCCCCTCCTGCCGTTTGAGCTTTTGAAAAATAGAGATTAAAATGGTGTTATTTGGTGGCACTTGGGGAGTATTTTCGTGGGGGGAGGTCAGGAGGGGAGTGTCCCCCCTCCTGCTGTTGGAGCTTTTGAAAAATAGAGATAAAAATGGTGTTATTTGGTGGCACTTTGGGAGCATTTTTTTCGGATTACACATCTTCCTCTGAAACATGGTCTTCTTGCTCCTCAGTAGCTTCCTATAGTTTTGAAAATTGACTATTTTGGTTTCCTGGCTTCCCTTTCTACTGCGTGGTGGAATGCCTACATTCACCCCACCAAACATCATGCATATCTCATGATTTACAATTGATTTTGACAAGCTGAGAAGCTAAAATAAGCTAAATAATATACTTAAATTTGCAAATTTGTGTTTTTAGAGCAATTGATGCACTTTTTTGATCAAAACATCTATTTCGCTGTAGCAGCATGTCCAAATTGATTGGATGTGTATAGATGTGTTGAAATTTCAATATTTGTCTTTTTAGGGCAATTTATGCCATTCATGGTCAAAAAATCTGTATTCTCTGAAAGGGCTTGTCCAATTTCTTTGAAATTTGCTACACAAAAACGATTATTCATGCAGATTTATTCAGTATTTGCCATCGAGAAACTTTCAAAGTTCAACCCTTTTGTGTGTTTTTGTGTTGGGATTTGTTTGATAGATGGCATTCTACGTAGTGTATTGTTGAATGTTAAAACATGTGTTGCTGTTGTTTTTTGAGAAAAAAAATTGAAAATGCCTTTTTAAAAGCAAAATAATACATAATGACTTGATATGTTATTTTATCATTATTGACGTGTTTCTACTTGTTCACCCATTCTTGCATTCATCATTGCAATAAAATGCTGTGAAAAAAATGAAACTGATGTGGCCTGCATCTGTTTACCTTGATCTTAAAAGGCAAATACAACTTTCTGTCTAGACAACCATACCATAGTTTCAATGTTTTACCTAGTGTACCTGCTTGGTTTGTACGCAGGAAACAAGTAGAAAACAGGCTCTATAATTTCATAATTTTCAAGTGATCAGAATACAAAAGTCCTGAAAAGATAAGATAATCACAACTTCCAGTATAAGGGATACAGTCACTCTAAATGTATAAATTACAATTAAAAATGTGCCTGGAGGATGTACTAAAAAATACAGAAAGTTGCTTTCTGTCGGTAAAATCTAAAAAAAATTCAAAATTTTAAAGACTTTTGCAGATTTTTTTTTTACGCCTTTGTCTTCTGATTTATTTTTTTTTATTTTGCAAACTAGTTTGAAGATTTTTTTTTTTCCTAACTTTCTGCTCTGAAAATTTTTTTTTTCTGTTTTTGACCACCCCCCTCCCAAGATCTAATGGTCCGTCCCTTAGCTCAGTCGCTTCGATACATATCTTTAAGTTCAACTTACGGTATATGTTATTCCAGTAGAAGTGAGCAAAGAGATCAAGAAGTTGTTTCGTATAGTGCAGGCACTGCAGCTATGTTAGAACAGATATTGCCCCGCTCGAACAGCCCGACCATAAAGGTCATTTCTCCCTACTGTGACGTAGCACAGCCAAACACTCGCAAATAGGGCTAACGAGAATGCAAAGCACCGACGCATTCTGTATCATATCTCTGTCATATCATCTGTCCCTTTTCCATTTCTCTCGACCTTGTTCTGCATGTAATGTCTAGCTCAAATGATGGTTTGCAGCAGCCGGTGTTAAATACAGTATTCCACAAATTTGTTCGAAGTAGAACATAACCTAACTTTACAGAAAACCCAAGAAATAACATTTACCAATTCAGCCGAGGGGGGCAAGAAAATTAATATTTTTACATATGCATGGTTTTAGTAAGATTTTATTACACAACAATAAGGTACAAATTCCTTTACACTTATTTCATGACGTCATAAAGCCAATCATGCTTTATATTCAGAAACATTTGGACGGGACTGCTATGAGGCAGGATTACGAAAATTTGGACAAATCGGCGATTGAAAAAATCTCAATTTTTGAAGACATATCCTAGGCCCATAGTGTATACAGAAAAGTACGTAACGCCACTATTAGGGCTGAAGTCGGTCAATTAATATATACTTCTATCACTGGGTCATAAAGGATAGTTAATCATGATCAAGGCTTATATTTTCCATGTTGTTATTACTTTATTATACATATGAAAAGTTCCATAAAAACATACTAAGTCTGTGGTCATAGTAGACAAGTAAATACCCAAATGCACTTCAATCTAATAATGTTCAGTATCTATGCCAAAGTCGCGCTGTTACATGAAGCATACAATGCTTACGACGGGCGTTCACAGTATTGTCTACTACAAGGTTTGTAAACAGTACGGTATACTATGTTGCCCGTGTCAAGTATTATCAATAGGCGTTCGACTATTCCATTTGCCTAGACCCTACACATCGCTCACGGCCTCCGTGCCGCCGACCACCTGTTCAGTGATTTTTTCAAATATTGCAGAGCGAAAAGGAAACTTGAATCTGATCAAATACCAAACTGATTTTATTAATAATATTTATATTTTATTATTTGTCGTATGTTTTTCTTACACTATAAACACTTATTGGCTGGCACCTCTCCATCAAACCCCGCATCAAACTCAACATCAAATACTGACTACATATCGTACAGTTCCCAATCTAACAATCTGACCATAGACTGTTCTCCTCTGTCTATTCTCTAACTTAAGAGACTTTCATGAAACAAATATCAAACCATTCTAACAGTGCGCTATGGTTTTACCATAGACAGTAGAGAGTTTCTCTACTGTCTGTGGTTTACTGATTAAAATACTTTCAATAAAAAAGTGGCATGAACTTTCTCCTTAAAACGATACACTACTGAAGCTTAGTTTATTTGCAAAGCAATGCTGGGCCTTAGCCCATCGCACAAATAAGTTACAAAAATTGACATACAATGAGACGGTTCACAACCAGAAAGTTTAGACAGAAACGATTCAAAAATAGCAAAGTCAATTACAATGTGTTTAAATCAGCAAGGAAAATCAAAACACAAAAATACATGCAACGAGGAAGCTGTCAGACCTAGAAAGTCTTCTCGTTTCTCAAATGCTTTTAAAAGATAGAGTGATAGACAGGATAGAATTTGCTTATTTTGTGAAGCTAGTATTTCTGAAAGTCTGTTCACATAAATATTTAACCTCCATGGTAAAGGAAAGTAAGTAGTTCTGATGTCTTGATAAAGCGGGCAGATAAACACAAAGTGAAATTCATCTTCTAATGCAGTTATATTTTCCTCAACTCTACAGTATTCACAAATTCTTTGTTGAATTGGCAAATTAAGGTGACGACCTTTTTCAATATTAAGTTTATGAGTAGAACAACGAAAGTTGGCTGAAATTCTCTTTCTTTCATAGCTCAGAAAATTCAAATACCTCTCTGGTTCAAGTAAGGATTTAAAAGTACAATACAAATTTAGACGCGAAGAGCTAGTTATACTAGTATGCCATTCTTGATAACAACAATCCTTAACCCTTTGTGAAAAATTTAACAAAAATAATTCTGTGTTACCAACTTGTTGTTCAAACCATACAATTCCAAAACACTATTTAAAAAGTAAATTTTTAACACGTGTAGCTAGCCCATGTAACTTTACCAGATTCATCCAGTTGTTTTAACATAAGGTAACAAGCTTTAGGGTACCTATTATTTTCCATTTCAATCAATTTTAACCAATAAGCAATACATCTTTTAAAATAAAAACAACACAATGGATTCCTGCCACATTCACCAAGTACAGCCGCAGTGTTAACACTACTGTTTACACCAGTTAAAAATTTACAAAACTTGATTTGAACACGTTCAATACACTACTGAAGCAAATGTAACTGAAACTAAGTTAATTGACCATTATCAAACTTTTTAGAAATATAGTAATAATAACTTTCACATTAAAAGTATATGCCAAATAGAATTTCATTACCAATTAGAATCATGCCTTAATACAACTATAATAATCACACGGTGATAAAAAAAAGTCAATGATAAAACCGAGAATAATTAATTGCGACCTAGCAGTGGAAGAGATACAATGCGTTTTCCCATAACCTCAATCACTGAAAGCTGCTCTACGAATACTTGCAGTGTATAGGAAATAAATTGTACATTTTGCTAGTCTCTCCGGAACATTAAGTCGAAAGCGATATTTTTTCAAGAAAGATATTTCTTCTAACAAAACAAGAATTTTCATTCAGCGAACGACTCACGGACTTTATTTTCACATCATATAAACTAAGATATAAGCTTTAATCAAGACATATTTATTATTTTTCTACACAAAAGAGATGTAAACCTTTCTTTACTGGCAAGCAATAAAATACTATTATTATTCAGCAAATATTTGATGATACAAGTGATAATAACGAGTCAACAAAATATAATGAACGTGAATGATAAGGGGGTTTAGATTCTGATTCACACTCTCCAAAGAAACCGCGCCTTCACTCGCAGCGGTAATCTGCTGCATGGCCATGTTAAAGCGCCACCATGAGGCAATTTCTCCCGAAATTCGTGCGTCCTCATCCGCCCTTCGCCCGCTTGACTGTCTTACCGGAAGATGATTTCATAAACACGCTCACGATGTCAAAAGGAGTGACATTACTAAGGAGCATCGGGAAAAGTGGACTCATTCGAAATGCACTGTTCGTTGGTGGCATATTTTCAGCCTCCGAATTCACTCAAGAGACTATCATCGGGGTTGAAAAGTATGATTTCGTCAAAATTGCACGATTCGGCGTGTTCGGTTTGTGTTGCAGCGGCCCATTTAACTACACATGGTTCAGAGTGCTCGAATTTGCATTGCCTGGGTATGCCAGGAAGACCGTTCTCAAAAAGCTAGTTGCGGACCAGCTGTTTGCAGCCCCCTTAATCACAGCAGGATTTTTCGTAGGTAGGTGACAGTAGTTGTATTTATGACATGTTCCGGATATTCAACTTTGTGACTGCACGACATGATGACCCTGGGTCTTGAGGTCAAGGCCATACCGACAGTATGGCGGTCTCGTGTCTAGGCCTAGCTATGCTACGGTTTGTTCAGATTCAACTTCGCCAGCCAACTTTAATATATACGGGTGTTTATTCGGGCAGGGACCACATGTAATACTCAGGGCAATGGACGTACAATAGGTACATACGCAGGGAGACTATATACTTCGCCGACCCAATGGAGGTACTGTTAACAGTGTAGTAGCTAGCATAGACTTTGTCCTACATCCAGTATCTGAATTTAGGACTGAACAAGGATCCAATTAATTTATCAGACTTAAGGCTAAAAACGATAACCAGATGCTGGAGAGTATAGAAAGGGACCACAGGCGCTCCTTAGCTGGGTAGTCTGCTAAGTAGATCGATTTTTGGATCGATCTATTGATCCCGTAGTCGATATGCCTGCCACTGCAACCTAAATACTCACAAGGTGTGCAACACAATCACTCAAAAAACACACCACCCGATTTGTCAACTGGCCGTGCGCTCGCACAAAACATTCAGAACTACACTCCCATATACCTAGTCGGATCACAAATTTAACCATCTCCTCGAAAACCACGCCAATGAACGTGTTACTCGCATCATCTTGAAGAAATTGGCCGTGTTTTGAGACCAAGCGTAGAGAAATGTGGCCTGCAGAACAATTCTACCATATGATGTAATTTATTCCACTACTGATTGGCTAACCAACGGCCAAAACAAAGGTCCTGGCAAGACGTCACTGGTTGAATCAATTAGCAGTGGAAAAAATGACGTCATATGGTAGAATCGTTCTGCAGACCGCATTACACCACGCTTGGTCTCAAAACACGGCCAATTTCTTCAAGATGACGCGAGTAACACATTCATCGGCGTGATTTTTGAGGAGATAGTTAAATTTGTGATCCAACTAGGTATATGGGAGTGTAGTTCTGAATGTTTTGTGCGAGCACACGGCCAGTTGACAAATCGGGTGGTGTGTTTTTTGAGTGATTGTGTTGCACACCTTGTGAGTATGTGGCGGGCATATCGACTACGGGATCAATAGAACGATCTGAAAATCAATCTACTTAGCAGACTACCCAGCTAAGGAGCGCCTGTGAAAGGGACATACCCCCAGTAGGAATCTGATTAAAATCAGATGTAGAGTACGGCGACGTCTCTGTACTTGTGCGATTTTCTCTTGACCAGGGACCACATGTAATACTCAGGGCAATGGACGTACAATAGGTACATACGCAAGAGAAAACCTCAGTAGTACCATGCTTCATGCTGTGTGTTCCCGTCATTACTTGCCTCCATCACCTATAACATCATATGCAGAGCTACCCTCGGTAGCTAATCTACCATTTCTCAAATTTAGGTCAATGCCAACGATGATTTCAAGCTATTCCAAAGTATCATTACAGAGTATAACCAACACTAGCTGTGCATTGGTGCTTCAATTTCTAGTGATTTACACTTTGATGCTTTATAAAATTTCTGTGTTTGTTCGGTAGTCATGACAGTCAACATTAGAAGACTTATTATGTTAAAACCATCTTCTTTCAAGAAACCTAACTCTATCTCTATTAGCTTTTAACAATGATGGGCGGCTTTCTTAAAAGAGCTGTCAAATGAATCTCAAAACATGTTTCTCATCAGTCACATTTAGGGAGCCAAGCCTAATGGATGTGAATGCTTTGTATCTTGTTTCTCAATTACAGGCTGTTTGCAACCTTGGCTTACAAAATTGCAGTTCATTCTCACACTATTATTAAAAGCAGCGCCTATGAAATTCTCAAATTTGCAGCTCAAGTGTTATCCATTAATAATTGTAGAGTGTACAATATGTCCATGATGAAGATCAAGTGTACCTGAGATCCAGCCGTCATTGTCATGTGATACTTTAATTTCACATATGACAGAATTTTTATGAAATCCTATTTGTAACAGGTCATATGACACCAAAAGTTTTTAGATTTAGGTACTGTAATGACAGATCCTGCATAGCAGAAACAGTGACATGTTTGGTTTGTTTTACTTGAAGCATTTTACAATGACCATTTAAGTCCTTTATGATAACTGGTGGGCCATTGTACTCACTTTTTAGCAGAAATGTGCGATCAAAATCACATGAAAAAAAAAAAACCAAGACCAAGGCATAATGATTCACAGTAATCTAACAGACATTAAAGACAATGGTATGATACTGTCCATGTCATTTATTGCAGTTATGGACTTCTTGGAAAGAAAAGAAGATGTTTTTGCCGAGGCAAAGAAAAAGACAATACCAACCTGGATGGCAGGTTTAGTTTTCTGGCCACCAGCCCAAGTGAGAATAATTATTTATGTTATTTAATATTATGTTTTAAGGGGGCGCTGCAACCAACACAGCATATTTTGCTCAAAAATCACTTTTTGGCAAATATTTATTCAATTTCAATTAAGTTGTTAACCCAAGATTAAAATATTTGTGGGGTTCACCTTGTAGCTTGTAAAGCAGTCGAATGTTACGTGATAAAGAAGTGTTAATTTATGCAAATGTGTGCAAATCACCTGATTTCCTGGGTTCTTTCTCCTCCCAATTTCAAAATTTCCAAAGAATTTAACTCAACTCAGGCTGAGTCAAATTTTCTGAAATTTTCATATTATGTTCTTTAAATGCTATATAACAAAACAGCTATTTTGTTTGGCAATAAAATTCTTACATTTTGAATAAGAGGCATTTTAATTTTGCTTATCATGATTTTAATCAATTTTTTAGAGTGTCACTGTCAGTCTTTAAACCCCTACCATTTTAGAATGAGGATAGATAATGCCAAATAAAATAGTCGTTTTTTTCTGCATATACTCTTCTTTCAAGTGAAATATTACATTTCAGAAAATAGTGTCTAGTTTTTGATTTAAATTAATTTTTATCATTAATACAAAAATTGAGGTTTTATACCCCAAATATACACCCACTTCATCCTTTGAGTAAACTACTGCTACCATACAAAAATTTAAAGTCTCTGTTTTTTGAAAATATGTAGTATGAGGGGGTTTCCTTGTCATCTTTGATGAGAAATATTGCTTTGAAAAAAAACTGTGTTGACAACATGAAGCTCCACCTTAATTGCATTATCAAAGACAAACGTCTTTTTCAAATTATCCATTGCAAACCTCCTGTGATTTTTGATATTATAGTTTGTAAACATATTTGAAAATTAAAAACAAACATGCATGCAGGGGAGTATCCATAACATCATACAGTCATACTTCACTTTTTTTGGTTCAAACATTGAGTTAATTACTGTTTCAACAAGGAAAGTCAGTGTGACCTATTTGAGTTAATGAC
Organism: Ptychodera flava; assembly: GCF_041260155.1. Classification (NCBI taxonomy): domain Eukaryota; kingdom Metazoa; phylum Hemichordata; class Enteropneusta; family Ptychoderidae; genus Ptychodera; species Ptychodera flava. Next base: position 1,165,352 of record NC_091942.1, on the reverse strand, counting down.
GGCTTCAATGAGAAAAGTCAGTGTGACCTATATTTGAGTTAATGACTGTTTCAATGAGAAAAGTCAGTGTGACCTATATTTGAGTTAATGACTGTTTCGATGAGGAAAGTCAGTGTGACCTATATTTGAGTTAATGACGGCTTCAATAAGAAAAGTCAGTGTGAACTATATTTGAGTTAATGACTGTTTCAATGAGAAAAGTCAGTGTGACCTATATTGGAGTTAATGACTGTTTCAATGAAAAAGTCAGTGTGAACTATATTTGAGTTAATGACTGTTTCAATGAGGAAAGTCAGTGTAACCTATATTTGAGTTAATGACTGCTTCAATGAAAAAGTGTGAACTATATTTGAATTAATGACTGTCAATGAGGAAAGTCAGTGTAGACTATATTTGAGTTAATGACTGTTTCAATGAAAGTCAGTGTGACGTATATTGTAGTTAATGATTGCTTCATGAGAAAAGTCAGTATGAACTATATTTGAGTAAATGAGTGTTTCAATTTTTGAGGCAAATTTTGCTATTTTTGGACAAAAATCTTCTCCTTAATGGCTTGCTAGACAGCTTTAATACTTGGTACATTAAAGCTGTTGTGATGAAATCTGCAATTTTGTACTTAAGGGCAATTTTGACTATTTTTTGTCAAAAAATATTGTTTCTCTACATTTCTGAAATATGTTCTTTTATATAGATTCATAGTTTCTTAATCAGTTTTATTTCCTGTGCATAATCATCAATGTGTTGATATTGTTAGTAACATTTAGGCATTATTCTTTCTCTTCACAGTTTATCAATTTTATGTTTGTTCCTCTTCACTATCGAGTGGTGTATGTTGGCATTGTAGCTTACCTCTGGGCAAACTTTCTGTGTTATATGAGAAGGAAGGTGAGTTGAGAAGCCCGTAATGGCATTTATAATTTGTTTTTTATTGTTTCTTATTGAACAAGACAACCAATGTTACCATAACACTCCAGAATGATGGTTTTTGATTTTATAGGCCCAAGCCCATAGGGGCTTCGACCCTTAGTGGTTTTACTGGAGTTCTTCTTCTTCCTTGTCTTCTTCTTCTACTTTTTCTAAATTATTTGCCCCTTGGAAGTCAAGAAACTGTTGCATGTAAGTCGTTCAAACTTACAGGGATTATTGATCCTTAGTATTCTTGCATGTGACTTTTTCAAATGGCTAGGTCATGTGACTTGGCTGCCATTTTGGATTGAAAATTTGTAATCCACCTAATTTGCATAAAATTTGACTAATCAAAAAACTGTTGGGAAGTTATTTAGGGCACAGTACAAAGGTGCCATGGTTTAGATTTCAGGCTTATTTTTCTGCATTCTGTTTTTATGACTTTGGATGAACTTTATCTTCTTCAGTGTATCTCAGGACCTACGGGGATAAACTATGTCATTTTTGCAGCTTTAGCCAATGTATGCAAGTGCTTTGGTCCATGTGAAGCTGCTTTCAGCTTTAATTATAGTTTCTTTCATTTATCCTGTAGATGCATTTTCAGAGATTGTGTGTATTAATAACTATATATTAATAATAATAATATAATAAACAGCATATTTTTCTTGTTGTTCCCAACATGTTTTAAATAAAGTATGATTGACATTTGACACTGTCAGCTCAGTTTGACATGACAAGCATAAACATAACTTTTCTAGAATAATTAGAGATTATTTAGGCAATAAACCACCCCATCAACAAGTATACCGCAAGATTTTGAACAGTTCCTATCGGCGGCATGATAGCGAGTGCATATATGGAGTGAACTGGTCAAAATTGAGTGATACCCATTAAAGGGACAAAGTCAGCTACTTTTCATGAATTTTGTTTGATACGAGATACCACTTATATTGTTTGACACGTTGAAAGATACTGAATGAATGGGTGACCATGCATATATTCGACCCTGATTTTAGACATTATACATGAAACCATCGCGAAAATGAATTAATGGTCATGACCATTAATTCATTTTTATGAAATCTTTAATTGTATATTTTTTGCAGCTATTTTTGCCATTTTATGGCAGACCATCCTGAAATAAGCTATCAAAGATTTCCACCTTCATCAGCACACGTATCACAAATAGTTATTCTTTACATAACATCGCGAGTTCTGTCGGCGATTAGGTTGCTTGTCTTAGAACAAAGTGATAATCGCACATAACTAATATCATTTAAACAGTCAATGACAATGTCAATAAGCTTTCAGTCTTAGAACCAAAGAATTGAAGACTGTAACTTTCACTACATATGACTCAAAAAGATGAAGCAGGGATGTAGAAAATAGCTGGCAGCCAGCAAAAACAACCGGCTACAGCTAAAATTTGCCGTCTTTGAAAATTTAGTTTAAGTAAAAAATCAGGCATTTTAGACAAACTTAATGTGCACATACATTACTTATAACCACCTGTACTTTTATTTTTGTCAGCTGTAACCAAAATTTTCTACATCCCTGTGAAGCAGCCATTTATCTCACCATCTGTAATATCAGTCATACTGAGAAGATAGATTGTCAATTTGATATTTTTGTTTATAGACTCTTTACGGCCACTTTGAACAGCAACTTAAGGATCCCTACCAACATCAAAAACAGCTGAGGAGAATTATTTTACAGCATGTATTGTCCTCATGATCTTCAAACTTGAATTCACTTGATCAGACTGTAATTTATGTTTTGTGTTTGTTTCTGTTTTTTTCACAGAAGGATGTGAATTTCCTCAGTATAAAGTAAGGCATCAACTGACAAAATGGAACAACAACCATCTTCACAATTTCTTTTTTATTTTACCTGGTAATGAAATAATTCTTAAGCCATACTTTCGATTTCCGAAAGCTGTAAATTCTGATGAATTTTCATGGATTTTTAAGTCTGTAAACTAAGTGTACTCCCCTATTCATGTTGAAATTCCTAGTTATCAACTTGTCAACACAGCCTGTATTTGTGTAATGACCAAGTTTATTGTTGATGACTAAATTCTAGTTAAACATGCGTGATAGGAAAGCCAAGATCATGTGTTACCCACCCAACCCAAGGGATGGTGCTCATGACGAAAATATTGACAATGCCGTGAGACGAGGCATTATCAATATTACTATCATTAGCACCAGCCTTTGGGAAGGTAAAAAAGTCATGATCTTACCATCACTATAGGGTGTTATTATTTGTAATTACACTGACCAACACTGCTCCATCTGACAGTTCATGAGGAGCATAGTCATGAATTGCTGCTGTGAACTGCTCATGCAGTTCTCCTATTTCCATAACTGATAATTTCTAAAAACAGATACAGCCTTGATTGTCACTGATCTCAACTCACTGCGATAGTTTTCTGACAGTCACCCAAAATTTGATAATTACCGATAAATACAGAGACCAGTTATAATGCTTGTTTTAATGTTATTGTTATTGTCTTGACAGGCTGACATGACAGTACTAGTATTTTGGGCAGTCAGAGGTCCCAAATTGTTTACATATAGTTGGGTACTGTTAACCCTTTTAGTGCCACTTAAGTCAATTTTTGTTGCCTTTATAAAATATACCCTAATCAATGTTTTCTGACTTTTGCCAAAATTTTGATAAAAAACTGGCCAATGACATGTGATGTCCATTTGGTCCATAATTATCAAAAACGTTACAGAAAAATTCATATAAATTGGTAAAATATTGCACTGAAATTTTGATGGGAAAAATTACAGGAGACAAAGGCAACAGATGTACTAAAATTGTAAGTTGTAGTGGGGCCTGATATTTGTGATAATTTTGAATTATTTCAAAACTAGCAACAATCACCTTGGTATAACCCTTCAAGATATGTGTTCTGTGTCTTTTTGATTTTTTTTATATTTTATGCACAGTGAACAGTCTGAATTTTGATGTGTGACACATACCATTTGACTGAGATACTCAATGGGTACTGTATTTGAGTTAAATAAGTAACAGAATTTTTGTCATTACTGTGTAAAATTAAAAAAGTCATGCAAAGTATTGTATCTAAAAGACAAATTTCAGTTTTTTTGCAATTCAACTATACTTAAATGAAGTTTTTAAAAATAACGTGAACTCTGCTTCTGCGGGGATTTGTTAATAATTAACTTAAGTGCTGTTGATTGATAGATGACAATTTGTTATCATCATTGTAGCACCCTACATTGCGACAGCCAAACAAAAACCTCAGAATGAGCCAGTGACACATCTATCTGATGTAGTCAAATGGAATTGCTGGGGAAAACATTTATAATCAATGGTCATGTTATCTTTTATCTGCATGCTGTGGCTGTCATAGTTACCGGTAGTGTACTTTACACTCAGTATGAGTTCATTGATAATGCCAGTGGGAAGCTATGACAATATAACAAATGAATGAATCTGTGCACTCCAATAGTGTGCAGTAAAGATAATCTCAAGGTATAAGCTCGTGCCTCAAAAATGAAAGATTTCAACTTTTGGTCATACAATTTTTAAACTTATCTTTTAAAATCAAGAGTAGAAATCAGGGATCACTCTCCAAATTTTGGTAATAAAGAAACAAATTACCAAATATTTACCAATATTTAAAATTCACAATGTTCGTCATCCCTCTGTTATCTCTATGGAAGAAAATAAAATTCCTGATTTTCAAAAAATTAAGCTGTTGAAAACCTTTTTTACCCCAGAAGCTTCCAACTGAGCTGATACAAGTGACAGGCCAAAAGATTTGTAAAAAATTTGTAAAAATTGGAGAGTCTGAATATACCAGTATGTCACTGATGCATGTATTCTACCTTATCAACATGAGTTTCCTGTTGGCAATATCACCTCACCTCAGTGGCAGGTTAATGTCTCTACAACTTTGTCATATCACACTTCTCACTGCATAATGTGACCATTAGTCTCAGCCAATCATGACGGCCAAATTAAAATTGGTATAAGAATCTGCAGCAGTATAAATACAACTAAAGTTACAGCTATTGTACCTTTGAACAAATGTGATTACAAAACCTGTGTTGAAGTTATCTTCTAGTGTGATATTGGCAGGTGAAATGTCTTTGTGCAATATGTTACTGAAATAAAATAAAATAATTTTACAACAAGGTTTAGAGGCTTCATTAAATAACACTTTCAGGAAAAATGTTCAGTGTAATATATAGCTTGTGTTTCCCATGTGTACCGGTATATGGAAATGAGAGGTATTGGAATAAGTGCATTTTACTTAAGTTTTATATTGCTACTACCACCCACAGGTTCTCAAAACACTGCTTAGATGAGGTATCTGTGAGGCCCAGTGTTTTAGTGCGTATTGGCACTCTAGGCTAGGGCTGCATTCACAAATACTGGTGGGGGGCTGGAGGAATCCCAATTGAAATCTTGTTTTCAGATCCCCCCTTAATACCCTCAAAAAATTTCAAATGTCCCACTTCTATTTGATCAAAATTTCTCAAGTACCACCCCCAAAAAACTATCATATAGTTATAGCCAACTATATATTAAACATCTACACAAAGATATAAATAAAACATGGAGTTCTATTTGCAGATGTTCAATATAGCATTTGAAGACACAAACATAAATATGCTGTAGTGGTTACAGAAATGTTGTCAGCAGTTTGTAGAGCTAATTAGGCAAGTTCTTAAATTGATCCACTGATTTTTAAATCAATCAGTGGGCTTTTTGGATTTATCCGTCTATACGCGCCGACTTGAGTTTATATCCAACTCTTGCCAGGTCAATGTCACCCGCTGAAGAGCACACAAAATAACGATCATGAGAGAGTGTGCAAATTGTAAATTCCTGGCTTTGCTTACCAGTGAAAACCAAAAAAGATTTTTTTTAAAATACAATATATATATGACCTCAATGCTGCTTATAAAAATTTTAAAAATTTGCCATTCTGGAAGGTTGAAATATTCCATCAAATAAAACTTGATTCTCTGAAATTTTGGTTGCAATAATGGCAAATTTGGTAAAATATAAAAAAATTCAATTTATTTATTCACTCATTCTTTCATTTAAAGTAAGAATCGTACAGTTTAGTTTTAAATTTTGTATTGTAGTATGATTGTACGATTAGAATGTGAACATTTCATTCACTGAAAAAAAGAATATTGAATAGTATCTATCTATCTATCTATCTATCTAATTATCTATCTATCTATCTAATTATCTATCTATCTATCTATCTATCTATCTAATTATCTATCTATCTATCTATCTATCTATATATATATATATATATATATATATATATATATATATATATATATATATATATATATATATATATATATATTTATATACATGACTTTTCATTGCAGCTGCATGTTTAGAAAATCAAGCATGGTGACGTCCCCATCTTTATCAACTGCGTTCTTATTCTAATCCCTACAGCATGTCGAGCTGTCAAATATTTAGCTTGCCAAAACAGCCTGCATGCATATAGTCCCGGCATATAGTACTGTGTATTGTGCATTTGTATCATTGAACCTATTTGAAACTGTATATTGTGTGTCTCAGGCTGTAGTGATCAAGACAGCACAAAACTGTATTTAATATATTGCATAGAAATATTGAATAAATTATCAACAGTTGGAGCTCGTGTCCCATAATACAATGTCTTCTTGTTGTTTTTCTTATGAAAATTATATGGCATTCACACTAGTTCAGATAAATAGGGTCGTTTGCAACGCAGCCAGCGGTAGAAATGGGTCAGGGAACAACAATTTACCAAAACACGGCGGTATAACCTTTGGCCTTTGAGCATGTCACTTGTGTCAGGTGACTTGATGCAAAACAAGGAAGAAGACCGGAAATGTCAACGAGGCAGCTGTGATAGAGCGATACGGTACGCTGAACAGTTGACGGAGAGGCGGGCCGTGTGTAGTCATCATGGTGATAGCGTCTACCTTTCGTAAGATATGGAAAAGTTATCTGTTCAGAAATTCCGCCATCTTCGGAGCTGTGATGGCGGCGTCAGAAGTTAGTCAGGAAACAGTTCTGAACTTTGAACACTACGATGCCGCGCGGATAGCCCGTGTCGGGTTTTACGGGTGTTCATTCCATGCTCCAGCGAACCACTTTTGGCTGGTGTTCATCGAGAGAATCTTTCCAGGGTCGTCTTTTAAGAGTGTTCTCTTTAAAACTGGAATAGGACAATTTACTATCAACCCGTTCTTGATTTCGACATTTTACGCCGGTAAGTAAACTCCGAACTCAGTTGCATAATGGGATGGGAGTGTAACATTTATATGGGGTTATGTACGTCTTTCCTAAGTAATGTACTCGTCAAGCGATCACCAGCGTCGTGTCGCTGTCGGTGGGAGTGTGCGGCAGGTATCTTATGTGCGAATTAACGATCTTAAACGCAAAGAGCTACCAGTGATCTTTAAGATTCCAGTTTATCGCTTTGTTTCCATGGGCGTCAGGTTTTCTCAGGTCACTGTGAAGGCTGGTGACCTACTTAATACTACTCTCATACTGTGGAGCATTTTTAATGCAATCATGGCGGCAGCTACATCTGGTGTGATACGTCGATTTGCAGTCGCTCAGTCGCCGAGGGCGGCAACTTAAAACAGTCCACCCGAGGGAACCGTGCTTGAAGTTGTTTGGGAGGGGGGGAGGAGACTGAACTTGACCTTGAACCATCTGACCTTCACTTTACGGTCACCCTGCCACGGTCAAATTGTAAACTCGTCATTCATTCCTGACGTCATATATTGGTGACGTAGCAGGATGACTTATAAAGTTGAGTTCATGGCCAATGAATGTCTCGGTTAATATGACCTAAATGTACTTTTACTCATCAAAGAAGTGATTTCAAAACCATTGTAATTGTAGTAAGATGGTTCTTGTACTTCTACTCCAGATTGACAATTTTTACAAAGAAAACTGTCAACCTCAAGAAATTGACTGAGTGCATAGTTGACGAGAGCAAAAATAATTGTTGCACATATTTAAGACACAAACACCTGTCCAACACTGAGTTTGTTATAAAACTACACTATTTTCAGACTTTATGTCATCAGTTATAACAATTATGAATATACACAATTATGCAAAGAATAATTCTTTCATGTATGTGAATTATGCCTGTTGTCTGTGTGTCTTTATGATTCCATATGTATGATGCACAACATTATATTTTGTGAAGAAACACTGAAAACTGAATATTCTTCCGATGTGCAATTTGTACTGGACAAGTTTACAAAGTTTACATTTATAAATTGCTTGACATTCTTATGCTGATTAATTTTTAAGTTATGCCTATTAGAAATTTTCAAAACGTCCTCTTTTTTCCTCTGAAGGTTGAGGGCAAAAATAAAATGAAGGAAAACAAAACTTGGTTATTTTTATTCGCAAATCATTTCTTTTAATCGTGAGGAAAATGTTGATAAATGTTGATTGACTGAAACATGCAGCAGATTTTACTGTGTGTTCAGATGTTGTTCCATTACATAAATAATGCAAGATATTTCAGACTGCATATGTTTTGCTGTTATAATGCTGTCTTGAAGTAAATCTATGGAGGCCCTCAAAGATACCTGTGATGGTGTATTATTAATTTGTTGTAGGAAGTGTATTGATAAGACTCATTGTGAGGTATATTTGGTATGCACTGTCAATAACTCTGTAATGTGTATTGTAGTGAAAGTCATGAATATGATCTTAAAAGGACAGGTTTCGCATCAGCTTTATCTCTGAAAAGAATTGGTTCACTGAACACAACTTTCACAGAAGAACAAAGGATTGAAATCACATAAACAGTTAATGTCAACAAGCATTAATCTTAGAACACTGGATCGAGGACTGTTGCTGTAAGGCCTTTCAAAAGTTTTATGTAATCACAGGTCTTTTCTAGGCTATGAAAATGACTAAGTCATGTTCATTTTATGTGTTTCTGATGCTAATATTACCTTGTGGAATATTTTACTGAATAAACAAGTAAATATGTCAATAAATCAATGAGATCAATATCAAGGATTGCTGCAGTCTCTGAAAGTCACTGCATTTGCAGGGCTCGAAATTAACTTTTTTCCCTGGTTTTCCACTTGGGCTACCATTTTCTGAAGTTGGTAGCCCAGTGACAATGGTTAGTAGCCCATGCATATTTTTAGTTCAGGGATATCTTTTTTCGTTAACCAGACAAAAAAGCTATTTTTCAAGATTCTGCCCATAAAGTGAATTTTGTAGTCATTTGATGTGAATTTTGCACACCTTTAATACTGAAGGAAACAGAGATAATGGACGTTAGTGATACTCAAAAGTTTGGTTAGGACCCTTCAGTAATTACAGGGGGGGGTGGGCCGGGGGAATTTCGCAAACACCTGTACCGTAAAATGTGACCCTCCCCCCAATCCTCCTTTCCAAAATGTGACCCTCCCCCTTGTCCGACATTCTAAAACTTGACCTCCCCCCCCAACCACTGCGGTATTCTCCCCGGGAATAACTAAAACAGTATCAGCCAATTTACATAACAATTGGTTCAATTGTTATGTTAGGGACAAATTACAGAGGGGAGGGCTTGTGTTTTTGGAGGGACAGTCGCAATTTATCATGCAAGAATTTTTGAAGAGATATGGTATTTCATACAGTTTAGGGAGGGTCACCATATTTTGTGCAACTATAAGAAGGCAAGATGTAGCTGATTTAGTGCTTCCGGTTCATCCAAAAATATCAAATCATAATACATGGAGTCTATCAGGCAAATTATTGACAATTTACCCCCACAAAACATGCTATATCTGTATTTTATATGTTTGATAATGTATTTAAATCAAATGTACTTTGCTTGAATAGAGAAGTAAAATGAACACTTGTGTACAAGAAACTGATTTCTGAATTTCATCTAAAAAGTTGGTTCACTATCCATGGTGTTTATGAAGAAATTATGAATAGTTTTTTTCCAATACAAAAATAGGTAAATCTTTGCAATTGTGTACTCTTGATTATTGAGATTAATTTTCTTGATTAGACTAGAGTGGTTACAAGTCTATGGTTGTGTAAGAAATTTGATTTTGGAATCTCACCCAATGTCAATTCACTATGCATGGAAGTCTATAAGTGTGTGCGTATTTTGTTGGTGATTTCCTTATGATTCAGGAAATAGCACACGGACAATCAAAGTTTTGGCCATAGTATCAGCTTCTGTCAAAAGTGACCCTCCCCCCAAGATAGGTTTATAAAAAGTGACCCTCCTCCTTGAACTGTTTTCTAAAAAGTGACCCTCCCCCCAATTCCCCCGGCCCACCCCCCCCCTGTAATTACTGAAGGCTCCCTTACCTATTGACAACCGGTTTCACTGTCAGAGTTGTATGCAAATTTTGATAGTTGTCATGACAACAATACAACTTTCACAGCATTTAGACATACTGTAGCAGGGTTAAAATAGACCATGGGCTTTCTGTAGGGAGGAGGCATATAATTTTTGTGTAATTGTGATTGATATATTATGATCAAAATGCAACAAAAATGCATTTTCATTGGCTATCATTTCCTGTACCTGTCATTCAAGTACGGCAGTTCAGATATGGAAACTTTGTTGCACAGTCGTCATCATAACTTGCATAACAAAGTCATATTCTGGCGTTTCTGTGTCTACCTGGGTTGGACTGCATTAGCTGGTCCCAAAGTGACATACCAGACATGGCATGCAAGTACTGACTGAATTTCAGGTCCAAGGCTTTGGTAGTCCGTGTGGGCTACCATTTCACACATTTTGGTAGCCCCAGAGAAAAGTTAGTAGTCTGTGGACGCGGGACTACCGCTAATTTCGGGTCCTGATTTGATGTCTGTCTCAAGTTGTTCATGCCAGTTTTGTCATACATTGATGACCTACTACTCTATTCTCTGCTGTACAATGAATGGCTGGTGGTCAGACTGATGAGAACACATCATTCAATGATGTGTCCTCAATTGTCTGGCCAGCCAAAGCTAAGAGACAGCTAGGCTTTGTCAATCAAAACATGGCTTGCTATGCTTGGCAGCTTGACTTACAGGAATACAATGCCATGTAGAGGCATAAAGATTTGCTCCATTGTATGCCAGTGAAGGACAAAGAGTCTAGATCATAATCACAGCCCCTTCTCCACCATGTGTAGTTGATACTGTATGTGGCACTCATAGCTTCTAACACTGTTTGTTCAGGTTCTTATATGCTATGTTGTATTCATAATGACCAGATACACCTTGTTTTTGTTTTGTTGAAGTGCCTCAATAGTGAACAAATAAAGGAATAGAGTAGATGATATAGGAATAGAGTAGATGATATAGGAATAGAGTAGATGATATAGGAATAGAGTAGATGATATAGGAATAGAGTAGATGATATAGGAATAGAGTAGATGATATAGGAATAGAGTAGATGATGTAGGAATAGAGTAGATGATGTAGGAATAGAGTAGATGATATAGGAATAGAGTAGATGATATAGGAATAGAGTAGATGATATAGGAATAGAGTAGATGATATAGGAATAGAGTAGATGATGTAGGAATAGAGTAGATGATATAGGAATAGAGTAGATGATGTAGGAATAGAGTAGATGATATAGGAATAGAGTAGATGATGTAGGAATAGAGTAGATGATATAGGAATAGAGTAGATGATATAGGAATAGAGTAGATGATGTAGGAATAGAGTAGATGATATAGGAATAGAGTAGATGATGTAGGAATAGAGTAGATGATATAGGAATAGAGTAGATGATGTAGGAATAGAGTAGATGATATGAATAGAGTAGATGATATAGGAATAGAGTAGATGATGTACATAGGAATAGAGTAGATGATATAGGAATAGAGTAGATGATGTAGGAATAGAGTAGATGATGTAGGAATAGAGTAGATGATGTAGGAATAGAGTAGATGATATAGGAATAGAGTAGATGATACAGGAATAGAGTAGATGATATAGGAATAGAGTAGATGATATAGGAATAGAGTAGATGATATAGGAATAGAGTAGATGATATAGGAATAGAGTAGATGATATAGGAATAGAGTAGATGATATAGGAATAGAGAAGATGATATAGGAATAGAGTAGATAATGTAGGAATAGAGTAGATGATATAGGAATAGAGTAGATGATGTAGGAATAGAGTAGATGGCACAAATCAGCTGAGGATCTCCAGTTTTGTGAAAGTTCAACACTGTATTGTCTAAAGGACCCTAAGGAACAGTAACTGTCATTTAAATTTCTTTTTATGGTTTTCATTTTTGATTTAACTAGTTTCTTTCATGTAAATGTAAATGTTGTTTTACTCGACTCTGTGTGAGAAGAGCCTCTGGCTCAACAGTTTATCAAGTTTAAATAAAGTCTAATAATAATACATAATACTTCCCAAAGCATGTTGAGATACACAGTGATAAAAGCTTGTCAACTCAGCATGTACATGTTTAGACCATATTGTTGATGTTGACAAGTAAATTCTGATACTGACTAGATTTCAAATGTGAACAATGATATATCCTGTAAGCTAAATGGCTGGTAGTTCACCATGATTTGGGATCAGATCAAGAACTTGCAGTTGATATACAAATAAGTTGCAGTTAATATAGAAATCAAAAATAGTGAAAAAATTATCAAAAAGTACAGCTACTGGAGCTTTAATGCAGCTTCTGCCCTTCTAGGTAGGGTAATTCAAAACATAACTGCTTAAGCCAAAAAAAAAATTGTTTCTTGTCCTTGATATTCAGTGAAAGTGATGTAGCGCCACCGTTTTCTTTTTTTTTCTTTTTCTTTTTTTTCCTTTCTCTTTTTTTATTCCTAACAATGCTGGTTTGGCGTTATTGAATTGAAGCAACTGTTATTGTCTTTTATCACTGGCTGCATAATACTTCAGTTTTTTTTAGCATTTTTGGATATGTACAGTAAACAGGGATATGAAGGATAGCTGAACTGATGAGTATGTAACCCAACAAAGACGTGATGCGCAGGTTCTGAAACGATGTGCATGTTGACCAGAAATTTTGCCTTACATTGTGTATTTATGATACATATTACCGAAAGCTCTATCCAGACTAGCAGTTGCTCATAGATGAGCTTTACAAAGGGATTTAAAAATTTGACCTTTAAAAAAATTTTTCAGGTATAAATTTACTGGAAGGAAAGTCAGACATCTTTACTGAACTCAGGGAGAAATTCTGGACGACATATGCAGTAGGATTTGTCTTTTGGCCTCCTGTATTGGTGAGTTGTATTGGTTATTACTGTATATGCGCAGTTTGTTTATCGTTTGTTTTGGTGCTGTGTACAATGTAGCTGTTGGTTGCCACAGTGAATTCTATTTCTATGTAAAGATCCCAGATGCTGTTTGCCAAGAGACCATCACGATAGTGTGGACAGTTATTCAAATTTTTTTTTTAATTGTAAAGTTTGGCACCTTTGCTTTGAATGTGTGAATATTAATTGCTTGACAATTTACAGATACTTCTTGTGGCATGTTTTTGGCAAACATGTAATTTTTCCAATAGGAAGATGTCATGGAAAAATTAATTTGGTCTTACAATGTTTGTTTATAAGAATTGATAAACTTAGGACAATCCAATCCCTTATAGCAATTGACAAGGATTTATATACATACCATCGAACATTAAACGTGACTATTCTTTTTATAGATGATGATTTGCCATTCTTTGATGATTGTAGCATTTTGAAATATCAATGGAATTTTGACCTGTATTTATAGTACTTGAAGGTCATGCAAAAATTTGCACTGCCAAAATAGTCAGGTTTTAATGAAATCCCATGAGTAAACATGAGTGACACGCCTCATTAATATTGCTGTATCCAAATTTGCTTTGTGTTTATAGAAGGACAGTCATTTCATTTACCTCATACAACATTTTCTCTAACAGAGTATTTTATTCTTTTTTCTTGTCTTTTCAGTTTGTAGTTTACAGGGTAATTCCATTCAATCACAGACTGGCAGTTGTTTCAGTATTTAGCTTTATATGGGGCAACTTTCTATGTTACATGAAAACATTGGTGAGTACAGTTCAGCATTCTCATTAGCAAGGTCAAATTTTTCCCCACACACAATTCATTTCAGTTCATGACATAAATTTGTACAACCAGGATAAGTGTCACTATAAGTCTAGAAAGGAGACTGTCATACTATTTTTCACATCCATGAGAATTCAAAAATTACAGTTTTAGTCAAAGTTTACAAGTCATTGTACCACCAGATATTCCTGTCATTGTTCAAAACTCCATCTGTGATCTATACTTTGTGAACTGGACAAAATAAGGAGATTATAAAGTGGTGCAGGCGTCAACTTTGTTACCTTGCAGTAGCTAACATGGCTGTTTACATCATAAAGCTAGCCTTGATATTGTAGAGAGTGTCAACCAATATCTCATGTATGGAGGATGTTTCTTGACAAGTCCTCAAACTTCTAATCAGGACATTTTCTGCAGAAAAAAACTATTTAATTAGCAGATCACATTTCTTTATGAAATTGGTTGCCAATCTGGATAGTGCATGGCTAATTGAAGTATTTTTATCATTCATGTTGCAGGACATGCATAAGAATGGTGTGAAATCTACAGAAAACAAACAATTAGATGAAGCTGCTGTGAAATCTACCAGTAGATGATGTTATTATGATATGTGTAATATGTTAGCTACACTTTATCTGTGACATATACTGGGCTGGGTTACTTTCCATCTCATGGTACCATAATGGTTCCATCAATTCTATCAACACCAATAATTAGGACTAAAAAAATGATAATTTATTAACATCAGCTAATTTACTTGTAAATTTGATAACTGAGATGCCAAATGAAAGATAGACCATATACTTTTGTTTCTGAACATGTTTGAAGTTGTTTCAGATACTCCCTGCCAGAGGTACATGTTCTGCATGCAAATACATGTATAAACTTATCCTGCATGCAAATACATGTATAAACTTATCCTGCATGCAAATACATGTCATTGTATAAACTTCCCTTTTGAAAATGATCATAATTATACAGCATTGCTTGGAAGATAATGCCATAAATATTTAAAAAGGAAAGTGGGAGTCCAGTTTCTGAACATGTGATAATGTTCATGCTTTGCGTTGTCAAATGTTGGCAAGAATTTAGGCAACTTCAGCCATATTTCATGAAACAAAGTATTATGTGTATCCTACGTTAACAGTTTGGCAAGGTGTGTATATCATCATTAAATTTACATTGAAATTGTCTACTATAGAAAAGAATTTCTTGTATTGTTTATTTGAAGAATGAATGAAACTTGTCAATTGAGTAAATCAACTCTTTGTGACAGTGTCCTAGACACACGGTCAGTTTGTTTTTAACTTTGACTTTCATGTTTCTATAATGAATAACTGCAATATTTTAGCAAGAAACAATAAATACAAAAAGTATATAAACTTTTTAAATATACTTTGTACTTGACTCAAAAGAGGTGTTGAATTGATGGTCTTATTATGCTAATTTTATTACTTTACTCATGGGAGAAACTTGTAATATTTTTAAGTTGTCTGGAATATGCAGGACTGTCTGTCCAAGGCACCACCGGTGTATCGTATAATGACATCACTACTAATACCTGTACATCCCACAGTCAGTGTTGTGGTCTGATCTGTAAGCTTTTACAATGCTCAGGTGATACCAAATTGTGCTGATAAGAAGTGTATGACCTTTGACCTAACCTTTTCCCTGTGTGTGCTGGTAGGCCTTGTCAGCCTGTGATAGATTGTGAGACTCTACCAAAATCTGATTGTTAAATTGTCAGCAAAAAATGCTGAATGAGCTGTTGACTGAAGCCTTTTCTCGTGGAGCCTGGTGACAGACAATTTTGTGTGTTGCAGACAGCAACACATTGTAAATAACATATAATATTGTAAAAAAATGAAAAATAGGATTCACTAAATCTTTTTAGATATTTTATGGAATAGATTATTTCTTGAAAACTTTAACATGTACTAAGCATTGCTGCAATGTGAGTTGACATTCTCAAATGACAAAAATTCCTCTTAGTAACTAAGTCTAAAGATCTTTGATTTGAGACTGAAATAGCAAATTGTTTATTACTAAATGAGAAATATATCTTAATTATAAATCTTTCTAGACAATGTAGTGCCTTTTATCTTCTGGGTATTCCTTGTAATTATTGTATTAATACAGTTTACAGAGGAGTTACCCAGAGGCATGGAGAATCGTAAATGGCGCCCTCTCAGGCAGCATACAATTTCAAGTCAAGCTATGAAATTATGTTGATTATAGATGTACATGATAGCAGCAGCGTTAACACAGAGCAGATGTGATGGGTATGACCAGAGTCACCACCTGGCAGGTGTAGGATTTTGACATTAGGTCAATAAGTATGCCTTTCAGGTATAGAAATAATAGGAAAGATGAGCCAGCAATGTTTTCTTGGAAGGGATCCTAACGACTTAGAGAGTCACCAACATGTGGGTGGGTACTCTAGGAATTTCAACCAGTGATTTAGGTCGGAGGTCAAGAGTACCAAACAGGACTGAATTTTTAAGTGGTTAGGGGAATGCATTATGCAAGATGGCTTCAAATTAGCATTATTGGTATGATGGAAAGGGGGTATATACAAAGTGGCTTAACTGACAATTTTCAGCAATTGTTCATATTTTTGCTATGCCTCTGTCTTGCAACGCTTTGACATTCATGTGTACAGAAAATCCAAAATGATCAGTGGTTTCCTTTAAACCAGACCATAATCAAATGATTAAAAAACACATCCTAACAAGACATAACTGAGAATTCATTTCTTCTAACAATCAGTGCACAACTTTCAAACAATCAATGTTATTGATGGAAAAGTCTCATTTGGGAATTTGTCTTCACTTAAACACAAAAAGATGAAAATATTAGTTTGTATAGCAATCTTTGAGGTCAAATCAAGGTCAGCAAAGAGTATGTTAGTGAAAGAAGACATTTCCATGCATCATATCACTATTGGTTCCTTTAGTGACATCACTGATTACTCTACTTTGCATATGCAAATCTTGTGTTCAACGGAGGTGTCCATATCCCTTTCAGAGAGAGAAAATTTTGTCTGTAATAGAACAGAGAAGAACTGCAAGAGTCATGTACACAACCTTTTTTAGCAATACATACATTGCAGCTAGGGGCATATGTAAACCAATGTGATGTTATAATCATGTTCAGTGAACATCGCTAAAGCATAGAGAGTTGAGTTGATGATTTGACCATGCCGTGGTGTTTTTCTCCAATAAGTACACATCATACCATCCATCTCACATCTGCTTTGTGGTGCAACTCACATCTGTGAAGTAAAGATCACTTTTCAGAACTCCAAGTCATCTTTGATATAATTCAATTATACTGAAATGTCGTTTTCTCATAGAGGAAAATTAGTATATTATCTGTCTGTGTACATTCGTCAATGCCATTGTCAATTAATACCTGTATATTGCTCATACATGTAATATCACATGTAAGTCCATTATCTTATGTTTTTGATACATGCATGGCCATTCATGCTGTTCATAAAGCCATTGTTCAGGGAAGTTCAAAGAATTTTGTTCTGTAGCTATCAAGGTATATAGTGATTCATGTAATTGATACATAGGGGATTCAATCTCCGATGATGACGATAATGATGATTAAATATTTCAAAATGAAGATAAATAAACATATATTTGGACTCAGTAAATTTGTTGTTATTGTTGTTGTTATTGTTGTTGTCGTTGTTAGTCCCCACGGACACCGTCCGGGGGGACTTATAGGTTTGGTCATGTCCGTGCGTGCGTGCGTCCGTCCGTCCGTGCGTCCGTCCGTCCGTTCACGCAGATATCTCAGAGATGCAAGAACCGATTTCATTCAAACTTGGTACAAGGATTACTTCATATGTCATACAGATGCACGTCGATTTGTTTTGGGATACGATCCAATATGGCCGCCAGGCGGCCATTTTATTACGATTTTTTTATGTACAGAGCCATAACTCAGACATGTTTCAACCGATTTTATTCAAAGTTGGTACAAGGACATTGACCAATGTCATAGATATGCACGTCAATTTGTTTTGTGATATGATCCAATATGGCCGCCAGGCGGCCATTTTATTACAATTTTTTCATGTACAGAGCCATAACTAAGACATGTTTCAACCGATTTTACTCAAAGTTGGTACAAGAACATTGACCAATGTCATAGATGTGCACGTCAATTTGTTTTGTGATACGATCCAATATGGCTGCCAGGCGGCCATTTTATTACAATTTTTTAGCTACTATAGACTATAGTCTATAGAAGCTATTGGGATGGGCATCCGTCCGGCGTCCGTCGTCAGTCTGTATGTATGTATGTATGTATGTATGTATGTATGTATGTCCGTTTGTGAGGCGTCCGTCCACTCAAATATCTTGAGAACCGCAGTACTTACTGATTTGATATTTGTTGTGTAAATGAAAAATATGATTTTGAGAAACTATTTTTTTTAATTTTTTGATATTGTTGAAAATAGGCAAATTAATGCCAAAAAAGGTGTTTTTGGTAAAAGATCTTCTTCTTCATAACCGCTGGTCAGACAGCTTTGTTATTTGGTATACAGGTCCCTAGGGATAACCCAACTTAGATTTGTTCAAATTGTGATGAAATATGCAAATGTGTATTTTTAAGGAATTTTTTTGTCATTTTTGGTCAAAATTTGACTTACATTGTATCTAATTCTTGTACTGTATAAACCCTATTAATTCACCCAGAAAAAAATAATTAATAAGATTTTAAATAATTGAATTAATTAGGAAATCATCAAAGCCAAAATAATTTTAGTGTGGAATTATCAGAAAGTTAAACTTTTTTTGACAGTTCATAGTGAAATGCTTACCATCTTGGAGGATTAAAACATGTAAAGGCAACTTTCCTGAATCCCAACTTTGATATTCTGAACCACCATTTATGTTATCTGAAAGAAATTGCTCATAATAGTTTGTCATGATAGGGTGGTCAAATAAATAGAGATAGAGAAAGTTCTAATTTCCATTTATGGCTGGCTTGGTAAGGATAAAATAAGATTACTTTTTGAGGAAAAAAATAGAGTGGTCAATTAAAAGAGTGGTCAAAGTGATAGGGTTTTTACGGTAAAGCTTGGCTGTAAGATTCCTCATGTGCTATTTATAGCAATTATGCAATCTGTGTAAACAGTGCAATGAAAGTGTAACATGATTCCTTATAATGCTTTTGATGACCTTGAACTTCTTAAGTTTCAAACATTTGTCTCTTCAGTGTGCTTTCTCTGAGTACGTACAGTCTTAGCTTATTCAACAGAACTTACTTACAACGTTAATTTGAAAGTTAAAATGTGCTCGGTTAATAGGATGAAAATACTGATAAAGGTAACCAGCTCAAGATTCTTTATAACCTGACAGATATGCTGTTTTTTTATGACTTAATCTTGATTTAAGCAAGTCTTGTTTACTTTAATTAGAATGTAATTAACTCTGGTTTATTTGCTATTATAGACTAATATAGTCTGATGAAATATGCAAATCTGTATTTTTAGGGAATTTTTTCCATTTTTGGTCAGGCCATCCTGAAATGAGCTATCTAAGATATCCACCTTCTTCATCAATACATGTGTCACAAAAGGTTAACACAGCAGAGCTCTGTCAACTGTTGAGTCGCTTGTTTTTTCAAAACCGCTGGTCAGACAGCTTTAATATTTGGTTTACATGTCCCTACGATGACCTTAGTGAGATAATTTCATACAGTCAGGAAATACTTAATTTTGTATCCATGTCTATAGTAGCTTCAGGGACTTTGGCCCTATGTTTCATGTACAGAGCCATAATTCAGACATGTTTCAACCGATTTTATTCAATGTTGGTACAAGGACATTGACCAATGTCATAGATATGCACGTCAATTTGTTTTGTGATACGATCCAATATGGCCGCTAGGCAGCCATTTTATTACGATTTTTTCATATACAGAGCCATAACTCAGACATGTTTCAACCGATTTTATTCAATGTTGGTACAAGGACATTGACCAATGTCATAGATATGCACGTTGATTTGTTTTGTGATACGATCCAATATGGCCGCTAGGCAGCCATTTTATTACGATGTTTTCATGTACAGAGCCATAACTCAGACATGTTTCAACTGATTTTATTCAAAGTTGGTACAAGGACGTTGACCCATGTCATACATATGTACATCGATTCGTTTTGTGATACAATCCAATATGGCTGCCAGGCAGCCATTTTATTACGATGTTTTCATGTACAGAGCCATAATACTCAGACATGTATCAAGCGAATTTATTCAAAGTTGGTACAAGGAGATTGACTAATGTCATACATATGCATGTCAATTTGTTATGTGATACGATCCAATATGGCTGCCGTGCGGCCATTTTGTTACGATTTTTTCATGTACAGAGCCATAATTCTCAGGTATATCTCAACCGATTTTATTCAAAGTTGGTACAAGGATATTAACCTATGTCATACATATGTACGTCAATTTGCTTCAGATATGATCCAATATGGCTGCATGGCAGCCATTTTGTTACAATTTTTTCAAGTCCTTAGCCAAAACTTGGGCACATCTCAACTGATTTTATTCACGGATTTCATTGAAACATAGTACAAGGACATTGACCTATGTCATACATATGCACATTGATTTGTTTTGTGATACAATCCAATATGGCCGCAGTGGTGTCATTTTTTTTCTGAATTTTTCATGTCCGGAACCATAACTCAGACTTGTATCAAGCAAATTTATTCAAAGTTGGTACAAGGACATTGACTTATTTATACATATGTATGTCGATTTGTTTCACGAGATGGTCCAATATGGCCACATGGTAGCAATTTTGTTATGGTTGTTTCATGTCGAGAGCCATAACTCTGGCAAGTCTCAACTGATCTTATTCGAAGTTGGTACATGGACTTTGACTTATGTTATACATATACGTGTTGATTTTTTAAACAGTAAGATCAAATATCGCTGCATGGCTGTGATTTTGTTACAATTTTCGAATGTACAGAGCCATAACTCAGACATATTTCCACCAGTATCATTCAAAGTTGGTACAAGGACATTGACCTATTTCATACATATGCTCGTCAATTTGTTTCACGTCATGTAGCAGTAACATGTCAATTATTGAAGTTTCGTAAGTAGGCTGATATGTCAAGAAATACTGCATCAAATTCATGAAATTTTGTACAGATGTTAAGCTCACATTGCTTTAACATTGAAAAAGACATTTATCAGTGTCATTTTCATTAATTTTAATTGCATAAGTAATGAACTTTCCTAATTAGAGTGATATAGCCACAAATTAATACAACGTCAAATTGATGAACCTTGATACAGATGTTGATCTCATAGTGTTGTAAATACTGCATCAAGAAATATGGTAACAGTGATAATCTGTTAAGTGTTAGGATTGTATGCAAAAGTGTTTTACAACATCCTGTTGATTAATTCCTAGTTGACTCATTTTATGAACTTTAGGATGGTTGCCTACATTGGTTTTATGATTTCATCACCATGGAACTCATTCTTGGCCATTGAGCACCATCTGTATCGCAGTATTTTTATCACAGACCTAATTAATGAAGATGACTCTATCCTCTCTGAGGACATGTAATCAAAGTACCCATTAACAAGTGGGGACTGTGTCATCAACGATGACTTGTTGATACTATTTGCAGAAAAGAACAAAGTATGCGCTGCAAATTTCAACACAGCCTAACTATACATGTGCGTCGCAAATTCAATACAGCCTAACTATACATGTGCGTTGCAAATTCAATACAGCCTAACTATACATGTGCGTTGCTGCCTAACTATACATGTGCGTTGCAAATTCAATACAGCCTAACATTACCCAAGGGGTGTCACTTCATTGCCACACACTTTTTTCGATCGCCAAAAATGCACCTAGCATGCATCGAAATCGGTAAAATTCGACGTAGGGTCAAAGCACATTAGTCCTCAATAATACTCCAACATTTTTACCTCTTACCGATGAAAAGTCGAGAAATCAGCAAGTTTTTCAGCGTATCTGGACGTCTCTTACATTTCAGATTTAAAAGGCGCGGTGGTGTATTGAGTCACGTGGGCGCTTTTCAAATCGAACCAATAGCAGAGCTGAATGGACCAGCGTGAAAACCCGGAGGCAACGTAAGTTTCTCACATCTTTGGAAAGAACGATCTCTTGCTGCGGGTGAACTGGAACTGTTAAAGTTACCAGAATTTCGTATGCAGACGCACGCAGACAGTGTCACCCATAGTCTTCCAAAGACGTGAGAAACTTACGTTACTGCCGGGTTTTCACGCTGGGCCCATTCGTTCAGTACGGGCTCTGACCCTACATCGAATTTTACCGCTCTCGATGCTTGCTGGGTGCATTTTGGCGGGCTCTGCTATTGGTTCGATTTGAAAAGCGCCCACGTGACTCAATACACCGCCGCGCCTTTTAAATCTGAAATGTAAGAGACGTTCAGATACGCTGAAAAACTTGCTGATTTCTCGACTTTTCATCGGTAAGAGGTAAAAATGTTGGAGTATTATTGAGAAGGACTAACGTGCTTTGACCCTACGTCGAATTTTACCGATTTCGATGCATGCTAGGTGCATTTTTGGCGATCGAAAAAAAGTGTGTGGCAATGAAGTGACACCCCTTGGGTAATGTTAGGCTGTATTGAATTTGCAACGCACATGTATAGTTAGGCAGCAACGCACATGTATAGTTAGGCTGTATTGAATTTGCAACGCACATGTATAGTTAGGCTGTATTGAATTTGCGACGCACATGTATAGTTAGGCTGTGTTGAAATTTGCAGCGCATACTTTGTTCTTTTCTGCAAATAGTATCAACAACGACAACAACAATAACAACAACAATAACAACAAATTTACTGAGTCCAAATATATGTTTATTTATCTTCATTTTTAAATATTTAATCATCATCATCATCATCGGAGATTGAATCCCCTATGATTGATATAGTGTGTTAAAGAGGGTAACTGTATGTACTTGTTTCACCCCTCAAAGTGTCTTTTCTCTTTTCTGTAAACAAGTATTTCTCGATGCGGCATGCAGTAGCACCAGGAGAATTGTAACTGGCTCACCAGGGTGACTTATCTAGTCTTGAGGGAGTGAGAATGTTATGTTTTATGTTTACTTGCTCTGCAACCCACAGTGAAGATGTCTGTAGAGAATTTTCTACATAAGTTGGTGATCCAGGGACTTGTGCATCAGGGTATGTCGGTGATCCAGGGACTCTAGTTTCAGGATATGTTTATGGTATTCTTGCTTAGTTTGATAGTTGTGTCTATTAAAGTTTAAAATGACATTACCTTTTACCTGGTGTAACATAGTTTACACCCTAGAGGGTCTGTGTTTACACATGTCATTTTTATACCAATGGTCAAATGCCTTTGCACTTGTGCATGAATCTTGCAAAATTGAAGAAAAATTATGTGAAGTTTGCCTGTCAAATGAATTTAATTTTCAAAGAAGGTGCATTCGTCAGTGAGCTAAGCAGTATGAACATATTAAAATGTGGTGCGTATATAGGATTGCTCTGTGAAGTGCTTTGTGTCTTGTGGACTCCCTAGGATAGTGTCAATCTGTAGCTTCGTATGGACTCCTTAGTGTAGTATCGATCTGTATGATAACACACCTCTAGACACAGATTCACTCAAAATTATAAATGTGCAGGAGACGTCATGGAGGCCTTTAAACATTCTTTTTTCTCAATTTTGCACAATTAGACCTTAATTATAGGGTCAAGTACAGACTGTTGGCATCAGAATGAGATTTATAAATGATATGAAAGGACAATGTCACTTTATCATCTTCACCAGACTAGACAAGAAATTTGTTTGTCATAGAAATTTGATGCTTACCAAGTAGTGCGCATATTGACTGCTTCCAATCAAACTAGGTAGCAGTTTAAAGACTGTTCACTGGCTGTCTCTGTTTTATGCAAAGTTAACACAATGGATGCCACATGTGTGATAACAGAGCTGAAAAACAGCTTTTTCAACTTTAAGCATATAATTATTAAGTGAGTTGCATTAGACCTGAAGTCCCTCCAAATTTTGTGCAATGTTCTTTTAATGTAGTCCTCATTTTACACACTTACTCATTTTTGCACCTTATTTATCCATTTAGCAGTGGTTCTAATGAGTTAATCTTTTAAAGTGTAAATTCCAAATCACATGAGTAACATCAATGTGCTTTCCTGTAATCAATCTGATACTAAACTCCTATGCATACACAGCACACAAAGTACACATGTTGTCTCTACTAGACATTGGTGTGCTCAACACAATTTTTTTGAGTCATGTGACACAAGATAAATTCCTACATCAAGGCAATGAGCTATGCCCTGTTAGTCAAATGATTAGAGTGCATAAATTCACTGCTATGGAGCTCACAGTAAGTGAGGCTTACCACAATTCTCTATGATCTGTACACACGGAGATCACACACTGAACTGAAGCAAATTTCTTCTGTACACAGAACAACTCGGTCCATATTTCAAAATTCCGGCAACATTGTTCTGATAATCATAATTTTCTGATTTCTCACTGTGAATAATGAGAAGATCAACCCCTTTTCCGCGGAGGAGATAGCAATTTTGTAATTTTCTCGACATAGATTTTTGACAGCCATACACAATATTTTCCAGAAAACTAAGGGAATAAGTTGCATCTGTGTTGGCAAAAGAAAGGGTATTGATTTTTTTTAATGTTCGTAACAAAGGAAATTTGCATGTCTGACAGGTGGTTTGATGAGACCATCTTAGTTGCTGATAACTTTATCTTGACAAGTGTGCAATTTTTAGCACCTCCAAACATTGACTTCTCATTCAATTTACTCTTGAATTTTAAACATAATCAATAATTTTTGAACATAGTTTGAACAAATAATCCTGAACTTAAATTGCAAGTTAAAAATTTTTAAGAAACTGATTAAATTGAAAAAGCCTTTAGCAAAAAATGTCTGAGTGAACAAATCAAGGGGAATTGTGGGTAGCCTCACTAACTGTGGAGTAGTCTGGTTCCCTGACCCATTTCCCCGGTAGAGGGCGTGGGGAAATATTTCCCCACGCCCTCTACCGGGGAAATGGGTCAGGGAACCAGACTAACTGTGGAGCTGTCTTTCTGTGGCTTCAAAGCTGTTGTATTTAGCCAAATCTTGTCAGCTGTTAGTTCTGCTTGTCCAGGTCATCTTAGAGCTCTGTCATACCATCAAAGTCTAGGTAAATTAAGGTAGAATGAGCCTCGGGGACAGATAGCCGGACTCTCAAATTTCTACAATTCTTTTCGAATGTACCACTTGTTGGGCTCATTTTAAAGCTCTTGGAAAGAAAAACTTCCACTGTCGTAGTTTTTTGAAAATTCAAAATTTATTTTTTCCCGTAGAGTTAACACAGGGATGGCTGCCATTTTGAATGCCAAATAGTTTATGTTGGGTAATTTGTTTCTCTAGTTCCGAACTTTGCGCGGTAACCCCCGATTTTTATTGCTGATTTGGTAACAGAGTGGTTGAAAGTTTCATTCAGGAAAATTTGTGCAAAAGTTTAAGTCTTTAACTTTCAAGGCACATACTACCTTAAACTATACAAATGAACATACGGTCACATTATGACAAACTATTGGGAATATTCTGGATCAAACATTGTCTGTTTACATTTTTGGTAGGAGAAACAATGTTATGTTAACTTTTTAAAGTACTAGTTCACTGTAACATTCCACTGTTTTATACCTTCATGTAGGAGATGATTACATTGTCTTTATAATTGTGTAAGTTTTGTTTAATGCCTGACTACCTTGAGTACTGTAAATTTCTGGCACTATTATAAATACCTTGAGTGCCAGCAAATTCTGGCGAAATTCTATATATGGTTTATTTGATACAGAAATATCACTTTGGTTGTCAAGGGGTCAGTGAGTGAGCTTTATTTCATGTATGCTTTGCCCAGTGATTGCAGACGATGTCAATAATGAAGCAGCCTTTTCTTTCTCCTGATGTGCAGCATGCTCTGAAGGTTATCTCTTGTTGGTCAAATGTCACTATTCACAATGAATTAGGGAGTCTATTTGTATTATTCAATGATAACGGCAAGATTCAACCATCAAATTGGATAATAGCTTCTGAGACACTGCACATCAGCCCTTTCTTTTGGAAAAGTTATGTTATTAATGCAGAGCGCCCTCTGTGGCAGACTATGCTATCACTTCAGGACCTCATTGACTGCGTCACAAACCAGGCAACTTTACTCCCCATGAAAGATGAATGGGCAGTAGTATCATCATAAACATCTTTATGTCATGTTCATGTATGTCAACTGAAATTCAAAGATAGTCCTTCCACTTAGGACCGTACATCAGGCACATAATTTACTGATTTTAATTTTTAATAAAGGTTGGTTTTTCTACCAATAAATCTTCATTTGTGTAGGTATATAAAATAATATTTTAAAATGTTAAATATGAAATATTTATTTATCAGAAAATATGTAACAACGTGTGTGCAACCTTCATTCTTAATAAATATTTCAAGAAAAAGTGAATGCCATGTCTGTGTTTACAATTTTGTCAAATCATAGACAGCATGAAGGGGAGTCCTTGTCTACTGTCTTTGGTTTTAATATGTTATGGAGATGAGTACTCTATGGCTATAATCATCAGAATTATGTGAGAAAATGTTTAACATTGCATTTTGTTGCATAACTGTGCATGTTTACTATTCTGTCTTTCCTTGCACCAGTTGGATAATGCAGTGACACCTATTTCACTTCCATCAGTCTAATCCAAGGAGCTTTGCCAAATATTGTGTGTAGCGTATTCAAAATGAGCAAATTCATTTGTTGACATTGTGAGAGGGGCCAAGATCCAGAGTCACTGTTTTCTCCAAAGAAATGTTAGAGTGAATTTGTTCGAAATTTGTACTGATGAAGTGTGATATGAGATGAGTTGATTGGCATTAAAGTTGAGAGATGTGCATAATATATCCTTTGAATACAGTTAATATTTAAACACCATCCAGCATAATCCCATTACAGGTTCCATGATGATTTGGAGCTAAGGCAAGTAACTTAACAGCATTTTGGCTGATGCTATCCTGGTTTATTCATTGAAACAAAAAGCACCAAACTTTACTCAGCATTACAGGACAATGTGAAGCAATAAGACTACATTAACAAATGCTCATATTTTCTTTATCGAGTCCATGTACAGTTTTAAATGATTGCAGCAATGCATTGTGGGTAACTGGAAAAAGGTGAATATTGATACATCTGCTGTGATTACAATATGTGACCTACCAATTTGTTACTATTTGTGACATGAATTTGCTACAATTCATGACATACAGCAAAAGCTGCAAGGCAAGTATTGTACGAGACAGACTACTAAATCAAAGGTATCCCACCTTTATCAGCTGTTATTGCTACTACATTTGATTACAATATGTGTTTTGGGCATTTCACAATGGTTTTCTCAGTACTTTGAACATCTGGAAAGTAAACTATATTAAGTAAAAACTGAGCGTTGTTGGACAGATAGGCGAGCGGCGAATCCACAAAAAGGGCCTTATTTTAGGAGTTTAATGTACCCACCTTACATACGGCCACATCATACGTCATTTGAAAGCTTATTATCTCTACTTTAAGAAAATGACGATGTGGAGCTGCCAAGTAGGGCCATAATCTCCTAATTTGCATAATTAACAAAGGTACCCAATTTGCATAGATGCGATATAATATTTGAAATTTATTGTTAACTTCTTTAACGATACGTTTAAACTATCGAGTGATATATCAAATGAAAGGTCTTTCCATGTAGAATACAAAATGGATATTCAAAGAGATATTGAAATTGATTATACTGAAATATTTTCATGTTTATATGGAAAACAATATTTTCCCGTATTGAATAACAATATTTTAAAAATTTGAACACATACAGCAACAACACACAGCCACACCATACGTCATTTGAAAGCTTATTATCTCTACTTCACGAAAATTAAATTTGGAGCTACCAAATCGGGCCATAACCCCCTAATTTGCATAATAAACACGCATAACCAATTTGCATAAATGCGATATAGTATTATAAATTTATAGTTAACTTTTCTAAACAAACGTTTAAACTATCGAGTGACATATCAAATGAAAGGTAGTTACATGTAGAATACAAAATGAATATTCAAAGAGATATTGAAATGGATTTCACTGAAATATTTTCATATTTATATGGAAAAAATATTTTCCCTTAAGAATAACAATATTTTAAAAATGTTAACATATAGAGTCCTATCATACAGCCACATCATACGTCATTTGAAAGCTTATTATCTCTACTTGAAGAAAATTGACAATGTGGAGCTATCAAGGAAGGCCGTACCCCTTTATGTCTATAAATTACACTGGTAAGCAATTTGCAGAAATGAGATATGAAATTAGAAAATTCATTGTTAACTATTCTAAACACACTTTTACACTATCGAGTGATATATGGTCTGTGGTGATGGTATTTGCATGTAAAACACAAAATTGATATCAAAAGTGATATTTAAATTAATTTACGGAAATATTTTCATATTTCTGTCGAAATAAATATTTCCTCTTTTTAATAATGGTATTTAAAAAAATAATTTAAGTATCAATGCAACAAAAAGATCCACACGAAAGACACTATTGTAGTTGTTGAAATGTAGCTTTGTAGCGGAAACAATGTGTCAGAGTAAGCTACAGTCAAAGTAATGGCATGATTTATGATCCAAATCATTCATGTCATTTCCAGTAAATCTAGTAATTGTAGGAATTCATCATCCTCTTCTTCACCAGCATTGTCATGAGTAAAAGGGTTGCCACAGTTATCGCTGCCTTGGCAGGAACAAAGGTCTGTGCAGGGAAGATTAATTCAACAGCAGACACAATTGGTGACATGTAATAAGAGAAAGCAGCTCCGCAAATCGTTCATATCTTAGTTGTTTGAATTTGTGTACGGTACACGTGTATTTGTAAGTGTATATTATCTTATGTTTGGCCGTTTTATGTATAGTGTTGATTTGCCATGGCGAGACGTAACCCTAATCTACGTGTTCTGCCCTATGGGGTAGCAAGACTAATGTGACACTGCGATATACTTTGATGCTACCTTTCGAGAGTACTGAGTTGTCTTATCAGTCCTTCATTTTCTTTTGGTGAAACATGTGCACTGATTGAATGATTGTAGGTGTTACTAATCGAGTTGTTCCACTGAAAGTTCAGTTTGTTCAAGTACGGAAGCTAGGATGTCTACTGTTCGTTCAGGCTGTATTTGTGTAAGCTCATTTGAATCGGAGATCGGACTGTTGTAGGTTTTGTGAAGTTTGGCATCATCGTAACGCTTATATTACCGTTTCTTAAATATGTGATTAGGCTACGCTCACAAATAACGGTGAGAGGCAGAGGAATTTGGGTTGGAATCGAAATTTTGGGAGATTGTAGAGGGGTACTTGGAGATTTCGATCAGCATTTAGGGGACCTGAAAATGTTTTGGTTCCCTTTTACTATTTACGATTCCAAGGAAATTTGAAATTATTTAATGAAAATTTAATAACATTTAAATGTCATCCGATTGTCCAAAGTTAGTAATAATTTAACAAGATTTAGAATCGTTTGGTCGCATTCATTACTTTTATCTCGAAAATATCTTGTATTCTCTATTGCCTTGTTGTTGCATGATTGTTCTAATGTATCGTAATGTTTCGCGTTTAACAAGGCCCTTCAATGTTGCCGTTTGGTTCGTGAACCGCAATACCGGTATATCTGTTGGTTTTGTCTGTGTTTTGCAGTCGAGAATGTCCTCTTTGTTCCACCGATGACCTTTATAGATAATGAGGTCTAACGATATGATTTCTTGAGAAGAGCTTTCGAAAATTTGAAAGTATGATGCATTTTTTCATGTTTGATATGAATTCATTAAGCTCGTGTTGAGTTCCAATGAGAATCATACATCGTTTCTGAATCTCAGTCAGAGCGATATTTGTTCAGTGTGTTGCTGAATTATTCTCATTTTGTCTGTGAAATGTAATGTCGGGAATTTCTGGTAAAACTTGAGATCTCGTACCGCACCCAAATACATGACGGTAAAATTCACTGTTGACTTGAAAGCGTGTTTTTCAAGATTATTTTCAGCATAGCTATCATGTATTTTGTTGTTGGTTGTTTGATTATGCAATCATTTGATGATCTTTCCTGATTTAATGCTCTGTCGACTGATTCCATTGGTTCATTGTGCGTTGTATTAGTGTACATTGAAACAATGTCTAGTGTTACCAATGTCGCATTGGCTGGAACTTTTATTGTCTCAATTTTCCGTGTAAAATCAGTCGTATCTTTGATGTATGTTGTTTATTTCTTCACGATTTATTTGAGAAAATAGTCAATGAATTTTGATCTGTGAAAGATTGGACTGCATCATCCACTTATAATTGGGCGGCCGACGAACTTTCCTCGTGGGCGTCATTTTATTCACTTGTATTTTTAGCATAAGGTACCAACTTGTAAGTGGTGCTAGTGTGTTTACTCTTAACTAGAATAATCGCCATGGCTAATTAACACTTTATATAAAACAGCCAAACATAATATACACTGACAATATACACAATATCATACACAAAATGCAAATAACGAAGATATGAACGGTGTGTTGAGTTGCTTTCCTTTTTTATATGACAATAAATACAATAAATGAAATATGGTGCCTTCCGTCTACATATTCCACATAACTGAACTGAAAATACAGATGTAACACAGATGTAGTAACCAATGATATCTCCATCAAACAAGATTTCTAGAGAAATTGAAACAAAAATGACATCAATAATACAAAAGGGTCATTCAACACACAGCTATTTATAACAAGATTGGAACTAATTTGGGATAATTGGATGGTCAAGTAATGTCGGTTTAATTTGCAAATTTAAGCTCATCTGCTTTTCTTTTTACTTGTAATGTTTTTAAGAGTAACTTGTTATATTTCAACACTCAACTATAGAGCACAAAACACGCTTTAGAAAATTTGCAAAATATGAAGACCCAATTATCCCAAAACAGTTCCAATTGGTTTTATGTATTCTTGTTGTTCAGCTATATGGAAATTAGACAGAAAAATGTTCCAGTTTTCGTATCCTTAATAAACAAAAAATCAATTGCAAAACAAATTCAGATATTTATCCCCAAAACTTTAGCATTATTCGTTATTAGTACACAATATTTTGAATATTATAAACTAGTCAAAACGTTTACGATTTAATTGAAAATATTCAATAAGAATATTTTGAATACACGTTTGGAGTTCATGATTCTATTCTACATGCAAATACCTATCATTTGATATATCATTTGATAGCTGAAAAGTAAGTTTAGAGTACTTTACAATTGATTTTTGTAATTTTATATTGTGTTCATGAAAATTAGGTACCCGTTTGTATTATGCAAATTAAATCATTGCAGCCCTATTTGTCAGCTGCATATCGTCTTTTTTCGTGAGGCAAAGATAATAGGCTTTCAAATAACGTTTGATGTGGTTGTGTGATGCGGTTCTATGTGTTAAAATTATTATAATATCGTTATTAAAACGGGGAAAGTATATTGTTCTACATTAGTACGAAAACATTTTAGTAAAATCATTTAAATATCTCTTTGGATATCCATTTTGTATTCTCCGTGCAAATACCTTTCATTTGATATATCACTCGATAGTTTAAAGTATGTTTATAGTAGTTAATAAATTTCTAATTTTATATCGCATTTATGCAAATAGGGTACCATGAAAATTATGCAAATTAAGGGCCACGTCCGTACCTGACAGCTCCACATTGTCAATTTTCTTGAAGTACAGATAGTAAGCTTTTAAATAACGTATGATGATGCTGTAAGATTTGGCTTTTTGTATGAAATTCTTTTAAATATTGTTATTGAAAAGGGGAAAATATCTTTTAATATAAATATGACAATATTTCAGTAAAATGAATTTAAACATATTTTTAGATGTCGTTTTAGTATTCTACATGCAAATACCTTTCATTTGATATATAACTCGATAGTTTAAAAGTATTTTTCGAGTAGTGAATAATAAATATCTAATATTAATCGCATTTATGCAAATTGGGTACCCATGGGACTTATGCAAATTAGGGGTTACGGCCGTACTTGACAACTAAAGTTGTCTATTTTCTTCAAGTAGAGATAGTAAGCTTTCAAATGATGTATAATGTGGCTGTATGATGTGGCTGTATGTGTTCAAATTTTTAAGATATTGTTATTCAAAAGGGTTAAATATTTTTTTCAGTATTAATATGAAAATATTTCAGTAAAACCATTTTAAATATCTTTTTGGATATCAATTTTGTATTCTACATGCAAATACCTTTCATTTGATATATCACTCAATAGTTTAAAAGTATGTTTAGAGTAGTTAACAATGAATTTCCTAATTTTATATCACATTTATGCAAATTGGGTACCCATGTGAATTATGCAAATTAGGGGGTTATGGCCCTACTTGGCAGCTCCACATCGTCAATTTTCTTGAAGTAGAGATAATAAGCTTTCAAATGATGTATGATGTGGCCGTATGTAAGGTGGGTACATTAAGTGTGAAAAATGGGTGTGTCTGCCGCTCGCCTAAGAAACTCAAAACCTGAATTAGACCATTATGAACGGTATGTTGTACATATATTCCAGCCATGATGGTGTGACAGGCTATCATAGCAGTCTGAAGGTAGATTACAGGCTATCATTACAGTCTGAAGGTAGATTACAGGCTATCATTGCAGTCTGAAGGTAGATTACAGGCTATCATTACAGTCTGAAGGTAGATTACAGGCTATCATTGCAGTCTGAAGGTAGTTGACAGGCTTTCATGGCCTTCTGAAGGTAGATTACAGGCTATCATTGCAGTCTGAAGGTAGATTACAGGCTATCATTGCAGTCTGAGGGTAGTTGACAGGCTTTCTTGGCCTTCTGAAGGTAGATTACAGGCTTTCATGGCAGTCTGAAGGTAGATTACAGGCTATCATTACAGTCTGAAGGTAGATTACAGGCTATCATTGCAGTCTGAAGGTAGATTACAGGCTATCATTGCAGTCTGAATGTAGATTACAGGCTATCATGGCAGTCTGAAGGTAGATTACAGGCTTTCATTGTCGTCTGAAGGTAGATTACAGGCTATCATTGCAGTCTGAAGGTAGATCACAGGCTATCATGGTAGTCTGAAGGTAGATTACAAGCTATCATGGCAGTCTTAAGGTAGATTACAGGCTATCATTGTCGTCTGAAGGTAGATTACAGGCTATCATTGCAGTCTGAAGGTAGATTACAGGCTATCATTGCAGTCTGACGGTAGATTACAGGCTATCATGGCAGTCTGAAGGTAGATTACAGGCTTTCATTGTCGTCTGAAGGTAGATTACAGGCTATCATTACAGTCTGAAGGTAGATTACAGGCTATCATTGCAGTCTGAAGGTAGATCACAGGCTATCATGGTAGTCTGAAGGTAGATTACAGGCTATCATTGCAGTCTGAATGTAGATTACAGGCTATCATGGCAGTCTGAAGGTAGATTACAGGCTTTCATTGTCGTCTGAAGGTAGATTACAGGCTATCATTGCAGTCTGAAGGTAGATCACAGGCTATCATGGTAGTCTGAAGGTAGATTACAAGCTATCATGGCAGTCTTAATGTAGATTACAGGCTATCATTGTCGTCTGAAGGTAGATTACAGGCTATCATTGCAGTCTGAAGGTAGATTACAGGCTATCATTGCAGTCTGACGGTAGATTACAGGCTATCATGGCAGTCTGAAGGTAGATTACAGGCTTTCATTGTCGTCTGAAGGTAGATTACAGGCTATCATTACAGTCTGAAGGTAGATTACAGGCTATCATTGCAGTCTGAAGGTAGATCACAGGCTATCATGGTAGTCTGAAGGTAGATCACAGGCTATCATGGTAGTCTGAAGGTAGCTAGATTACAAGCTATCATGGCAGTCTGAAGGTAGATTAGGGGTGGACCATTTGATATCCTGGGGGGGGGGCTTGGAAGATTTGGGGAAAAAACAGATGCCAGGTGG
This sequence comes from Ptychodera flava, assembly GCF_041260155.1. NCBI lineage: Eukaryota > Metazoa > Hemichordata > Enteropneusta > Ptychoderidae > Ptychodera > Ptychodera flava. The sequence goes on along the minus strand of NC_091942.1, from coordinate 1,131,252 downwards.
AGTTGCTCGAAAAAAAAAATCTGGCTTTAAGTGGCTGATGGAAAAACAATTATGGACCATTGCGACTTGGAAAAAAAAATCTTGGCAATTGTTCGATGCACACTGCAGCATCAATAAAAATCAAGCAGTAGCTCTGGAGTTATATAAAGCATAAACCATTTCAAGCTTGAGGAACAATAACTGAATATGAACAATTGTACAGTATACATGACCTTCTGATTAGAGGAAGTATGCTGAAATTGAAATTTCTCACCAGTGTTTTCCAGAAATGTGTAAATCTGAATGTATGGATTTTGTCAAAATACCACAAGAAGAGAGACAGCCTGCAAACATTTTACTATTATCGTTTGCGTATAGAAAACTCATAACAATGAAAAAATGCATAGAGACTCAATCCAATGCGTAATATTATTACGCATTGGATCGACTCTCTACACATTTTTTCATTGTTATGAGTTTCCTATATACGCATGTTTTATTCGTAAATGCGAACACTGTTATAGTTAATTATCTTACCAAAGTTTTTTTTAACAAAAGCGAATGTGTTTTGATTACAATTGAATGAGTTTGATGGTTTTGGGGAAACTACTATGTGGTAATGAAGAATGGGAAATGGGCAATGAAATGAGCAGACAGCAGGTGATTTAAGATTAAATGTTACATCTTCACTGCAAATAAAACCATAAGTGTGTCATAAATAATACAAACAAAACAAAATCATGTTTGTTTGTTTTGTTGTATGTGAGCCACGTCTAAGACACACAACAAAAGTACTGTTTCAGTCTGTAAATGTCACCTCAGATGCCACCAGAGAAAACCATTTCCACTCCAAAATTTCATTTTTCGCCTTGCAATAGGGGGAACACCCCCCTCTCGCGCTCTCCCCCCCTCGTTCGCTACGCTCACTCGCCCTCAGTCGCTTCGCTCCCTCGCAGTCCATCCGTCAACTTTCTTAAATTATCCAGCTACTTTCAATTAAGGACAACACTGACAAGTAAATGCCATAAATGTACATGATTTTACAAATATGTTTTTGTAAAGTGAGTCAAAAATGTACATGTATTTACATATCTTTATTTAGTTTCTTGAATATAGTCTGTGTGCGATAGAACAGCATCTTGTTACAGAGTGTGAAAAACCAAGCAAACAAACATTGCAACAAAAACAAAAATCAACTCATTAAATGAATTTTTATGTGAGTTATGATATTATTGCACTGTGATTACACTGGAATTTTCATAATACCTTGAAAACCCCTGCTTGCCAGTAATTAAATTAAATTAAATTAGATCAAATTAAATAACAGATAAATTTTTGCAATTTCTGAAGCAATTATAAATATATTTTTTCTCTTACAATATAATTTACATACAAATTAAAATGTTTACAGTCTGAATTTATCTAGAATCTTGATTTATACACTGCATATAAACAATGCACATACTGAAAAACCACCACTCTAGTTCCATTCTCCAGAGGGCCAGTAGCTTTAACTTTTGATGTTTTTCCACTGTTTTCATTTCGTCTGTCAATTGTTCTACTCTCCAAAACATGTTGAAACACCTACTATTTAGTTTGTCAACACTGTGTCTGTATGTTTCAATGCACTGCTGTTTCCATTTCAATTCTTGTCTAGACCAGAATTCATTTGTCAACAATGACGAAACAGTCTAAACATGTACATGTACATGCTGAGCTGACAAGCTTGACATTGTATGTCAATATGATGTGGGAAGTAGGATTAGGCACTGTAGTTGACTTTAAAAAACAAGATAAGTGAAAAACATCATTGGAAGTTACAGTTACTGGCCCTTTGATGTCATGGTAAGTTTCACAAAATGGTCAAATAATGGTCAAATGAATATGCACATCTGTGTGGTATTTGTTGTCTGTAAAATTTCAATAGATTGACATCTATCTTTGTTTCATGGAAATTTAGAAAACAAATATATTCAGTATTTATCTGGAAGGCATGCATGGTATGAGCTTAGGTAGGCCTAGATAAACTTTATAAATTCATGTGATCATTGTCTCTGTGCATTCCAGATACCTGTAAAGTTTTGTTTGATTTTATGTGCATTACATTCATACGGCAGTATTATGGAAATGACAAGTTGTTAAATAAATGTTGGAATGATGCCAGTTTCAAAGCTTGCTTACAGACGGTTATGACTGGAAAATATGCATGACTGGCAGCACTATCTGGCAGGAAGCTATCAATGGTGGATAAAGTGATCAAGTTGTAGATGGAATCTCCCTTTGAGTTGTAAGACCTTTGTCATTGAATACATTTATATTATGCATGTATTATTATATTTTATTACCCCTCACACATATATCATCTATTTGGCTCAGTACTGTTGCTGCCTACTGGGTATGAATTTTGGTAAATATACCATTCAAAATGCACAGGGTCATTTCCTTATGGAAGCAACATTGGGATCAACTGCTGCATATATTGTCTTCTCAGCATCAAATTCATGTCTGACAAAGACCTATCGCTTATAATGTTCAGAAACTTTTCAGCAGGCAAAACTACAATCCAAGTATGATGTGCAGTATGTATGGCTGTGGAACTGCACAATAGACGCTAAATCTGGTTTTGATAATATCTTTGGAATTCATGTATACATTGTTTGAGTTCATGCATATGCATGTTGCCTGGTTTATGATATCATTGGAGAATCACTCTGATAAAGAAATGATATAGAGATATAATAAACTACAGTATGAGTTCTGTGATTCTTGTTCATCCATAGAGTAAATAGCTCAACTTACATGATGACAAAAAGATATGAAAATATCAGTACTGGCATTGAAGTTGAATACTGAAAGTCTTCCACCCATTAGTCGTACATGGACACACAATAATTGAAGTTCAAATCTGCTTATTGCTAATGGACACTGGGCTTTGTACAACTTTAAATCCAGAAACTTACAAAAACTTGAAAAAATATTCCCACCTGGATAAAAAATCCCTTCGTAAAGTAGCTTTTAGACTTTATATATTCTGAAGAAGTAACCCAACCCAACATTTAACACTAATCAGTTGCTGTGGTTTCTTAAGTATTGCTGAATACATTGAAACTTACAAGATAAAAATCTTGCTTAAAGTTTTTCTCAAAAATCTTGAAAACTAAATTTATGTGACCATGCATGCAAAGGTTTTAAATCCAGAAAAACAAAGGTTAACCCTTTGAGTGCTGTTATGTTTCCTACCAGAATTTTAATGCAACATTTTACAAATTTTTATGAATTTTTCTGTAATGTTTTTGATAATTTTGGATCAAATGGACACCACATTTCATTGGCTATAATTTTTTATCAAAATTTTGGCCAAAAAATAAAAAAACCCTGACTTGGCTGATAGGGCCGATAAAAATTGACTTTGGCGCTCAAAGGGTTAAATCTTCTACCATAAACAATTTCTGCATACCACAATCACTTACTGTGACCAGGGGAATGCCTGACTTATATGTTGTCAAATAAAGAACTCAAAAATCTGAAGATGATGGATGCTTACTGATATTATCACGTTGTCCCCATTGCTGTATCAATGCTACATTTATGAATGGAAAGTATAAGAAGACAATTTATCAATCAAGATCTTGCTTTAAAGCATTGACAAGCCAGTCTCCGCTGTAAACATCCCTAGTATATTCATCATCACTGTCTTCATCATCATCATCATCCATATCATTGCTATTTTGAAGTAGTTTTGAGTAGCTGAGCCGTCGTTTACTCCTGGGTGCGTACTTCATTATTATAAGAAATGTCACCGCCCAGAGCAATGCCAGCAGGGAAACACTGCGAAACAAGGCTTGAGGGCTGAGGTATCCATAGACAAAACCTCCTGTGATTGATCCAATGGCAAAGCCTACCTGCCAGTATAAGGTCCAGAAAATTAGCTGCATCATTCTGTCAAGGCCTGGTGGTGCTGTGATTTCTGCATAGGTCATAGACAGGCTCAGAACACCAGCTACACTAAACATGCTCAGAATTTCTATAGGAACAACTGCCCATGGTGTCCATAGAAATGAGTAGTAAAGGTACTGAATTGCTAGTGTTGCTAGTGATATTGTCATTACTCCAACCTGAGTCAAATGTTTTGTAAACCAGCTTTGCAAATGCTGCATTGGAACCTGGGACAGGGAGCAGACTGTTATAGCTAAACCCATGGCAGTTTCTGAGCCATTGAGGTCCATCACCAACCAAAACAGAAACACCAGTTTAGTTGCATTGATCAGCCCTGTCATGAACATAGAGATCACATATGCAATGGTGTGTGAGTCACTGTAGATAAGCTTGAAACATTTCAACAACTTGTTGCGACTGTGGTCCTTGCTGGGTGTCTGCTGCACTGGAAAAAACAGAACTACAAGCAAGGCAAGTCCTATCAGCGCTGCAAAGCCATAGAAGTGAATCATGAAACGATTGATGTTGAAGTTCAGAAGACACGGTGTGTTGTCCACTATGATACATATGGTGACTCCCCACAATCCATAGCCTAGCAGACTCCATAATTTCTGCCGTCCATATTTTTCAATATAGTCCATGTCATCTAGAAATCCAAAGAAGGTGTCGTCAAGTAATCTCTCAAATGGTGATGACACAACTTCCCCAACAATACACAGTAGCAATACAGCAATAAACACTTTGTATGTCACTTCCTCAGATTCTCCATCCCCCGATTTGATATTTTTGTTTTCCTTAGCCTCATCAACCGACCTCCGTCTTATATTTCCCAATTGTGGATCCAGTCTCTTGTCCGACAACACACTTAGCATTTCCTTGCTGTGATCTTTGAGCCACTTGTAAAAGTAATTCTGAGTTGTCCTTTCAGGCTCCAAGTTCATAGGTCGATTGCTATCAGATTGGTAAAGTCCCTTTAACATTGATTTCTGATAGAAGTCAATGTCTTCCAACTGATCTGATCTCTCTGGCAAAAATGTGAAAACTTCTGTTGGGATTTTCAGAAGATCACCTACTTCTTCAGTTGACACTGACCTTTTCCCAATATCTCTGTAGTTTTTCATAAGGGTGTTTGTCTCTATCTGGTTTCGTTCATCATCTTCCATTTTTGCATTTCCATGATGAACTTTATTTCTGCGTGCTTCAGTTGATGAGTCCGTTAATATTGGTAGTGATGGTATTTTAGAACCACTGTAACTATCATCATTGCTCTCTGTACTGTCAGTCTCCCATTTTCCATTTTCGTGAGACAATTTTCCCTGGCCTATCCAATTAGTCTCACTGTATGGAGAAGCTGAAGCTCCGTTCCACACATTTCCCAGAAACTTTGGAGCATTTGTTGTTATCTTCTCTGGTAGTTTGTTAGGCACTGCTTGTAAATTGCTAGCGATAACACCAGAAGACCCTGCTAGCTGGCTGTCCAGATATGAGAATGTGGCATTGCTGACATTGGAGCACCATGTGACCAATGAATCTTCATGAACTGGTGGAACTAGCATTAGTGCTAGATGTGATGCATTTATTGCAAATAACGATCCTATTATGATGACTCTGTATTTGTCAAATCTTCTTGCAAACTTGCTCCAAAGAGGTGTTACCAAAAAAGCTACAAAAGCCTTGGTTGCGAAGATGATACCAGTCTGGGTAGCAGAAAGTCCAAGCTGTCGGAAGTAGAGGGTCAAAAATGGCAGCAGGCAAACCTTCCCTGAGTTGTAAATGAAGTAAAATATGTTGGCAGTTGCTAAGGACTTAGTCAAGTTTACTTGCTCTTGTTTGGCCATCATTCACATTTGGTCCATTCTCAATGAGTGTTTTAGTGTTGGTTATGGCTGTACATCCTCAATGAGTGTTTTAGTGTTGGTTATGGCTGTACATACTCAATGGGTATTCAGTAGTGGCACAGGCTGTACACTCATGAAGGCACTCTTTAACTTGGGATTGTTATGTACATTTAGTTGCCTGACCATCTTCACAACAACATCTGAAAAAGGCAAGAAAACAAACTCATATATGTAATTGAATGCAATAGAATCAAAAACTGAATATATTGTCTGTATTGTGTTTCCCTTTAAAGATTCTTTTTCCTGGTATACCTGTCAGTACATGCTAATACCTGTCACTATTTGTGAACTATTAGAATGACTTAATCAAACGAAAAAGTTTCATATTTTTGGATAGACTCGCTGATTTAAGAAATACTAGTATTATACAGAATTATTGTTATCTATAGGGTAATTTCACATACTTTCAAAAATCAGAGTCTTGATTGGAATTCCCATTTCTTGCATAGAACATCAAGTGTTTCTCCAGAAAAGTATTCCTTTTCCACATATGTTTAGTTCACCCTCTGATCACAGCATCAAACATTTATAATAAGCAAAGAAAAACTGTGTCAAAATTTTTTCATTCCTACTTTGCTAAACTTCTCTCCTGAAATCCATTATCAAAATTGTTGATACAATTCCATAATATTTTCAAGCATGTAATGGTATTTTTTGTTATTTAACAATTTCCAAATTATAATTAATACATTGTTGTTTTTTTCTGATAAAGTTCACTTCCTTCTCAGTATAAACATCACACATATTCTATTCATTACACCATGGAAGTCTGATAACTCTGCTAAAAAACTGTTAAGAAATGTGTTGCATCATTGAAATGCTGAACCTTTTTAACATGTATCAGGGAAACATATACACTGCAGAAATAAATTGTGTTATCTGGAGAAGAATAAGATTATTTCTACAAAAGTTTCGATCCTACTGAAATGATTGGCATAATCTGAAGTAGAGTCAATGTCACACCTGCAGTTGTTAGGGACTGGCCAGTTTCTTTGGCCTGGGGGTGGATTATTTTTTGCCAACGTCAAAAAGTGGCTGACCCCCCTGCCCTATTCCAAATTATTGAAAACAGGATGACCCCCAGTGCGTGACAAAGGTAAAATAAAAGATGGAATATATATATATATATATATATATATATATATATATATATATATATTATATATATATATATATATAATATATATATATATATATATATATATGTTACGTGCAGAGAAAACGAACAAAAGGGTGAACTCAGCAGTTAACGTTTAAACAAAATTTATTACGAAAATAAAACTAATTGCTAAGTCAGGGATAGAGTACAAGCTTTAAAAGTGTACAGACTACTTATCTCAGCTGGGACGGCAGAGCTCCAGTCTCAGAGTTGTAACAGTCAGTCGGATGAATGAACAGTCCTTTGGCTTGCAGGCTTGAAACTGCACAAAGTCCACAGTATAAATCCAGCGTTGGCAGTGAAGGTCTTGAAAGGTCTTGAGAATGACTACTGCTGGAGTTTAGTAACACACAAGAGACACGATCCCAAAAGTCTGACTGGAAGCTGAGCACGTCCCTTTTATAAAGGCATATAAGAACAATCTAGAACTTTTATTGACATGCTAATTACTGTTCTAAAATTATCTCCCTTACACAACTAATCAACTTTCCAGAACATTCCAAACATGACTAATTGAATTCGAGGTTGTTAGGTCATCAAGGGCAGTGACCTTGAGAATGTTCTAGACTAATCGAACTCAGGTCATGATGAGTGTGGGGAAATGACCTACATAACACACCCCCTCTTCAAAAAAAGAAAATTTTCAAAGAAAAATCTTTCTTTTACAAATGTAATCTTGAAAAGGATTTAAGTACTCAAATTTTGTTTTACTCTAAAGTAAAATTTCTTGAAAGTGAACAACAATAAAATTTCTTGAAAGTGAACAACAATAAATTTCTAAATACGAGAGAGACAGTCTGCAATTAAATTGTCTCTGCCTTTGATATGTCTAATGTCAAGATTAAACTCCTGTAACATTAAACTCCATCTTAGCAATCTCTGATTTTTGCCTTTAAATTTCTGCAGAAAAACAAGAGGGTTGTGATCAATATAAACCACTATTGGCTGATTTGAAGAAGTAACATAAACTTCAAAATGCTGTAAAGCTAATATCAAAGATAAACACTCCTTTTCAATTGTAGAGTAGTTTCTCTGGGATTTGTTAAATTGCGTGAAAAATAGCAAACAGGATGATCTACACCATGACTATCCTCTTGCAATAAAACAGCACCAGCAGCCGTATCACTAGCATCACAGCTAATTTGAATGGCAAAGTGAAATCTGGTGCAGACAACACTGGAGCACTTTGCAGTATGGCTTTAAGTGTATCAAATGCCTGTTGGCATTGCTCTGACCAAACAAACTTTACTTTCTTTTAAGTAAGTTAGTCAAAGGCTCAGTAATTGTGGAGAAATTTGGACAGAATTTTCTGTAGTAACCAGCCATACCGAGAAAGCGCATCAGTTGTCGTTTGCAGTTTGGTATGGGAAAACTTGAAATGGCACTGATTTTGGCATCAACAGGTTTTACCTCACCCTGTCCTACAGTATGTCCGAGGTAAGTTACCCTTGCCCAACCAAACTCAGATTTGGCAAGGTTGACAGTCAACATTGCTTTGCTCAGTCTCTCAAAGAACTTCCGCATGAGCTTGATGTGTTCCTCCCAGGTGTCACTATACAGGACGACGTCGTCAACGTAAGCTGCACACCGTCTAGCCCGGATATGACGTCGTTGATCATCCGTTGGAACGTTGCCGGAGAGTTCTTCATTCCGAATGGCATCACCTTGTACTGGAACAATCCGTCTGGTGTAACAAAGGCGGATATTTCACGAGCACGATCCGTCAGAGGGACTTGCCAAAATCCCTTCAGTAGGTCAAATTTCGTCACATACTTGGCTTTTCCCACTCGGTCGATGCAGTCATCAATCCTCGGGATTGGGAAAGTGTCTGTCTTTGTTAAAGTGTTGACCTTCCTAAAGTCCGTGCACATACGATAACTGTGATCTGATTTGGGAACAAGTATGCACGGCGAACTCCAGTTACTTTTACTGGGTTCAATAAAGTCATTGTCCAGCAGGTATTTGACTTCTTCCTGGAGATATTTCGCTTTTGTTGGATTCAGTCTGTATGGATGTTGTTTTACAGGCTTACTGTCCCCAACATCAACGTCGTGATAGATGACGTTTGTCCTCGTTGGAACATCTTGAAACAGGTGTTTATATTCATGGAGCAGTTCTTTCACCTGTTGTTGTTGTTCTGGCTGGAGGTGTGCCAACTTTGTAGACTCCAGCTTCTCCAGGATTTCTGAGTTCTGAAGCTTGACCGAGCCCAGCTTTGAGTTTAGAGTATTTTCACTCAAGTCAGTTTCAGTATCACTATCTTCATAATGTTTTGAACTGACTGCACTGACAGGCTGTGTTATAGTAGGATTATCCCTATCCAAATATGGCTTGAGCATATTAATATGGCATTACTGTTTTTTTGTTTTCGCCTGTCAGGTGTTGTTATGATGTAATTTAAATCACTCAATTTCTTATCAATTAGATATGGCCCAAAGTAACGAGCATGGAGTGGTTTGCCAGGAACCGGAAGTAGAACAAGAACTTTTTGACCTGGTTCAAACTTCCGTTTTGAGGTGTTTTTATCATATTTGGTTTTCATTGACTGCTGAGATGACTCAAGATTTTCTCTGGCTAATTCACATGCTTTAGAGAGTTTTGTACGAAAATCTGACACATATTGCAAAATATTCAGACAATCATCATCGTCTGATAGGAATTTCTCTTTAACGAGCTTAAGTGGGCCACGGACTGTATGTCCAAATACAAGCTCAAATGGGCTAAAACCAAGAGACTCTTGAATTGACTCTCTAACAGCAAAGAGCAGAAAATGAATTTCTTCATCCCACTGCTTCTCAGTGTCAAAACAGTAGGTCCTAATCATGTTTTTCAAAGTTTGATGAAATCGCTCAAGAGCACCCTGACTTTCTGGATGATAGGCGGATGACCTATACTGTTTAATGCCTAGCTGATCCATTACTTGTTGAAAAATTCCAGACATAAAGTTGGAGCCTTGATCGGACTGGACACATTTAGGAAGGCCAAATACAGTGAAAAATTTGACTAAAGCTGTCACTATAGTCTTTGTCTTTATGTTTCTCAGTGGTATGGCTTCTGGGAACCGAGTTGATGTACACATTATTGTCAGCATGTACTCATTTCCTGATCTTGTTTTTGGTAGGGGCCCAACACAGTCTATTAGTATCCTACTAAATGGTTCTTGAAATGCAGGAATTGGTTGTAAAGGGGCCTTTGGAATGGTCTGATTTGGCTTTCCTACCATTTGACATGTGTGACAAGTTTTACAGAAATGTGTTACATCCTGCCTGAGATTAGGCCAATAAAAGTGACTGAGAATTTTGTGATAAGTTTTCCTGACTCCTAAATGACCAGCCCAGGGGGTTTCATGGGCCAGGCGCAATATTTCAGCACGATAGGGCTTGGAACCACAATTTGATGTTTTATAGCCCAATCGTCATCAACCAAGACATCTGGAGGTCTCCATTTACGCATGAGAATACCAGAGTTTGTATAATAGGAAACAGGGCTATCTGAAGTTTTACCTTCATCATCTACCCTGTCAAACCAAAACAAAATATATGGGTCTTTTTGTTGTTTTGCAATGAGATTTGATCTAGAAAATGTCTGACCTTGGTCAGCAGAAGTTTTGCAGGAAGTCTGAAATCCACGAGGGTTAACGGAATGATCTGTGTCAAACACCTGACTAAGAAAGGTGTCATTTAAGTCAACATCTGTGACATCGTTTTTGAGAATATTTTGATTCTCAGAAGTTTTCTTTGACATGGCTCGAGTAATGGCACATGAAGGAAATAAATCGGGTATCTCTTGTTCAATTGGCTCTGGATCCTGATCTAAACTAGGATTATCAGTCACAAGTGGATTAGTAATGACCTTGTCCCCAGCAAGGTCGTTTCCAAGAAGAAGGTGAATCCCTTCAAAAGGCAAAAAAGGCCTAATACCTAAAGTCACAGGTCCAGAAACAAAGTCCGAAGACAAATAGACATTATGGAGAGGAACAGGAATAAAGTCATTGCAATCTACCCCCTTAATAAGAACTTTAGAACCTGAAAATGACTTTTCAGAAAACGGCAGGGTATCTGCCAACAAAAGAGACTGGGAAGCCCCGGTATCTCTTAAAATTTTGACAGGGGTAGCGGAAGAAAAATCACTAGAAAGTGATATAAAACCATCATGAATAAATGGTTCGAAAATACCCATAATGCTATCTTGAGAAGAATTGACCTGGACCTCATTAATTGGGGATGAGAGGGGTTTAACCTCAGAAAATGTGTTGCACACATTATTAGACTCTAATCGAGTTGATGAAGAAATAAAGCCGGTTGGCTTAGATCCACTTTGACCACTTTGACCTTCACGTTTTCTTTTCAATTTGAAACAATCTGACATTAAATGGCCGTCTTTCTTACAATAATTACAAGAAAGTGTACCGAACTGTTTGTCAGAAGGAGATTGAGACTTGGGATCTGATGATGTGGGAGTGTTACTTGAACTGTGTGAACTGCTGTCATTTGATTTCCTACTCTCCTTTGAGAAATTCTTGGATGAAAAGGAGGAGTTAAATTTACCTGCATTGTTTCTGTATGAAAAGGACTGGGATGGTTTGCTGAGAAATGAAGATTTGTGGGTCAATGAATAATCATCGGCCAAACGTGCAGCAACCTCCAATGTATCTGCCTTTTGTTCATTGATAAATGTTTTGATGTCACTCCGGATGCACCTTTTAAATTCCTCAATCAAAACGAGCTGTCGTAATTTGTCATAATTCTGACTGACCTTTTCAGAAGAGCACCAACGGTCAAACAGTTGTTCTTTTGTTCGAGCAAATTCAACATAAGTTGATCCTTCACCTTCTCACAATCCCTAAATTTCTGACGGTAAGCTTCAGGCACCAACTCATAGCCCTTGAGAATTAATTCTTCACAGAATCATAATCTGAAGCCTGCTCTACTGACAACTGAATGTAAATTTCTCTGGCTTTACCCACCAAAGCACTCTGCAAAAGCATAGACCAGGACTCCTTAGGCCAATCCAGACTCTGAGCAATTTTCTCAAAATGAAGGAAATATTTATCAACATCCTTTTCTTGGAAAGGGGGAACTAACCTGAAATGCTTAGTGATGTCAAAATTGTCTGAAGGGAAGAATTTTCCTGACTTTCTAAGCTCTAAACGTCTCATTTCTAACTGCAGTCGGTGTTCTGCTAATTCTCTTTCCTTTTCTTTTTCCTCTCTTTCTTTCTCCCTTTGTCTTTCTTCCATTTGTAATTCTTTTTCTTTCATTTCCAATTCCCTCTCTTTCTGTCTTTCTTCCATTTCTAATCTTTCCTGCCTATCTTTCTCTCTCTGTCTTTCTTCCATTTGTAATTGCATTTGTATTTTTTCTTTTTCTAATGCCTGTCTCTCTTTTTCCATTTGTAATTCTAGTTCTTGATCTCCAAATTTGTCTGCATTTCTAATTCTAATTTTCTTAGTTCAAAGGTAGACTCGGGCTCATAATCTTTCAAGGTGGATTCCTCAAATTGGCCTAAATTAACTAAATGTTTTGCAATGTGGTACTGTATTTCCCTCTTGCGCATAGATCTTTTGACTTCTACTTTAAGGAAATTGGCCAGTGCAATGAGGTTGTCTTTTTTGAGGGAATCAAATGCGTCCTGATCAAGGTCATCCATAAATTCGTCTGGCTTGAATTCCGCCATGATTGAATTTTGCTGAGTTCACAGTATACAGTAGTTTTGAAAAAGGCAGGCAAAATGTTGTCAAACGGCTCAAAATATTCGTATCCCGGACGAGCCCCCAATTTGTTACGTGCAGAGAAAACGAACAAAAGGGTGAACTCAGCAGTTAACGTTTAAACAAAATTTATTACGAAAATAAAACTAATTGCTAAGTCAGGGATAGAGTACAAGCTTTAAAAGTGTACAGACTACTTATCTCAGCTGGGACGGCAAAGCTCCAGTCTCAGAGTTGTAACAGTCAGTCGGATGAATGAACAGTCCTTTGGCTTGCAGGCTTGAAACTGCACAAAGTCCACAGTATAAATCCAGCGTTGGCAGTGAAGGTCTTGAAAGGTCTTGAGAATGACTACTGCTGGAGTTTAGTAACACACAAGAGACACGATCCCAAAAGTCTGACTGGAAGCTGAGCACGTCCCTTTATAAAGGCATATAAGAACAATCTAGAACTTTTATTGACATGCTAATTACTGTTCTAAAATTATCTCCCTTACACAACTAATCAACTTTCCAGAACATTCCAAACATGACTAATTGAATTCGAGGTTGTTAGGTCATCAAGGGCAGTGACCTTGAGAATGTTCTAGACTAATCGAACTCAGGTCATGATGAGTGTGGGGGAAATGACCTACATAACAATATATATATATATATATATATATATATATATATGTGGGTTGCTGGAGAATTGATTTTACAATTTCATCTCTCACTCTACTTTGTATGAGCACTTTGTAACCGACAAGTCGAACCGCATACTTCGTATATATATAGATATATATATATATATATATATATATAATATATATATATATAATATTATATATATATATATATATATATATATATATATATATATATATAAAAACAAATTACTTCAAGTAAAAAGTAATGAAATCTATTACTTAAGTTTCATGCATCCCTATCCGAGGATTGCAAGATGCATGAAACTTAAGTAATAGATTTCATTACTTTGTACTTGAAGTAATATATATATATATATATATATATATATATATATATATATATATATATATATATATATATATATATATATATATATATATATATATATATATATATATATATATATATATATATAATTTTTGGGGTATCTTTTAAACATTTAGTCATTCTATGTTTTAAAGGCATTGTCATTGTCAGTTGTAAGATAGGAACTTCAAAGTGTCAATTCTAAAGTTTGAATACAGTATTTGAATGAGCTGTGAATGTATTCCACACTTTTTATGCATAACCAGATGTAAAAAACTGTTGTAAGAAAATATGTTATTGTGAAATATTAGTGCATGTTGCTTTCAGATACTGAATTCTCATAGAGAAAACAAAAGTATTAGGAACTTTTCATTCTTTTCATATGAACTGCAGATTTCACAATGATTAGTACACCTTGCAAAACAGACTTTCAATTTACAGACATCAAGATATTTCTGATATATATCTCTGATATATTAAAGTACCACATCCGAAGGGCACGCCGAAAAATATTAAACATCCAGGTATCTCTAATATCTATGTCTGATATATGAAAGTCATGTGGCAGAAGGGCATGCTGGAAAATATGTCTGATATTTTAAAGTAATGTGCCAGAAGGCAGTGATTCTGCTGCTGAAGTATATGCTTAGGACATATGTCCTAAATCGAGAAAAATCTTTAGGACAATCCCATAATCCTTTGTGGTCACTTGTTTACCTAATCGCAGCGTTTGTGTCAGAGAATATTGTTTTTAACACACACATATACACCATAAAGGTACCAGCCTTGTTGGTAACCAACAAGGCTGGTATCTTTATTCAGAACCTACAATACACTTGGAAATCTGGAACACAAACAAATGAAACAATAAATTTTGAATGTGAATACATCTCTGAGCTGTTTATCCCGTGAATTGTCAGAAAGATGAAATTTCAAGTCTCAAAGTGAGGTTCACAGACAAATTACAGTGAGGATATCACATAACTGTGGTATCTTCACTGTTGTTTCTGAAAATTACTTTAGAACTTTAAATTTTAACTGTCAGACAGGGTCATCTGCAACAGAAAAACTTTTCCATAAGATGGCCCTGTCTTCATTCAAGACACTTGAGAGATCCATCTCAAATATTAGTATTCCCTTAATTTTAACTCTCATCACCATATCTTGATGGTTAACAGTTAAACGATTTCTGAGGGGTGTGAGAATATGATTTTGTTCAATAAAAACTTTTGTGAAACAAATACTGACACTGTGTTGAATCTAGGATCAGAGAGTAGGGGCATTTTGGCCCATGGACTTCAATTTGGGGCTTTTTTCATTCATTAATGTCCATAAGATTAATTAATATTTATTTTCTTACTGTTATTATTTATCTGGTATTATACTGTAATTAAGCAGTGTTTTAGCCAGGTTTTGCTAGCATGAGGACACAGTGACCCACAGTAGGTTTAAATGGGGACAAAGGACCCATAGTAGGTTTAAATGGGGACAAATTACATTTTTAAGGGACATAATATTTTTCAATAAAATAACACTGTACAGTGTAATTGTGTATCATCATCACCTGGTACTATATTTGGTGTTAAATAGACTAGTCAGGTGAGTGCATTAAAGGTAAGTAATAGACCACTGGTGTTGTGTCAAATTGTACCAACATAAAACCTTCAGTATCATTTAGTTTACTGCATTCGCATAAACTGCAGGACTTCCCTAGATCACCAAAATGATTAGCCAACTCGTTAGCCAAATCAAAAATCTTGTAGCCACTTTGAACAACTTTTAGACAGTTTACGATTTCAAGTGTGGCAATAGCTTTGTTGGCATTCAGAAGTTCCCAATTATACAAATCAAGATGTTTTGTATGTTGTTCATGATAATTTTTACAGTAAACAAATATTTGTTCAGTTTTTATTACATTAACTATCTGTGTTTTTATGACATTAGAAGGATAGAAATATTTTTTCATTTCTGGTGGTTAACTTTTTTCACCAGAAATAAAATTAGGTGGCAATTCTATAAGTCTGGTAGCAATGTGAAGTGTATATTACCACAGATACAGAATACTTCTTCAGCATTTATTCAGTATTCACAGTATGACAACTTATCATATATGTAAGCTAAAAGCTCCTCATGTGGCTAATTTATGCAGTCTTTAAAGTCATGTTGAAAATTTTGTGAGCCACACAAATAAAAATTTAGATGAAGAAAGCATTGGTAGCATAGTGGCAGTATAGATACAAGTATTGTGGTGTTTAAGGCCCTGGTGTTGTGTCATACGGTAGTTGTGATCAAGCAGGCTCAATAGCATCTTAAGCATAATATTTTTCTTGAGGACAAAAAGGGTCAGGCCCAAATTATGTAAGACAAGCAAGACACAATGATATCGTTCATTTAATTTCCCAATGTTTTTAAAAGTACATATGTAATCATTGTATTAATGATTATGATAACATTTTAGCCCAGAAATATTTTCATTTGATATTTTGATATCATCAAGAACTGTCTGGTAATGTTCACTATTGCGTCATTAAACTGTTGGAATCTGCAAAATATTAAAATCATCCAGAATCACATCATTTCTTGTAGAAGTTATAGCAATTTGAAATAGGCCAAATGGACAATTTTCATACCGGTAGTTCTACTTTTGAATTGTTGCTTTGATGTTAAGTTACCATGCAAAAATTGCAGTTCTCAAATGTGACGATTTGAAAATGGATATGCTTATTGCAACTACTGTTCACAATGTCCCTTTGCCATGACTCTTAATAAACTTTTGATTTAAAACTGACAGTCAAGCTAAATACCATTAAATTGGAAGGCACCAAGGACCTTTGAACATAAGATTGTACCTATTGGACCTCCATAGGTGGTTTCTTTTGAACCATAATTGTGTACTTAAAGGGTCTTCATTCATGACATCACATGAGATGACCCAGATTTGACCTTTGAGAAAACCTCAGTTTTCTCCTCTTCCCTTGTATTATGATTCTGTTTGTGAAAGTTTCCTTTGAAATTATGGTTTTTACTAACAAACTGAGTAGTTACAGGCCAAATTTTTATTCAAGCAAAGTAGGTAAAATTTGGACTCATAGATGACCGGGACTCACATAAGTGAGTCAGTGTATTCATGGACGTATCGAACTGCAACAATGTTTGCTTCACGTACCAGGGAATTTGTAACTTTGTAGAAAGGAGGGTAAACTGTTTCAACATCTTACAACATTTTACTTTTAGCTGTAGTTTTCTGTTGAGGAGGCAGCCACTAAACTATAGCCGACGGGGATTGCAACTTTGTGCCTCAGGGCCTGGCCGATTGAAGTTGGTTTGTGACAATTTTTTCCGGCCATTTGTCAGAAATTACAAAAAAACTTTAGGACATTTTGCAAAAAAACCGGCCATTTGCCGAAGGCCGGTGAGTAACTGAATCACTGGAAGGGTGCGCCAAAAAATTTCAAACATACAGATATCTCTGATATATATATGTCTGATATATTAAAGTTTCACGCCTAAAGGGAGCGCTAAAAAATATGTCTGATTATCACTAAAGTTACGCACCCGAAGGGCACGCCAAAAAATGCAACTGAATGATGAAATTTGTGACTCAGGCACATTATGCATTTTAGGCAAGTATGAGCCCATGTCAAAATTAAAAAACACACTGACCCCCTCCCATTGGGCATTTCAAAAACATAGTGACCCCCCTATCACTGAAGTCAAAAACAGGGTAACCCCTCCCAAAGAAACTGACCAGTCCCTTATGCATTAATTTGTTGCAATACAGTGACATATTAGATTAACTGATCAAATCACAGAAGAGTCATCAAATGAATAGCGGGAGACCTGACCAGTTTTTCTCAGTCCCAAAGAACGCACACAAAAATTATTTAAGTTTTAACAAATGAGTTTCCATTACCAACCCACCATTGAGCAAATATTACTGAACTTGTGCCTCAAGTTTTTATGTGTGCCACAGGACTATGGATTTCTTGATGGTAGACAACAAGGAAGAACTGTGATTTGTACCAATAAAGCAAGGTACCAAACGATATTCTGTAGATGTTAATTTATGTAAAACCACGGATGTTAAAAAATCACATCCATGGTAAAACTAAAAGTGAATATTACCCATGTTCTAACACACCTATATACATTACATGATGGTGAAGGTGAAACAAAATTTTAAAATCAGTGTATAGTTTGTCATGACAGACATATTTCAGAAGGAGAAAAATCGCTCACCACTATATTTGACTGGACATCGCGTGGTATTCTCATTGCTAAATTCGGAAGACGCCATCATTAAATTAAAATAGGATGACTGATAATGCAACACGAAGGAGGCAAATGTTTGGAGCACAAATCAGTGGGTCCACAACTGTTGCCAGCGCACGAGAGATTACCCTCTGACGTCATCAAAACTTACGCTGCGCTGGCTGTGTTGTGGAAACATTCCTCCGCATACAGTAAAAGAAAACATTAAAATGAACATTCAGGCATAAAAATAAATCTATATACATATGTGCCAGAAATATATCTAACCAATTGCAACCGAAGCCCCGTGCTGTACCTTTCAAAATCGATCATTCGCTGCCAGCCGCACAACGGGCCACACGTCTGCCGATCCACCGTGTCGTGCGTCCCATCCCACTTCGTGGCCTGACAGGCCTACTTAACTTGCTTGAAAAATGTATTTTGTAAAGTTTTGCTTCAATCCGAATATGTTTCTCTTTTTCATCAAAATTTTGGCATAAAAATTTACTGATATTTGAATTCTGTTAAGAATAGACTGCAAAAATATTTATCACCGAAAATGAAGACAATAGCTCTCGATAAGTTCTCATTGTATGCATTAGAAACAAATAAGCTAAGGGGTCGGTTTGCCAGCGTGGAATCAAACATGGCGACAAACATGACTCTTGGAGAGGAGGCTGCAGCTGCTGCACCGGTTTCACCGGCTAAAATGGAGAAGGGAAGCGAAAAGAAGAAGCCAGTGACTATCGAAGATAAATTCGCCTCAGTGAGTCACACTAAATTTGTAAATGTTTTCCACCGAATCCGTTAAATAGCCCAATTCACCACGAAGTTCCGGGATGGGATGTTTTCAATGTACGATTGATTACTCTGCGATTCGCGATTGCTTGTCATAGCACGATAACATCAATCGCTCTCAAGAACAGAAGAACTGTTCTTTTTCTTATCATAGTTTTACTCCCCTTAAGATTGAACAAAAAATTGCTGTCATCTGTATAAGCTGTCAATTTTCCCTTAGCTTGCACTGGCAAAGTTTCGCTTCGTTTTGTTGACCTTACACTTACAGAACGTGCAACGGAGTGTGGGTGTTATTCTGTAGAGTGTACAAAATATGAGATCCCTGTCACGTCAGTCTCAAAATGATAGTGACTAGATACTTAGTGCAGGTTTTACGGAAATTTGACTCCAGAATGGGGGTCTTGCAACTTCTCTCGCTACATGTTACCATGTTGCTTTTACATAAAAATAGTTCGTGCCATCGCCCTAATTTCTACCGCCACATCATCAGTTCGTCTGAAGAAACCCGACTGTGACTAGTGACGTACGTTGCATTCATTTTGAAAGTGTAAACAACCAACGAACTTCTGCCCAACAATCAACAAATTTGTTTGTCCTACATTATCCAAAGAAAGCGGTGCAAATGACAGGCATTAGAATACAAAGGCGAATCATTTTAAATGTGCGTTTTTCAATTATGTCAATAGTAAAAGTAAAAAAGAGTTTGTACAGAGATTTTCACTTTCTGTAATGTTTATAATTATTTATGTTCACATTGTGTATTGTTTATAATGTAGAGTATTTATACATTCAGCATTTTAAGTTGTGCCACAGTGAATTTACTGATGAATTATTAATGTTCCAGTGTAGGCATGATATTTTGGTCTTTGTCTGTATATCCTTTTATATTTTCCAACTCCCAGTGGTAACAAGTCACCAGTGATGTGATGGGGAGAATGCAAATTTTTTTTGTTATACTTTGCACCTCTTGATGAAAAATCTGATAGTTTAATTTGGACTGACTCTCTGTGAAGCACCAGTGAAAGAGCGCATGTATAATCACAAACAGACTAAACATGTAGAACATTGTTGTTATGTTACTTTGTGGAATACTCACCAGAAACAAACAGAAAGACTTGAACTTATGTGTAAACATTTGGGAAGGAAACTTGAAACTTATCTCTTTTGCAATCAAGATTACACTTGTGGGGAAGGGTGGATGGGGGTCATCGTGCGAAGTTTGTGATTAGAGAAAGACATTACCAGAAATTTACTGTTATTTGACCATATCATACTCTGTTTTAGCTCTATGGGAAAAATTTAATTTGTGATTATCACACAAAACAAGAGGGTGAAGCTTTATTTACTCCACAGTCTCCAAAGTTACTTCACACACAAACAGCAGACAAGAAAAGTTTGTAAAAATTTAACTTAATGAAAAGCTGTTCATGAGCCACATGGACACACCTTAGAGTAAGTTTGGATTTCCAAAGTTTTAGAGCATAGAAATTGACAAACTGACAGTACATATCCTAGCTGTCATTGCATCAACACACAGTGCAAATCTACTCGTTAATTTTCAATATATCCTGCCTGTACAGTGTTATGATCAGATTGACCCTTTTCCTGCCAAGCTCATATTTCACCATCAGGCCTAGCTTGTTAATAAGCTTGTGAAGCCTAGTATGTCCTATTTGGTGCATTTTAACAAAAAATTGAACATTTGAAGAACCCTGAAATCATAGATACTGTTGACATGATTTTTATGGACTAAAGCTGTTTGAATGGACCAAACCAAATGGGTTGAAATTTGTATGGTTTTGGCTCAATGCTGCTTTTCACTGAGTTGGCTGATGGGGAAGTGATACCGTCTAGCAGATAAAAGGTTAAACATTGCTGTAAGGTGAACACCTAAGGGAGAGAACATGCGCTATTATTTTTAATTTAAAAACAGGTTCAATAACAATACAAGACAGAATGTTGTGATGTCACTTTGCATATAATTACCCACCTGGAACTCTGTCTGTACATTCATCATTGACTTTTAAAGATTCCTGTAATTTTAATTATCTGACATTTGTCAGATAGAAAATGTTATGTCTATAGTCAAAGTAAGCTTAAGAGGAAACGATAAACTTTAAATGCAGACTTGTCAACAATAAAGAGCTTTGGATTTTTTTGATTGCTGTATTAGGACAGTAAACTGTGTAGTATTGTTAAGAGTGGGTCAGTTGACAAATTTGGAAATTCAACAGATGTTGTAGACACTTAGCTGAAAAATTACCAGATTATTGTCATTATGATTGAATACACATTTAGGTGATATGTCCACGTATGTGATGATTTAATAGCACAAGCTAAGGTCAACCATGGACAGAGGGGCCAGGATTACTTGACTGAATGGAGAACAGTGTGCTGGTTACCACAGAATGCAATTCATACAAACTTGCAGTTTCAATAGAAAACAAATTGTTTACACAGTGTTATTTTCTTATGTTGTGCATTTTCAGCAAATTCAAAATTCAAATGCTAGAAATATACTTTTTGAATTGAACTTTAGTTTTAACAAGTTTTCAATCATTGTGTTTTACTATAGACCCTAGAGAAACTTTCTCTTGGATCTTTTTAGTGAGTTGCAAAATTTCTAGAGTATAGATGCAAGGTGGATACCAGTACATTTTGAAATAGGGTATAAACTGTTAAAGTATAACTATCAAGTATCAAAATGCACATCAGCAGCTTATACTGATTCAGTGAACTCTGATCTGATTCAGTGCTCTGTTATTAATTTCACATAGCCAACAGTTTAATTCCAGTCTCCATATGAACAAAAGCAGACTTGTACTCAGATGATTATGTATCCAGCAATAGGATATTTATTTGTTCAAACAAGAATAGAAATCCTCCAAGCAAAATTGCTCGAGATAATGTCAAAATTTTCATCTTGATTTCTAAAAGTATAATTTTTTAATTTTTTAAAGTATCTGTTATTTTTTTATTTTCTACAGAGGGGGTCAGGGTTGGGATAGTGTACCATGAGAATTCGTATGCTAGTTTACGGATGTGAGGGGTCATCATCAAAGTCTTTACATTTCAGAAACACCCCTCTTCAATCTCATAACAGACAGAGTATTTTAAGTTTTAAAATTTGTTATTATTGATAACATAATTTCTAACATGCTTTTATTGAATCAGAATACTGTATTTCCTCTGGCTTCTGAAATTTTTTAGTAAATTTACGAATTGGGTATTGAAACTTTTCGTAAATTTTGAAATTCATAAGTAAACTTAACCGTTCCAATACGGAATATCATTCAATCAAATTCAAATTAAATACAACATGTGCTTAGACAGAACTATTTTGAGGTTTGGGGGCCTTCAGCTCTCAATCAACCAGCTGCTTCCTTGCATTCGTATATTTACGAATCAACAATGAAAAAAATTAGTAAATCATCTAAAAAATTAGTAATTTTACGAATTTGAGAGTGGCAGAGGAAACACAGGAATATTTAGACAGTACCAGTACGATGGATATATTAATTATTGTGGTC
Organism: Ptychodera flava; assembly: GCF_041260155.1. Lineage (NCBI taxonomy): Eukaryota > Metazoa > Hemichordata > Enteropneusta > Ptychoderidae > Ptychodera > Ptychodera flava. Next base: position 1,108,996 of record NC_091942.1, on the reverse strand, counting down.
CTGTATTGCACACATCCTTAAAACAAGAATGTCTTGCCATACTTATGTTCAGCACTTTCACTTAAACAGAAGTAACAGTGATACAAAAAATGTTATTCATTTTTTCATACCATTATTCATTTCCCTGTGAACGCATATTAATGTAACAAAATCAATGTATTACACTCAACAAGAAAAAATAAAAAAAGCTTGCTATTCAGCTTGTGCCGGACACTGTACAACTGTCACACATTCATTCATATTACTGTAGCAGCTGCAATGATCATTGCCATACACTTGTGTTTGTTTCATTGGTTGTAAAACTTTACCACTATTTGTTTTCTGAAAGTCAGCTAGTCACAGTAGACATCATCAAACATGATCAAAAAAGCTGCATAGGATTGTTGTTCATACATCTTGGGAAACATTCTGTCTTAAGGTTCCAAGACAAGAAATGAACCTTTTTAATCTAACAATTCTCTGGTGGTTAATAAGCTCAGAACCTCTGTAAATTGTACATTTTCTGAAAACCTAGATTTAGGGGAATATTTTGGTAACAACACTGTCATTGCATTGGTGTAGGATATATCCAGCAGTTAGCCTTATTTTTGTAAGTGATGTTTGTGTTTGTTTTTGAGGCACTGAATGTCCATGTACCTGTACATCACTCCCACGATAGAGGGCGCCTCAGGGACAGATATTCAGACTCAAACTTTTAGAATTTTTTCTAATCTATCACTTGTGGGGGCTCATGGAGAAAGAAAAACTTTCACTGGCTCAGTTTTTCGAAAATCTAAAATTTTATTTTTCCTCCATTGAGTTAACACAGGGATGGCAGCCCCTTTGAATTACCGTTACATGTTTCTCTAGTACTAGAGTTTGCACGGTGACCCCTGATTTTTATTCTTGATTTTGAAAGAGAATAGTTGAAAGATTCCTTAAGGAAAGTTTAAGCAACAGTTTGTCTTTCACTTTTGAGGCGCATACTACCTTAATCATGAAGACAGGTGAATTGCTGCAAATGTCACATTTTAAAAATATTGAATAATTGAAATATGTTTCTTCTTTTTTATTTACAGTTATTTATTGATCCAGCAATAAATAAGATGAGTCAACAAATGCAGGGTGCATTTAAAGAACTTGATGCTCTTAGCAAGTAAGTGACAATTTTAAGAACAGCGGTCTTTTAGGAGTCTTACAAGATTGTATGGATCTATCAGAATCAAAGGTAGCAAATCTTATAAGAGTTTATGGATCTGTCAGTGGACTGGTTTGTGATTTACCGCTTGATGTTCACATTTTATTGAAGGTTTAAAATGGCATACTATAATGCACTTGGTATTGAATTTCACAGATGCTCATATATGCTGTATACCACAGATCAATATAGCCTTGAACTTGGTTCTAAATTAGTATACATGGATTTTTATAGTATCTATGTACATGTAAAGCCTTGGTTGTGAAAATATTAGAAAAACAAAGAGCTTTCTTATTTTTACGATGTAGTCATTAAAGTATAAGATGAGGAGGAGCTTTGAAGTTCCTTCAGCAGCAAAGATAGACTGGTGTCTCATCTTGGGATGTGTGTTTAAACACTGATACTCAACAAATTTTCCAGTTGTCTTGAAGTACCTTGACACCATTACCTCATACTGATGCAGACAAGGAATTCTGCAACATCAAATTTCATTACAGTGTTACACAAACCCCAAAACATCAAATTTCATTACACAAACCCCCACACATCAAATTCCATTACACAAACGCCCAAACATCAAATTTCATTACACATACGCCCAAACATCAAATTTCATTACACATACGCCCAAACATCAAATTTCAATACACAAACCCCCAGACATCAAATTTCATTACACAAACCCCCAGACATCAAATTTCATTACACAAACCCCCAAACATCAAATTTCATTGCACAAACCCCAGACATCAAATTCCATTACACAAACCCCCAGACATCAAATTTCATTACACAAACCCCCAGACATCAAATTTCATTACACAAACCCCCAGACATCAAATTTCATTACACAAACCCCCAGACATCAATTTCATTACACAAACGCCCAAACATCAAATTTCATTACACAAACCCCCAGACATCAAATTTCATTACACAAACCCCCAGACATCAAATTTCATTACACAAACCCCCAGACATCAAATTTCATTACACAAACGCCCAAACATCAAATTTCATTGCACAAACCGCCAGACATCAAATTTCATTACACAAACCCCCAGACATCAAATTTCATTGCACAAACCCCCAGACATCAAATTTCATTGCACAAACCCCCAGACATCAAATTTCATTACACAAACCCCAGACATCAATTTCATTACACAAACCCCCAGACATCAAATTTCATTACACAAACCACCAGACATCAAATTTCATTGCACAAACCCCCAGACATCAAATTTCATTACACAAACCCCCAGACATCAAATTTCATTACACAAACCCCCAGACATCAAATTTCATTACACAAACCCCCAGACATCAAATTTCATTGCACAAACCCCCAGACATCAAATTTCAATACACAAACCCCCAGACATCAAATTTCATTACACAAACCCCATGATATCAAATTTCATTGCACAAACCCCCAGACATCAAATTTCATTACACAAACGCCCAAACATCAAATTTCATTGCACAGTCCTCTCTTTCCTTTCAGTCCTCTCTGTGTAGTCTGTGAGATCACATGATTCAGGGTGTTGTCAGGTGATATAGGTCACTGAACCTAGTTATATCTATAATGATCAGTATTCAAGTGTGCCTGTCATTTCACATTTTCCATTCTTTCATTTCATAGACAAATGGAAAAAGAAAGAGAAGAAAAATGGAAAATGAGACATATCAAAGGTAGACAAGATATTCCAGGACCATTGGAAGGAAGGTAAGAACTTATGGAAAATCAAAAGGGAAGTGTATAACCTGAGAATTCCAGGAATAAGTGCCTGTTTGTATTGGTAATGTCTTTAAACCTGACTTTACTTTCTGTGTCATTGAGAGAATCGATCATTATCAGATAATTCTTAGACAGAACAGTGTGAGTAGATCACTGGGGAAAGCAGCTGTAAATCCCACTGCTCTCACATGGAAGGGAATGTCATTCACACATGCAGATTGTGTGACACATTCTACTGGCTTTGAAATCTTAGAAGACAAGTGCTTTATCTTTAACATCACAAGATGAGCTTACTGGTATTACCTTCTCAGCCAGGCAATTATCACAAATTGATGCAATGAATCATAGCATCAATATTTCCAAAAAAATCATGTCTTTTGCAATGGAAGTGTTCAATCACAAATCATAATCTCAATCAATAAAAATCCTTCCTTTACATTCAGGGAAAATGCAATGTCAGTAAAAGTGTAAGTTGCAAAATGAGATGTGAAATTTCTCTTAAGCCTCAAAATTGAAAGACTTAAACTGTAGCCCCAATATTGCCAAAGCAAAATTTACATCATTTCCTTTTGGTATCAAGAACAAAAATCAGAAGACCCATGTGATATCTGGTACTAGAGAAACAAATTACCCAATCTTTTCCAACATTTGAATTCAAAATTGTAGCCATCCCTGTGTTAACTCTGTTGGGAAAAATAAAATTTTCAAAGTTCACAATACGGTATAAGCAGTGTTCTCACCAGAAAAAAAATATTTTGTGAGACATTTTGTCCCGCTGACCAAAAAAGCGGGACAACAGATGATTTTTGTGAGACAATATATAAATATGTTAAAAAAGTCAAACTGCAAATACAAACCTTATACTATGCATGGAAAAAATAAAGGACTCAATAACTCTTTCAGCTTATCAACTTTTTTATAAAAACTCTGTAAACATATCAACTGATATTGAATATCAGTGCCTTTTAATGAAAAGTCTATGGGACTTTTGTTCTTCCAAGTGTTAAAGTCCATTTCGGGGCCCTGTACCATAATAGTTGCTAGAGTGTCCAGCCATTCAGCACCAAGTTGATTTCTGTCATAAGTTAAATTGTTTTGCACACTAAATCCCCTTTCACAGTCAGCAGAAGGAACAGGCCAAGTTGGTGCTGTGGCATCTATTTAGATTAGGAAACATATCCCTATGATGTTTATAAACAATCATTACATTTTGACGCGAAATTTCGGTTGCCAGCCAAGGCTACAAATTTTGCCAATTGATCGAAGCATGGAAAAAAAAGACATCCATGTTCTCACGTACCAATATAATATACTTATCACATGCGCAAGCCAAAAATTGATAATTATTTACAAAATAACAGAACTTTTCTCCAACTAGTCCAAATTTAAACCTCTAAACTACTTTTGGAATAATATCATCAATCGGCAGTGGGCAAGTTGTCAATCATGTCCAGTTGTAGGTAATAGGTCGCTTGGGCGAGGAATGGAGCAAATGCCTGATGACATCACACAACACGTACCTCCCACAATTTTTATACATGATTTCAAACATAGCAAAGACCTAAAAATTATCTCAGACAAAGTTGCGTTATTTTTCGACAACAAAAATCGACTGAATCTCAACGGCACGAACACTGTAACGTCATGCCCGTCCATGCCCTGGTTGCCATGCAGAACCCACGGTATAATGCGACCAGCTTCGAGTTCGCTGTTTTCGAAAAATGTTCATGTAATCAGTGTTCTCCCTGAATAAGGTAACAGGGGCGTGGCGCCCTCTTGTAAATTCCGAGCGCCCCCTTGCCAGAAATGAAAAAGATTTATTTTTTGAAAAATAAAACAATAAAATGTACGGGGAAAAAAAGTTGACAGTGATTTACAAGCAAAATGCGAGCGTGAGCGTCGATCCTGCAGACTGCAAACGTAATTCTCATCGATCTTGCAAATCTCGCGAGTTTGTGATGTCATCCGAGATCATAAGCCCATGTGCAACTCATCGAAGGCAGCCATATTTGCATGGCTCAGTCCGTAACGTTACGTTAGCCACGGTCCCTCCATAGGGACCGTGCATTAGGTAACCGACTTAGCTGAGTAAACATGGCAAGGAGCTGGAGGGTAACCAAGGACAGCAGAGTACACTGAAGTTTTTATAGGAGGTTAGAATTTCGTTTGTGTATTCCTTCCAAAAGCAAAACAACCTAATTTTAGGCTCGGTCGGACTTGTATCAGGATGAGAACACGTGAGTGATGGTGATAATTTTGCCATCGATGAATAAATGTATGTCTCTAGACTCGCTATATTTTCGTTTGTAATAAAAGTTATGGAACACTGTTTCAGATCTCTTTTCCTTTGAGTTTTTTGTACGAAAAAAATCTGAAAAAATGCTCCCCAAACCTGAGTGTTATGGTGATAATTTTGACATCGATGAATAAATGTATGTCTCTCGCTACGTTTTTGTTTTCAAAAAAATGAAATCTTCATAATTGAAATCAGTGAACTGTAATAAAAGTTATGGTACACTGTCTCAGATCTCCTTTCCTTTGAGTTTTTTATACGAAAAAAATCTGAAAAAAATACTCCCCAAGTGCCACCAAATGACACCATTTTAATCGCTGTTTTTCAAAAGCTCCAACGGCAGGAGGGGGGACACCCCCCTCCTGACCTCCCCCCGCGACCGCTAACGCGGTCGCTTGTGGTGCTTCGCACCACGTCTTCGCCCTCTTCTCACAAAATCCTGGGGAGAACACTGTGTAATTCCTTAGGGATGGAGCTTTCATTCTTGTGTTTTTGTAGTTCAGATTATTGTTGTCGTAGCCTATGAAAATATTGATCGTGCCCATGACGCCTCGAGCTTCCGCAAATTCCGTGGATGTACCGGTATGCATGCGACGCGAACACGTCCAGTGTGTCAGACTACCACTTTCAACACTTTTACTTGTGGTTCAATACACAACGGCTGTGTGGTATACGTAATGCATACTTCACATCGGCCATCGTGTATCGAATCACAAGTGACTGTGGTTTAAGTACGCCCTCTGATGGACATTACTTCCAGATTGCCTCGGTTCCAACCAGGAAGTGTAATTATTCTCATCAATTATTTACGTCCATGGTGAGAAGTACTGGCTGTATAATATGGCCCGGCCGGCCATACGGCTGGCTCCACGAAAGTTTATAATTTCAATGGCTTGCCACTATTGGTGCGCACGCACAAGAAATCCGCGACAAAACAGAAATATATGTGAGAATGTCGTGGAATAGCGGCCTGGTGAGAACGCTGTATAAGCTTGTGAAAACTTTATGTTCTTTATGAGCCCTCTCAATTAGCAGACCAAAATGGCATTGTAAAAGTTTGAGAGTCCAAATATCTGTCCCAAAGCACACACTACTTAAACGCTATCATTTTTCATTTTATCAATATTATATGTCAACCTAGACCGTGAACAGATTGGATCTTTATATCCTTCATGAAACAACATAATGATGTTGATTTTGAAAATCATTAATTAACATATTTGCATATTAAATCATTGTCTTTGCCAACACTTGAACTGTTTCCACACTATGTATTATCAGCATATGGTCAATCACAGCTGTCTCGGCCACACATGATTTTTTGTACTCCTACAATTTCAAACAACCCTTATGGTTTTGTCAACATTTTCATCTCCTGACAGTGGTCAAAAGCTAGAAGATATAATTAGCCTTATAGAAGATTTAGTCATGTATGAAGATGAAGAAAAGGAAAAGAAAGCGTGAGTAGAGAATATAACTTTGTATTCCATGCTGGAAATTTCATAACATCATCAAGATCTTACAGTCACTACTGTATAATATATCTCACTCTAACACGCGATATAAATTCACTGTCTGCAATTAATAATACTTAACATGCAGTGATACAAATGTTTCAACTGGACATCTGGTCTGTACATTTCATGGAATTCTGTTTTAATTTGTCCCATTGTTGAGCAGATGTGACAAGCTCTGTACCGCCATGTGTAGAGATTTCCTGTTACAGTGTCTGAGAGTTTTACTGATATGAAAAAAGGATTGTTGCAAGACAAATAAATATTGCTATATTTAACAGCTTGGTTATTCTCTGTACTGCTGTTTGCTTTCAGCAAATTTCATTTTTTTGATCTTCTACAATCTTCTTTGGAACCTCACATTACGCTTAATTAAAACCATTTATAACAAGCCAATCCCAAACCTGCTATTTATGTGCAGATATTGTCTCAATATTAATTGTCACTTTTTTTGCCAAGATAGTGGTTGTAAATATCTGTTTTATATCAATACAAAATATGAATTTCTGTTAATGCATTAATTATTAATTTAAACATGCTGTGTTTTTTTCATGTAATTTTATTTAAATGACTCTTATTCTTTCACAAATTATTATAATTTTATCCAATTGTTATTTTCAGAAACAATGTCCATATTTAGACCGATAATTTATAAAATTTGTTGTATTTGTGAATAAATAAACTTAAACAGAAAACAGAAAATTGACAAAATGTGAATCAGATTTAAAGATACGTGCTAAAGTTTCAACCTTTTAGGATAAATGAAATATTTCAGAATTAAAATAATGTATGTATGAATTGTTTTTTGTGTCCCTAAATACTAAGTACAGCAGAATGTTGGAGGAACAGAAGTCTGTAAAATGTCTGATTTTGACATGGATACATTTAGGAACATCTGTTGCAATTGAGACTGTTTAGTGTCCAAGATATTTGCATAGATTTATTTTAATGTGGACTGTTACTAATGCCAGCTGGTGCATCGCCGTGTGTGTATGAAGAGCACACACTCCTAAATACAAAGTCAGGCTATTCTATAACCACCTCAGCTCAGGGTGTAATTCTTCTTTCACCCCCACCGCAACCCCCACACCCTATTTCTAGTGTACAGATACTGTCTTAGAATAGCAAACAAAAGAACTAAATTGGTTTGGTTAGAGGGTGAAAGCACTGCCACTACAGTTCATATGATAAAATGCTAGGGTATAGGATATTTTTATGTGTACGTCTATTACTGGAGTACTTGAAAATTCATGTTTTACCATTCACACTGTTTATAGGACCAAAATGTTACAACATTGAGTATTAAATACATTAGTCACTAACTGAGTGGAGTTAGGAAATCTACCTGTGTATTTGATGTTTGTCTCTTGATATATGTACCTGCATCTTATTTCCTTGCTACACATCACATAGCTACTTGTCTCTGTGTTTGTATTTCTCTTCTCCCTGGGTCCCCCATGCATATGGATCCAATTTAACTATCATTTGAATATATGTAAACTTTTATCAGATTTTACTGTTGTGTGAAGATAAGAATGGACAGTGAAATTGATCTAAATGTTATCACACTTGTGTAATTGGTTTGTAAAGTTGTTTCAAAACTTGCCTTAGAAGTTGCACTGACTTGTTATAATTGCGGTGAAAATCAGAGAGCTTTTATGGACCCCTAATAAACACACACCATGGGAGTACACTTTGCGGTGCACTTCACATATGCAGAATCATATTACATTCCGTACCGCTGCCCTGAGTGTCACAGCCACAGCATTGGCAAGTCATCCTCAGAAATGAAGACGGGCACTATCCGTGTTTGGGAATAGTACGAGAACTCGACTTTGAACATATTCTCGGCCATGGCCACTACTGAAATACAAGTGTGTGTACACTTGTAGGAAACATTTATCCCACACATAGACACTAATCAGTTCCTACCGGCTGACAGGTTTTATTGCTTTACTTCAGCAATTACAGCTGAAGCCTGCTGTGAAACAACACTATCATCCGTCTGTTCTTTGCCTCAAGTTAATTACAAGTACTGATACTGCAGCAAGTTTTGGAACAACTTTACAAACCAATTACACAAGTGTGATAACATTTGGATCAATTTCACTGTCCATTCTTATCTTCACACGACCATAATAGTGTCTGACTTATTCACCACATTGCCTTTCATAAATATTTGTCAGACAGTACATTTCCAAATACAAAACACAATTTGTTGCTTATATCTTTAATTAATATTTTTATTTTCAATATATTCACAATAGTTTGCTAGTCAGACAACCACAGAATATAGAATATGTATTCATCGTCTTCCTTTATACAGATCAGTATCTGCTCAGCTCGATATCTAACTTGAAGTATATTATCTATCAAATGCGTGTTCAACTGGTTGTAATAAATCACTTGTTTAAAACTGCAACATGTTTCAGTACTACAATAAACTTTGTGACAATAATTCCCTCCTTCCCAACACATTCATGATGAACTTTATGTAAATTACCTTCAGCGTCAAATTTAATATTCTTTTCAGAATGGCATCACCAGAGCATTTGGATGATGCAGCACATATATCTATGATATCCCAGGGACTTGCTGCGTACATCTCAACACTTGACACTGACCAACTACAGAAACTCAGTACAAGAGTTCTCTCTGATACAACACTATGGTTGTCCAGACTTTTCAGGTATGTGTACTCATGACACACTTCCCAGAATGACTTATGGGAATGTCAAAGAAATTTTGCACAGCATAGTTGAGTAAATTTTCATGCCTAACATTCATCAAATATTAGAAATCATTGAAAGAATCAACAGAGACAACAAACTATGACTGAACAAGTGTGGGAAAATTATAACTTGTTGAGTAATTCATCTTAATGTTTGATTAATTAATGTAACCAACCAACCAACCAATTAAACCATTTCTTAGTTAATTTATCAAATGATTGATTGATAAAAAATTATTTGTCTCAATCTATTAATGATTGATTGACCAATTTATTGATAAATGAATAATAGTGTGGTTTACCATGTGTTCAGGCAGAGGTTGCATAATTTTCAAGGTATACATGGATATTGTCACATGATGTGGATACAGCCAATGAAAACCTTTACTTACATGTGACATAATTTTCCATCAGATTCAACGATGCATCGGCATACTACCACAATGATGACAGGGAAGGCTTGATCCGAATTTGTCGCTTAGTTCTACATAATAAATATGAGAAATATGGTAATGAGGGATTCAATGCTTTGTATACAAAACCACCAGTGATTTATGTGAGTGGGGCAGCCAGGCCAGGTCTGGGACAATTTATATGTTTTCAGGTAAGCCACTTGGCTCTGTTTGCAATATGACATCCAAGGAAGAATGTATTTTGTGATGTCATAAAAAGAAGGAAGTAGTATAATGTAATAAATAATGAATTGTGATGTGAAGGCAGCTTCCTAGATTAATGACAGTTCTTGAACAATATTTATTAACCTGTGTTGCAATGGCTGATAGTCCAGTGATATGTTGCTCTAAAGAGCAATACATATTGATCATGAGTTGACTGATATTCATATAAAGAGGATCTATTGGGTTCAAATCTGTTTTCTTTTCATACTGCTGTCGAGTTTTTTGAGCTCCATCATTATAGGAATGAAGAATTTTTATATGCATTCATTTCAGCTTGGTTTACCATTATCAAGTCTCTGTACTGTACCTTGCAACACAATGTTTGGTTCACAGCATACAATGGTGAGTTAGCTTTCCAATATGATAAATGATAGCAGTAAAATATAATCATTTAGGCTTCACTCTATTGTTATATTGTGCATTATATAGGAAGATATATGTACAGTGGTAGTTGAATGCTTCTTCAAGAAATAAATTTGTATTTTGAAAGGGTCTGTCAGTTGCCATCAGAAGTGGTAATGATCATACAGATGTACAATACCATCATATCAACAACGCCAATCAGTAGATAATGCATATATACTTCTGCAAATCTCTGCCTGTTTTTGTGACAGATTTTAATAATTACCATATAATTTTCAATATTAAACAATTTCTGAATGTGAATTTTTTCACTCATTCTATTGTTTTTTCAGGACATTGCATCCTTAGAGAGGCTTATAAAAGATGACGTAGCTTCATCCAAGATTCCCCTCTTACTAGTAGCAAATGCAGGCACACCTCTAGCTGGCCATACTGATAATATCAACCGACTTAGGGAGATTTGTGATGAGCACAAAATATGGTTACATGTCGAAGGGTAAGAAAGTCAGTATTTTGATAATTATACCAGCAGGTAACAATAGATTCTGCTTGCAGTGTCAAAACAGTTTTTCGTAAGATTGTTCAAAAGAAAATGTTAATGTTTATGTATAATAGTAAGATTGTTCAAAAGAAAATGTTAATGTTTATGTATAATATTATCTGTAGATAAACATCTTCATGATGCAACATGCAGCTACAGTAAATTGTAACACCGGTACTGAAGATAAAATCTGATTCCAATGTGTTATAAATGCATTGCACCAGTATTTCAGATATCATGTGTGGTTTTCTGTAACTGGTGATATCTCATGGGTTTATTCAAAGCTGTAGACATGACCATGCTGAGTTTTTGCCTTGTCTGTGTTATTGGCCAGTGACAGCGAACCAACACACACACACAATATTTAATTCAGTTTTAAATGATAATCTCAGTTTATTGTATTCTTTTTTGATACTGACGTACTTTAATTTTTATCCACAGAGACAATCTAGCAGCGTTGCCACTGGGGGCGCCACCATCATCAGTACTGGTAAGGCCTTCCTTTGAATTTACATTGAAATCACTGTGATAATATTGGTACAGTGTGAAGTTTTCTACTAAATACAAATGAATATGTACTGGATGCCAATGTTTTTCATATATAGTAACAGTGCTTTTGAATTATTTTTGGTAGTTTCTTGCCAGTTTTCTTAATACAATCATGTGTATTAGATGTAAATTGAGATGCCATACTAACTTTGTCATCTCTTTGTTCTGGATTGTAGTCTGCCAAGAAAGCTAACAGCATAACCTTGACACCAAGTGTGTGGCTAGGACTACCTGCAGTGCCTGCTGTTGTATCCTTTCCAAACATAGCCATTTTCACTCCTTGTTGATAGACAGACACATGAGACCCACTTCAGTGATGTAGACAGAGACAAGTCATTATACTCATGAACGGTACAGAGAGAACAGAACATGCAATAAACAGAAAATAAATTGAGCGTACTTCGATAAATAGAGCATTAGTATTGACTGTACACACTTAGTAAAAAGCAGAGAAAAACTTTATTTCATCTTATGCCGTTTTATCTCAAGTACTTGCATCTGTACGATAATATTTTGTTATGTATCTGCATTGAAGAAAATTCAAAACTGCTATTCAGTTTGATGTAGAATTAATGTTAGTACAAGTTAGCAGGTCAGATTTGGATGATTTTACCTTAACAGATTCTTGACAGACACTTTACAAAGTTGCTGATCCAGCCACCGTAAGTTTCAACATAAAAAAACTTAGAACTAAGAAAAAAAGAGATAAAACAACTTTGTTGTCGATTTTATTATAGACAAAATATTAATGGAATCGAAGAGAGCAATTATTTCAAATTTTACATAAATGGTTTTTACATGGTGCTTGTAAGTATGCTCAAGGTAATAGGAATACTCAAAAAACATAAGTAGATCGATGTTTTGTAAAATTATAACCTGATTTGAATTGCTGAACTATATATGTATGTGAAAGTGTGACATCCAGAAGAAATATCCAAATAGCATGTCTTCAAAATAATATGTTTTGATTTTGAATCACTGGACATTAAAAGTGGAATGCTTTGTAAACCTCATTGATTTGTGATATTTTAGCAGTTACAGCATTTCATAGTTTTCATGCATTGCATACCCAATAATATTTGTCCCTGTTCAATTTATTTCCAGTCACTAGCAGCAGGACTGAGTTCCTCACAAGTCCATGAAAAGTTATCAGCACTGCCACTCTGGGTGACACTACAATTCATGGGTCAGAAAGGGATTGTTAAGAAGGTCAAACATGCAGCTGATCTGGTAGGTCAAAGGTTAAACAAAAAATACAGTGCAAGGGTCTCCATTCAATGATACTAATAGGCCAGGATAAATAATTTCATTATTCCTCAGAATCTACTTTAGCTAATTTACAATATTTTTTTGACATTGTGGCAAATACAAACCACCGCACACATTGTATTTATGTTAATGCTGTCGGTGAATGCGTCTTTTAGTCTCTGGAGTTTTCACATCTGTGGGGCTTTGAATGAGACTTTTTTTATGAACTCTTAGGAAGGGTTACTATCAACTAACTGAATGGCTTCAATCTTTTTTGTACAATGCGATGGAAGTCAACTTTAAACATTGCGGTAATATCCCTGTTTTGTAAAGGTTAGTTTATCATGAGTATTGACCAGTAATTTGATCAACAGCATATGAAATGATAGCCACTATTTCTTGGAGCGTGCTCACAATTTATTCTGTCAACACTTCTAGTATTTGTACAGTGTTGCAGCCAGGACGCGACAATGTCCCCAAAACCACACCGGTTGCACCACATTCTCACACATTGTGGTTCAACTCGGGCACACATGATCTTAGCCAAAAGGCCGAGAAGCAATATTTTTTCTCTCTCTCTTTATGTGGATGCAATTATTGTATTGACTAGCAATCTGTAATCAACATTACTGCTAATATTTGTACATATTGGCTGGAGGCCATAAGTACTGAATAAACTGAATTGAATTGAACTCGGGCACACTCATGACTCTACTGTGTCACAGACATTCTCCTTGTCTGTGACTTTATTCAATGAGTGAAGTCTGAAAGTAAATATGAGTTACTGGCCTTTGTTTTGCATGATTACCTTCAGGCTTATATTAAAAAATACTTTCGAAGCTGTGATTAAAAGTAACTAAAATGCTGCATTTGGTTGTAGTCTGACTGAGCTCTAAATGAAGGCAGATATGGTATATACTGGGTTTTTTGCCTGAAATTAAAGCATAGAGATGTGGTCCCGGTAGCTTGAACTTTCTTTTGTGAAACTAATTTATGATAAAAAAATACAAAATTTGATTGACGACTGATGCATGTTGTCCCCAAAATATGCAAATATCCCCCAAAATAAACAATGTGTCCCCTGCTTTAAAATTCCTGGCAGCAACAGTGTTTGTTATGCTTCTATTATTGTGGACAGTTTGTAAATCTGAACTCCATGTCGTCAGTAACTAGTAACTAGTATTAGATTTCACGTATTCGTAAAAAAAGGAGACAAGATTTTGCTTGACGCTGCTGTAGCCTTGCCAAAAACAGTCTATTAAAGGAACAATAACAGTTTCTTCTGGCCTTCATAACTAAAATCTTATGACAATTTGTAAAGTTGGCTGTTCAATACATGGTGTAAAACTCATCTCCAGTAAGATTAGAGGAGCTGGCAGGGCTTATTTGATGTCTTTCACAAGTACAGTGAAATAAACCAGTGTAGTGATCAGTTGAGTTTATAAGTACTTGCTAGCTAAGTTATGTCTGTATACCAGATAACTTCCCTTCTATATAGGAACACCTTTTGTGATTGACTTGATTTTCTGCTTCTTGACAAGTTTTTCTGATGTTGTACAATAAATATTCTGGTGAAAATTAGAAGGTTTGCTAAATACAACAAAGACAACTGGAACTTTATCTCAATTCTGTGTTGAATATTTAAAGAATTGTTCCGGATTTTGACAGGTTACTAGTTCCAGGGTTTTCTGTACCTTTTGACAGCTTGGACTTTTGAAGGGAAAAACTTTCTTCAAAGTCAAAAATGAATAGATGTGGTAGTGATGAATTCTGGCTACCCTATAAAATAGCTTTTGTCTTGTGCTTAGGGGTCAAACTTCATGATATTGCAATGCATTGTGGGTAAAAGGTTGACTTCTCACCACAGCAAGGGTATGAGATGGTGATCTCATTTAAATACTTCTAAAATGAATGTAATCACTGTCACAGCAAAAGTTCTCTTTGTTTGTAGCTAAACTCATGCATCTTTTTATCTTTTTATGCATTTCTAGCTTTACATTCCTGTAAAACCTAAAACTTTACTGTTGCTTCTGTAATCTTGTTTGTTTTACCTGTAGAAATCTGCCATATTGAAAGTATGGTTGACCATCTGAGATTATGACTCACTTAGGGGGCAAAATCATACTGAGCTATTGAATATGAAAAATTGTAAATTTTTAACATGAAAGTGATTTCATAGTGATATACATGTATATCATAAAATCTATCAATCAAGTGACATGTCATTGTACAGATAAGAATAATTTCCATGAAGTACCGTATAGAAGGATGAGTATTGAAGTCTGTGTCTTTTCTCTGGTTTATATTCTTACAGAGTTTACAAATGGCGCAGAGACTGAACACTCTCAGTACCATACACTTGAACGTAAGTACATTCTTTCAGTTACTATGTTCATGCATGTAAATACTTAGTCTATGTATTCAGTTGGTTTGTCTGTGTGAGCCAAGCATGGGTTAGTGTATCTGTCTTTGTGAACAATGCCATGTGTTAGTGTGTCTGTCTGTGTGAACCTTGCCATGTGTTAGTGTGTCGGTCTGTGTGAAACATGCCATGTGTGTGTCTGTCTGTGTGAGCGATGCATGTGTTAGTGTGTCTGTCTGTGTGAACCTTGCCGTGTGTTAGTGTGTCTGTCTGTGTGAACATGCCATGTGTTAGTGTGTCTGTCTGTGTGAAACATGCCATATGTTAGTGTGTCTGTCTGTGTGAACCTTGCCATATGTTAGTGTGTCTGTCTGTGTGAGCCAAGCATGGGTTAGTGTATCTGTCTTTGTGAACAATGCCATGTGTTAGTGTGTCTGTCTGTGTGAACCTTGCCATGTGTTAGTGTGTCGGTCTGTGTGAAACATGCCATGTGTGTGTCTGTCTGTGTGAGCGATGCATGTGTTAGTGTGTCTGTCTGTGTGAACCTTGCCGTGTGTTAGTGTGTCTGTCTGTGTGAACATGCCATGTGTTAGTGTGTCTGTCTGTGTGAAACATGCCATTTGTTAGTGTGTCTGTCTGTGTGAACCTTGCCATATGTTAGTGTGTCTGTCTGTGTGAGCCAAGCATGGGTTAGTGTATCTGTCTTTGTGAACAATGCCATGTGTTAGTGTGTCTGTCTGTGTGAACCTTGCCATGTGTTAGTGTGTCGGTCTGTGTGAAACATGCCATGTGTGTGTCTGTCTGTGTGAGCGATGCATGTGTTAGTGTGTCTGTCTGTGTGAACCTTG
Source organism: Ptychodera flava (assembly GCF_041260155.1). Taxonomy (NCBI): domain Eukaryota; kingdom Metazoa; phylum Hemichordata; class Enteropneusta; family Ptychoderidae; genus Ptychodera; species Ptychodera flava. Next base: position 1,092,952 of record NC_091942.1, on the reverse strand, counting down.
CCGTGTGTTAGTGTGTCTGTCTGTGTGAACATGCCATGTGTTAGTGTGTCTGTCTGTGTGAAACATGCCATATGTTAGTGTGTCTGTCTGTGTGAACCTTGCCATATGTTAGTGTGTCTGTCTGTGTGAGCCATGCATGGGTTTGTGTATCTGTCTTTGTGAACCGTGCATGGGTTAGTGTGTCTGTCTGTGTGAGCCATGCCATGTGTTAGTGTGTCTGTCTGTGTGAGCCATGCATGGATTAGTGTCTGTCTGTCTGGTGGAGGGACTGTGGTCTGTGTGAGCGATGCCTGTGTTAGTGTGTCCATCTGTGTGAACATGCCATGTGTTAGTGTATCTGTCTGTGTGAGCCATGCATGGGTTAGTGTATCTGTCTGTGTGAACCATGCCTTGTGTTAGTGTGTCTGTCTGTGTGAACCATGCCATGTGTTAGTGTGTCTGTCTGTGTGAAACATGCCATGTGTTAGTGTGTCTGTCTGTCTGAAACATGCCATGTGTTAGTGTGTCTGTCTGTGTGAAACATGCCATGTGTTAGTGTGTCTGTCTGTGTGAAACATGCCTTGTGTTAGTGTGTCTGTCTTTGTGAGCCATGCATGGGTTAGTGTCTGTCTGTGTGAACCATGCCTTGTGTTAGTGTGTCTGTCTTTGTGAACCATGCCTTGTGTTAGTGGGTCTGTCTTTGTGAGCCATGCATGGGTTAGTGTCTGTCTGTGTGAACCATGCCTTGTGTTAGTGTGTCTGTCTTTGTGAACCATGCCTTGTGTTAGTGGGTCTGTCTGTGTGAACCTTGCCGTGTGTTAGTGTGTCTGTCTGTGTGAGTGATGCATGTGTTAGTCAGTGTGTCTGTCTGTCTGTCTGTGTGAGCCATGCCATGTGTTAGTTTGTCTGTCTGTGTGAACGATGCATGTGTTTTTGAGGACTGAGACCTGGAATTCATGAAAAATTTCAAAACAGTCAGGGGAATGATGGAATTTGTGAACAATTTCAAAAGAGTTGGGGGACTGAAAAACTTATACAACTTAGTACCCTTGAAAGCAACTGTGAAACACAAACAAGTACTTTCATTCACTACCATGAACATACCTGCTTGTATTCCATATCCATATAATGACAAATTTAGAATATGGTTTAAACAAAATTTATGATAGACTGCATGCACTTCCAAAAGCTGTTGTTTATTTGTTTATTTTACAAAATTCATTCATCTCTTTCTGTGTAACATTGAAGATATCAGAACTTACTGCTGTTGAGTGTTCCCTGTGTCACAGTCAGGTAGCACAAGACAACATGTTTCCATCTGTTTTAAGAGAGCGTTTCTGTAAACATTAGTATCAGCTTAGAAGTAGTATTGCTTACAATATTTATTTATGAAAGGGCAGGAGAACAGATGGAAGGTTTATATCAACCAATCAAAGGCCTGATTTATTTCAAAGCTTGCATTATTTAAAAGAATATCCATATGTAGTAACAAAAATGAAGTTTAGTTTGACAATGCGAAAGATGTTGCATTTCATTTCTGCTCTATCACTTTTATGTCCAACCAACAACTTTTGTGTCTGTTTCAATGTGATGACCACGGCTTTTGCATGACATTTCTGTTTTCATTTGCATAATATTCATTTTACCCTCCCATTGCTTTTTATCAAGCAGGACAGCTCTAAGCCGAATGAAAATGAAAATGAAATAGTCATGCAGGGTTCACTAAAAGAGGTGCTGGGTCAGACAATCAAGCTATTTGTAAGTCAGCATGATCCTTGTGTCAGTCATGTCCTCATCTCTCTCACCACTTCACCTGCATTTGACCTTTAACCTTTGACTGCTCCTCTCCTTCCCTTTCTCTGCCGCTCATAGAGGATGTACAGTATAGGAACATGGAGTACATGTTGGCCACATATGATGTGTTGTGATCAAAATCTTGAACAGAGTGCTTAGATCAGGTTTCATTTGCAAATATGCTTGTGGGTGTTTGGTGATGGACAGTACAACGGTGGCTTCACTGAGCGTTGTCACTGTGCGTGCATGGCTTCATATTGCGACTGCTTCTCATATTAATGTAAATTACACCAGAGAATTGTGTCGTTTTTAAACTGGCCTCACAATTTCAGAAAACCAAAATAGGCATTCGTCCAGTGTTTGGCAATCAGAGTGCACCGGGTCTTTTTTCACGTGTTATGTTCCAGGTAGGTCAAAGGTCACCCAAAGAATGATGACGCTTGAGGTTTAGGGTGGCCACATGTTCTTATGTTGGTGTGGTAGTGTTTTCTAAATCGCCTGGCAAGCATGCTTGAAAACAAAACTGAGTTGGTATTGAACTGTGGTATAGTCCCTGCTGATTAGGCAATGAAAAATGGGACACAATGGTGTATTTAGATAGAGTGAAAGTTTTTGTTGCCATGTCAATAGTAACCTGGTAATCCCCACCTCCACCTTCTCCCAATAACCCGGTGTGATCCCTTCAATGATATTGTGCCAGCTTGGTTTTACTAGGACAATTGGATGATAAAGAGAATCAATATTTGTTGATTCTCCATGGCAACGTACAAGTTTTCAAAATAAATATTTCAGTTTGGATGTCTCCTTTGGGAAAGGTATTGTGCATGCATATTCAGACGGGACTGGTTTCAATTTTGCAAAAACTATCTCCGTGTTGCTCTCTTCAAGATTGAAAACAAAATTGTTTATTCCAACTTGTTCATTTGAAACACTTCGATGGAATATTGTCAATGAAAGATTAATCTCTGAGCATTCCATTCATTTCATTTTTATCCGTAATTCTGTCATCTTCTATGTCATCTTTCTATTATCATCACAAAGCTATTTTGTTGTGCTTTTGTGACACATTGACTGTCCAAAAGACAAATTATTTCTTTGCTGTGTTTCGTCTTTCTTTCTCAGCTTGTTCATATCATCCCATCCCTTCAAGCACTGTCATCTTTTCTGTTTTGTTATATTTATTGAATGATTATTTGCATTTAAATGGTGCTGTTTACTGCTGAATTTGCTTGAGAAAAAAATGAACATGAACTCTTTATAGTGAATTGAATTACTGACTGATTGCTAAATATGTGCACTCATCATAACAATAGGGGGTGTAATTGTAATTTGTGAAAAAATATCATAGTTGTCCAGTATGCAAATGTACAGAAAGCTGTACAGGTTTTGAATCAGCAATACCAGATATATCCATTATCCTGTGACAAAGTGAATTCAAAACTGCATTATTATTGTAAATATATTTTGTCAACCATTGGACAACACATGTAGGCAAACAAAGGTTACAGTCTGAATACTGGACCAACAACATTTTTTTTATAACAAGTGCAAGAACTGGCAATTTTGATGTGCAGGATAAAAATACTGATCATATATTTTACAGCATTTAAAGATTATGAAGTCTAAATGTAGAGTAGTGTATAGATGTGAGATGTGCAGCATGTGACAATGTGGGTAAAAAGTTTAAAATATGTGATCATATTTGTCAGCTGTTCTAGTATCTTTATTCAAGTGAAGTTCTTTGGAACCCACTGTCTTCATGGAATATTGAAGCGCTTTAAAGAACATTAAATAGAATAGAGTAGCCTAGAATAAAAACGAGTAAGAGTCACCAAATTGCTTTGATTTTGGCATGATTTATCATTTCAGGTGAAGCTACTGTTTGTTCAAAGTATTGTGATTAGCAGTTACCATGCATGCATTGCAGTTTGTTCCCTTGCATGATTCTGGGTTGATGCAGCATAGATCATAGATCTATGATGCAGCATAGATCATAGATCTATGATGCAGCATAGATCATAGATCTATGATGCAGCATAGATCATAGATCTATGATGCAGCATAGATCATAGGGTCTATGATGCAGCATAGATCATAGATCTATGATGCAGCATAGATCATAGGGTCTGTGATGCAGCATAGATCATAGATCTATGATTCATGCATCCGTCATTCATTAAGTGGCAGTCACTCATACACATTCACTGTTGCCTCATGTCTGCAGCTTCAAGATGATGTGGTGTCTACAGTCGTCGTCTTCCGTTATGATGAAGACAAAGGAAAACCCGGGTTGGAGAAAGCTCCGTATTCTGGACAACAGGAAAATGAAAACCCTGAAAAGTCCATGAGAAGTACATATGATAGCTTTAATAGATGGGTAAGTTGACAAGTTATGCATAAACATTTGTGATATTCTGATTGGTCCTCGGACAGCCAATCAGAATTTGCATATAAATAGCAATACACTGGTAATATTATCTTTGTTCTGGCATAATTTTATCAAAGTTCCTTTTAATGTATCAATTCATCTATGTGTCAGGAGTGCAGAAATGTTACTGAACTTCTCAAAACATTTACTCTGCTGTTTGGTCATGAAAGTACATTTGCCCACCAGGTCAGCATTTGTACACATTGAATTTCCATTCACGTTGATGAAATAAATGCAGAGAAAACAAGATAGCCATACAAATACCTGCCTGACATTTCAGTTTAAGAATGAACTTAACAGAGTTTTTATGACCAATAAAACATAACTTGTGATCATGGAAAAACATTGTAGAATATTTTCAAGGTAACACTAACTTTTTTTAACATGAGGTTGATGTCTGCCTGGTCTTGTGATAACCTGTTTAGTGATGTTACAGTCATGTGTTTTGTCTTCAGTTGAGTGAGAAACTCAAAGCTGCATCACCCAAAGTGAAGATTGACTTGATAGAGACTGATCATGATGGTGTTTGTTTGCGATTCTCACCTCTTCAGTCCGTAGCCTGTGAGTGTCTTCTGTTATCAATGTTTCCGCTGTATTTCAGAAAATTATTTATGACTAGCAATGATTCTTGTTAACATGAGAGGATTTTTGTGAATGTACATTGTACTCACTGAAATATTATAAACTGATGACATCATTAGCTATTTCTCACTGCAATTTTTCCCTCCGCTAAAAGACGAATAGTTAATCACACATAATATCATGATGAGTAACAATTGGGTCATAAATGTCATACATGAAGAAGACCATTCATCAGATGATGTTTATTTTGCATGTTCCACTTGTATAGTGTGTTTTTACTTGATTCAGGATTTTGATCACAGTTCTGTTCATTGTAAGGGTGATATAATATTGATAATAATTGATGAATGTTCAAATCTATCTGCATCCCTATACACATCTGGTATTTGTTTTGTTGGCAATGTTAACCCTTTGAATGCTTTCATTTTCTCATCAAAATTTTCGTGAAAAATTTTACCAATTTTTGTGAATTTTTTACAAATTTTTTGATAACTCTGGACCACATATTTTATGGGCTAGTATTTGATCAAAATTTTGGAAAAAATCTAAAATTTTCTCGGTTACATTTAATAAAGATGACAAAAATTGAAAATTGGCAGTCAAACAGTTAAACCATTTGAGTTTCTTTTGTTTTATTGCTAGATAAGGGAACCACCAGTGATGATGTCAATGAGTTCATTGAAGTTCTGGAAAAACTTGTGGTGAGTAACAACACAATGTTTTATGTATTTGTTATAGTTATGATAGCTAGGAAACAAACATCATCAACAATAAGAGCTTGTGTGCTCAAAAAATAATACAGAGATGAATGACTATGTATTTGAGTGATCATATGCTAAAAAGTACTCTGCAGTCAACACAGACAGTTCTTGTTAAATAGCAGATGAGAAATTATGGCTTCTATAGCAAATTTTAAATGACCAATAAATTGGGCATTTCTAAAATCTTATTTTTTGCATAGTAATGTTGATAAGGGAATATGTTATATTTGTGTACAGAAATTTTTTACCGAACCAGTGTGTTTGATGCTGAGCTAACCAGTTGTTTGTTTGTTTTCTGACGGTGTAGGTGCAATTAAATAATACACTGAAGAGTCGTGAGGCATTTGAGAAAGAAATTGAAGAGAGAGAGAGTCTTGCAATTGTTGAAGTCCCTAACTTTGCAGGGCTTGGTGCAGTGCAGTAAGTAAAATGTCTACTTCCCTTTCTCAACCCAATTCAGTGTGTTCAGACACCAACTGTGCACGCTTTCTCAACCCAATTCCATGTGTTCAGACACCAACTGTGCACCCTTTCTCAACCCAATTCCATGTGTTCAGACACCAACTGTGCACGCTTTCTCAACCCAATTCCATGTGTTCAGACACCAACTGTGCACGCTTTCTCAACCCAATTCCATGTGTTCAGACACCAACTGTGCACGCTTTCTCAACCCAATTCCATGTGTTCAGACACCAACTGTGCACGCTTTCTCAACCCAATTCCATGTGTTCAGACACCAACTGTGCACGCTTTCTCAACCCAATTCCATGTGTTCAGACACCAACTGTGCACCCTTTCTCAACCCAATTCCATGTGTTCAGACACCAACTGTGCACGCTTTCTCAACCCAATTCCATGTGTTCAGACACCAACTGTGCATGCTTTCTCAACCCAATTCCATGTGTTCAGACACCAACTGTGCAAGCCTTGCAATATTCATTTCATATTTTGTTTCATCAAATGCAGAGTGAACTGGCAAACTTGATGAAAATAACAATAATTGAAGTGCGATATGAGTTAAAATTTGGAGATTAGATTATGTTGTATGGCAACAAGAGATGACAGTGTTCCGAGAAAAGGCTCACGTTTTTGAAGTTTCTATGCAAAGCCCTGGTAACCAAATTTTCTTGGCATTTGACCAGGCATGCCAGCTATCAATAGAAAATGTTATCAGTGAATAAATTGTACCATACAGTGTTTCTAACAATTATCTTGGTCAACTGATTTTGCCTTTTGTAAGTTTTGTCAAAGTCAAGCCTACACAAAGGAAGTGTTTCACACCCATTGGAACCTCCCCTCACTCTGTTCTGCACAAATGTATCTTGCTGTGTTTATGTTCCAAAGTATAGCTGAATGGTGCATGAATTAGCGCACAGAGACCATCATAGTGTACAAAGTTCTGTCAAACTACATGGTAGATAGCTAGCTGAGCTGTAAAATTACAAAATCCTTCCAAACCAGGTGGTGTATGAAATTACACATTATGAAAATGTGTATATTACTACTTTTCCATAATACAAACATAATTGTAATGTTCCTAGAAGGTATTTTATGCCTAGGAAAATGGATGGAGACATTCTGCAAAGTAGAGATTAGCAAACGCCAATTATTGTTAAAGAATGTTTTGTTACAATGCTGAATAAAAGGAAGGATGTACCTGTGCAAGTGACTGTAATTGATCAGTTCAATGTGTCAGTGGTAAATATTTTTACAGAACTGCTAGCAACAGTAACAGTTTTCAATCTTGTAAGACGTTTTTAGCTACTATAGACTATAGTCTATAGAAGCTATTGGGATGGGTATCCGTCCGGCGTCAGTCTGTATGTCCACTCAAATATCTTGAGAACTGCAGTACTTACTGATTTGATATTTGTTGTGTAGATGAAAAATATGATTATGAGAAACATTTTTTTTTAATTTTTTGATATTGTTGAAAATTTGCAAATTAGGGCCAAAAAAGGCGTTTTTTGTAAAAAATCTTCTTCTTCATAACCGCTGTTCAGACAGCTTTGTTATTTGGTGTACAGGTCCCTAGGGATAACCCAACTTGGATTTGTACAAATTGTGATGAAATATGCAAATCTGTATTTTTAAGGAATTTTTTTGTCATTTTTGGTCAAAACTTTATTTCATCAAAAGCGCTCGTCTGACAGCTTTGATATTTGGTATACAGGTTCCTACAGATGAACTAAATATGATATATTGAGTATATGATGAAATCTTCAATTTTGTATTTTTGGTGTGATTTTTGCCATTTTTGGTCAAAAAACGTCTTTCTCAAAAACTACTTGTCTAATGCCTTTGATATTTTGTATACAGGCTCCTAGGGGTTGCCATAGTGTGATATATTGAAATTTGATGAAATCTTCAATTTTTGTATGTTTGGGTCAATTTTTGCCATTTTTGGTCAAAATATTTGTTTATCAAAAGTTACCCATCTGATAGCTTTGATATTTGGTATACAGGTTCCTAGGCTTTATCTTGATGTAATATATTGAAATTATGATGAAATCTTCAATTTTGTATTTTTGCAGCTAATTTTGCCATTTTTGGTCAGGCCATCCTGAAATGAGCTATCAAAGATATCCACCTTCTTCATCAATACATGTGTCACAAAAGTTATTCTCTACATAACACAGCAGAGCTCTGTCGACTGTTGGGTCACTTGTTTTTTTCAAAACCGCTGGTCAGACAGCTTTGTTATTTGGTGTACAGGTCCCTAGGGATAACCCAACTTGTATTGTACAAATTGTGATGAAATATGCAAATCTGTATTTTTAAGGAATTTTTTTGTCATTTTTGGTCAAAACTTTATTTCATCAAAAGCGCTCGTCTGACAGCTTTGATATTTGGTATACAGGTTCCTACAGATGAATTAAATATGATATATTGAGTATATGATGAAATCTTCAATTTTGTATTTTTGGTGTGATTTTTGCCATTTTTGGTCAAAAAACGTCTTTCTCAAAAACTACTTGTCTAATGCCTTTGATATTTTGTATACAGGCTCCTAGGGGTTGCCATAGTGTGATATATTGAAATTTGATGAAATCTTCAATTTTTGTATGTTTGGGTCAATTTTTGCCATTTTTGGTCAAAATATTTGTTTATCAAAAGTTACCCATCTGATAGCTTTGATATTTGGTATACAGGTTCCTAGGCTTTATCTTGATGTAATATATTGAAATTATGATGAAATCTTCAATTTTGTATTTTTGCAGCTAATTTTGCCATTTTTGGTCAGGCCATCCTGAAATGAGCTATCAAAGATATCCACCTTCTTCATCAATACATGTGTCACAAAAAGTTATTCTCTACATAAACACAGCAGAGCTCTGTCGACTGTTGGGTCACTTGTTTTTTCAAAACCGCTGGTCAGACAGCTTTAATATTTGGTTTACAGGTCCCTAGGATGACCTTAGTGAGATAATTTCATACAGTCATGAAATACATAATTTTGTATCCATGTCTATAGTAGCTTCAGGGACTTTGGCCGTATGTTTCTAAAATATTGAAGGCTGATCTAAATGTATTATGTGTACTTCATGATGGTAATTTATCCGGATAGTTATGATACTTTATAGAAGAATAAAATCATTGAACTAACTTTATGGAATGACAGTAATGCCGTCATTTTACCGCTTTATTCACTTAAATTTAGTCTGAACTCTATGATTTACTGTTAGGAAGTTTAACCTGCACACGGGATATGAAGGACATGATGAACCCAAAGATGAAATCTTTTGCGATACTTTCTTCATTGATGAGAAATATTTTTCTGTCTCTATTACTTTACAGATTGACCCCTCAACTGTGGAAGTCACAGCTGGATGACCAGCCAGACAGTGGCAAATCAGAAATTGATGCTTTGAACTCTGATCTGGTTTCACGGCTACAGACGATGGACGATGGCTACTTATTCAGTTCTCAGAAGAGTAACAATGATACAATTTGTGTGGGTATCGGAGTATTAACCAGTGCAGTAGAGGTAGAAGACTTGGTGGACGTCATTCAAACTGTCGGCAAAGAGGTTGAGGATTCATCAAAGGTTTGTCAGGATGCATTGTTTTGAACAGTTTCTGCTTCTTTCATAGACATAGGATTCTAAGTTCATCATTAAAAATAATTTGTTGATTGCAAGTGAATATAGATGATAACAATTATGTTGACGGATGTATTTGTGCGTCTTTCATCGACAGTCTCTTCTTACTGTCATAATTTGTATTGTATTGGTATTGTATTGTATTATAATGGAAATATAAAGAAACAAAGTAAACATTTACAATGTTAATATCAACGTCATTAAATGCATGAAAAACATAGATGAAATCCTGAGAAAGGACAAAGAATGGCAGATGGAGAATTCTTGAAGTGCCAAAGTAAGTGCCATGTACCTGCACACATAATAAGGAAGATCTGGCTGACCATTTGTGTATAAACACGGTGGACAAAAAATGAACTTTGCTTCTTTTGCAGTTATCACACCCAATTATTACTTAATGTGTGAGTTTTTTGTGAATTATAGAGAAAAGAAAAGCTTGATTTTCTTGTGACTTTAGTGTACTCTTATAGTGTACTGTACTAGATTTTCCCAAGGACCAGTTTGTGTATTCACTCCAGAGATGGGCATAATATGTTTCTTGAGACATATTGGATAAAAATTACAGTATGCCCCATAAAGAGACAAAGTCTGACATATTGAAAATACTGGGAACTGAAAACTTGATGATGATCATTTCTGTAATTTTTTTTGCAGTTCTTGGAAACTATGGCAGAGGTGATCAGGAAGGGTATAGATGCTGCAAATGAAGAATTGAGAAAAGAAAATGAAGAAAAAATCATGGAGGAGGTAAGATTTGTGTGACTTTGATCACATCTCCCACCCTCAACCTGACCCCCCTCAACGCAACTGCCGATAAAATTTGCAACATCCTCTTTCTATTTGTCTGTTTGATGGCACAAAATGAGTCCCATACAATGAAGTTGCTAAATTATGCTGTTTGCGCATGCAGAGGTTGATTACAAAAGTCTGGGTAATGTTTTTCTGTCAGCTCAGCTGGAGATATTTCTATGTTACTGCCACTCATGCAGACTAATTTGTAGCTGTCAGTATGTGTGATGTACACAAACACTGAGAGGCACTTGTACTGCCAAGACAATGGAAGCTTTTGTCAACATCACTGTAGATATGAATATGAATGGAGTGTATTTGGCTCGTCATGCTTTTCTGATGTAGAATAAATTTTTTTGGTAAGAAAAATGCCCATCAAACATTCAACATTGTATTTTTTGTCTGTGTTAATTTTAGTGATAGACTAAGAGCATTTACAAGTAATAGTCGCGCCAGCGGCTTACTGACTACGCATGCGCGTATTCATAATATACTATGCGAGTAACCGGAAGTGTACCCTTCTTTGATGGGCGCCGCCATGTTTTTTTTGAGTGCTCGTAAAAAAACAATTTCGAAACGTGCTCTCTATTATTTTATAACATGCCATTAATAAAATATATCTTTTTTATTAGCGAGTAATTATTATCAACCCTGTCGCTGATACAAAATTTATTTTTCACGCTAAAATTAAAAGAAGAGAGAAAACTGTCGTGCATATGAACGAGAACATTCGCAAAGAATGCTGGGATTGAATCTTAGAAAGGCGCCCTCTGTGTTAAAAATTATGTGCAAAATTTACCCATTTTTAGAAGTAACGCTGGTTTTCAGCTTACAATATCGGAAGTTTTGCGGTACAGTTACTATTGCAAAGTTAATGATGGCACAATACGTCTCATGTTAAACACAATAGATAGTAATCATGGTAAAAATTGCAAATTTATGTCAAAGTTTTTTACACATAACAGAAAATCTATACCTACAGGGTCTGACATCGTGTACGTAAACTGTCATCAGAGGGTAAACCGGTCATACTTGTACAAACGTATATAGAAAGTAACAATTAATTCTATTTTATCCTTTATGATTACTAATCATGAATCGATACAAATAACATTTTTAATCTCAACGCCTGGCGCGACACCAAGGGCTGAGCCCTATATAATATTATTGATTGATATGTGTGTCATTTGAATAACTTGTATCATGAAAAAAACTGATATGATTTCTCTCCACTTGTCCTCCATTGGACACGACAGGGTGTACTGCGTCAAATTCCATGGGTAGGACCTCTTGTCAACTGGTGGTCACCACTGCCTAAAGATACTACATTGAAAGGAAGGTCACTCAATTTAAGTTCAGGTGGGTTGCTTCGGGTACAAACTTACATGTATGGGCTCAGGTGGGTTGACTAGGGTACAAATGTACAAACTTATATCCATGGCTTCAGGTGGGTTGACTAGGGTACAAATGTACAAACTCATATCCATGGGTTCAGGTGGGTTGACTGGGGTACAAACTTACATGTATGGGCAAGTAGGTACAAATATGTATTGGTTCTAATGGGTTGATCACAGTACAATGGTTTCAGGTAGGCTGATCAGGGTACTAATATATGTATGGGCTCCAGTGTGTTGATGTTGGTGCAAACATACATAGGTTAATATTGGTGTAACTTTGGTTAGTTTTGAGTAATTCTGCAACATATACTTGATGATGTGGTGTGTTCTTAAAGTGCAATTGTATTCCTTACCAAACTATGAGTTCAGATTGGTGTAATCAGTATAAATATCAGTTCAACTAATTTGAATAGAATATGTTTTCAATATTTGGTTAGGGCCAAGTGCGGTCACCATGAATAATCCAAATAAGTTGATGTTTGTGTACTAAACTCATGGTGTCAGTTGAAGCTGATCAGTGTGACTTCTTTACTTTGACTACCATAACACAGAAAATTGACCTTTTGACCTTTTCAACTCTTCAGGAGAATTAGAAAGTACAGAGTCCACATACAAATATCACATGCAAATCCAACAAGGCAGCCCCTCTCCATCTCCAAAGAAAGTATCAGCAGATAAATTTGAGGAATCACCAAGTTCTCCTGACAAGGAGGAAATTCCTTGTGAGGAACAAGAAAAGAGTAATCCAGATCAAACCAGTGAAGAGACAAAAGAAATAGAAGGAACTGTTGTCACGGTAACATCCAGCAATGACACAGAAGAAACTGAAGCCAACGTTGAAGAGGAGAGGTAAAAACTACAGTGGTATTTCTCTGGTAAGGGCTCCCTCTTTGGTGCCTTACCTGTCATCTTTTGTTTTTCTTGTACTCTATATGCATGTGTTGTTGACAGAGTAAGGATTTGAGTATATGCATGTGTTGTTGACAGAGTAAGGATTTGAGGAGAGTTTTTTATCCTGTTGACGGAGAAATTTCAATGTTATCTTTTGATCATTTTATTGTGACATGTCCATGATAAAGTCATAAATATGACAACTGAGGAAAGTAAATGATAAGTCAGTCTTTGCATACTTTATTACATGTCAAAACATAATGTGAAGTTCATACTATTTCCCATTTCCACAAATACCTATCATGCACAACGACTGATCAGATGCAAAACTAGCTTCTATATTAACTATTTCTGTTCTTTTGCCCCTCCAGTTTCATACTTGGCTGGGAGAAACCTTTGGCATCCTACTATGGCTGGCCGAATGTCTAACTCTTCATCTGCATGTCTGCTTCTTTCTCCTCTACTACTACCTCCTTCCCATGGTGTTGTCTGTCTCTAACAGCTTCTCCTTGGCGTCGGTATCTAAACACTTACATTTTATTCCTCGGGCGAGGCTTAAAGGTGATGGTGATTGAACTTTGACCTCCGACCTTGTATTTTGACAGTGATAGAGATGCCAATATGCCACAAACTGATGTTGAGAAGGCTGTTGAAGCTGTGGAAAATGGAGTTCCTGTACTTAACCACATATCTGCCAAGGAAGGATGAATTTGGTGATACCACTTGACTTGGAAGTTGATCATGATGTGACGGAACCACGCATAGAGATTGATGGAACCATGCATAGAGATGCAATTTAGCTTTCCATAAACCTTTTGTTATCGTTTCTGTTCTGCTGGTTTTTTTCACTATCTCTGTCATTTCTACAAAGGAATTCTTTCATTCAGGAATCCTGTACATCAGTTTTACAGTTGTACAGAGGAGCTTTTGTGGTTTAGGAAGTGAAAGCAATACAGGATCAATATGCAGATGCATGTAGAGGGGGTAGACTCTCCTATCCATTCCACCCATATTACAATGGAATAATCTTTCCATATACAGAGTACAGTGAACATACCAAAACCTGTGAGCAGATAGGGATGTACATAGAACCATGTAGAAGTGATAAAAGATTTCCAGGAATGCCTTAAAACACAGGACTTTATGTGGTAGAAGTAGAAATCTATTCCGGTGATAGTCAGCTGACACCAGTATGTAAATATTTGGGTTTTTTTATGCTGTTTTGCTGATATCCAGCCAATTTAACAAAATGAGCATTTTCCATACAAGCACGGTGAATATTGGTTTTTCTTCTCTGCCTATCTGTGTGTTGTTTTTATGTCAAAGTGCAATGAAATCCTGAATGTCCCACTTTCCTTAGATCATTGATGTAGCTTTACCCAAATACTGAAGACTTGAAACAAGTTTCTTCAAGGTATCTAAGCAAAAAAAACACCGCGTGAAACTTAACAGTTTGTCGTCCACGTTTCTGAATTTGTGAATTTGTATTCACACATTGCACCTTTAAAAGCAGGCCGACCCAGGGTAGTTGTTTATTGTAGACAGAATCACAGTGCAACAGAGGTTCATATTAAATTCCTCTTTCTTTTTTGCTGTAAAGTTGTTCTTAGAGGGGGTTACAGGGTTCTTTATTATATTTTGAGAATAATAAACAAAGTATCCTGATATTTTGCAAAAGCGTGCAATCGTCCCTACCCTGTGTCAGGTAGGACTTTGGATATATAGAAAGATATTAATCTCATTCCTTTACTTTGGATGATAAATCTTACCTATTAAAAAACACATCAGTCATACAAAACTTTTTATTTAATGGTGTTTAGATTTTTTTCCCTATGTATTTCCAAGTGGTATGGATGGCAATTTGTTAAAGAGTTTTATTTAATATTTGGTCATTTTGATTCATAGAGATGGCCGGATGCATGAGGAATTAGAGGAAGATAATAAAACTTCTGTTTTGGGATACAAATATACTTACTGAGCTAGTGTTTTTTCTTCCCTATACTATCCAAACATTTACAACTGATCTAGATGTCTGTGTACCCTGAAAGGTAACTAGTCAATGTGCCTTCTAAGCCTATATGACACTCCACAATGCAAACAAATTGTCTGTGACACAAACAAATATTTTGGTTTACATGTAAAGATATAGGCCCAATGCAAAGAATTTCCCACAGTTCCCCAAATTGACACAAAGTTTCCAGAAAGTCATATTTGTTAGAGGGCACACTGTAATTGGGGATGCCAACTTGGCCAAAATGTTGTGTTTAATACAAAATAATTGTTTATGCAATGTCATATTGGTTGGAGGGACCGTGGTTACAGGCTTGCAGAAAGTCAAAATCAGCCCTTGGGTCTTTAGCATTATTTGGTTTAGAAGGCACAAGACAACACCTTATTGCTTTGAAAAGTAATCAATATAACTGAGTGAATGTATCCATGCATGTGTGTGTGTGTGTGTGTGTAGGTATGTATGTGAAGGAAACAATTATAATAATAATAACACTTTATTACCATGTGTATAAAAACAAAAATACAATGGAATTCGGGGTGGATCTGCAGAGCTGTGGCCAAAAACAAATAACGTGACACATGGACAAGTTAAAAAAGGCACCAAAAGTAACACCACAACTCGTTTAAAAGTTGAACAGCTGTTGGATAAACTATATTTTGAAACAAGTGGTTTTTGTCCGAATTGATCTATAACGGGTGTCTGACAGTAACAAATCAAATAATGTATGTGCTGGATGAGTAACACCTCTAATTATGTTTCTTAATGGTGCTGGTCTTACAATTCGACTCCAGCAACATCACCGATAATTTTAGATGATATCTTAAAAAACCCTCTGAACCCGGCTCAGAAAAAAATGTCCTTATGATGTCATAGGTCACCATGGGGTCATTGTGCAAAGGGTTAACAATCCTATTCAGTTTTGCGTGATACTTTTGAGTAGTGTCACTATACCAAACTCTGTTTGAAAATGTAAGGACACTTTCTACAACAACCCGGTATAATTTCTGTAGTATTACTTTGTTATCAGGAAAGCTTTTCAAATGGCGAAGGAAATAGAGATGTTGTTGTGCTTTTTTGACAATTTGATCAACATTGTTATCCCACTTTAAGTCGTTTGATAGCGGCGTGCCCAGTAATTTAAATGTGTGAACAATTTCAACTACTTTGCTGAGAATCCGTAATGGTATATAATCAATCTTCTTTCTAAAGTCAAATATCATCTCTTTTGTCTTGTCTACATTCAATTGCAAATTATTATGATTGCACCAATCAACTACTTGTCCACCTGGTCTCAGTGCGCTGTGTCATTGTAAAGAATGAAACCTGCTGAAGTCATGTCATCTGTGAATTTGACAATCAGAGAACTATCATTTTATGAAGCGCAATCATGTGTGACTAGCAAGTATAGAATAGGGGAGAGGACACATCCTTGGGGGTACCTGTATTTAAAGTGATAGATTCTGAAAGAAACAACCCCATTCTGACCTTTTGGGGCCGGCTAGACTGGAAATCCAAAATCCAGTGACAAAATGAATTATCGAGACCAAGGTAGTGTAACTTTTGTAAAGGTTAGCAGGCATAGTGTTAAAAGCTGAACTGAAATTGATAAAGAGCATTCTGGCATAAGAACTGGCCTTTTCAATATGACTGAGTACATGGTGGAGAGAAACAGAAACAGCATCTTCAACACAATGATTGCTGCGGTAAGCAAATTGATATGGAAGAGCAGACTTTATGTACTGTAAAGCCAGACGTTCAAATGCTTTCATGATGATGGAGGTCAACACAACAGGTCTGTTACTCAATAAGCTGAGTGATGGTAGCTTTTTCAGGAACTGGTATGATGATTGAGTTCTTAAATATATTCAATGTAATAATAATTTGATTCCATACTCTGCTATAGAATACTGTAGCAGTTTGATATTTCCTATCAGTGAAACACAGAAACAACAGCAGATCAACTGATGAAAGTTGTTTGGAATACCTTCATTAAATGCATATGGAGACAAGTTGACTCTTTTAACAAGTCCAAATCAACATCAAGTGTCGTCTTTTGCAACAGAGAGCTAAATCCTGTAGTGCACACACTTGTTTAATAAGGGGAAACACTCCGAAACAAATTTACAAATCTGCAGCACAATAAAGTGCAGAAACTGAGATTTACCATAATATGTAGTGAGGGTTAATTTTTTATTATGCACAAAATTGGTGTTGTATATATACTTCTGATTGGAACAAGTGTGAACTTTAAATTTGTTAAAAATCCTTGTATGTTGCATCTACATACAGTCACTAATATGATTGCAAAAGAAGTTAGATATTTCAATATTTAAGGTCAGAGAAGGATAGATCTAAAATCATTTTCCTTCACAAATGTTTTGAAGACCAATAATCATGATTGACTATGACAACATATGCATATTGAACTTTGGGAAAATTAAAAGACTAACAACGATATTTGTTTTTATGACATGTTTATAATTATTTGTTGGAATATAAAGCTTAATTCTACCGAAAATGACTTTTGTGATTGTGATAGATTGTTTAGATGAGTTTTTCCCGTCTGCATGCTGAGTTAGTATAAATATGCTACAGATTCAATTGCTCACATCCAACATCAATTCAACGAAACAGTTAACCCTTTGAATGCTGTAATTTTTCCCAACAAAATTTTAATGCAACATTTTAACAATTTTTATGAAATTTTTCTGTAATTTTTTTATCATTTTGTACCAAACGGACGTCACATTTCATTGACTGCAGGTTTTTATCAAAATTTTGGCAAAAATCTGAAAAAATTTGACTGGGGTACATTTTATATAGGCGGCAAAAGTTGACTTTGGCGCTCAAAGGGTTAAGTGTTTCGTTGTGGCAAACATTGAATTTTCACAAAACTTCTGAGTGCATTCAAAATTCGGTAATATCAATCCATCAATCATGTTATCGCTCAAAACACTCTGGGGATGTGTGGTTAAATGCAAAAATTACAAAGCCATAAGTAAAATTGACTAAGTTGTACTTCTGTGTTTTTGTTGGAGTAAATTTGTCTGAAACCTCTCCATAGTCTTGGTATACTTCCCCAATTTGGTAAAATATATCAAAACCACAAATTATTCTTGGTATATACACTTGTCAACACTATCTGTAAAGTGATTTTTTCAATCACATGCAATTCTTTCCCTTTTTTGAAAAATCAATAAATCATTTTGATACTTTGTTAAAGTTGTGCTTATTTAATCTTGTTAAACAACAGGACATCCTAAAATGTATCGAGTACATTTCGGAATGACCGTGGTTTAAAATAGAAAACGGAAATGCATACACATCTGCCCTTCCTTTTTTTTGAAAAAAACAAATTTATTTCAATCAAGTCGCAAATAAAACAAATCTTTATAACTGTGAGTGTGTCAAAATTAAAATGCAACTTGTATGAAAAAAAAAGTCAGTCATTTAACAAAAAAGGTCATCATGCAAATGCATTCAAGATGCCAGCAGCAGATGTCTACCCTTCCTCTTTTATTCCTCAATGCTTGGCCTTTTTAGCGCCCTCAGGGGCAAGACGGTAACTCCCATCGTTCTTTGCGCAGGTTTCAATGCGCCTGCGTGTTATGGTGTTTCCCTTAGCAACTGTTCGCCTCAGAGCCCTAGTGCTGTTGTCTGCGGTGGACGAACGCTCGAACGCTGGTGTAGTTTTTCGTGTGTATTTTATTGTATAGTGGATAGTTGCATTTGAAAATATCCAAAATGGGAGAAGAAGCTTGCACTGACATTGAAAAACTCGAATTAGACGGTACAATAGGCTATAATGGTAAGTTACCGCACAAAATTCACTTCTACATCGTTTGTGATCATTGGTTGTGAAGGCGACCCTTCTCAACGTGTTACTAGTAGCAGAGGAAAGAAAGACAACGCTTTACGAGAAATTAAGAAGGCTAGAATTAAGAGTAACCTATGGCACATCTCTTCTTTTCCTGTTGTATGAGAAATCATGTAAGATTAAGAGGTTCAAAGGGATTTGTTTCATGCACCGTTACAATATTTTTGCTCGTGTCAACAAATTTTCATTGTAACTGTTGCACTTTTTGAATTCCCCACCGGTCTCTCCACTGGTTGCACAGTACCCATACTATAGATATGTCTGAGATAACTTAGTACAGTAATTACATTTGTTTCAAGAAGTAGTTGTAAGCACAACAATTTAACAAGCATCAAAGGAATTTTGAAATATGTACACTAGACTTGCAACAATAATTGTCTTTGCTTGTATTACTAGTTATTGTTGTGATGTAGCTGTAACAACAACTAACCTAACATCAGTTCATTAATAAAGCCAGAGCAAAGGTTACCGGTGACCATAGGTTTTAAAATACACTGATACTGCAAGAAGTGAACAGTTCTACCGAAAGGATCAAAGGGAATAATGAAAGATGCTTATCTGCTTTTTGGTGGCCAAACATTAAAAAGAACTTGGGGCCTATCATGGTGGAGATCTTCCATTCCACTGTCTGTATCGGTCAGTATAACATAGCATGGATATTAGGGTATTACTGACATAGGGTATTACTGACACAGGCTATTGAACTTGAAGGACAAGTTTGTTCCAGGAGTGCATATCATAGGTTTTTTATATTCTTATACAGAAGTGTCATTCAATTGTATTTTTTACAAAAAGCTTTATCACTTGAGAAAGTAAAATCATGCATAAATGCCTAAATTTTCAATTATTTGAATTTATATAATGTTCATAACTGTTTTCTTTGGTTACATTATAGGCAAAGTACCCAATGGATTGAAAGTCCATCCAGATTGCAAGAATTTGATCTACCCACTTGGGAACACAGTCATCATTGAAGACGTTGTCAGTCATAAACAGTCATTTCTCTCGGGACACACAGATGATGTTTCATGTATAGCAGTTTCAAAATCTGGCAATTATCTTGCATCCGGCCAGGTCACACATATGGGTTTCAAGGTAAATATAGTGTGGAAATGTTAAATAGATTGGTAGTAGTAAATGCCAATTTGAAGTATATAACATGCGGAAATATAACATGTTTATAATAGTTCATCAAAACATCCATCTGAAAAATTATCCTGCTCATCAGATCTCGCCAAGTTACAGTTATGAGCATATGAGAAATCTTCCAAACCATAAATTATGATTAGTGTAGTTGAGTTTATTCTCAAGAAATTTAAAGTTACACAATATTGAGAGAAAAAGGCACCAAAAAAATCTTTGATGTATGGCTTGACATCACCCATAAGTCTGATTATTGCATAATGAAAATGAAACAAGTTGTCAAGAAATCTATCTTAAAGGTATCAACCTTGAAGTGCCTTTGTCAGGGACAGCAATGGATGTAAAATCATGATGCACCATTTACCAGTCAATTAGCTCCTTCGTTTTGTTCTCAGAACTCAAATGATGATCTATTCTTGGCATCTTAGCATATGGAAAAATGTGAACTGTCCAACTTCAAAGAGATAGCACATACACACACCTCTATAAATCACCCCATGCCCAATGATTATAGCAAGCCATAATCATCCACAATATTTAAAGAATGTAAGCAGTTGCCGCCCTCATGCCTTACATCATGCAATAGTGACAGTATGCATTCCCCATCCATTTTTTATTCTAAAATAACTCTGAACCATCCAATCTGCAGGCGAATATCATCATATGGTGCTATGCAACCCGCAGCATGCACGCTATGCTTGCCCTGCATAAGGTCAAAGTGGAGTCACTATCATTCTCAGTCAATGACGAATACCTTGTGTCACTGGGAGGTAGAGATGATGGCAGTGTGGTTGTCTGGAATGTAAAAAAGAAAGAAGCCATTTGTGGCAGTCCAGCAGCTGTACTCAGTGCCGGTGTCAGCCACTGTGTCACCTGTGCTAATACCTCAGATGATATGTTTGTCACAGGAGGGGAGTGAGTAATCTTTGCTTTTTAAACCAGTCACAATCTCATGGTCTGGTCAAAAACATCTGCTCATTTTGTGAGATCTCTTTAATGTACATGCACACGTGACATTAAGGTGTTAGATCACAATTTGTGGAGGTATTGTGGCTAGATTGATTCAAAAATAACCATGGCAACCTCGGATGTTAAACAATAGTGAAGGGATACCATGTAATTAGACTATCAGTATCATTTTTGTATTCTCATTGATTTAATTGTAACATTTATGATTTAGAAGCCCCAAGATGACAAACCCTCTGTAGTTATTACATTGACATGACCACATATGGTTATTGTTGTGTTCAAAAATAAAATGCAAAAGATGGGTGTTCAAGTAGGCTAGTACAGTCATTTGGCTGAGTATGGTAGTCTGTCTAAACTCTTAAAATAATTGACAGTGTTCACACAAGTTGGTGTTTTGTCAGTAATTTCATCATTTCTGGAGTACCGGTAAACAGTTTGTGACAAGATTGTCTGAGAGATGTATCCCATTCAGCCCAGAACACCATGGGTAGATTACACTACCCATTCATTGCTACTTCAACTTTTATCAATGTGACAAGTCCAAATGTAGTGGGATCAATTGTCCCATTTTGGGATTACAAATGCAGCAATATTTTAATTTTTTTTCATTTTTGCATTCCAATATTACAGCCGTACACTAAGAGTATGGAAACTTGACTTACGAAACAGAAAGACTAATTGCGCTGATGTGCAGATGGGTCAGCTGAAACGTGTTGTCAAATGCATTGTGGTAAGTCAGATTAATAATGTAGGATAAAGTATGCAAGAGTACCAGCTGAAATCTACAGAATTGTAGGTACCTTTAGAAATGAGAGTAAGGCCTTTACAGTTTACTTCCGTGAAAAAGCAGTGTAACCTGTGTGATGTACATCCACATCTATAAGATGACTTTGCCTTCAGAGACTGTCAGCAATATCATTGTAGTTGGCTGGTCTTGCTTGCTTTATTCTCCATTGTTGTTCATTAGAGATGAAAGTCATTCATCAGCAACTTCATAATGAGAGTCACAGCAAGAAAGTCATTCAAACTGGTGTACCACATTGTTTAGAAAAAGTTCTAAATTAATCAACCATTGAATGTATTTCAAAGCACATACCTATGAAAGAACTGAACCTATACCTACTTTCATAAATTACAATTCTTACAACTAACTAAAACTGCCCATATGATCATTTCAAAAACTAGATCCGTACTGTTGATGGTAAACATTTTTCCAAATACCTACGGTACATGTTGTTGCATTCCATTCTGTCTTTGCCGTGCTAAAGATATCAGCGTCCTCATGTATTAATTATATGTTTTACTGCTTACAGATGGATCAGAATGACAAATATTTCTATTGCGGTACAACTAGCGGTGACATCCTTCAGGTGAACACAGAGAGACAGATATTGGCTCGCTATGGCCCAGTTAAGGACATGTTTAGCCTTGGGGTCACTTCCTTGGCCCTTTTGAAGACAGATGATATCTTAGTTGGAACTGGAAGTGGTACAGTGGCTGTTGTCAGGGGAGAAAAATTCAAAAAAGTGAAGTGAGTACCTGCAGTTAAAGCTTGTTAGAGTTTGCCTTGTCTGGAAAACTTAACAACTTGACTACAAGAATGCATTGGAATTCTCATTACCAAATGTACTGTCATTTGTAAACACGTATGGGATCTCACCGGAACTTTGGGGCACTCACAGTATTTGACTTTCAAGGTAATAATAGGCTTTACTTAATAACACTTTGGTTTCCTGAAATTGATCACTGATATTTCAAGTGGAAACTATAGTGTCCAAACATAAATTAATGAATTGTGTGTTCAACCGGTGGAACAGAGCTTACTTTGAATGTATGATAATAATAATATTTTTATTGCTTGCTTGTAAATAATGATTGTTCATAAATACATCAAACAGTTTGATATTGTGGCTGTTCCTTTAGCTTATATGATGTTTACAATGCAAAACATGGCCCAGTAAAAATTACCAAATCCAAAATGTCTGATAAGAAAATGATGTATTGTTATTCTTACATTACCTTGTTCTCTATCATGAACCTTGCAGGAGTAGTACCGTCAAAGGTGGTGTTTTATCTATTGGTCTCAGAGGTCACGGTCACCAGGTAGGTATTACTGGTGTTGCTATTATGTTAGGTTAACTACAGCTGGTACAGTCTTTAGCATTGAAGGACTTATAATTATGTGTCACATTAATGAAGTGTTAGAATTGTTCAGAAACACTCTGTGGCCCATTCATTGTAAAGCACATTTGTTTAACCCTTAAAATCCCAGCATTTAATTCATCCTGATGTTCCTGGATGGAAGTTGGATCAGTGCATTTCAAAATGGGAAGGAAAGGTTAGGTGGATGATCACAGAGAATTTAACTGCCAGGTCAACAATTGTTTATCACTGACTTTAATATGTAAAGCATGACACAAGCGGGAAATTCAGTGGCAATAAGCTTGAATTGAATATCACAATGCTCGCTTTGTTTCAAGTACTCACAATTTTTTGTTGACACACCATGGCATACATACCATGGAATATATTTAAAATACCATGGTAAACACACCATGCATACACATATACCGTGGCATACGCACCATGGAATACATACCATGGAATAGACACCATGGAATACATAGCATGGCATACACACCATGGAATACACACCATGGAATACATACCATGGAATAAATACCAAGGCATACACACCATAGAATACATACCATGGCATACACACCATGGAATACATACCATGGCATACACACCATGGAATACATACCATGGCATACACACCATGGAATACATACCATGGCGTACACACCATGGAATACATACCATGGCATACATACCATGGAATACACACCATGGAATACATACCATGGCATACACACCATGAAATACACACAATGGCATAATCACCATGGAATACACACCATGGAATATACATACCATGAAATACATACCATGGCATACACAGCATGGCGTACACACCATGGAATACATACATGTACCATGGAGTACACACCATGGCATACACACCATTGAATACATACCATGGTGTAGACACTATGGCATACGGGTACACAAAAGTGTTGCTACAAGAGGCAAGGATGGATAGAATCACTGATGTAACACCTATTACTGCCATAATATTTCTTGAAGGTTCACTTTATGGTTTTATTTGAATTAACAGTTCTTTGTTGGCACTGATTCGGCAGAAGTCCATAGGTTTGACTTTTCAGAATTTACCAGCGAGCTTGTGAAAACCTGCCACGACTTTCCAGTCAATGATGTTGCTTTTCCATTGTAAGTATGCTACAATATTTTGGTCTCTCTCTATCTCTGTCTCACTTTTTTGTCTCTGTCTGTCTCTCCATCCCCTTGAATCTCTCTCATTTTGCTGATTAAAAGGAAAAAACTTATTTAGGTTTGATTACACTATCAAAAGTACATAACACATTAATGAGAATGAAGAGTTCAATTTCATGATGCAATGTAGAATAGTTACAAATTGCATCATTGTAACATTAGGAAAAGAACATAACAATTAATACTATCCTGATACTATACCATTCATCAGTATCTTCTCCACAGTTAATTATTTATGTCTTTTCCCATTTTATCCATTTATATCCTTTTTACATTTGCAATACTGTCTAAACTCTCCTGCTTTGCACATAATGTTTATCTAACATCTTTGATCTGCTTGTGTTTCTTTACAGTGGATCCAGTGAACTGTTTGCAACATGCGCTAACAATGACATCCGCGTTTGGGAGACAAAGAGCGGAAAGGAATTGAGACGTATCGTTATTCCCAACATGAAGTGTCATGCCGTTGATTTGATGATGAATGGAACAACTATTGTCAGCGGTGAGTCGATGAAAATTTCTAGGTCTGACATGTTCATTCAACGCAAAAAAAATTTGGAATGCTGCCAGAAAGGTTTGATAGCCTGGAAGACAGCAGATCTTTCCCATACCAAACTCACTGCCCTTCTAAATTTACACCCTTGACAAAAGCATGGACATGTTCACCAGTGTGTTATTTATTTATTTATTTATTTATTTATTTATTTAAACTTTATTTAATCTCGATAAACTGTTAAGCCAGTGGCTCTTCTCACACAGTGTCAAGAAATCATTAAAATATACAAAATATACATTAAAACTTGCACACATCCATGAAGACATGACATAACATCACATCACACACACACAAATACACACATCACACACATCACATCACATCACATCACACACATCACATCATTGTATTAAACCTTGTTTAAGATGGGTAGCCTGGTAAGCTTCAGTAAGATGCTTATCTTTCCCAGGACCCTCAAATGAACACACAAACATCACATCACATCGCAGACATCACATACATCACATCGCATGGCATTGCATTACACGTGTTGCACAGGGCTTGTGGTTCACAGGCAGAGTCTGCCAGACAGATATTTCTATTTGGAAGGGGCAATTCTATTTGGTCAGTAGGCCCTTGGAGGAGAGGACTCTGAGAACAGACAATTGACAGTGGCTTAGTGCCTTCTTGTAATTCTTATTGTACATTCAGAGGCTATAAACAGTATTTCCCATGTTTTATTTATCACATGACATCACACACATCACATTACATCGCATGACATCACATCACAGTTGTAATTTGAGCTAGAATTTTATTCAGTGTTTAGAACTTTACGTGGTAGCACAGTATTTCGCTCTAAAGGGCACAATTTCTGTTATTTTGCATTACTTGAAAATATTCATATGAATACGTTTTCAATGCAAGTTTTCTATCTGGTAATTTCACGTGCAGTCTGTTAAATACAGTATTGTATTCATATATTTATTGTATGTTCTGTTTTATTCTTTTATTGTATTTTGAATTTGATCCAAAACTTACATTGTTTTTACTGTTTGTTTTTCCGGCACAGCCTGGGATGATGGAAAGATCAGAGCATTCATGCCACTATCTGGAAAACTCAAATTCACCATCAACGATGCACACAACAAAGGTGTCACAGCCCTAGCAACCACCTCTGACTGTTTGCGTATTGTCAGCGGTGGCGGTGAAGGTCAGGTGCGTGTGTGGGACATCACAACAAACACCACATCTCTCAAGGAAGCCATGAAGGAACACAAAGGGGCTGTTACGTGCATTAAACTCCGCAAGAACGATAAGGAATGTGTAAGTGCAAGCCTGGATGGAACATGCATCATTTGGGATTTAGTGTAAGTGACTTGTTTTTTAATGGTAGTTCTCAATCCCTGGTTTTGGCATTAGTGCTTGATGACATTGGCCAAGTATATGATATAAGTCCTGTTTTCTACCAAAAAGTTATGTCCAGTTAAAAGGTTCTGAGGTAAAGCTGATAAAAATCCTGCCCGGTTAAACGCTATAAATCTTTTCTGTGAGAGCTTGACCGAGTTTGATTCAGGTAGATTGCAAAATATTGATTTTCATGTAGTTCTGCATAATGAAAGCTTATGTGCAAACAATTGTTAGTGCTACATACATATTCATGTTGCACCATCAAGTCACTGCTATGTGTGATACTACTGTTTATTAACTGTATTACTCCTTTGTTTGACAGGCGCTTTGTCCGAAACCAAGTCATATTTGCAAATACTCTGTTCAAGTGTGTAAGCTACAACCCAGAAGAAAGCCAGATCATAACAAGTGGTTCTGATAGAAAAGTAAGTCCAATATTCATTATGTTCAGAAAAAGAAAGGGTTGACTCAACCATAGTATTCTGGGCAGAGTAGTTGCTTTTTTTTTATTTATTTATTTATTCAGCTTTGACATAAAGTCAGGATGAGTCGCACAGGTGACTAGCACCTATATAAAAGCAACCCTCCACAAAAGCACACATTTAACAAGTTACACATACAAAATTAAAAACAGAAAAGACAAACGCAGAATAAAACAATGATAAAACAAGCGACCTAGCGGCCGATATAGCTCCGCTGTTTATGTAGAGAGTAACTATTTTTGACACATGTTGATGAAGAAGGTGGAAATCTTTGATAGCTCAATGCAATGGCCAGAAAAAAGTGGCTAAAATAAGCTGCAAAAATACACAATTTCATCATACTTTGAATATATCACATCGGATCATCCCTAAGAACATGTCAACCAAAGCTATCCGATGAGTAGTTTTTTAAGACTGAAACTTTCTGACCAAAAATGGCAACATTGCCCTAAAAATACAAAATTACAGATTTCATCAGAAATTCAATATATATTACTTAGCTCATCTGTAGAAACCTGTATACCAAATTTCAAAGCTATCAGAACAGTACTTTTTGAGAAACACACTTTTTGACCAAAAATGGCAAAAATTGCCCCAAAATTACAAAATTGCAGCTTTCATCATAATTTCAATAAATATCATTAAGTTTATCTGTAGGAACCTGTTTACCAAATTTAAAAGCTATCAGATGAGCAGTTTTGAAAATACACATTTTTTGACCAAAAATGGAAAAAATTAACCCAAAATTACAAAATTGCAGATTTCATCATAATTTCAATAAATATCATTAGGTTCATCTGTAGGAACCTGTATACCAAATTTCAAAGCTATCAGATGAGCAATTTTGGAAATACACATTTTTTGACCAAAAATGGCAAAAAATTGCCCCAAAAATACAAAATTACAGATTTCATCAGAAATTCAATACATATTACTAAGTTCAACTAGAGGAACCTGTATACCAAATTTCAAAACTATCAGACCAGTACTTTTTGAAAAAAACATTTTTTGACCAAAAATGGCAAAAATTGCCTTAAAAATGCAAATTTGCATATTTCTGCACAATTTGAACAAATCTAAAATAGATCATCCCTAGGGACATATGTACCAAATATCAAAGCTATCTGACTTGTAGTTTTGAAGAAGAAGATTTTTAAAGATTTTTTAACAAAAATGACAAAAATTGTCTTAAAAATACAAATATGCAAATTTCACCACGATTTGAACAAATCTGACTGAAGTCACCCTCAGTAAACTGCATATCAAATTTAAAAGCAATCGGACAAGCGGTTTCAGAGAAGATTTTTTTACCAAAAACACCAAAAAATGCCCCAAAAATACAAATATGCAAATATCACCACAATTTGAACAAACTTAAGTGAGGTCACCCCAAGTGAACTGCATATAAAATTTCAAAGCAATTGGACTTGCGGTTTCAGAGGAGAAGGCAATTGTTGATGGACGACGGACGACGACAGAAAATCAACCTATTTGATAAGCTCCGCGTCGCTGACAGCAGAGCTAAAAATACAAAAAATTTCAAAACAGAAACAAAACAAAACAAAACAGAGAAATTAACAGAGACGGCAATTTTTACAGTGGCACTTTCCCACCCAAGTACAAGTGTTATCAGGATAAAAATTATTGTTTCACAAACCTGTGTAATATTTTAATAAAATAGACTTGTATGACCTAACACTTGTTGAAGATTTGCCATGAAAGGGCATAACACTACTCGAGTAAAAAGCTCTGTTAAAAAACAAGTAACGAAAACATTCAGTTTTAAAAAGTGGCATCTTCATGGAAGTGTCATCAGGAGATTTAAATGTGACAAACTGGCTTAAATTTAAGTCATACATACCAGTAAAACATTTAGCTAAAAAGACACAGTCATTTAATTCTCTCCTGTAGCTGGGCTGGGTAACCATTTTTTTCCAAGTTGAAGACATGAGGGGAGGCCAGTCAGTAACAAGTGGCAGCTAGCTATAAAGGCACCTATCTATGACTTCAATATTACATCAGCTATTACTAGCTACAATAGACTGAGTTATGTATGACCATTAGTATTTTCACTGCATTTCTTCATCTAGATTTTAAAAAGAATACTTCTTATTTAGTGAAGTTAATAGATGGGGAGGGTAGGGGGAAATAGGACCAACCATGTAATGTGATAGATTTGCATAAGTGAAAGCTGATGTTAGCATTTAACAGTTTATAATCTTTACCTTTCCTGTGTGTTTGATGGCATTCCCTTTGTCTGTATGATAATGGGTATTCTTGATTATATTTTGCTTATTCTGATGTGAACTGGTCCATGACAAATAATTTATTAATGACATGAAGTGGTCGGTTTCAAGTCTCTGTAACATCTATGTGTTTCCCTTATTTGCTCTTCACGATAGATTGGTTACTGGGAAACGTATGATGGCTCCCAAATCCGCGAACTGGATGGTTCCAAATCAGGCTCCGTTAATGCTTTGGATATTTCAATGGATGGTAGCAGTTTTGCCACAGGTGGTGATGACAAGATTATCAAGGTAAGGATATGATATTGCTGTCCCTTAGATGAAGTCACTCTTCAGAAAACCTGTATGATCAACTTACCATACTTGATTCTTATACATGTATTTGGTGTCTTGCCTCTGGTCTGCAGGCCACACAGTGCCAGTCCTGGTCTGCAGGCCACACAGTGCCAGTCCTGATTACCAACTCAGCAGACTACTACATCAATGTGTCTTTAAATCTAATTCAATGTGTCATTGATTCCACAGTCTTCTCTGTAACTCAAGATGATGTCACTGGCTTGATATAGGGCTGACCCAAGGAAATTTTAATTAATGATTCTAAAATTGACCGCAAAGAGTTCAGAAATTTTGACAGTTTGAGGAGAATGTGAACTTCATCTTACCAGGACTTCTATTTAACAAGTTGACTTTGGTGCAGCCATTTTGGAATCAGAACTAGAATAGTATTATGATTTCTCACTACCATTAATTTGCATATCTTTTATAAACAGGTTTGGAAATACAATGAAGGCGAAGTGACTCATGTTGGCATAGGCCACAGTGGCAACATCAACCGTCTGAAGATCAGCCCTAACCTTGATAAAATTGTCAGTGTCAGCCAGGACGGAGCCATACTCATCTGGAAATACCCTTACCAATCATAGAGAATAACATTGCAAACACATGCCCTTCAATGTCAGAGGAACTGATAAAAAGACAACTGTATCTCTATATTTAATATTCTACTACACAATGGGAATGTCATTTAATAGCATGTATCTGCACAGGACATGCATATTGTCAATTTTTACATTTAAAGACATACTTAATATTCAGTTGTAAAACTTGCAATTCAAAAAGAAGAGTAATTATTCTCACATTTTTTATTGTATATACTTAATTTGTGAGGACTGCTGTACAAGGAATGAAGTGGAATGAAATAGAGCATCGGAATAGGAAAAAGAAAACAATACTTTATTTTTAAGGACTATTTTAAGAAATAAAGGTTGGCAAACACTTAAACTGCGAGTTGACAGAGGTAGACTTACTGTTTTTTTGTATATAATGTTTATCATTTTCATTCTTTGCATAGTTAATTGTCAAATTCCAAATATCATAGCTTTCCAACTCCAGGTATCATGTTGTCATTTTTCATACCAACACATCAATTTTCTTTTCCTTTTTTACCCAGTTTTTGGCGTTTCTGATATTTGAGAACGATCATAAATTGATATTTCAGTCGCGTGACTTATATGATAATACATTAAAGAATATTAAATAATCAAGCTAGGTTCACATAGACATAGGGACTTTTCTTCCAATACTGTTACCTGGATATTTTGAGTGTTAATAAAGCATGGTTGCAAAGTTTACAAGTACGTTTGTATCTGTTTATATCCGTTGTGTATGAAAGTATATGTAGCTATGAGTTTGCATATTTTCTAAAGAGCACACCATCACTGAATTACAGTAATACATGCCTCAAAACTGAAAGATTTCATTTTTTGTCTATTACTCCGGGATTAATCATGCAAGGTTTAGGAAGTATCTAAAATTTACCAATATTTGAAATTCACATTGGCAACCAGTACTGCAGTGCAATATTGATTTGAAATTTTCACAAAACAAGATGTACATCGTCATTTCACCACGACTTAAGAATTAGTCTGCATGAGTAACAGATCAGAAAAGTATTGTAAATATCAGGGTCCCAAAAGTGTTTCAAATATGCATTTTCGGAATGAATTCCTATTCTGAGTGCTAAAAGACCTAGTGAGCTAATTATGGTGGGTTGACGCTTCAAGAACTTGCAAATGTCACAGCTTTGCCATTAGACTTGGCAGAGGTTACATGATAACATTGTGCTCTCGCTTGTAAAATACCAGGAAATTCAGTTTAATATTTATGCAACAATAATAATGATATATCTCTATATTCTAACAGCCTGAAAATTTTTGCAGCAGTTACATATTCCATAGATTTTCCAACAACTTCCATCAACTCAAAGAGAGTAGTGATCAAGACGCATGGTTTGAAAAAGGGATACACTGAAATCAATCGGGGCTTAAACACTTTTTTTTTTGTATTTGAAAAAATAAAGATGGCCAAACCCTACCAGAGTAAGGTTTACAGATACGAGAACAACGGCTCATATTTGCATGTAATAGTTTATAATGTACACACCTATAATGCACAAACACTTTATAATTTTCTGCAAATAGAACATGAAAATCACCTAAGAGTGAATGAAAATATTGCTGTGAAGTTTTGGAACAGTTGTGATTGGGGTTTCAAAGAATTGTGACTTATGATGTGACAATGTATGACAAGTACGTTGGTTATTTAACTTGAGGAAAGTCAGCAGATGTGATAGCATTCACAATCAGACCATGGTGCATTCTCTATTGATTTCAATGGGAGATGGACATATGTACAGCAGGGTAAGGTTAAAGGTCAGTTTATAGGTCTACAAACAAAACAAAACAAAACGAAGGTGTTTTGTTCAGAAATAAGTTGTAAATGTTTACTTTTAAAGCAAAATTACGAATACATCTGTTTGATAATACACAAGTTTCCTAAAATGTACATTTTCACATTTATGCTGACCCCGTTGTTGTTCACAGTTGCCCATGCAGATACAACAAACTTTGTGTTGAAATTAATCAATTGTGCATTTGATTGTATGGAACTAGACTGTCACTACAAGCATTGTAATTACGGTACTCAGCCACTGCAAATCTATAAATATCTATATATGGTAAAAGGAACATGGCAGCCATGTTCACGAATGGAAAGTCTTTTTCAGCGCTTACTTATAGTGATTTGCTGATTTATGAATAACCAAATTCCTTTCATTCATCCATGAAATTGCAAAAATGAAACATTCATTATTTTGATAAATATTCTCCTCTTTTGATATATAATTTGAATTTTTTGTCTTTGCCTTTGACATTGATAGGCCTTTTCCTGCCACACCTATCACTTCACCATCTGCTAGATCAGCACAATACAGTATCGAGCCAAAACCTACAAACTCTTATTTTCACTGAAATGGTACAGTACATGTACCTGGTATTTCATTGCTGGTTTAGTCTGTAAAAATCATGTTTATAGTATCCATGTTTCCTCCAACAGCAACATCTTGGAAATTTGATGGCTCTATGGTTTAACCAAGCTGAACTGTTGATACTCTGTTGTAACGATCAATGATAAACACTTCATGAGCTAGTACAGAAATACCCCAACAATTTCAAAAGACACCCATCCTTTGCTATGAGCTGGTATGGAAGTACTAGAATACCAACAATTTCAAAAGACACCCATCCTTTGCTATGAGCTAGTATAGAAATACTGGAATACCAACAATTTCAAAAGACACATACAGTACATACAGCATGTGTACCAACAAAATACTGCTTTGATGATGTCAAAAAAGATACAAACATTAGATATCAGATCTTCATCAATAAGATATTACAATACAAATATGCAAATGAACTGAAAATACAGAAAAGCTGAGTTCAATCATCCCCATGCTTGTGACTTGCAATAGTGAAGTATGAGTTTTCCATCACTACCAAAACACTGAGAAAAAATAGAAAGAAAAAAAATGATCAATATGAGAAATGTCTAGTTTAATCGACACATATTCATAATCTTATGAAATTGGTAGTCAACAGGAATGATGATTCATCGAATACATTATTGATCATCAATTATGATGTCAGTCTTTGAAAACTTGAACTTTTTGTACATGTCAGTGTGTTTAAGAAACATAAAACAAAGAAGTCACTCAAGAATTGTGGCATCAACGAGACAATAGCCACTTTTGTTATCCTTATATGTTAAACAAATTGTGACCATGTACAGGATCTCATCAGAATTTGCACTCAAGGTAACCACTGCAAGTTTTCTGCATTCACATTCAAAGGGTTAATGAAAATCTAGGAATAGAAATACTTTTATCAGGATTCATCTGAAACTATTAGCCTTCATTGCAATCACATAGATCCTATCTCTGTTGATATCAGTCATGGCTTGTTTTCAGTTGAATTTGTTTCTCACATTGAGGTTACAGAAAGCACTATCAAACATCATAAGGTAATATTGATGTTGCATGCACTTTTCTCATTGCATAGAAGTTCAATATCTCAGTACACTTACTTCAAAAAGAGATTTTAAGTCTCGGTCAGGTGCTGGTGAGAATGACTGATTGACATAAATGAACTGTAAGAGATGTGAAAAAATAGTGACAATGTCACTGTTCGCTCCCATATAGTTATCAAAACAAGCCAACAATTGTATGAAACATGGACATACATAGTACAGACAGACTGACATACACAGACTGGCACAGAATGATGACATTGACCCCAAGTGTGCCTTGGCCCATGGAGAGTGATAAAGATATAACAAACAGCTGAATGTAATGATAAAATAGTTAAGTATAGGCCTATACAGGCACTGAGAGTGAATATGTTATACAGCAATTTGATTAGTTTCTTTTCCTTTTCTACTTCTGTGATAATCTTTAAGACAATCAATCTGCAATGCAGGTTATGTATTGACAAATATGTTATCTTTTACAAGCACACAGCAAACTGTTCTTGATTTTTCATTTACAATATTTGACATAGACTGAAATACATAACATGCAACCAATGTTTACTTTTTGCCCATACATGTACACCAGATACATGGAGAGATTTCAACATACAATCATTAGCTCAGAAACACTACAGTGAAAGTAAACATTGTTTTCTTCCAGAACAACTGGTGCATCCACATATGAAACAACTTACAAACTTAACCAATTACACAAGGATGATGACACAAGAGATAAAGTTAAGAAATTTAACTGTGGTGAACTTGATTATTCCTTCCAAATCCTTACCTAGCTTGACATATTGACATGGGATATAAGATGGTCCACCCCTTTGTATTGACCATCTTTGCATGACATATACAATGATTAGATGGCAGGAAGTGTGTCAACTATTTACAACATTGATATTCTTAAATATTGAAAAAAGTTTTGGAATATATTTGTTGGAAACCAAACCTCCTAAAATCACCTCAGCTATGTTTTCTAATGAGTTTTTACCGCATTTCAACACGAAATACAGTTTACCATATCAAATGCTTACTAAATCACCACATTATATACTCTTAGTTCCAGTGGGTATAAAATTACCAAAGAAAAATATTAAAAATACAAAACGAAAGATATCCCTGTAAAATTGAGTTTCGCAAAGTTGACCCCAAAATTCAAAATGCCAGATTTCAACCTAATTTCAATATATCATATTAACATAAACCCTAGGAACCTGTTTACTAAATACCAAAGCAATCAAACTGGTAAATTTTGAGACACAAATTTTTTTGACCAAAAATGACAAAAATTGCCTCCGAAATACAAAATTGCAGATTTCATCCTAATTTCAATATATCTTATTAACATAAACCCTAGGAACCTGTACACTAAATATCGTAGCTACCAGATCAGTAGTTTTAAGAGAAAAAAATTGTCAGTTTCAACCTCACTTCAATACATTTTATCCAGATGAATCTTAGATACCTGTATACCAAATATCAAAGCTTTTTGGATAAAAAAATTGTTGACCAAAAATTGGGAAAATTGCCCCAAAATTACAAATATGATAATATCAATACAATTTGTACAAACTTGACTGAAGTCATCCTGAGGAACATGAATATTAACTTTCAGAGGGATCAGACAAGCGATTTCAGAGAACGGGAATTTTTTTACTAAAAACGGAAAAAAATACCCTAAAAATACAAACATGCAAATTTTACCCCAATTTATGCACACATCATTAAGGATATCTAAAGGAATCTGCATACTAAGTTTCAACCAAATCTGACCAATGCTTACTGACTTTTAGCCATTTGCAGGATTTTTTCCTTTTTTCCCCTCATTTGCATATTTTTGACACTGACATGTTCACTTGAACAAATTCAGATCTCCACCCCTAGGTGCACCTGTACACCAAATACTAAGATGGCAGCCATTGCGTTTTAGGAGTTTTTGATCTGGACGGACTAACAGATATACATAAATACATACACAGACGCCATTTTGCCACCTTATAAGAATACCTCCCATTTGCATATATACATATCCATATATGGGAGCTAAAAACATTTGTCAGATAATTTTGTATGTATCGGAACACTGAAGTCCTGAAGAAATATCTGTATTCAAAATTATTGACATTGAGACTGTGTTATTATCAAAGCCTCCAATGTTTGAGAGTGAGGTCACTGAACTTTTTGATAACTCATTATGATCACAGATATTATTCAAGACGTCTCGTTTGTTTTTTGTTTTCAAGCATCTACTTCCAGATTTTCTCCAAATGTTTGGTTTTCTTGAGCTGAAATTTCACAGTTTCCATTCAGTGTTTTCACAGGGTTTAGAAAGATAGCTGAATAGTGTGCAGACTTCGGTACCCTTCAGTTGTTCTCTGATATGATTCCATTGATATCAGAGAGGACCCTAGTAACATGACTGTGAACTGAGACAAAAATTTACTGGAGTAGTGTTATTAAGAATCTGATGCAAATGTACCATTAAAGGGCTGGTGAAGAGTAAAACTGAAAATTTTATTGCTTGTTCATTTTGACGACTTAAATGGTCAAAAAAACATCAGCATTGGAAATTTTCAAAACTGCCCTCCCAGTTCCGAATAAAGGCCCTAGCGACGCCCTTGGATACCAAGATACAAATCTTCGGTAATCTTCGGCAAATGTCGGGTATGACGTCATCCGTAGACATCGATCGCTGACGCAAGCTATTCACGCCAGTGCTTTTGCACGCATTCTCCAAATCCATTGTGAAAAGTTGTAAGGCAGGGCTAGGGACAGAGAACTGCTAAGCGTTGTGTCTCTATGCATCGTTCTCATTCAGAATCAAAATTGTTTCAATGGCCGAAGGATGAAAATCTGGCCAGAAAATGGACCAAGTTTGTGGAAGCAAAGCGGATTAATTTTACCCCTGTAGCCTCGAGCGTACTTTATTACAAACACTTGCCGATTGTTTTGCCAATCGCACGGAATACGATCACGGATTTTCCAGAAGGCAAGCCCTAATTTATAAGATTATTAAGAAAACTAGTGATTGGCTAGGTTATTTTGGTGGTTTAGTTCTACCTCACGAGTTCTCGGTAACCAAAGACAACGACGACTACTGTGTAACCAAAGACAACGACGACTACTGTGCTTGCTTTCCAAGCATTTCTACGTGGCCAAACCATGTGTTGTGCAACATCGTATATTTACTGCACAGCAAACGATCTCATACGCCCGGGATCATGCCATTCACACTCGACGACGAATTCAGTGTACAAGTTACAACTAAAACACGCCTAAGCTCAAATTGTCGAAGAAATTCATCTGTGAAAAATATCAGAAATTCATATTTAAAAACGTGAGCGGTAGAATGTTTGACTGTGCGTGGCAGGGCGTGACCTTGGACACAGTACAGTCGGTCAATCTACATTTACAGATTGCTGGGAATATAAATGTACAGTGAAATACTGAGACAGGATTATGGAGAACAATTTTCCAAGTTTTATACGGGCATAAATTTGAGGGTTTTGAATCTCATGACAAACTATGTCAATGATTTAAAGTTTTCGGCTGTATACATGATTGGATTCGGAAAACACCACACTAGAACACTAGCAATAGATCATACACATTTTCCGCCGGTTTCTCGATGTTTCGGCATGTAGTAGGTTTCGGCCGGAAATTTTCACAACCCCGATTTATTTGGCCCTGACAGCCTAGCCGTTTCAACCTTTATCAGCGTAGCCTATAGTCTATATCGTCTTGTCAGGACTGACATGAGACGACAGTACGATAATACGGGCAGTGCGAGCCAGTGTTCTCTCTGAAGCCAGTGAAGGACTACCATAAACAGTACCATAGAGCGTAATACGGACAGTACGACTACGAGCGAGTGTATTGTCAGTACGACTGACACAATTTGCTAGAGACTTACAGCTACCGCATTTGTTCGTCCTCAGAGGACAAATAGACACTGTTTTGGTCATGGTAATCGATTACTCTAGTCGCCATCGTATTACACGCAACCACAGATCATGCAGATAGGCTGTCCCCCTATTGACGTCACACATCTGGGTTTGATTTTTCGCGGCAAAATGTGACTTAGCTTCGGAAAATGCACTTTTTTCCAGTAAATAACGCTCTTAAACCATTTTCCTGCTGGAAATTTTTTGCTTTTGCCTTTCCAAGCATTATTTAACGAGTGAAAACAACCTTTTCAGCGATTTTATTTTTACTCTTCACCAGCCCTTTGATGCTATCATCTTTTATGATTGCTTTTAATGTATACCGGTACAAGCAATAACTCAGATAAAATGGCAGAGAAGCACTGGCAAAGTTTACTCTTTAAAATCCATCAAAAAATGGCTTGCATTTAAATCAATCTTGCTCATACATATTCACATATTACATTGATATTAGTGTACAGATAATATCTTGTATGTTTTGAGGAAATGCCGATAAAATTTCTACATCAAATCAATTATGCTTACCACTGATTCATGAGGCTCACACTTGATGTACTTTTTGATAAATTCTGTTACCCAACCAACTTTCTTGCTGGGATCCACTGCCCATTTCTTCTTCTTCATGATTGGCGCATCTCCCGCAGCCTTTAAGAGCAGATCAACTGAAAACAGATCTCAGTGTTAATTTTGAAACAGTAAGGACTGAAATTGAATCAAATGAAACTGCCATGCTACAAACATTTGATATACACAACTATCAAGGGAGAGTTTGTGTCTTAAAGTCTACAAAATGTCTTTTTTTCTTTTCTAATCAAATTAATAATTAGCACATAGGATATTTCGACACATGAATCTCATGCTGGCAAAGCTCTGGGTACAAGATCCACAAACACACATCTGTACACAGACCTCGCCTTGTGAAATGTAGATCCATCAGGTCATGACACATGTTAAGGTTTAAAACCATAGGGACTTGACTAGCAGCGGCTGTATATTTTGCCCTGTGATTGCAATTACATCATCTCATTACTGGTTGTAGTCACCTCGACCCCATACCCTATTCACTTCAACATTATCACACTTTTTCTGTTATATGATAACATTTTAAATTTATCATGCAACTTGCCTGGGGAATTAATGGTTATTTCTGTAAGAAAATCCACTCGTGTCAAACAATAATTTGGCCATTTTGATAAGCAAAATGTAGGTACCATGGCCTAGTGCCTATGTGTAAGTGGCGATGATTGGCTGTGTACACCTACACAATGCATCTGCCAACTCTTGGCCATCAAGGTTTTTGGTACATGGTGCATTCCCAGCATGCATAGCATCCACTATAGCTTTGTGTACAATTCTATGCATTCCCAGCATTGTACCACCTCGCACCACAGCCCTGCTTACTGCCATAGACAAAACCTGTAACATGCAATCCCAATTTGGACCACGCACAAAGATCTCCTTTTCTAACTACTTTCAGCTGGAACCAACTCAATTCCAATCTATGCCTACATGTACCTGAATAACTCAACCGCTCACAGACTGCAAAAAAAATTTGCTCTCATGATGTCCAAAACCTTTAGTCATGCATGGTCAAGGGCCCAGTGGCTGGCCATATTTTGCATGAACGTATACAACAGGGAGCCCCTGGGCCTTTGACCACGCAATGCTGGCAAACTAATGGTTCAAATGTCATGAAAGCAAATTTTTTTTTGCAGTCTGTAGGCCGTTGAGTTATTCAGTTCAGTTCAATAAGGTAACAGATATCCTAAAGCAAATTTTTTTGAGTCAGCAGGGTTGGCTGTGATGGGAGGCCGTTGTTCTGTCATCTATACTCATTGCCATCTATACTTCTTTTGATCTTGACACATGGTCTGGCATGTCACTCAATTGTTATGCAAACAACTGCCAGTGCAAGTGTTGATGGCAGGGTAAGGTGCCATCTATGCTGTCTTGTATACTCCACTTTTATTTTCAGAAGAATTATTTTTTTCTCAATCATCTCAATGTTAAAGAAATTTCAACAGGAGATAAAATTTTTGATTTCATTGCAGAACTCACTGTGCACACCTATGCTCACCGGTCTTCCAGACCAATCTCTATGTACGTACTTAAAGGGGTTTTAACAGCGCAGTGAATTGCTAGTGGGGTCCCATAGCTATACTGGCGATGGGTTGATCAGCGGTGTTTTTGTGTGAATTAAATCACATTCCGAAGTTTGTTAGTCTTTTACTGTATTGATTTATCATGTTTCCATTGTTTTTTGTCTCCGTAATGTATAACAATAACAATAACATAACAATTGGGTGATATGCTAGTGCATGTGTCAAAGGTCAAAGGGAATATAGATGGCAGAACAAGGGAACACACTACAAAGTGCTAGCGGACCTTGTCAAGTATGCTGCCACGGAAGTACCTAGCGGACTGTACCATTATTTTTTAGGGGTACCCAAAAGGTGTCAGGGCCTGAATTTAGCCATTAGACAACACTTTAGCCAATTATAACTATGTACAAGTTCAATAAGTCATAAATTTTGTCTTCTCATTCTCAACACTCTGAACTAAGTTCAACAATGTACTTGTTCAAGAAATCCTGCATGGGAACAGGTTATTTATAGTCGTTAAAACTTTCTTGTGTTCATGCACATTGTACAGGTGCTGTAATAGAATGTGTGAAGAAAGGTGCCAAACGGCAAAAGACATTACAGGACAATAAAATTTGCATGGAGTGAATATGTCTTTCACATCTTCAGAAATGGCACAATTTCTCAAAGATGGTCACTGGTCTCTTGGCCTTCAGTGCCAGTGGTATTCTTACAATAATTGGAAAGAAACAAACTGTCCTATGACTTATTTTTTAATCCTCCAAAAAATGATTTTCCATTAAAACAACTACTGCCACAAGCGCACTTTGTCTACTGCTAGTCCCCTTCCATAAGTATGCGTATTCTGTCCCTCACAACCATCGACCACCCCTAAAAACTGACAATGTGCTTTCGAGATAATAATACAAGTTTGTCTTCTTAAAACCACCGTCCCTCCACCCACCAAAAGAAAGGTATGAGTGGGGTCGACGTGACAAGGTGGAGGGGTCAAAATGGTTGGGGATCAAAGTGCCAGCCCCTGTGTCTGTACCACAGACACCTGTCGTCTATGCACCCCATAGACGTGTATACGTATGCCTGAGAAGAAGAAAGTCAGGAAATCAAATGGCTATTTCTTATGGGGATTATGCCACCATCTCATCTTCGGCGTACGATTTAGCTTTGAAAATTAGCAAGTTCATCTATCGTGTAACTGTCAATCGTTCCCTATCATTCTCAAAATTCATACCTGATACTTACTCTACCTCAAAAACATTCATTTCGTGTGATTTTCGGCTGAATTCAACAGACACATCGGCAAAACATACATGTGAGCAACATTCCAGTCACCTCGCACTGAACGTTAGGCACCTAGTACCTCCACTTTACTGACATTAGTGCCTCCTACCCATGCAGGGTGATTGGAATGTAGCTCACGCTTAATGTTTTGGAGAGGTGTCTTCCGAACTTGGCCGAAAAATCACACAAAAATTCATACCTGATACTTTTATCTGCTTACAAAATGCTCATTTTGTGTGATTTTCAGCCGAGTTCGAGGGACACATCGCCAAAACATTAAGCATGAGCAACATTACCCTGCATGGTTAGGTGGGCCAACGTCAGTAAAGTAGAGACTGTGCCCAAGAGGTGACTGGAATGTTGCTCACGCTTATGTTTCGGCGGTGTGTCTGTCGAATTCGGCCGAAAATCACATGAAATGAATGTTTTTGAGGCAGATTAAGAATCAGGTATGAATTTTAAGAATCATAGAGGAAACGAGCGACGGTTACATGATAGATGATCTTGCTAATTTTCACAGTAAAATCGAACGCCGAAGATGACATGGCATGGTTTATATAGCGATTCTGTTTCCTGACTTGGTTCCTCTCAGGCATATGTACACACGTCTATGGGCGCATAGACGAACAGCGGAATAGACCACAGGTGACTGTGGCCTGTACCAGGGCTGTAAAGTCACAGGCGCTCCTTAGCTGGGTAGTCTGCTAAGTAGATCGATTTTCGGATCGATCTTTTGATCCCGTAGTCGATATGCCCGCCACTGCAACCTAAATACTCACGCGGGCATATCGACTACTTAGCAGACTCTCCAGCTAAGGAGCGCCTGTGTGTAAAGTGCAGCAAGTAAACGCATCACTGTCAAATCTAAGACAACATTAATCGGGGTCGAAGTTACCAGGATCGCTGGGGTCGAAAAGGTCTCTTTTCCTTACTTACTCTTTTTCTTTTCTGTGAGAGTTGGTGACGTTGGCTCGGAAGTTTTTGGCTCGTCTTTTTCGGCCGTCGAGTGAGCCTGCTCTTCCGAGTCAGCCATAGTTCTGTTTGTATGTTGGTTCACTGTGTTCTCAGAAAGACGCTTTTGAACAGCGCCATTGTCAATTACATTGAATATGCTGTCGTTTTCATGAAGAACTTCGAGAAAAACGAAAGAATACGACGGGGGACCGAGTGAGGTTGATTTTATCCCGAAAAACTTGAGGGGGAGAAACAACGCGGTGTAACTGTCAATCAGGAGCAGACGGGTTGCCGTCCACTCTTTACAATTCAAAAATTGAACTAACGAATCTAGTTAACTGAGGTAAATTATGTTGCTGTTGATGCTTTATAAAACGGAAGTTTGTTTTACGGTAGTTGTTTATGGTGATTTGAAGTTTTAAGGATCCAATAGAAGACATGACAGACTCACCGTCCCGTACCGGACGTGAACAGTCCAAGAAATATCATATTAATATCGTAATTCTGATATACGAACATTTTTGATAAAAT
The DNA here is from genome assembly GCF_041260155.1 of Ptychodera flava. NCBI lineage: Eukaryota > Metazoa > Hemichordata > Enteropneusta > Ptychoderidae > Ptychodera > Ptychodera flava. The sequence goes on along the minus strand of NC_091942.1, from coordinate 1,051,058 downwards.
TTTCTTGGAATAAATCAGGGCAGTTGCTTCCTTTCTGCTCTATGATACTAGGCACTGACCGGGTATCGTACAGATCAGACTCGATAAAGCTGTTCAAAATGCAGTATACTTGTATATATTTACTCTATTTAGCAAAGATCGTGAGATAGAGTAAAACAGGTTTTCACGTACGGACACGTAGAGGGGAAGACTGGATGTCAAAGCTCTTGTCCTAGGGAAATTTCAACACTTTTTTAATTACTGTTATTCATATTTCATAATATTTCATAATATGACTATTCACGCATTGTGAGCGCACTTAAATGATTATTTTCAAATATATCACTCGAGCAACTACAACCTACAGATCCAATGCAACTCATTTGTAGTTTTCTTAGAAAGCAACATCAAAGAGAAAATAAATTTGGAACTCAGATGTATGGAATGAGAATATTGTGTGGTAGTACCCATTGATGTTCTAGAGAGCTGCTAATGCTACCCATACCCACAGCAATTATTACAAATGAAATCAACACCACAGGTCTAACAAGGTGTAGAGTACTGATCTCGTTTCTGCCTTGCCTATATAGCCTCTTAGGGACCGTTCAGTTTTTACGGCCGGGGGGGACCGGCAAAATCCAGGGGGGGGGGTCATCGTAATTTTGGAATCCACCGTAGGGGGGGTCATCGCTTTTTCACTGGTAGGAAAGGGGGGGGGGGTCACCACATTTTCAAAAACATAATACCAACAATAAAGTTCACTTTATGCCATGGCCATGATCGACCCTCTTTACCGGCGGGCCGCCGAAGGCGGCCCACTACAATAAATATACATTATGTATTACCCATGACCCTCTTAACGGGCAGACACCTTTGGCAGCCCACTCCAATTAGGTTTACTTCATGCAATGGCCATGATCCGACCCTCTTTACCGGCAGGCCGCCTGCGGCGGCCCACTACAATAAATTGACTTTATGTAATACCCCACGGCAATCTTACTGTAAAATTCCCAATTGAAGCCGCGGCTTGTATTAGAAACATTTTTGAGGGACCCCTGGGATCACGCACTGAATAATGGTAATGGCCGCGCGCCTTCAGCGGCCCTGTCCAGTAAAGTCTACTTTATGCAATAGCCATGATCGACCCTCTTTACCGGCGGGCCACCTTTGGTGGCCCAATAGAATAAAGTTGACTTTACGTAATGGCCCATGACCTTCTTAACCGGAGGGCTGCCTTTGGCGAACCACTCCAATAAAGTTTACTTTATACAATGTCCATGGACATGAGTTGTCTATGGAAATGAAGTTATTACAGTCGTCCTAATTAACAGACGTTTCAATGGATGTGGCTGAGAAGTTTGTGCACTGGCATCTCTGCTACACGAATAAAGTGCGCCGTGTACCGGAGTTCAAATCCAAACCATGCAGGTAAATTTGACATATGGGTTTTGGTTATTTTCAGGGGGGGGGTCGTCAATTTTTTTCGTCTGACAAAGGGGGGGGGGTCATCTTTTTTTCACAAAAAAATGCAGGGGGTCTTTATTTTTTTGAACACCGGCGACAAGATTTTGCCGGCCCCCCAGGCCGTAAAAACTGAACGCTCCCTTATAGGCAGCGGCGCCGATAGCTAGGCATTCCAGGTATAAACCTACACATAGCAAACCCAAGGAATATGCTAGGCTTGGTTCAAGTCTGTGATTTGTGAATGTTTGAGTGTAGTAAACACGATGATTTGTCTTCTGTTTTCATGTGAAACGCGTGAGTTGGGTGAACGTTATACAGGGGAGTTTCTCCCGGAATCCGGCAGAAACTACTGCGCAGACTCAAAGGTAACACGTTCAATCGCATGGAAAATCTGGCCTTAACTGCCAAATTCCAAATAGCTTTGTATAAAAGACGAGAGACTCAAGAGAAACTATAATAAATGATTTTATTTTTTTAAAATTCACCGATTTGAACAAAGTCTACGAATATGCCAATGCCCAAAGGCGTGTTCATAAATTGGTGGGGGAGGAAGGGGGGGAGAGGGGTGCTTGAACTGCTTCTGCCTGACGCGAGGAAGTATCAGCAGAGCCAAATTAAGTTATGAAATTTCCTTGTATTTCTAAAAAGGTACTTCGTCCTTCTGAGAGAAAGTGTAAATGAACTTTTCCTTTTTATAGAATCAACAATGTTAGAGTCGTACAAATTCATTAGAAACTAAAATGCGAATGGGCTATAATGTTTCAGAAGGGGCCTTAAATGCATAAACGTATGCAGAGACTTTTATTATTTGGTCCCAATTCATGCTAACGAGTAATAGTTTCCGTATCACGAGTGGTACGCTTTGGTGATACGTCTTTGCCTTAATTTTGTAAGAGTGGAAATATAAATTTGCCCCTTAAATACTCGTGGAAATACTCGGTAAATATTTGCCCTGGCGATTTTCGGAATGCGATTGCAAAGTTGTCATATCATGTTATGATTGCTTTGCCGTGAAGCTCCAAAAGAAACCTCTGTGCCAGTGGCAGTTCCCTTCTTACCATGAATCGGTTTTACGTTCCAAAACTTGCTATGCACATCGTTTATATATGCAATGCAAAACAAACCCAATAATGCAAATCATACAAAGTAATGAAATTAGCAGGTTGCACACACAAATTCCAATTTCAGGAAGTACCATCTTGAATCACGAATATAAGTAATACCATAGACAAAGAATTCTTTTTCTTTGTCTGTGGTAATAAGTAGTGGTATTCGTTCATTTGAGAGAGTCGTTGGGGTGTCTTTTTTTGAAAAAGATAAATTTATTTCAACAAAGTCGCAAATAAAACAAATCTACATAACTGTGAATGTGTCAAAAAATACAATGCAACTTTTCTGATTTTTAACTGAAAGATCATCATATAAATGCATTCAGGATGCATCCTTCTCCTACAAGTCTTACAAGGCTTGAAAACAATCCGTGACAAATTACGTCCACCCCTTCTGATGTCGTGATTGTCACGGATTGAAAACTTTGTGATAAAATCCTCAGTTTTGTTCATCATCTTATAAGTGAAATGCAATGTATTCATCCATCAGGAAAGATAACATTTTAATTGCATTACATAGGATTGAAGGGAAACTTTCATTCCATTAAGAGTGACCGAATTTCGAATATTCCAAATTGTGTATTTTACAAAGGAAGTAATACAGTATATAAATATCAGATTTTGCATTATTATCATTTTCGATTTCCGCAATTGCTAATCTTTTTATATTGATATTGTTATCAAAGTTGTTTTTTCTGACAAAGAAAGAGATACATTTCTGCCAGATTTCTTTTACATATTTGCACTCAAATAAGATGTGTTCCAGTGTTTCTTCTTAGCCACAAATATGGCACTTCCCATCACTTAAATTGAAAGCTTTGGCCAAGCTTCCTGCGACTAGGCCTCCATGGAAAATCTTCCGATTTAAATCATTTACTGAATTGCAAACAATTCCTGTTGAATTAAGACGACTGAATAAAGTAGCTTTTGTAATTGTGATTGAGGGTAAGATTCTCAGCCCATTTTGACCAATTTGATCTTTGACTGCATGCCATTTCCTATCAACTAATTTCCAATAAAGTGACTTGGTTTTGACATCGCTTTTTGTCAGACCATAATTCTCTAAGTCTAAAATATCATAGTTTTCTTCATTTTGGATGTTTGAAGTGATGATTTGTTTCCAGGAATCTGGAATAGAATTGAGGAGTGTTTCATACTCTGTCTTGATTTCCTCTTGCACATGTCTATTTGTACCTCCTCTAATTTTTGCAGTTATTTCTTATTGTCCAAGCCAGTCATCTCTGTTATCATTCCAGATGTCTTTAAGCCTTAAAATTCTACTCTTTGTCTTTGGCCATTTTTCATAAAAAGGACACTTCCTTCATTCCTGATATTGTCATTATACCACAGGACTTTATAAAGAAGATTCTGTTTTGATGTTGGTAAATTCACTCTTGTAAGTCTAAGTGACTTCCAGGAATTCAACACATTCCCATACACCATTGGAATTCGGTTGTTGTTGACATTGAAATTGAGATGAAGATAGTGATAATCACTGTTCAGTTTAGTGTCAAAATTCGCTATGAAATACTTTGATGAGCTGGCCCGGTTAGGGGTCCCTTTATCTGGATTTTTCTTAAATAATTTCGTAAGCCACTTAAATTGGAGTGCATTAATTTTTCTTTAATGTCGACAACTTTTTTGCCACAGTCATCATATCTTTGAATGAAATTGCCTCTTTTTATAACTTCTCGTTTGCCTCTCCAAATAAAATTCCATAAATTACTATTTGCTTCATTAATTATTTCTTTAGGTACATGGTCAAATGATGCCAGGTACCCATTATTTTGATGCGGCCAGCATATTAGCTATTATTGCCCTGCCTTTAAAGGACAGATTTCTTGTATTCCAGATCTTAAGGCAGTTCGTAAATTTCTGCATCACTGTTTTCCATGAAGTCCACGACGGCTACCAGTAGAAGGGTGCCACCAACGTTGGAAATATGAGAATTCTGCACAACGAGACCTCTGTTTGAGGCACATGAATCGCGTTATTTGACGAGAGCTTACATTACATTCAGCTTGAACAGACCCGGCGCATAGAGATTGGGAGCGAAACTTTACGGAAGTGCACAAGAGACTTATCAAGTATTAGAACTGAACCCATTTTTGATTACAGACTACTCATAGAGGATCGCCTAAGCATGTTGATGAAGGAATACCGAGTGTGCATGCCGCTGTCCGTTGAGGAGGTAAGCTCAATGCTCATTGACTACTTGAACATATGAGTTGTCGCACGTTGGTTGAACTTCACTCGGAACTTCCTGACATGACACATCGGAGAGTGACTCAACAGTCCCGTGTAAATGCAGTAGAGAGTTTGCACGCGGTCGGAGGGATAGATACAAATCAGCAGTCAGGAGGTCTGCTCGCTACATGTATTTGATCTTTTGGTATTTGACATTTACCCCACATGGGCATGCCATGAAGTTTGTATCGAATGTACCCTGTATGCAGCTGTCCCGTCGACCATCGATCTCGCTGACCCCGCGCTGCGACGTCGTACATGTACATGTATCAGTTGTAATCGATTGCCGTACGTACATACCTGCTCATCATGTACGTCAGAAAATGAAACTGAAAATATTTATGCAATGAATCGAATCTGCACACTATGTACGTAGCGTGTAATCCATTTTACATGCTGTTTTTTTTTCAAATCACGAGGAAAATGCACCACTATCAATGACATTCATGAAAATCGCGAATTTATAGGAAATTGTAAATAATCACATGCATGTAGCGATTTCCTATTGCACTGTGACACACAGCAAGTGTGTGACGACCCCATATCGTCAAGTGACAATTTTCATTCTCAGTCTGAGGTGGAAGAATTCAACGTACAAGAATGAGGTCATATTCAAGTAAAAAAGTAATAGGAAAGTCAAAATCATTAGTATAGGAAGAGTACAATGCTCAATATATGAATGTATGCACTTCGCAAGCTTTATACCTGGAAAATAAAGATATTGATAATGTTGTATTTGACGAAAGTTTCACAGAAAAATGTTAATAACAGTGACTGTTCAATAATTGCTGAAAAAACCTTGTAAAGTTAACTTGAATCAGACAAGGTAACTTCTAGGTTTAATTGGTGTCGTCACCAGTATCACCATCATTTATTGTCTGAGACATGAAAAAATTGTCTCCAGAACATTCCAGTCGTCTGAAGATGCTTGACATCGCAGATATCTGTGCTGAGGTGAATGCCATCAAAGGGTGTCTGACAATTGCACAGGAGGTCGGGGATTGTGTGGGCGTTGATAAAAAAAATTAAGGTGTATACATGAAAAATATGATAAAATTGATGACACTTATACCTTGTCATATATTTTATTTATGGCTTAAATGAATCAGACTCAGCAATTGCTTCCTGCAAAGCAATATAATTACATCAGAGGAGATTACATCAGTTACATAAAATATAGAGAGACAATCCTTGGGTCTTACATGTGCAGTGGACAAACACCTTACCATTTTATCGGTACAGTGCCACACCAGTATTGTGTATTTGTATGACAAAAATGGTGGAAAATAATCTCATATTACAGTATCTTTTCTAAGATTTTGGAAGACAGATCAATAGGTTGGGAACCTGTATATCAATATGTGTACTGTTGTCCCCTTATAGGATAATTCTGATTCTAATGGGAACCTTGGTAACATGACTTTTGAACCAAGGTCAAATTAACCAGGGGTAGCCAGCCATAACAAAAACACTGTCTGTAGTATGTATATGAAAGCATGGATACGGGGAAAGGTAATGATCAGCATTGATGGCCAAGTATGAAGAGAACAACCCTCAATGCAAGGTTTCTAAAGAACTTCTGTATTCACATTAGTCCGTATGATGACAGGGAGATATATGAAAACTTCTCAAATTTTGTGAAGATGATGACTTCTCTAATAATCATTGGCAATTTCTGCAAGCAATACAATCTAGATGTAATTATTGTGGACGTGATAAATTAGATCTTATTGATCGCATTGTAATAAGAAATAGAATTTCACTGATGAAGATTGAATTGTAGTTACTGCAGGCACTTCTCATTTTCACTTAACAATAAACAGAAATTGTTCAAATTATAAGGAATCATTCCTTGGTTCACATCTTGAAGAGTCACGCTTTTCATGTCATGGATTTTGTGAAAGTCCTGCCAGGTAGGCATATTGGCATTGGAATTAAGTCAATTTACCAAGCTCATTATGGTTTTTCTGTCTCGTGGAACTTTTTAATGGCAAGTAATAAATCTCTCCATTCCATGTATCATTATCATGGTTATTGATGGTATCTCTGGAGTCTAATTTCTTGGACTCATCTGTAAACTTCATTCTTTCATTAAATATCATCAATAAATAATCTCCATTAACGTTGCAGGCACTTTGTATATTTCATAACTGTGTGTATCACAAATACACAGTACCTTGGATGAACTTTGCTATGAGAAGTCAAATGTTTGGTAGCTTAATGCTGAAATCACCATAAATGATAAAACTCAGAAGACAAATGTTGAGGAGTTCAGCACATCCCAGTTATTATAAAAATGACTGTCAATTCTTCTATGCCATGATTAGTTAAGTTGTTTTCTTGTAAATCATGGGAATCTTATCAATACTTCAGAGCCTGCAAGGCCTGGACATTAAAAGTTTGTTACAGTTGTGAATTAACATCACTATGACACAATCATGGCTCCTGTCCTTTTCAATTACTGTAACACACAGGTGTTACATCGTACATCTGTTGATATGGTGAATGAAAACAGCATTGTGCAAGGAGTGCTCATAGAGCCATGATTAATATATAAACTGTGACATATTTCTGAAAACAAAGATATCTTGATGGAAAAAAATTTCATTTCCATTGGCTGTTCAGTGTCTGTTACAACACTCAGTGACTGTAATGGAGAAACAAGGTTTTTACTGAAGTTTCATATAATAACTATAAATTATAATGTTGCCATTTTGTGGTTAGCTCATTCAGCTTTGGCCAGCAACCATCCAAAGAATTTCATATGCATATGTGGATCTTTGTTTATTTAAAACACAAACAAACAACATTTATATTTTTGTTATTTGTTTCAAATACTCCATGAAGAACATTTGCCAGATGCATGAAACTTCAGCAACCGATATGGTTACCTTGAACTTGAAGTAATTGGTCTTATATATATATATATATATATATATATATTATATATATATATATATATATATATATATATATATATATATATATATATATATATAATATATTATATATACTGTGTTACGTGCAGAGAAAACGAACAAAAGGTGAACTCAGCAGTTAACGTTTAAACAAATTTATTACGAAAATAAAACTAATTGCTAAGTTAAGGATAGGATACAAGCTTTAAGTGTACAGACTACTTATCTCAGCTGGGACGGCAGAGCTCCAGTCTCAGAGTTGTAACAGTCAGTCGGATGAATGAACAGTCCTTTGGCTTGCAGGCTTGAAACTGCACAAAGTCCACAGTATAAATCCAGCGTTGGCAGTGAAGGTCTTGAAAGTCTTGAGAATGACTACTGCTGGAGTTTAGTAACACACAAGAGACACGATCCCAAAAGTCTGACTGGAAGCTGGCACGTCCCTTTTATAAAGGCATGTAAGAACAATCTAGAACTTTATTGACATGCTAATTACTGTTCTAAAATTATCTCCCTTACACAACTAATCAACTTTCCAGAACATTCCAAACATGACTAATTGAATTCAAGGTTGTGAGGTCATCAAGGGCAGTGACCTTGGGAATGTTCTAGACTAATTGAACTCAGGTCATGATGAGTGTGGGGGAAATGACCTACATAACACACCCCCTCTTCAAAAAAGAAAATTTTTCAAAGAAAAATCTTTCTTTTACAAATGTAATCTTGAAAAGGATTTAAGTACTCAAATTTTGTTTTACTCTAAAGTAAAATTTCTTGAAAATGAACAACAATAAATTTCTTGAAAGTGAACAACAATAAACTCTAAATACGAGAGAGACAGTCTGCAATTAATTGTCTCTGCCTTTGATATGTCTAATGTCAAGATTAAACTCCTGTAACATTAAACTCCATCTTAGCAATCTCTGATTTTTGCCTTTAAATTTCTGCAGAAAAACAAGAGGGTTGTGATCAATATAAACCACTATTGGCTGATTTGAAGAAGTAACATAAACTTCAAAATGCTGTAAAGCTAATATCAAAGATAAACACTCTTTTTCAATTGTAGAGTAGTTTCTCTGGGATTTGTTAAATTTGTGTGAAAAGTAGCAAACAGGATGTCCCATGACTATCTTCCTGCAATTTGTTGTTGGAAAACTTGAAATGGCACTGAATTTGGCATAAAGTATGCACGGCAAAGTCCGGTTATTTTACTGAGTTCGATAAAGTCATTGTTCGGCAAATACTTGGCTTCCTCCTGGAGATATTCCGCTTTCGCAGGATTCAGTCCGTCTGGATGTTGTTCCACTGGATTACTGTCGCAGACATCTTCGTTGTGGTGGATGATGTTTGTCCTCGTTGGAACATCTTGAAACAGGTGTTTATATTCGTGGAGCAGTTCTTTCACCTGTTGTTGTTGTTCTGGCTGGAGGTGTGCCAACTTTGTAGACTCCAGCTTCTCCAGGATTTCTGAGTTCTGAAGCTTGACCGAGCCCAGCTTTGAGTTTAGAGTATTTTCACTCAAGTCAGTTTCAGTATCACTATCTTCATAATGGTTTGAACTGACTGCACTGACAGGCTGAGTTATAGTAGGATTATCCCTATCAAAATATGGCTTAAGCATATTTATGTGACATAGCTGTTTTTGTTTTCGCCTGTCAGGTGTTATTATGATGTAATTTAAATCACTCAATTTCTTATCAATTAGGTATGGCCCAAAGTAACGAGCATGGAGTGGTTTGCCAGGAACTGGAAGTAGAACAAGAACTTTTTGACCTGGTTCAAACTTCCGTTTTGAGGTGCTTTTATCATATTTGGTTTTCATTGACTGCTGAGATGACTCAAGATTTTCTCTGGCTAATTCACATGCTTTAGAGAGTTTTGTACGAAAATCTGACACATATTGCAAAATATTCAGACAATCATCATCGTCTGATAGGAATTTCTCTTTAACGAGCTTAAGTGGGCCACGGACTGTATGTCCAAATACAAGCTCAAATGGGCTAAAACCAAGAGACTCCTGAATTGACTCTCTAACAGCAAAGAGCAAAAAATGAATTCCTTCATCCCACTGCTTCTCTGTGTCAAAACAGTAGGTCCTAATCATGTTTTTCAAAGTTTGATGAAATCGCTCAAGAGCACCCTGACTTTCTGGATGATAGGCGGATGACCTATACTGTTTAATGCCTAGCTGATCCATTACTTGTTGAAAAATCCAGACATAAAGTTTGAGCCTTGATCGGACTGGACACATTTAGGGAGGCCAAATAAAGTGAAAAATTTGACTAAAGCTTTCACTATAGTCTTTGTCTGTATATTTCTCAGTGGTATGGCTTCTGGGAACCGAGTTGATGTACACATAATTGTCAACATGTACTCATTTCCTGATCTTGTTTTTGGTAGGGGCCCAACACAGTCTATTAGTATCCTACTAAATGGTTCTTGAAATGCAGGAATTGGCTGTAAAGGGGCCTTTGGAATGGTCTGATTTGGCTTTCCTACCATTTGACATGTGTGACAAGTTTTACAGAAATGTGCTACATCCTGCCTGAGATTAGCCATAAAAGTGACTGAGAATTTTGTGATAAGTTTTCCTTACTCCCAAATGACCAGCCCAGGGCGTTTCATGGGCCAGGCGCAATATTTCAGCACGATAGGGCTTTGGAACCACAATTTGATGTTTTATAGCCCAGTCGTCATCAACCAAGACATCTGGAGGTCTCCATTTACGCATGAGAATACCAGATTTTGTATAATAGGAAACAGAGCTATCTGAAGTTTTATCTTCTTCATCTACCCTGTCAAACAAAGACAAAATATCTGGGTCTTTGTGTTGTTCTGCAATGAGATTTGATCTAGAAAATGTCTGACTTTGGTCAGCAGAAGTTTTACTGGAAGTTTCAAATCCACGAGGGATAACGGAATGATCCGTGTCAAACACCTGACTGAGAAAGGTGTCATTTAAGTCAACATCTGTGACATTATTTTTGAGAGTATTTTGATTCTCAGAAGTTTTCTTTGACATGGCTCGAGTAATGGCACATGAAGGAAATAAATCGGGTATCTCTTGTTCAATTGGCTCTGGATCCTGATCTAAACTAGGATTATCAGTCACAAGTGGATTAGTAATGACCTTGTCCCCAGCAAGGTCGTTTCCAAGAAGAAGGTGAATCCCTTCAAAGGCAAAAAAGGCCTAATACCTAAAGCCACAGGTCCAGAAACAAAGTCCGAAGACAAATAGACATTATGGAGAGGAACAGGAATGTAGTCATTACAATCTACCCCCTTAATAAGAACTTTAGAACCTGAAAATGACTTTTCAGAAAACGGCAGGGTATCTGCCAACAAAAGAGACTGGGAAGCCCCGGTATCTCTTAAAATTTTGACAGGGGTAGCGGAAGAGAAATCACTAGAAAGTGATATAAAACCATCATGAATAAATGGTTCGAAAATACCCATAATGCTATCTTGAGAAGAATTGACCTTGACCTCATTAATTGGGGATGAGAGGGGTTTAACCTCAGAAAATGTGTTGCACACATTATTAGACTCTAATTGAGTTGATGAAGAAATAAAGCCGGTGGGCTTAGATCCACTTTGACCACTTTGACCTTCACGTTTTCTTTTCAACTTGAAACAATCTGACATTAAATGGCCGTCTTTCTTGCAATAATTACAAGAAAGTGTACCGAACTGTTTGTCAGAAGGAGATTGAGACTTGGGATCTGATGATGTGGGAGTATTACTTGAATTTTGTGAACTGTTTTCATTTGATTTCCTACTCTCCTTTGAAAAATTCTTGGATGAAAAGGAGGAGTTAAATTTACCTGCATTGTTTCTGTATGAAAAGGACTGGGATGGTTTGCTGAGAAATGACGATTTGTGGGTCAATGAATAATCATCGGCCAAACGTGCAGCAACCTCCAATGTATCTGCCTTTTGTTCACTGATAAATGTCTTGATGTCACTCCGGATGCACCTTTTAAATTCCTCAATCAAACAAGCTGTCGTAATTTGTCATAATTCTGACTGACCTTTTCAGAAGAACACCAACGATCAAACAGTTGTTCTTTTGTTCGAGCAAATTCAACATAAGTTTGATCCTTCACCTTCTCACAATCCCTAAATTTCTGACGGTAAGCTTCAGGCACCAACTCATAGCCCTTGAGAATTAATTCCTTCACAGAATCATAATCTGAAGCCTGCTCTACTGACAACTGAATGTAAATTTCTCTGGCTTTACCCACCAAAGCACTCTGCAAAAGCATAGACCAGGACTCCTTAGGCCAATTCAGACTCTGAGCAATTTTCTCAAAATGAAGGAAATATTTATCAACATCCTTTTCTTGGAAAGGGGGAACTAACCTGAAATGCTTATTGATGTCAAACTTGTCTGAAGGGAAGAATTTTCCTGATTGTCCAAGCTCTAAACGTCTCATTTCTAACTGTAGTCGATGTTCTTCCAATTCTCTCTCCTTTTCTCTCTGTCTTTCTTCCATTTGTAATTCTTTGTCTTTCATTTGTAATTCTTTGTCTTTCATTTGTAATTTTTCCTGCCTTTCCCTTTCTTCCATTTGCAATTTTTCCTTTTCTAATTCCAATTTCTTAAGCTCCAAATCTGCCTGTATTTCTAATTCTAATTTTTTGAGTTCGAGGAAGACTCAGGCTCATAATCTTTTAAGGCAGACTCCTCAAATGGCCAGAATTAACTAAATGTTTTGCAATCTTGAACTGTATTTCTCGCTTGCGCATAGATCTTTTGACATCTACTTTAAGGAAATTTGCCAGTGCTATGAGGTTGTCTTTTCTGAGGGAATTTAATGTGTCCTGATCAAGGTCATCCATAAATTCGTCTGGCTTGAATTCCGCCATGATTGAATTTCGCTGAGTTCACAGTATACAGTAGTTTTGAAAAGGCAGGCAAAATGTTGTCAAACGGCTCAAAATATTCGTATCCCGGACGAGCCCCCAATTTGTTACGTGCAGAGGATACGAACAAAAGGGTGAACTCAGCAGTTAACGTTTAAACAAAATTTATTACGAAAATAAAACTAATTGCTAAGTTAAGGATAGGATACAAGCTTTAAAGTGTACAGACTACTTATCTCAGCTGGGACGGCAAAGCTCCAGTCTCAGAGTTGTAACAGTCAGTCGGATGAATGAACAGTCCTTTGGCTTGCAGGCTTGAAACTGCACAAAGTCCACAGTATAAATCCAGCGTTGGCAGTGAAGGTCTTGAAAGGTCTTGAGAATGACTACTGCTGGAGTTTAGTAACACACAAGAGACACGATCCCAAAAGTCTGACTGGAAGCTGTGCACGTCCTTTTATAAAGGCATGTAAGAACAATCTAGAACTTTTATTGACATGCTAATTACTGTTCTAAAATTATCTCCCTTACACAACTAATCAACTTTCCAGAACATTCCAAACATGACTAATTGAATTCAAGGTTGTGAGGTCATCAAGGGCAGTGACCTTGGGAATGTTCTAGACTAATTGAACTCAGGTCATGATGAGTGTGGGGGGAAATGACCTACATAACAACTGTATAATACCATATATATATTACAGCGTTTCCGTTAACGCAAAATCGTGCGTATGTTACGCAAAATTGTTTGGAAATACGCAAAAATAAAAAAAAATGACTGCGTAAACTTATACGCATTGAGAAATGCTGCCCCATGACACGGACGTACTTGGCCTGCACTACATTGCTTGAACGTGGTTCAATGCGGGACAAAAATAGAACACATGCACCTGCTTTGAAGTGACATTTATCATGATATTGCAACATTTTAGACTTTAGCAGCACTTTATGCAACATTGTATTTCATCATCACAAAGCATCATGTCAATCAGTTCTGTGAAGACAATAACACTACAGAATTTGATGCAAAAAATTCGAGAATCAATCGAGTCTACGTTTTTGGTAACACAATACGTCATTACGTTGCGTCGTGTAGTTGGAAAGTGTTTACGGGTGACGATTTAGACTCTGTCGGGTTGCATTCTTGAGAGGTCCCGCTGGACTTTTATCAGTATCTGCTTTTTGTTGGCCCTTTGAAAACAGTAATTCCATAGTCAGAAATTATTTTCTTTGAACATGAAGTCATATAGGCTGCTCATCGACCATGGATGCATTACGGCATTGCCAGCGTTCAGCTATGTATATCTTGAAGCCCCCCAGGTTATTGTTTTTTTGTTAACAGAGCATGCGCATTACACGATGCTGAAGTTATTTCGTATTCGTTTTCGTATTCGTTTTCGTATTCGTATTCGTATTCGTTTGGAGTCACTGACAGAAATTGTTATTTTTAGTCCAGGTTTCAGGTATGAAACGTGCAATATACGATATTTACTGAGGTTTAAATATTGTGATAATTTGATTCGTAATTTCATCTGCCAAATTTGGTTAAATTTACATAAATTTGCATTTGTAGATTTTAAAGAATTTTGTTCACTTCATTTTATTTAAAAAAAAAATACTTAAAATCGGTTGGGATCTGGTAAGGCAGCATCTTCGCTTGCCAATGTCTCTTGACCGGGCAGCTGGATGCACCCCGAAATCAGGTGGTCAGTGCCAAGTAATGGGACTCGTGAGAGCGGATGCAAAGGAGCTGCCCTGGACTGTACCATTGTTTTGCGGGGAGGGCAGACTTTTGTGAGGCGCTGCAAAACGGGTGACTGTTGAAAGCTATGATGAACGGGGGACTTGTCCAGGACAACCATCTGAATAAAAAAATGTGAAAATTGTTATATCCGGTCATCCTTTTGGACTCACTTTAGAATGATCATATCCATTTACAATTTGTATTTCAAGTATTTTACTTGATTTTGATATGGCTCTACGTAGACCTGAAATAAATTATAATAACAATACAATACAATACTTTACAAAACTCAGGGAGTGCGGTAAGGCAAAAATTACAAAATTGCAAGTTACGACTAAGTTGTACGTGCTGCTACAGGGGAGAAAGTAACATAAATCAATGACAATAGGTATTTATCTTTCAGAGTAAAGATGTGAGCAATATTATACATAAAACCGGACCGACCGATAATTCATGTATTACATTCAATCAGGGCTCAAAGTAGCGACCATTTTCAGTCGCATAGGCGACCAAATTTTATGAGATTGCAACTGAATTTTTTTCAAGACATTTCTCCATACCGTATACGTGATCAAATACAACATATATTCGCTCAGTGTTCACGGAGCATTGTCCTGAAAGGCCACGACCCCAAAATACGCATTGAATAAGCATAGCCGTTGAGCGGAGTTACTCAAAGGTTTGAGCGCGTTCTCTCCTCTGCACAGCGCTGCCAATGTGTCTGCTGATGTTATCTTGATCTGTCAAAATATCCCATGAATTTAATGATAAATTTTACTCCAATCAAGTATCAGAAGCAGTTTAGTGCTGTCACATCATTTCAAATGAACCAATCATAATCCCAGCATAAAATGTCATCAAAAATAGCTGACAAGGGAAAACAAGCAACCAGTAACTGCAACATGTTTCATGCGTTCACGTGCGTAATGAATATTTGCGTTAGTGGCATGTGACCGGCTAGACCATTTCCGGAAATCGTCCTTTGGAAAGCAGATCAAAGCATCGATTTCATCAAGCTTGGACTGGATTATCCTGTTTCATAAAGGTTTTTGTTTTCAGCTAGATCTAAATAACAAGCAACTTTATTGAAATATCATGGCAAATCTGCCGGGTAGCGACTGCAATTATGTAGAACCATGGAGGTAGTAGAGAACAGACCATGGATGGGACTGTGGCGATGACCTCAATGACCCGAGCGAGTTCGATACACGCCACAAGTACCGCTGCGATATCACAGCTAGGATTAAATGCGCATATACGTTTGAGTTTTGTTCTCTTGCCTACAAAATATCTATCGAAAGTTGATAGTTGCTGCATTTCTATTCAGAGTTTTTGTTGAAAAAAGGAGCTATCTACGGCTAGCGGCTTAATTGGTCCCCAAAAATAGTACTGCTGAAAGTTTTCGGAGTGACCTGCAGAACGGAGTTGTAGAGCGGAGCAAACTGCGTAACACTGGATCGCACAGTAACAAATGACGGAAACCGATCGAGCCAGTTGCGACAGCTACTAGACTAGCTGAAGTCTATTTATATCATAGAATACAGGTATTTCTCGATATTTCGCGATACAAATTAATTTCCATGCATTCTGGTGTATCTTATCATAACGCAAGTTGATCAACATGTTCTGGCAATGACAGTTGACGCAAACGCAAGGAAAGAAAAAGAGATGGGCCGTACTGAAATAAAGACTCTGGCAACAGCTCACACATTAATTTAATCTTTATTTAGGGAAACAAATGTACCGATCGGGACATAGGCCTATGATACCATTTTATTCATCTCGTTTTCTTTTATGACGCTTTCCCACATCATATGAGATGATATTTTCTTTGCGACAGCAGTCTAAATATAGCATGTTATCGACTTAGGGGCATGCGATAACGTTGAGCCCTGCATTCACTGTCGTTATGACGATCACTTTCTCAGAGATATCAGTTTAAAACAAGAAAATTACCTTTTAAGTTTACAACTCGTCAAATTGGCGGGTCAGCTAAATTCCATTATCGATACTAATGATGTCAACAGAATGTTTAAGTTGGTTGTTGCATGGAGTAGTAGTCTCTACTAACCCATGTTGTTGTGATAAAGTTAATACGAATACGAATACGAATACGAAAATGATGTTTGTTTAAAAAATCTTTCCTCCAAAGACTACTACTGGCCCACAGGCGCTAATAGCTTGGTAGTCTGCTAAATAGATCGATTTTCGGCTCGATCTATCGATCCCGTGGTCAGTATGCCCGCCACTGTAACCTAGTGAGTATTTTGGTTACAATGGCGCGCATATCGACTACGGGATCGATAGATCGAACCGAAAATCGATCTATTCAACAGACTACCCAGCTAAGGAGTGCCTGTGTACTGGCCGTTTGTTTTTAAAATCTCTCCTCTAATTATAGCAACGATATCTTTCAATCTAGGGCCTAAAAAGATTGGATCTTTTTCAACTTACATTCTCAATGTTGAAGTATTGATATATTGTCATATAAAAAGCACTTTAAGTTCTGTAAAGACAGAACTTTTATATAATACGTACGAAATTTGGACTAAAAATAAAAATTTTGTCAGTGACTCCAATACGAATACGAATACGAATACGAAAACGAATACGAAAACGAATACGAAAATAACTTCAGCATCGTGCGCATTACAGGAAAAACCCCAAGTTCTACAGAACAGACTGCCCAACTCACTTCAGATACCGATTCCTACCGTACGCATTTTGAATACATTACGCAAATAAAAACTCAGTTGCGTAAAATCGTACGCAAGTTTTGAAATTGTAACGGAAACGCTGTATATATATATATATATATATATATATATATATATATATATATATATATATATATATATATATATATATATATATATATATATATATATATATATATATATATATATATGGTATATATAAAGAAGTGTCAGTAGAAAGCCCTGTTTATCTGTTTATAGCTTCTGAGAATGGGAGAAGTGTTCTACTTTATACATTAACTACAGTAGGCGGTAAAATGTTACAAGATAAGACCAGACATTGATATCAATCCTGATTGTAGAATTTCAGTTCTTGAAGATTGGCCTGAAGGTTTGCATAGAGCTTAGTGCACTGGATCTAATAATAGTTTTAATCAGTCTGTAAATGTAACTGTAGCTTCATGCTCTACGCTGGCATGCTATATAGAGATTTATTATCCAATGGTGGCTCCTGTCAGTTGCATTGCTTCTAGCATCTAGTCTGGATGGTGTTACATTGCGTAGAACTGTTCCTAAAATACCTGATGTAACATTTAAGGATTGGCATGCTTCTGAGTAAAGATCTATTTTTATACATAAACCTTAAAGCAATATTTTCTTATATTCGTTGTTCAAAATTGTGTGAAATATATACAATAATTTGCTTTTGGATAATTTTTTGTGGAACATGGAATTAGAATTTCCAAGCGAGGCCAGCAATGTCTATTTTCAAGGAATTGAGTCACTGTTGGTGCACTGCAACATGTTGGAAACACAGTAGGTTGTAGATTTCATAAATCTTGAAGTGCCAAATGTCCATATCTGTCAATGTCATGTCGTGCTTGTATATTATGAACCTGAGATTAATAATATTTTTTATCATGACCGCGTTGCTCCAACTGTTTAATATTCATTTGTATTTTAAAAATGAAAATGAAAGAAGTTCATGTTTCTTCTTCTGTTATGAAATTTATCTGCTTATAGTTATGGTCTTTATTTTCCAAGTATAATAGAAGGAAGTGTATCTGTATGAGTGTATACCATAGTCCCAAGGTGTATACCATAGTCCCCTGGTGTATACCATAGTCCCCTAGTGTATACGATAGTCCCCTAGTGTATACCATAATCCCCTGGTGTATACCGTAGTCCCGTGGTGTATACCATAATCCCCTAGTGTATACAATAGTCTCCTGGTGTATATAAATGCCATGGTCCCCTGGTGTATATCACGGTCCCCTAGTGTATGCCAGTCTCCTGGTGTATACCATAGTCTCCTGGTGTATACCATAGTCTCCTGGTGTATACCATAGTCCCCTGGTGTATACCATGGTCCCGTGGTGCATTATTGACCAAAAAAACCAAACCCATAAATTCAAGAGTAGTCAGAACATTTTTCACAGTGGAATGTCTTTTGCAAAGTACACGCTTTCAGCTGAGCTGTGTGTTGAAGAGTGGCAGTTTGAGATTATGTTAGAGTGGTTTGTAATGTGAAGCAATGCCAAGGTAGGAAAACAAGCAACAAAACTCTCTTGCCTACTGACCATACATGTACTTCTCTAGCGCTATGTAGTGCAACCATCTTTATAAAAACTCATTGTCCAGTGAACACTACAACTGAAAGTGCATAGGTCAAGAGGAAATCTTACGATCGCAAATAAAACATTACAGATACCACATCCACTTCAAAACCAGAAATGAAAGTAAGATTCAGTAAAATAAATGCAAACATTTGAGAAGTAACATAACGTGTTGTGAATCCAAATTTCTGATTGGGGACAAATCATTTACATGATGGCATACTACTCTCAATTGTACAGCTGTTTCAGTTTAAAATCATATTACAAAGGTTGTTATGAAACTAAAAAATTAAACAAAATGTGATTAATTCTCTGGCAGAGGATGGCAGTAAAATTTCATATGGGTTAGACTTCCAGGAGGAGTAATTAAATGAGATCCTATGAGTTATAAATCATGTCAATAGTTTAGCCATTTTGATATTGAATGGCAATTCAGAGATGAAACCTATTCTCTGTGGAGTTATTGCTGTTTTCAAGTTGTTTCCTTTTAATACATTTTATGTCAGTGACAGTTTATGAATTAGAAGATATGGACTTACTTTTCTATTGATGTTAAATTAAAACTGCAGGTTAAAATGACCTGCAATTTTTGAGAGTTAAGTTTTCATGTTATAATACTTGACTGCCATGTTTGGCGTATTGGTTTGTTCTCAATGGCTCACATATTGGATCAAATAAACACATGGAGATAATTTGACTCAAAGGGTCATTGAATTTTGTAATTCCGAACCTGAACTAAATTGAAGCCGTAAATCGTGAACTGTTATTTCCTTAGGAGGAGGAGTATCAGGTATTTTTCTCTCAGAGTTGACAGCCATTGAAAACTGAATCTAATTATTATAGAGGAAGAAGTTATACAATGTTGTAAATTGTAGAACTGACTTCCATTACTTGAGGTTCCAAAGTTTAATTTCACTTCCACAATTATTTGGTGATGCAGTGTTTCAATGTCTTAAAATACTCTCTTCTGATTTGAGGAAACACCTGTCATACTACTCACAAGTGTAAAAAATTTCAATGATTCCAGATTGTGTAGATAATGTTAACGTGTTTTTGAATAAGAAGGAAGACCTATCGGAAAATACCTGGGTATATTGCTAATACAATACAGTCATATACATCTTTGTTTGATAATTACCTTTCCAGAAAATTTATATTCTTTGTTGAAAATAATGAAATTACAAAACTTCAATGATATTGATACTGACAAAGAAGTTCAGTCCATTCCTGGAAATAAAGATTTACAAAATTGAACGTTCTTTTGAATGTTAAATCTTAGGTCTTGTACATTCAGAACAGCTACATTCAGTACTACATTCAGTACAGCGACATTCAATACTACATTCAGTACAGCAACATTCAGTACAGCTATATTCAGCTTTATTCAGTACAGCTACGGTACATTCAGTACAGCTACATTCAGTACATGAATTATAACATAGTCTTTCTGTTTCACAGAAGAGAAAGTCAAACACTGATCAGAGTTTAGAAACAAGATAAAACAAATGTACGTTGAAAAGGTAGAAAGCCTTGTACTGTATTAGTTTGTGTTGACGTTGACGTGAAATGATCATGATATTAATGGTGATCAAACTTCAAGCAAAGACAATTTACGAATAGAGACTGTCATAGCATGATTGAGGTGATATTTTACAGCATTGCAGTCAATGACAATCTGTTTCAATGTTTGCCTTGGTGACATTCTCAGCCGTGCAATCTTCTCATTGTCAAGTCAAATGGATTTCACAAAACACTTGTCTCTAAATATTTCAGTTCAAGGATGAGTAATGACTTTTTTCAAATGGAGAATATAATGCTTATATGGAATAGAAAATTTGTGATCATTCCACTGAATTTTGCATTGTATAGAGTATAGTGAGATAGACCATAGACAGTGGCGCTGCTCCAGTGCCTATGGATAGATCTATGGTAGGTATAGACCATAGATAGTGGTGCTGCTCCACTGCCTATGGATAGATCTATGGTAGGTATAGACCATAGATAGTGGAGCTGCTCCACTGCCTATGGATAGATCTATGTTAGGTATAGACTATAGACAGTGGCGCTGCTCCACTGCCTATGGATAGATCTATGGTAGGTATAGACCATAGACAGTGGCGCTGCTCCACTGCCTATGGATAGATCTATGGTAGGTATAGACCATAGACAGTGAAGCCACTCCACCGCCTGTGGATAGATCTATGGTACTCATAGTGATGGATATTACCAAAGCTGTCATGGAACTTCTTGAGAAGTTCGTAGCAGATTTTTTTAATCTTGACTTTCTGAGTTTCTCCTTCTGTCTTCATGTTTTGTTTGTTTAATCTGATGTTTGTGTATTAAATTGTCAGGGCAGTTTCAGATTTCTTGAACAGGAAATTATTTTTATCAAAATGATTAAAACAGATTTAATTACACACAGTACACTTTGCATGAAAATCTAAAGCTGTTTTAAAATGAAAAGGTTGTGCTTAGGTACACGTACAAATCTGGTCAAGGAAGTACTATAATTATGGTCTCATTTCTCCAATGCCCAAATATTCAAAAAATCTTATCCAATCATGATACCTATAAACAATCAGTTTGTTTGGAGTATTGTGTCTAGTTTACATGTAACCATGTTACACATGTAAGCATGTCTAAACTCAGAGACAAAGTATAAATAAGTCTTTTCAAGGTAGCGTCCATGCTAAGTACTCCCCATACAATCAAATAATACACTTTTACAAGATATTTTCCATGGATCAGATAATACACATGATATTTTACACGGGAAAAATAATAAATAATCAGATAATAAATACACTATTAAAGGATTTTTCCATGGATCAGATAATACATTATATTACAGGATATTTTCTATGGATTAGATTATACACCATAAAAGGTAAATTTTATAGAGTTATTATTATTATTATTATCATTAGACTTTATTTAAACTCGATAAACTGTTGAGCCTGAGGCTCTTCTCACACAGAGTCAAGTAAAACAACATTTACAATATTTACATTAAAAAAATAATTCAGGAAGAAAACTTTATACTGAAAAAAAATGTAAAAATGCTACAAGTAAAAAAAATCTAAAAACAAATTAAAAAATTACATAAAAGTAAGATTCACCCATCTATTTAAAAATATGGCACTTGCAATTTCTTTTGAATGATAGAAGTGAAGAACTAGATTTGATCTCTCCAGGCAAAGTATTCCATATTTTAACCCCTTTGTTGTACATAAAACTTCTTTTGAAAAATTGGGTTCTATGCCCTGGAATATACAGATCTTCTCTGTTTGCAGACCTTGTGTTACGTCCGTGGATCTGCTTTACACCTCTAAAAACGTTAAGATAATCAGGAGCAAGGTTATTCAGAACTTTGTACATTAAAACTGATTCATTGTATGAAACTCTTTCACGAATTGGCAACCACCTTAAGGATTTAAATAAAACATAACTTGGAGTATTAAAATCTTGATCTAAAATCACTCTAGCAACAGTTTTCTGCTGTCTTTCTATACGAGATAAAAGAGTGGTTGAACAATGACCCCATATGTTCAAACAATAATCAAAATGAGGTAACATGAAACAATTATAAAATGTCAACATTGCTTTTTTAGTTAAGAGTGATCGTATACGGTTAACTGTAAAAGCTTAGAAGCAACTTTACCACATACTTTACTGACATGTTTATCCCAGGTCAAAGTATCATCAATTGACAGACCTAAAAGGTTTTCTCGCTTAACGCATTCAAGCTGCTCGTCATTACAAACAACGTTTATACATTTGTCTGTTCTAGATTTTTTTAGATTTTTTTTTTCCCTTTTTTCCCTGTCAGGTTACCAAGGCTCCTCCAATAGCATCAATACAATTACAATATTATTACTATTACAGCACAACAGAAATGATATTGGGGTACCCACACCAACTAACCTATCTTCCCATACCTTGGCAAAAAAAACAGTGGTAGAGTAGAGGAAACAGCAGCCATCTTAAATATTCATAATTTGTAATAATTCTATCAGTATGTGTATAGAGACAGATTTATGAATATTTATTCAGTTACCAAATTATTTTATCAACTGTGAACTCTTGAATAAAAAATGAGGAACCATAATTGGTGCACTTGTAATACACTACCAGTCTTCCTTGTTACAGCGCTGTAAAACCAACAGGATTTCTAAGAAGTTCTCCCATGTCTTTGTGAAGGAACATGATCTAACTGATTTGTAAAATTGTTTGGGCCACGGTATGGTATTCATCAATCGTATCACAGTGCTATACATGCATTTCACCATAAAACAAACCTGCAGGTAGTGTCAAATTTCAAACAGGATACCATTATGTTATGGAAACTACAGTTTACATTAGTAATAAAAATCTTGCGTCATATTCAGTCTTATACTGTATTTCATTATGTACCAGGTGAAAATGTTTTGGCAATGTAATGACAAATTCATATGGAATCATTTATTATGATTTATGAAAAGTAAAAGAATATTAAACATAAGTCAACAAAACTGACTGAAGGCAATGAATATTTAGTCACTGGCCCAACACTGCACCAGCTCAGAACCAAGCAATTTGCTTACTTGCAAATTGCTATTCTACCAGTGGTACATGTACATGTAACTGCAAAGCACTTGGAAATTCTAAATGCATAAATAAATTGAATTGTTCCAACTCTACACTCAGTTTTCTGTATAAATTTGATGCATTTTAATGTTACCATTTCACGGAAACAAGAACATTCGGTGTTAGTGAGCAATTTCACAATGCTGTGTTTTCAGGAAAGGCAGGTTGGCCGGTTGCCATGGTAACAGCTCACATGCAGAGTCTAGTCACACATGCTCATTGAGTGACACAAACCGTGCTGAAGGGTCAATGACCACCAACCTTTGCATGACCATGTATTGGTAAAGTAGTAGTTGAATTTCTGACAGTATTGTCACTTAGTTGCAAGTTGTTAGTTCAATTAGTACATCATGCTCTGAACAATTCTTTTTGCTCACTTTATTCACACCAGTGAGATATGATGTGATATCTAGTGAAGGATGATAAACAGTTTTACCATCAGTAAATGATACAGTGTCAGGTCTCAGGTCTCAGTACCACCACATATCACAAATAATACCTGTTCAAGAAAGAATATATCATGCATATGGGACTATACTACTAGTAGACTAAGAATTGATTGGTAAGGGCACTGCCAAATACTAAATTGATTCGGTAAGTCCTGCTTTCTATTGTGCCTGCATCAGAAAGATTCTCCAAATTTGATGAAATATGGTCTCTCTCTGGAATCATTGAATCTTCAGTCTCTACAAATACCTCATCAATCAGCTTCTTCCATCATTCCACTTACAATGTACCTCCAGGCACTTAAAGATGCATTTCTTTGAGTTTGGATCTGCCAAAGGCTATTCATATCTTGATTTCATCGTATTGCAGATTATCCTGCATGGCGGTAGATTTTAATGGATTCCACTTCCCACAATTATTAATAATTTGATTTAATACTACCATAGATGAAGAGTCCTTGTGTTTTGCTCAGAGCAAGGTCAAAGGTCATTGATCACCCTGGATCAATCTTGATCAAATCAGTGTATTCCTGCTACATGTAAGTTGAAGGGGAGATGAATGATATCAAATACCAGGCAGATTTTCTGTGGTATGCCTGTACATGACTACATTCACACACTAAGAAAGAAGCAAGTTGTATCATTTACAGGGCTCACTGCACTGTACCTAGTACCCAGAACTTTTTGTATTATTTTCGTTTTCCTTTTGTTGTATTACCAACATAATGCACCAGAAATGCACCTAAACATGGTGTGTATTAATGGTCTTTTCTGGCGCTACATATTGACATCACTGACTTTCAGTGATATGGTACATGTAGGGCAGTGGCAACTGTATATCAGCTTATAGCTACCCTATATGCAATTTGCTGTATAACAGCATCATATAAATTCTAATTTGGATTCTGAATCTGTCAACATTTGTCATTACAAATATACAGGGTGTTTTGACAAGTTGAACGCACTATTCATTTCACTGTGCTTTGGAGAGTAGAACAAGACACTGTATGTACTGTACATACGCAATAAAAATATAGAAAATAAAATACATCAAAGCAACGGTGATGATCTTGAACATTAACATAATAGTTCAAATACGGCCCTCTTCCTATGCCTTGTCTTCTTTGGTCCAATAGTGCAAATACGGCCCCCTTCCTATGCCTTGTCTTCTTTGGTCCAATGTTAGCTTTGCGTTCTTGTATAGTAGTTTATCACAAGTTATTGCAGGATTTGGACAGTCCTTATGTAGGTCATTTCCCCACACTCATCATGACCTGAGTTCAATTAGTCTAGAACATTCTCAAGGTCACTGCCCTTGATGACCTCACAACCTTGAATTCAATTAGTCATGTTTGGAATGTTCTGGAAAGTTGATTAGTTGTGTAAGGGAGATAATTTTAGAACAGTAATTAGCATGTCAATAAAAGTTCTAGATTGTTCTTATATGCCTTTATAAAAGGGACGTGCACAGCTTCCAGTCAGACTTTTGGGATCGTGTCTCTTGTGTGTTACTAAACTCCAGCAGTAGTCATTCTCAAGACTTTTCAAGACCTTCACTGTCAACGCTGGATTTATACTGTGGTCTTTGTGCAGCTTCAAGCCTGCAAGCCAAAGGACTGTTCATTCATCCGACTGACTGTTACAACTCTGAGACTGGAGCTTTGCCGTCCCAGCTGAGATAAGTAGTCTGTACACTTTAAAGCTTGTATCTCTATCCCTAACTTAGCAATTAGTTTTATTTTCGTAATAAATTTTGTTTAAACGTTAACTGCTGAGTTCACCCTTTTGTTCGTTTTCTCTGCACGTAACAAATTGGGGGCTCGTCCGGGAGACGAATATTTTGAGCCGTTTGACAACATTTTGCCAGCCTTTTCAAAACTACTGTACACTGTGAACTCAGCCAAATCCAATCATGGCGGAATTCAAGCCAGACGAATTTATGGATGACCTTGATCAGGACACATTTAATTCCCTCAGAAAAGACAACCTCATAGCACTGGCAAATTTCCTTAAAGTAGAAGTTAAAAGATCTATGCGCAAGAGGGAAATACAGTACCGTATTGCCAAACATCTAGTTGATTTAGGCCAATTTGAGGAATCCACCCTGAAAGATTATGAGCCCAAGTCTACCTCTGAACTCAGAAAATTAGAATTAGAAATGCAGACAAATTTGGAGATCAAGAAACTAGAATTACAAATGAGAGAAAAAGAATTACAAATGGAAAAAGAGAGACAGGCAGATTTGGAGCTTAAGAAATTGGAATTAGAAAAGGAAATGAAAGAAAAAGAATTGCAAATGGAAGAAAGACAGAAAGAAAAAGAAAGGCAGGAAAGATTAGAAATGGAAGAAAGACAGAGAGAAAAAGAATTGCGATTAGAAGAACAGCGATTACAGGTAGAATAAAACGTTTAGAGCTTGGACAGTCAGGAAAATTCTTCCCTTCGGACAAGTTTGACATCACTAAGCATTTCAGGTTAGTTCCCCTTTCCAAGAAAGGATGTTGATAAATATTTTCTCCATTTTGAGAAAATTGCTCAGAGTCTGAATTGGCCTAAGGAGTCCTGGTCTATGCTTTTGCAGAGTGCTTTGGTGGGTAAAGCCAGAGAAATTTACATTCAGTTGTCAGTAGAGCAGGCTTCAAATTATGATTCTGTGAAGGAATTAATTCTCAAAGGTTATGAGTTGGTGCCTGAAGCATACCGTCAGAAATTTAGGGATTGTGAGAAGGCGAAAGATCAAACTTATGTTGAATTTGCTCGAACAAAAGAACAACTGTTTGATCGTTGGTGTTCTTCTGAAAAGGTCAGTCAGAATTATGACAAATTACGACAACTTGTTTTGATTGAAGAATTTAAAAGGTGCACCGGAGTGACATCAAGACGTTTATCAATGAACAAAAGGCAGATACATTGATGGTTGCTGCACGTTTGGCCGATGATTATTCATTGACCCTTAAAACTTCATTTGTCACCAAACAATCTCAGTCCTTTTCATACAGAAACAATGCAGGTAAATTTAACTCCTCCTTTTCATCCAAGAATTTTTCAAAGGAGAATAGAAAATCAAATGACAACAGTTCACAGAGTTCAAGTAACACTCCCACATCATCAGATCCCAAGTCTCAATCTCCTTCTGACAAACAGTTTGGTACACTTTCTTGTAATTATTGTAAGAAAGACGGCCATTTAATGTCAGATTGTTTCAAATTGAAAAGAAAACGTGAAGGTCAAAGTGGTCAAAGTGGATCTAAGCCAACCGGCTTTATTTCTTCATCAACTCAATTAGAGTCTAATAATGTGTGCAACACATTTTCTGAGGTTAAACCCCTCTCATCCCCAATTAATGAGGTCAAGGTCAATTCTTCTCAAGATAGCATTATGGGTATTTTCGAGCCATTTATTCATAATGGTTTTATATCACTTTCTAGTGATTTCTCTTCCGCTACCCCTGTCAAAATTTTAAGAGATACCGGGGCTTCCCAGTCTCTTTTGTTGGCAGATACCCTGCCGTTTTCTGAAAAGTCATTTTCAGGTTCTAAAGTTCTTATTAAGGGGGTAGATTGTAATGACTACATTCCTGTTCCTCTCCATAATGTCTATTTGTCTTCGGACTTTGTTTCTGGACCTGTGGCTTTAGGTATTAGGCCTTTTTTGCCTTTTGAAGGGATTCACCTTCTTCTTGGAAACGACCTTGCTGGGGACAAGGTCATTACTAATCCACTTGTGACTGATAATCCTAGTTTAGATCAGGATCCAGAGCCAATTGAACAAGAGATACCCGATTTATTTCCTTCATGTGCCATTACTCGAGCCATGTCAAAGAAAACTTCCGAGAATCAAAATACTCTCAAAAATAATGTCACAGATGTTGACTTAAATGACACCTTTCTCAGTCAGGTGTTGACACGGATCATTCCGTTATCCCTCGTGGATTTGAAACTTCCAGTAAAACTTCTGCTGACCAAAGTCAGACATTTTCTAGATCAAATCTCATTGCAGAACAACACAAAGACCCAGATATTTTGTCTTTGTTTGACAGGGTAGATGATGAAGATAAAACTTCAGATAGCTCTGTTTCCTATTATACAAAGTCTGGTATTCTCATGCGTAAATGGAGACCTCCAGATGTTTTGGTTGATGACGATGGGCTATAAAACATCAAATTGTGGTTCCAAAGCCCTATCGTGCTGAAATATTGCGCCTGGCCCATGAAACCCCCTGGGCTGGTCACTTAGGAGTCAGGAAAACTTATCATAAAATTCTCAGTCACTTTTATTGGCCTAATCTCAGGCAGGATGTAGCACATTTCTGTAAAACTTGTCACACATGTCAAATGGTAGGAAAGCCGAATCAGACCATTCCAAAGGCCCCTTTACAGCCAATTCCTGCATTTCAAGAACCATTTAGTAGGATACTAATAGACTGTGTTGGGCCCCTACCAAAAACAAGATCAGGAAATGAGTACATGTTGACAATTATGTGTACATCAACTCGGTTCCCCGAAGCCATACCACTGAGAAATATAAAGACAAAGACTATAGTGAGAGCTTTAGTCAAATTTTTCACTTTATTCGGCCTCCCTAAATGTGTCCAGTCCGATCAAGGCTCCAACTTTATGTCTGGAATTTTTCAACAAGTAATGGATCAGCTAGGCATTAAACAGTATAGGTCATCCGCCTATCATCCAGAAAGTCAGGGTGCTCTTGAGCGATTTCATCAAACTTTGAAAAACATGATTAGGACCTACTGTTTTGACACAGAGAAGCAGTGGGATGAAGGAATTCATTATCTGCTCTTTGCTGTTAGAGAGTCAATTCAGGAGTCTCTTGGTTTTAGCCCATTTGAGCTTGTATTTGGACATACAGTCCGTGGCCCACTTAAGCTCGTTAAAGAGAAATTCCTATCAGACGATGATGATTGTCTGAATATTTTGCAATATGTGTCAGATTTTCGTACAAAACTCTCTAAAGCATGTGAATTAGCCAGAGAAAATCTTGAGTCATCTCAGCAGTCAATGAAACCAAATATGATAAAACACCTCAAAACGGAAGTTTGAACCAGGTCAAAAAGTTCTTGTTCTACTTCCGGTTCCTGGCAAACCACTCCATGCTCGTTACTTTGGGCCATACCTAATTGATAAGAAATTGAGTGATTTAAATTACATCATAATAACACCTGACAGGCGAAAACAAAAACAGCTATGTCACATAAATATGCTTAAGCCATATTTGGATAGGGATAATCCTACTATAACTCAGCCTGTCAGTGCAGTCAGTTCAAACCATTATGAAGATAGTGATACTGAAACTGACTTGAGTGAAAATACTCTAAACTCAAAGCTGGGCTCGGTCAAGCTTCAGAACTCAGAAATCCTGGAGAAGCTGGAGTCTACAAAGTTGGCACACCTCCAGCCAGAACAACAACAACAGGTGAAAGAACTGCTCCATGAATATAAACACCTGTTTCAAGATGTTCCAACGAGGACAAACGTCATCTATCACGACGTTGATGTTGGGGACAGTAAGCCTGTAAAACAACATCCATACAGACTGAATCCAACAAAAGCGAAATATCTCCAGGAAGAAGTCAAATACCTGCTGGACAATGACTTTATTGAACCCAGTAAAAGTAACTGGAGTTCGCCGTGCATACTTGTTCCCAAATCAGATCACAGTTATCGTATGTGCACGGACTTTAGGAAGGTCAACACTTTAACAAAGACAGACACTTTCCCAATCCGAGGATTGATGACTGCATCGACCGAGTGGGAAAAGCCAAGTATGTGACGAAATTTGACCTACTGAAGGGATTTTGGCAAGTCCCTCTGACGGATCGTGCTCGTGAAATATCCGCCTTTGTTACACCAGACGGATTGTTCCAGTACAAGGTGATGCCATTCGGAATGAAGAACTCTCCGGCAACGTTCCAACGGATGATCAACGACGTCATATCCGGGCTAGACGGGTGTGCAGCCTACGTTGACGACGTCGTCCTGTATAGTGACACCTGGGAGGAACACATCAAGCTCATGCGGAAGTTCTTTGAGAGACTGAGCAAAGCAATGTTGACTGTCACCTTGCCAAATCTGAGTTTGGTTGGGCAAGGGTACTTACCTCGGACATACTGTAGGACAGGGTGAGGTAAAACCTGTTGATGCCAAAATCAGTGCCATTTCAAGTTTTCCCATACAAAACTGCAAACGACAACTGATGCGCTTTCTCGGTATGGCTGGTTACTACAGAAAATTCTGTCCAAATTTCTCCACAATTACTGAGCCTTTGACTAACTTACTTAAAAAGAAAGTAAAGTTTGTTTGGTCAGAGCAATGCCAACAGGCATTTGATACACTTAAAGCCATACTGCAAAGTGCCCCAGTGTTGTCTGCACCAGATTTCACTTTGCCATTCAAATTAGCTGTGGATGCTAGTGATACGGCTGCTGGTGCTGTTTTATTGCAAGAGGATAGTCATGGGGTAGATCATCCTGTTTGCTATTTTTCACGCAAATTTAACAAATCCCAGAGAAACTACTCTACAATTGAAAAAGAGTGTTTATCTTTGATATTAGCTTTACAGCATTTTGAAGTTTATGTTACTTCTTCAAATCAGCCAATAGTGGTTTATATTGATCACAACCCTCTTGTTTTTCTGCAGAAATTTAAAGGCAAAAATCAGAGATTGCTAAGATGGAGTTTAATGTTACAGGAGTTTAATCTTGACATTAGACATATCAAAGGCAGAGACAATTTAATTGCAGACTGTCTCTCTCGTATTTAGAGTTTATTGATGTTCACTTTCAAGAAGTTTTACTTTAGAGTAAAACAAAATTTGAGTACTTAAATCCTTTTCAAGATATACATTTGTAAAAGAAAGATTTTCTTTGAAAAATTTCTTTTTTTTGAAGAGGGGGTGTGTTATGTAGGTCATTCCCCCACACTCATCATGACTGAGTTCAATTAGTCTAGAACATTCTCAAGGTCACTGCCCTTGATGACCTCACAACCTTGAATTCAATTAGTCATGTTTGGAATGTTCTGGAAAGTTGATTAGTTGTGTAAGGGAGATAATTTTAGAACAGTAATTAGCATGTCAATAAAAGTTCTAGATTGTTCTTATATGCCTTTATAAAAGGGACGTGCACAGCTTCCAGTCAGACTTTTGGGATCGTGTCTCTTGTGTGTTACTAACTCCAGCAGTAGTCATTCTCAAGACTTTTCAAGACCTTCACTGTCAACGCTGGATTTATACTGTGGTCTTTGTGCAGCTTCAAGCCTGCAAGCCAAAGGACTGTTCATTCATCCGACTGACTGTTACAACTCTGAGACTGGAGCTTTGCCGTCCCAGCTGAGATAAGTAGTCTGTACACTTTAAAGCTTGTATCCTATCCCTAACTTAGCAATTAGTTTTATTTTCGTAATAAATTTTGTTTAAACGTTAACTGCTGAGTTCACCCTTTTGTTCGTTTTCTCTGCACGTAAACACAGTCCTTATTGGTCCTTGTATGAATAATTTCACTTCTTGTATATGAAAAAAATCAATTTGTATAAGGTCTGGCACAAGTATTATTTGAAGCTTTAAATATCTCTAACAGTCCATGGTTTAGAGTCAAATTTGTGAAAAGAAATAAAAGCTGAAACTATCTGAGTGACGGTAAAATGTTGTCAAGTGTGAAATACATCGCTGTTCAAGTGCCTGTACAATTACAGGTGTATTGGTCCAAGGTGTCAACAAATTCACTAATTTCCTGGAAATTTGAGCTGTTCCTTCTGATTTCAAAGATTTCAGGGAAATTAAATCGTATTTTGATCACAGCTGCAGTGTTGTACAGTCATGTTAGTCATTCCAGTAGCTGTATCTTCTTTGACTTGACTTTTTAAAAAAATTTTTTGGCTGAAGAAGTCGGTGATGAAGAGCATTTTGATATTGAACCATGACAACCTAGAATGTATGGATGGATGTTATCTGTTTTCTGATAAGAATGCTGCCTCCAATGGTTATTTGAAATCAAAAGATACAAGTTACAATGTCCATGAGACATGATTTCTGTGGTGTCCATAAATATTGCTTGATATGAAAAGATAACACAGCAGTATGTTCATTATCAGCGTCTTTGCATGCCTTATTACCATTTGCTGATTTAGATTGCCCTTTACCCAATCCACCAACCTATCTTCGTCCTGTCACTAGAAATCACCCTTGATTGGAGGGTATTGTGTATTCTCCCAGTAGACTAAGATGTGTTCAAGCACACTGTGTTGCATTCAGTCTTCATGTACAGTAATTTCCTTATTTAACACGTCAATATACTCTTCAGCATAATCTCCATCCAATATCAAACTTCAAAGCACTCTAGGCTCCAGGCCTGATATTGATAATGTAATACCTGTAATGTATGTATCCACACACACACATACACACACACACACACACCCAGATACAGCCCATTACAATACAGTCACTGAGATACAAATAACAGTTGTCAGTTGTAAGATACCAAGTGCACTGACGTTCCAAATGAAAATAACTCTTTATGATGGCTTTTGAAACACCATGTACCTGACACTGACAGTTGTTTTCTTGCCATGAACACTGCATTAAAGAAACCTTGTGACTTTACACCTGTACTCTGATTCTGACTGACATTGACCGCACATGATTGACAGAAATGTATACTTTACAGTTATGAATGGCAAGTTGACCCGTAAAGGAGATGGAAAATGCCTTTACTTTTCAGCAAATGATTGGAAATTGCAATTGGCTTTGTTCAATACACTTCCACATGAACAATTGAACATCTATTGACCAAGCAGTAATGCCTTATGTATTTGTGAAAACTCTGTGAATGGGAAAGTCCGTTAATTTCATCATGTATTGGTAATTTGCATCACAGACCCAGCGCTCTCATTGCTATCTATTGATTTGATTCATTTAGACATCAGTTACATCATGGTTGAACATTATATGAAAGTGAAAACTTCCATACTTTCAGAAGGCAATAATGTTAGTGTATTGATCTACCTGTAATTCTACATGCCAGCAAAGTGTGTTAGGACATAATTATCAATGTGAAGATTAATGAATGGTACAATTGAATCTCCACTTACCCCAAAGAAAATTTAAAAAAATAGAAAAGAGATGCGATGTTCTCATGTTATTGTTATAATAACAGTTGTATCATTATTTTGATAATAAAAGTTATTCACAAAATACTGGTATTGATATCTTAATACATCATGCAGTGGGGGAGATATTATCTGAGACACATAGTATCAAGGACAGTACTTACAAGGACATAAATGAAGTTTTTAGTCCCCACGGAAACCGTCAGGGGGACTAGGTTTGGTCATGTCCGTGCGTGCATGTGTGCGTGCATCCTTGCGTGCGTGCGTCCGTCGGTTCACGCAGATATCTCAGAGATGCCTGGAGCGATTTCATTCAAACTTGGTACAAGGATTACTTCATATGTCATACATATGCACGTCAATTTGTTTTGTGATACGATCCAATATGTCTGCCAGGCAGCCATTTTATTACAATTTTTTCATGTACAGAGCAATAAGTCAAACATGTTTCAACCGATTTTATTCAAAGTTGGTACAAGGAGATTGACCAATGTCATAGATATGCACGTCAATTTGTTTTGTGATACAATCCAATATGGCTGCCCTGCGGCCATTTTGTTACGAATTTTTTCATGTACAGAGCCATAACTCAGGCATATCTCAACCGATTTTATTAAAAGTTGATATAAGGACATTGACTTATGTTATACATATGTACGTAGATTTGTTTCATGATATGGTCCAATATGGCCACATGGTGGCAGTTTTGTTATGGTTTTTTTCATGTCGAGAGCCATAACTCTGGCAAGTCTCAACTGATTTTATTCAAAGTTGGTACATGGACAATGACTTATGTCATACATATACGTGTTGATTTTTCAAACAGTAAGATCAAATATCACTGCATTGCGGCGATTTTGTTACACTTTTCTCATGTACAGAGCCATAACTCAAACATAGTTCCACCAGTATCATTCAAAGTTAGTACAAGGACCTATTTCATACATACATGTATGCTTGTCAATTTGTTTCACGCCATGTAGCAGTATCATGTCAATTGAAGTTTCGTAATTAGGCTGATATGTCAAGAAATACTGCATCAAATTTCATGAAACTTTGTACAGATGTTAAGCGCACATTGCTTTAACATTGAAAAAGACATTTATCAGTGTCATTTTAATTAATTTATTATTGCATATTCAATGAACTTTCCTAATTACAGTGATATATCCACAAATACAACGTCAAATTTGATGAAACTTGATACAGATGTTGATCTCATAGTGTTGTAAATACTGCATCAAACTTTATGTAATATGGTACCAGTGATAATCTGTTAGTGTTTGGATAGTATGCAAAAATGTTTTGCCACATCCTGTAGATTAATTCCTAGTTGACTCATTTAATGACCTTTAGGATGGTGGCCTACATTGGTTTTATGTTTTCATCACCATGGAACTCATTCTTGGCCATTGAGCGCCATCTGTATCAAAGTATTTTTATCGCAGACCTAATTAATGAAGAGGACTCTATCTTCTCTGAG
Source organism: Ptychodera flava (assembly GCF_041260155.1). NCBI lineage: Eukaryota > Metazoa > Hemichordata > Enteropneusta > Ptychoderidae > Ptychodera > Ptychodera flava. The sequence goes on along the minus strand of NC_091942.1, from coordinate 1,016,743 downwards.
GACTTGTAATCAAAGTACCCATTAACAAGTGGGGACTGTGTCATCAACGATGACTTGTTGTGAGAAAACTTGTTGCACACCATGTTTAAAAGTTGAATTACAAGCAAAATTGAAAAACCTAGTTTTTTCAGAATGTGTTGTGTGTACAGTGGATCATGAAATCATCTCCAGACTGGGTATGAGTCCAGTGTATCAGCTGAGAGTAAAGAGCATAAAATTAATCGATGCAGTGAAGAATTGTTCAACAGAATTATTTCACTCATTGCATTTAGTTTTTGAGTCTTCCTTGTACACTGGGTCACTTAATGATTATGAAATGTATATATTTTAAAGATAATAATGATATAATGTCAGATTTTCCCACTGTTTACGTATTAAATGGTTTGTGAGGTCAAAGCATCTAATACTGTGATCCAATAATACTGAAAGTTCTTGGACTCGGAATTCAAGGATATCTTTATTCATTGTAAAGTGAAAGTCCACATGTTACAGACATAGGTGTACATGTATAATAATACATTTTACTTTCAAATTCAGAAAAATGTAAATTGTAAAGATTGTAAACTTTGACAAATTTCCTCATTGCATTATGTATATGACTAACAACTGTTGGGTGAGTGAATGAAATGAAAGGATATTTCATGTTTAAAATATGCCATGGAAAAATCCTATATCCCCAAGGTACTTCTAGAAATACTGAGCATTACAAGTTATGAAAAATTCATAATTCGTTTGAGGGAATGTCGTTAGCTATTCATTCTACTTTGGCCCCGCTGTTCTGAAAAAGCAGAATAAAATATCAGCCCATAGTTTTATATTTTGGTAAAATTTCATATTCAGTCATTCCATGTATGAGTGCACTACAAATGTTTATCAATAGTGTTAGGGTATTCAAATTTACTAAAATAACGTAGACATCCCAGGCAATTCTTATGATTTGGCTGGACTTTGGATTTCAGCCAATTAAGTGTAGTGGTACAAAAAATAATTAGGTAAAATAAGAAACATTCCAAATTATTGCCAAAATAATCGTAATCCGGTCACTTGTTTATGTTTCTTGAATGTATCGTAGGAGACAAGCATTAACCAACATATTGACCACCTGCTGAGATGTCATTATCAAAGAAATGTGGTATTGCACTGCACTGTACTGTACTGCACTGTACTGTACTGTACTGCACTGTACTGTACTGTACTGCACTGTACTGTACTGTATTGTACTGCACTGTACTGTACTGTACTGTACTGTACTGTACTGTACTGTACTGCACTGCACTGCTCTGCACTGTACTTTACTGCACTGTACTGTACTGCACTACTGTACTGTACTGTATTGTACTGCTCTGTACTGTACTGTTCTGTACTGCACTGCACTGTACTGTACTGCGCTGTACTGTACTGCACTGCACTGCACTGCACTGCACTGCACTACACTGTACTGTACTGCACTTGTACTGTACTGCACTGCAGTGTACTGTACTGTACTGCACTGCAGTATACTGTACTGCACTGCACTGCACTGCACTGCACTGCACTATACTGTGCTGTACTGCACTGCACTGTACTGTACTGTACTGTACTGTACTGTTCTGAACTGCAATGTACTGTACTATACTGTACTGTACTGCAATGTTCCTTAGTTTACTGTACTGTACTGTGCTGCACTATACCGACTTTACTGTACTGAATCTGGTAAAGTTTCTATCAGCTGGCATTGGGTATCCATGTATACTGAATAATTTCAAAAGTCAGTGTATCCTGTAACAGGTGTTCTTATCCGTTACATTTCCTGAATTGTATTCTCAGTCATTGCTTTTGTCGGCAGTATTTCACTCCTGGCTGAAAAGTAGGCCAATAGGGGTTTATCAGATTAGCATGTTATTGATAGACAGGTGCACATATTGACAGAAATTTCTAGTTGACTGACACTCAGCAACTATAAGGTTGTTAAAATTTAGCTCAGCTCAGGGTGTGTGAAGTGTTTTAATATAATGAGTGAGTTTTATTGCCAATTTAACAAGTATAGGTCAATTGATCAGTTGTAGCTAAGCTGTAGATTATTTCATGGCTGTCTGTAGATTTTATATCAAAGAAACACTACTCTTTCAAGGTCAACAACATGTTCATTACCCATACCAATTACCTTACCCTTATAGTGGGTGGTAATTTTGCATCTAATCAGCTGACTGCCCTCAACCAATTGGCAGTCACTTCCTATCCATGCAGGTTTGGTATTCAATTTAAACCAATTAAATCAAACAAATTGCGTCTCATTTTTCAAATGACAGTGTTTCTGATAAACATTCTAATAAGATGACAGGTGTGTTTCATCTCATGGCTTTGGATCTAATAGTTGATAATTTCAAAAATAGAAAAAACTGAATAATTTTAAGACCCCTATGTACATGTAGCACACACCTTCATAAAAGAAACCTTTTCTTTCATCGTTTGAATCCTACACCAAGTGTCAGTGACCAGCCTCAGATCAATAACATGTACTTTTATATTTAAACAGAAAACACCCACTTTGAAAGTAAACACACAGTGTTTGCATTGCCAGGTTAACCAGTCATTGGGTCACACTTTTATTGCCACAAATGTGATGTAAATCCTATATTTACAAGCAAGCAATAAAATATTATTATTATTATCATTGGGTCTATCAAATTCTCTTTGTGTAAAGCAGCCTTCATTGTACAGTATGTAGGTACAGCTTTCACTCTATCAATTCATAGTGTTTACCATATCCAACATTGAGTACATATATATTGTTCATTCTCTTTGCTTTGAGGTAACTCTTTCCTTTCAAGGAGACAGTTATAGCCCCTCTGAATTGTCTTTTGCAAAGTCATTTGACAGGTTTTGTAGATCCACACATCCCTTGTCACAAAGAGGGCTTGCGTTTGTTTCTCTCCTCTCTGACAACCAAACGGACTGAAAACAATTACTGGGTATCACTTCACTTTGTGTCCATTTATGAGTAGAATTGCAGACACAAAGTTTGCACACAAGAAGCATCTAAGAGAGAGCATATCTTACCATGGCCGTGTACAGGTTTCATTGTCCACATGATTGCACCTGGATATGGACTATGTATTGTCACAGTGTGTGTCATCATATCTGTCACCCTCTGTGTCATTGTCACAGTGTACACATCAAGATGTAACTTGCTGGTGCGCTCGTTGTTTACTTTGTCAAAGTTAATCCGGAGATAATCTGGTGACAGCGTCCACAGATTAGTAATTTACCCTTGCTTACTTTGGCAAGTTAGGCACTCAAACTCATCAGATAATAGACTAAATTACTACCTAATGCTTGCTTGGCAAATTAGGCAATCAAACTGGTAAGATAATAGATGCAGCGTGCTGTTAAAACGTTTACGCAAGATTGTCAAGGGCAGTGCAAGACCAAAACACCAAAGTTTGGTGGAATAAATCTTTATTAGCAATACAACAAAACACCTACCCACCCCTGGGGACGGAGATGTAGACAACCCCCATGGATGTACTAGAAAAAAGAATGTTACTTAATATCTGTAAATATTTGATCTGTAGTAGAAATACCACTCTCCTGACAAATTCTACCAAAACCATATGTATTTTCACTAATTTCGTTGGTCAGTTAATTAACCGTTTGAATGCTGCAATTTTTTCCCGCCAAAATGTAGTGCAACATTTTACCAATTTTTGTGAATTTTCCTGTACTTTTTAATAATCTTTGACCAAATGGACATCACATTTTATTGGCTATAGTTTTTTTTTCTCAAAATTTTGGCAAAAATCTAGGAAAAATGGACTGCAGTTTATTTTATAAAGGGGACAAAATAGACTTAGGCACTGAAAGGTTTAAAAGCAGCTTTTGTCTGAAAAAATCATGTTGACAGTAACTATTGATTCAGGGGCCTTCAAATCTTCAATTTTTATTAAATGCAACATATGTTATTCTTCACTAGTTTTAACCAACTTAACCTTATGGTGAAATATGAATTTCTCAGGATAAGGGTCACTGCCACATAAGCAGTAAGTACTAGTGAAACAAAACTGCGTAGAAATCAGTATTTCCAAAATGTATACATGTATCTTCTCAGCCAGAAACTCCAAATAATGTTTTGTTCATGGTTCTGGTGAACACATGGAGGTACACTGGTACATCCATATCAAAACAAGAATAGCAGACTGGCCATAGAGTAGAGTCAAGCAGTGCACATTGCATCAATCAAACCAGATTAAATTGCAAAAAGCACCATTTGTAATCACTTTTTAGTAGACGAACCAACATATATCTAATCTGAGTCACATATGTTGCAGTAGCTTGGTTGTCTACATTGCAATGCGTTGCCACTGTTGATAGTAAAACACTGTGACGGTTCACTGACCATCTTTACATAGGTTGCTGCTGTTGATCTGTTGCTGAACAAATAAACATGACATTGTTTACAGTCTGTCTATTTCTGACAACTCATCCAGGGTTCAATGTCCTGCAGTTCAGATCAAGGTGAAGAATACAACCTAGTTCCATGGCTAATCAGAGTGACCTTGTACTAAATACTTGGGTGACCTTTGTGCCATTTGTATGAGTGCTGCGATTTTGTTGTTAATCCAGCCACTTGGTTTGTGATGATGTTTGCAAAACTGTTCTTTGTGGTACAACTGGTATTTCACAAACACAACCAAACCAAAATTAATTGCAAAGTTGTTTCCAGAATCCAGAGTTATGTCGTCAAGATATTATTAGAATAATATTGCAAGTGTAAAACTTCAAAAACACTTCAAAATGGTAGCATTATCTTTATCATGACATTGAGTGCCAAAGTCAATTTTTTTCGCCTTTATAAAATATACAGAAGTCATTTTTTTTCAGAGTTTTTACAAAAGTTTGATAAAAAATTTTAGCCAATGAAATGTGATATCCTTTTGTTCCAAAATAATCAAAATAATTACAGAAAAATTCATAAAATTTGTAAAATGTTGTACTAAAATGTTGATTGGAAAAAAATACAGCACACAAAGGGTTACAATTTTATACCTGAGGTGTACAAATTTCAACTGTATCGTAAAACAGAAAATATAGAAATAATGGGCGACGCGCTGACCATGAATGTTTATTTATGGGCAAGGGCAAGAGGAAAGCCAAAACTTAACGGGCGAGGCTTGCCGAGCCTGTTAATTTGGCTTTTCTCGAGCCCGCGCCCATAAATAAATGTTAATGGTCAGAGCGGAGTCTGTTATTTCCATTATATTATCAACGAACCGAAGAAAACCGTCAAAATATGCGAAAATTTCCCAAGCGAACGACAACTGGGCCCAAGAATTGAGCAATACGCGACAAAATGTCACGCGCGCTGTAAAAAATTGGCTAATCCGGAGATATTTTTAGAAAAAAATATCTCAACTTAGCCCACAAGTGCTCCAATTTATTTTGTGATTGATTATAATTTATATTTCAGCTGTAAAGTTACGATACTTTGAGTTGTAAATCTTATTATTCATATTCATGGGCATGTAAACAGACTCTTACTCTGTATTTGTGGTCAGCCATGTGGTTCAGCTTGACCAATCAAAATGTGATAGCCAGGGCATGTTAATATAATTCATTTTAACCTGCATGCACTCCTGTTTGATGTTAACAAAATCATATTTTGACTCAAGCTGGTACATTGTCCATTTTGTTTAATATTGTCACCAAAAACTTGATTTGTGAGTAAAACGGAGATAGAGTTTTCCAAAATATTGTGTGGACAAGTTGGCAAATCATAGGAAAGATAGATGCTGTGATGATTAACTATTTGCATCAAGTGTTTAATAAAATGCAACCTATCTAGCATAGAGCTGCCTCAGGACCTGGCATAAAGTATTGTGCAGGCCTTTTTTTTTATTTCCTCAAGTCGATTTATCAGGCAGGATAGAAGTTATATTCCTTTTAACACATGATAAGAGATAAGTAATTATTGTGGTGGGTGCTCGTAATTCTATTTGAAATATTACACTTGTGCCCATCAGGTTGGTACGTGTTATGGAAAATGTAATTTCTGCCTTTTTGTCAAATATGAGGGAAATTAATGAATGGGTTGTTTGAGTTGAATTATGACACCAATACAAATTTCAAAGTGGAAAATATTGTGATCATGATACAGTTGTTATGTGAAAGTGTGAGGACAGAAAATTGAAGTTATTTATGGTACAGGAGGTGTATCTTTGTAATAAAGAGTCTAGCATTTAGCTACAGTAAATAAGAGTTACATGTAGCCTGCAGTCAATACAGATTGTATTAAAATATGACATGCACAGACCATGGCTGTGCTTTTTGGTTTTGCAGCACTATGTTTATGTACAATGTACCGCTGTTGTGCTAGCAATGAAAAGACTTATCTCCATGTCGGAATATGACAAGCATATTTTCAACCTTGTGCAAAAATTTACAGTGCAATTCCTCATTCCTGTAATTGTTTTTTTTAAAGTAATACCACAAATCATTAAAAACCCATCCTCAGTCAGCTATCATTGACATGATGAGCTGCAAATTACTGTTTATGAAGATACGTAAATTTGGTGATATTTTGATTTCTGAATAAAATTTATTACATTAATTGAAAATGGTTAGTGAAATACTGCAGTGTTTGTCCCATTTTGATTTTGTAGCTACAAATTTTAATGAATTTTTAGTCCCCACGGACACCGTCCGAGGGGACTTATAGGTTTGGTCATGTCCGTGCGTGCGTGCGTGCATGCGTTCGTGAGTCCATCTGTTCACGCAGATATCTCAGAGATGCCTGGAGCGATTTCATTCAAACTTGGTACAAGGATTACTTCATATGTCATACACATGCACGTCATTTGTTTTGTGATACGATCCAATATAGCCGCCATGTTGCCATTTTGTTACGATTTTTTCATGTACAGAGCCATAACTCAGGCACATCTCATCCGATGTTATTCAAAATTGGTACAATAACATTTACCTATGTCATACATATGCACGCCGATTTGTTTTAGGGCAGTTTGGTTCGATAATTATAAACCAAACAGGGACACCATGTTTCCTGTCTTATTTTCAAAGAGATGAGTTAGGTTTTCTGTAGGAAATAGTGAGCTAACTCATCTTGGAGGAACAAATCACCTTAAAAAACAATTATGTTTGAATTCGATGTTGTAGTTCAATGTGTTATGATATTAATACATTCAATAGCCCGATGACATGGATGTGTATGAGAATATAATAACTGTCAGGTGTTACAACCAATATTGACTTAGTGGAACAAGGGATTAGGCAATTGTATGCAAACCAAAACTGATCCAATGATGCCAGACATGTTCTCACACTAACTGAGGCTATTACAACCATTTGTTTCCCATTTTATCGAGGGACACAAAAACTACAATGAAAATGTTGAGTCTTTGTAAATGAGAAAATACCTGCTGAACTGTTCAACGTTCACTCTTATCCTTATAAAGTCATCAAAATGACAAGAAAGAAATTACATGTAGGAATACTATCACAGTATCAGTATTTTAAGAGATTTCTAACAGTTTAGAAAGTTGTTTTGCAAAACAATGAGCATTATTAGATTACAACTTAAATTCTTTCACACCAGCATTGTGACGATTAATGTTTTTACCATTATATTAATATGAGAGAGAGAGAGAGAGAGAGAGAGAGAGAGAGAGAGAGAGAGAGAGAGAGCATGAGCATGAGTGGGTGTGTGTTTGAATGTGTGTGTTGCAGTAGAATCAAAAGGGTGTGTCAATGGTTTGGCTGGATTCCGGCTCTGTCATCACTCATATCTGTGTTCTTTGTGTCAGGTATAATTGCACAATTGACAATGTTAATATACCAAAGCAATTCTTGAGTAGAAAAAGATTTGGGGATCCATACAAAATTTGTCTTCTCTGTGTGTGTGGCGTTGGGTGTTTGGCACACCTTGTTGGTGTGAATTTCATCTGAGGAAATGCCAGAAGAACAGTCAAGCCCTCACTGCATTTCTTCATTTCAAATATCATGACATGTAGGTATTTTAATCTTGACCCCAGGACTGTTTGGCATTTTCTAGATGGCAAATGTGAAGAGAATTATCAATTGAAAGATTGATCTGAACACCTGCATGACATTGCAAATTACAACATACATTGTACGATCAAAAGCCTTGTACTCTAGTCCCAAGTGTTGGCAGAAATACCCAGGAAATTTCCATTGCTGTCCACAATTATTATCTGCACGTACCAATAGCCGTCAGTATTGCTTCTGTGGAGTGCAGTGTCTTCGGCTTTCTGTTATGCTGCTTTAATGGTGTTTGACAATACCTTGAGAGAACCATGTCAACAAAAATTAGGTTTCTTGTAGCTTTGATCTGACGGAATTGTAGTCAGGCTTGAATCAAAGATGACATCAACAGGATGAGTGTTCCATTTGTTTCTACAAGTACCACTACCTGTAGCTGTGGATTGCATCGACTGATACAAGTATGACTCTAAATTTAAAAAAATGATAACACAACATTGGTTTCAGTTCTCATTCACGTTGACAGATTTCTATCAGAAAGTGCATTTAAGTACTCAAAGTAACGTTTACATTGGCGTTCTTCAAAACATCGTCTGAATGTATTAAGAGATTATGTTTATTTCAACACAGCTTGAGTGAACTGGCGTTGTTTTCATTGGTAATTGCTTGTATTGCTTTTAGTTCAGGTAGAGTGAAAAATGACTCAATGGGTGCACACTCATCTATTCCTATTTTGTGGAGTTTTGCCACAAGCAAGAAATGGAAAGAGTGTGTGTCTATATGATCTGCATCATCTCATATAGCTGTATCAAATAATCCACACATCATCCACTGTGATATAAAATATAGAAAAAAGTTCGTTATTTTGAGGCGCAAAGTCCAATTTTGATATAAAATGATGAAAATAAAAAATAGAAATCAGTTCCAAAGAGATGTAACATACTGTAGTGAGTGTAAGGTTCAGGAAAGCTTTCTTTCAAGTGTTGCGGTGGTTTTGAGTAAAGCAATCCATGTTTGAATCAATTTTGGAAGGAAAGTGAAACAGAAGCTCTTGGATAACCAATAGATCTCCTCAATACTGCATTTCACTCAGATCCATTCAATGTCAAATTGTTGTCACAGCTATAACTGTAGGTTGAATGTATACTGCCCAGCACATAATTAGATATTATTCCCAAATATTTTTCTTAGTTCAGCAAAGGAAAATACGAGTGATGTAATGACCGTGTCACCAAGAGTCTTCGACTCGTGGTGACATGGTCATTACGTCACTCGTATTTTCCTTCGCTGAACGAAGAAAAATATTAGGGAATAATATACTTATCACATGCACAAGCCAAGAATTCGTTATTTTTTGCAAAATAAAATAAGTTTTCCATGACGATTCCGCGTTTAAGCTTTTGAACTACTTTAGGAATAATATCAGTACGCCCTGCACAAGTTGTCAGTCATTTCCAGTCGTTTGTCGCGTATGTGAGCGTTCACGTTCGTTCGTGCAAATGACAGCTCTCGGTCTACACGTAGGCTGCCTTCCGCAAAGTTATACTCTATTTCAAAGATAGCATTGTCCTAGAAATTTATCACAGACGAAGATACGCTATTTTTCGGGAACAAATATCGACTGAATCTCGACGGCGCGAACACTGTAAACGTCGCGCCTGACCCTGTTTGCAATGCTTACGGAACCCACGGTAACGCGATCAGCTTCGAGTTCGTTGTTTCCGCAAATTATTCACTATTCCTTCGGAATATACAGGCGGTACACTCTTGTGTTTACATTGTTCGGATTAGTAATGTCATAGTCTGTGAAAATATAGATTTCATTACATGACTTTTGGAGGCATGGACACTGCACTTGACCCCGCATGTTGCAGTGGAAACCGTATGTCTACCGTGGTCTACCACATGAAAGTACACAGTGCGTCGAAAGTTCAGACGTCGGCGGGGTCCATACAAATACGAACCCACATGCATATCAGCGACAAAACTCCGAGGTCTCAAAAATTTGCCTAGTTGATGTATTTTCAGACTCTAATAATCATGACTAATGTTTGCGATATTTTCACGTCAGACACAGTTTGATCATGGGAGAAACATCGGCCGCCATGTTGTTTGTTTACATATTTACGAGCACACCGAAGATCGACAAAAAAGATCCGACGCACCAAAATTGATGACATAGACGCGGGCTGACGTGACGTAGAACGATCAGAGAATAACTCCCGTATTTTCTGTTGGGAGACGACAAACTTGGCTAATTGATTGCATCTTTAGTTGGTTTCAGAATAGACTCCCTAGCAAACTCAAAGATAGACTTACAACTTGAAATAGAACTTTTGAGTGAAGTGACTACATTTGAACAGTAACTGTAGAATCTGATAAACTACGTATTAGGATTTTATCTGGAAGAAATATGTCACCCTTCAGCAGCTGTACAGGCTGTTTGCTCTCAATAAACAGTATACATGTAAAGATTTTGAAGGTACATTTTCACTGGTGCTCATCAGTTTAGTGATTGGGTGTAATTGAAGTCATGCAGTAAAAGGTATACAGTCACCTGCAATTTAAATATGCCCATATATGGTCAAAGGGGCATTCCTTAGTATTCAAAATGCCCATGTGAGGGCGCTGTTTTTAAAAAGCAGCCACCCGCTTAAGTTAAAATCTGTGATTGGTTAGATTTTCTCTTTCCATGGTAACTGTGGCAAAATTGGAACAAGTGACAATTTACCTTTAAAGCTTGGTTTTACAAAATTCAGTCATTGTTCTGTATGGCAAGTGCTACAATGTGAATATTGTTGTGTGAGCTAAATTAAAGGCATGACTTCTATGTTCCGGTACTGTACTAATACTGTTTGCTTTTGGTAGACAATCTCTGTAAAATTGATTAATACCGTATATAGTTAACCGGGCCATTTTGCGTCCTGTGCACAGATGATATCAGTGTAATGACTCCAGAATAAAAACATTTTAGGCTTGAAAACTGATATATGCAGAAGAATATGTTGGTTTGAACTTCAAAAGATTGATGTTTTCATATTCCATCTAAAAGGTTTGCTACAGTTACCGTCAGCTGATCTGGTATGCAAATGAATAAAAATATGTGGGTGTACGGTAAGAGGCGATGAAAGCTTGTACTGCCAACTCTATTAGAAGTGATAGTCTTCAAATGTACTGCCAAAGCCTTTCAGATAAACTGTCGAGGCATTTCAAAGCTTAGCCAGGGGCAATTACAATCATTGCAAAATCCAGTGGTGTAGAAATTGCTCAATTATTGCCCCTACTGAAATTCATTTCCACTCATTCCCCAATGGGTTCACTCCACTCTGCTGTACATGTATGTAGTGGATGGCCTAGAGTTCTCATTTTCTGAAACCAAGCAGCTCTCACAGATAACCAGCAGCGTAATTGCATCCAAAGCTGTTCTTATCTCAACACTAGAAATGCCTTCAAGTCTTACCACTTCTGCTATTTTCTCTAAAGTCTACATCACACATTGTCGCACGAAAATGAAAATTTAAATGCTCTGAGTTCTGTGCCAGTTCTGTCTGAAATATGATTCAAATTTTTGTTTAGAAACAGTGCAAACTGTATTCCATCTGTAGGTTGCAGGAAAAACTCTGTGCAGGTGGAAGTAAATAATATGTAGTGCTTCTAAATGTGCCATGGGTGTTTTCAATCTGACTCAACCTGTTCACCCCCAATTCCATGTAAACAGGTCCACAATCACCATTGATATTAATAAGGTTGGGCCAAACCATAGTGATGAAAGGGTTCAAACACAAGTGAACATTGGTTGTAGCGTTTGTCAGAAGCACTCTTCTTATCATAGCACCGTGCCTGCACTGGTTTCAAATGTAGAGTCAACTTATCACAATGTTTTTATCAGATTTTTCCGTGTAGTGCACTGGACAGATCAGGGAAGTTTATTAAAGGGAATGTACTTCTCATTGCGTTGTGCCAACCATGGAGAACTGCTATCACATGGATTATGCTATGATGAGATGGTGACATGGCGGATCTGTTTTGTTTGACAAAAGAGTACAGGAAAGGCAATTCAAGTTTTACTCTCTGTGAATTATCAATATAATTCTCTTTTTGTGTCGTGTATTCTGATAATATTGATATAATAGGTGGTGTTTAATAGTCTTCTTGAAAAGTCAGTATATAATGTACAGATGTCAGAAGCATCTATTCATTCGTGGTTTAGAAGTCTACATGATTCTACAGGGTTGTCAGAAAGTAATGTGTACAGCATATGCAGATTATGAAATATCCTGCCACCAATATTCACTGTCAACTCTTGTTTGTTGATCAATGATAGATTAAATAGGTGGTACTGTCATCCATGTAGTTTTGGATCCTGGTTTGAAAACTTTACATTAACCCCTTGACTACCAAGGCCAATGTATTCCTATATACCAGGCCCCTTATGTAAATATTGATAAAATCTTGGGTGTGGTCATTGCATGAACACTGCTTAGAGTAAAAATTAAGTAAGTACCAATAAACCATATATTTTCTGAATCAGCATGAAATTTCCCACTTTTTCATACATAAGTTTTGTATTTCCAGGTCACGTGACTGATCACATGACACACCATGTGACCAGAGTTGGCAAAGAATATGAATATTTGAAGCATCAGGACGTGTTTTGAATCCATAAAATGACGCAAATTTGAATACAGTTGCAATTTTCATGGCATTGTCTTTACATATATGTAATAATAACTACCCTTACTTTATTTATAGATGTACATGTACCTATTTAAGATTTTTCTCACAAAAGGCAGAGTAAATGAACCACAAACATTGGCATCTGACATAATTCTGTATTTAAAAATTAACACATTTTTATTTGTAAACACCTGCTTATGTCTTCCTTGCAGAAACATGCATCTAAAATGGTTATGATTATCAAAAAATAATTCACAATATTTAAAAATACATTTCAGGGAACAACATATCACATGACCAAACACATAACCAGTCATGTGACCAGTCATATTGATAGTATGGCTGCTTAAAAATTTCACTGGCTTATAGTAAAAAATTGTATTTCCTCTAGTTTCATTCACGAATATTGCTGTTAATAGAACATATTTACATATAAATCATTTGTTTTCAATAAATAAGCATTTATTTCATTTAAAAAAACAAACCATAAAAATCTTCGCGATCGTCCGAACTTCTGAAAACTGTAAACAATCAGCGCGACGCTTCTGTGATCAGCCTGACCTTTCAGGGTCGAGGTCATGGGTCACGACATTTGCTTCCGGATTTTGGCCATACTCGGACGTACGGGGGCGCAATCACATTCAGGCCAGATCGGAATACATCAATCTTAGTCGCGCTGTGTGCCGACGCCGAAATTACGGGATTTTTAGCGACAAAAACGAAGCAAATACGCCTATTTAACTGTGCCGGATATTTCCGGCACTCAAGGTATATGGTAATTCAATATGGCGCCGGATATATCCGGCGCCATAGGTAGTCAAGGGGTTAAAGTATAGTATGGTTTGAAAGCAACATCAAAGTGCAATGCAAGTTCAATGGCTTTGAAAGTACAAATGGATTGGATTATAAATACCAGTAAATCACTCTTTTACACAATGAATGTGATATTTGTAGGTTTGTTGCATTGTCAACAAGGCAAGCCTTGAAGTGTCAACCCAATGCATGTGATATATCAAGACTTGTGACCGTCTTGTGAAGTTACAATGTATGTGTCATTTGTGCAACCATGCAATGATGACATAATTATTGATCTCAGAATAAAAAGATGTGGAGGTGACAACGACCACTCAGAAGTAATCAAACTTTCAAAGACAGTGAATTTGGCAATTTTGAGGACGTCTGCCCAAGAAATTAGAAGCAACAGTTTGGAAAATATTGAAGGGCCTGTGCTCACATCAGGCATTTGCACAATTACCTGTACCAGTGTGTCTCAGAAACCATCAGAAACTGAGACTAGGTATGACTTGACTGTGAACTGTCAATATCATGTGTGAATGTACAGTTTCAACAAAAGCTAATAGTAGAATAATTGCTTTGTACAGTGTAAGTACTGGTGACCCACGGATTGCTATATAAACAGCTTAGGTTTCCAGATTTGCGTCCACAAACATTGCAGACCACTTCATAGCAAAAAAAACAAACACCTTTTCGGTAAAATAATGGGAAATATGCTGCTCATACACACACTTACATGTCTGCAAGACAAGCAGTTAAAGAATCATAAGCTACAGCCAGTCATGGTTTCATTCGTAGACCCTGCGGTTAACACTCAATCATTCAACTCCTGGACAGTTGGATGTGAAGACCTGCTGTGGAGAAACTACAACCTGATGGAGCAGAGGAGTGTACAACAATTACAGGGGTCATCTGAGGTCACTGCATGTTTCAGAACTGACCTTTCACACTATCATGATCTCCAGGGCAAGAAACACTTATCTCAGAGAAATGGATAAGCTCCCTGTTGACTCCACAATTATTCAGATTGACTGGATAAGAATGTTTCCCATGGAGTTTTACAGTGGCTTTGGGGAGAGAAAAATGGTGTAGGTTTTGTTCAAATGCGTTGATTTCCCTAATTACGACTTTCCTCATGCATGAAGAAAGACTACATGTACCTTTGTGTTCAATGCTTGAAAGTTTGGAGTTGTACCCCACATTCTCTCATATCATTTCCACGTCAGTGGAATAAGATATGAGAGGTATGAGAGATTTGGTCTTCTAAGATGGGTATAGTTTTCTTGCAAATATAAACTTCCTTTGTCGTTCCACTGATCACAATGTGTTCATCATTTGTCGGTACAGTTGATATTGACATCTTTCATGTCTGTGTATCATAACACAGTTATCTTTTAAAACAGAAACTTGTAAAATTACATTTCATAATGAAACTAATTGCAAACAGGGTGGTCATTGATTTGTACTGGTACTTTATCTGCCTAGGATCAGTGCAAAGCTGTTTCTTACAGTAAAGCACTCCTGGGTCAACTGAACCATGAAAACAATGTGCCTCATAAGAACAAGGAAATAAAAATGTTGGAAGATAACCACTGATATTGTCAAAGTTTAAGGGCCGCTGTAGATGAAAGCAGGGTTTGAAGCAGAGAGCTTCAGTAAATTGACATCACTCACAAGAATAATTTGTCTGTAGAAATGTCATGCATTGGGAATTATATAATAGTTTTATCAAAGGGCGTGTGGACATATTGTTACTGCAAGTGTTTCATGTACACAAGAGTGTGTTATCCTTATCAGGTGAAAATGACCATGTTTTGTGTACACTAAAATCTGTATGCCCACACTGACAATTTTGTGTCATTATCGCTTAGTAAAATACTCTTGTGAAAGGTAGTTATTTTTATGAAATGAGAAATTTGATGTAATCATGACAGTAAAAGAAAAAAGACCTGTTATGTACTTGAATGCAAGTGTGCAAGTATACACACATGTACAGTATACAGTGAAAGTAGTCTTTGCGTATCAGTACTCATAAAAAGTTTCAAAGCACTATAATTAGCCAAGCTGTCTAGCATTTGAACATCCCAACTGAACTCATAGATCTCTTTCAACTCTGTCAATATCTTTTTCAGCCACTCAGTTGAAGTGCAGGTATGTTTTATGACGAATCAAGACTGCAGTGTCTTGACATTGTATATGATGAATGTAGTTCTTTCATATTGGAACAAAGAGGCTGTGCACATTCTCTGTAGAAAGTCAGGGTCAGGACACTGGTGTCACTCATCTCATAGTTATCAACACAAACCTGTAGGCTGTGATTTCCGCTGTATATTTCAAATAAAGTTACAAGGGTATTATAATGCATCTTACTGCATGCCTTACAGGAATGGTTTGAGTAGATACTGACAAACAGATCTGTTCATCCTCCCTAAGTCAGCAGAATAATGCAAGGGGCTGTTACTGTAAATGCATGCTCAATCTAAATCCTTTTTGTAGTTGGGTGGGAGAGGAATTGATAGATCATTATTTATTTTTTGAACATCGAAATTACAAAATGATAATAAAAAACTGAAATGCTGAGTGCTTTGAGTAAATTTGTTGGTACATAATATACATTAATAGGTAATTATCACGTAATATATTGTCATTTGGACTTATTAAAACCCTTAGCTTTCATGGACTTATTAAAACCCTTAGCTTTCATGGACTTATTAAAACCCTTAGCTTTCATTTTGACTACCGGTATATTCTCTTCTAGTATTTGTCCAATTCATAATTGAAATGAATAGCATCATAACATACATGCCTTTGCTGGTGAAAGTGTTTGTAGGGCACATACATAGCTGACATGGTGTACAGACCTGTACATAGCTGACATGGTGTACAGGCCTGTAGATAGCTGACATTATGCACAGACTTGTACATAGCTGACATGGCGCACAGACCTGTACATAACTGACGTGGTGCACAGACCTGTACATAGCTGACATGATGCATAGACCTGTACATCGCTGACATGGTGTACAGGCCTGTACCGGTACATAACTGACATGGTGCACAGACCTGTACATAACTGACATGGTGCATAGACCTGTACATCGCTGACATGGTGTACATGCCTGTACATAACTGACATGGTGCATACCGGTAGACATGTACATAGCTGACATGGTGTACAGGCCTGTACATAAATAACATGGTGCACAGACCTGCATGTATCAGTACACATATGGAATACCATCTGTTATTAAGTCACTATGAACATTTTGGTAGCCTTTGGCATTGATATGGTTATATCTAATACTCTTCACTTGATGATTGATGGAATGGAATCTTGTGCATGTACTGTGCATGCATTACGTGTAAAATTGTTTGTCAGTATCTTTATCCCCGGTATATAGAGCCCTTCACTTGCTTCATTGTAATCTGTACCTGTCAGCATAGCTGGCCAACATGCATGGCAATCTTACACAGTACAGGGAAACCATACACACGTCTCCATCAATACAGATTGAAAGGTTGAAGCAGGAAAATGCGGAAATTTACCCCTAATGAGGCAGACACCGTATTCCCCAGTCTTCATCATGTGAGTGTAATTACAGCCACCTTCAAGGAATTATTCCCCGTTGAGTCTGTCAGGTATCAAATTTACTCACTCTCTGAATATGGCGATAAGGTCATCTATTCTTACCCTAAGTCATCATTCATTCCACTCTAATTTTAGAAACTATCTTTTGCAGAGTGTTCAGGTTTCACTGTTCCATATTATTTCCCTGTGGGTGAATTAGGTGTTATTGCTGAGCAAGCAAAAAACTCTATAACCTTTGAATGTTATCAAGAATTGATGATTCCGCACTGTTCAGGTTGAAAACTAGTATTCTGCGATGCAGTTCTGAAGTAAATTTCAACAGTATTGTATCCTTAGTCATCAAGGAAAAAAGCCATTTACAAAATAAAGACAATAACGTAAATACTTAAAAAAGAAGTATACAGGATTTTCACAAGGTAGGATATTAAAAATAGGATGTCAAAAATCTGGGGAGAAACAGAAAAAGTAGAACAATAAATGTAATATTATAATACAGTGCAGCAGAGAGCTCATCAAAACATGGATATTGAAAAGTAATTATGAAAGTTGCAGTTTTCCCAAACGCATGGTGATTACATTGTATGGAACTAATAGAATGGAAAAAATTGCGTTATCCATGAGAACAGGAGGGGCAGTGTTGGAACATACCGGGTATGAAACATGGCATATAATCATTATATGCCTTATTAGAACATGCTGTAAACTTGAAGTACCCACAAATTCATTGGTTCAGTCCAACTCTCAATGCACCAGCTTAGGATTAGGCTGTGAGCAGTATGGAGCTTTGAAATGAAAGCCAGTGAGTATTTGTATTATGTTTGTTGAACTAAGTATTGCTAATCTGCATTTTGTGCACATAAAACATGTATGTCTGTATAATAAAATGAAAGTTGACAATACTTGTCAGCGTCACCCAGGGTTGAATACCAGGATGTTTGTGTGCATTTGCGCGATTACAAAATGTGCCAAAACAAAGCACTATTTGGTTCTTGTTTAATTTGTTACAAGGAAGATTAGATCCCAGGCTTCCTTTGGTATATCAATAAAGATGCATGAAGTGAGAGTGGAAATACAACTGCAATTAGAAATCCATTACACAAGCTGTGTGGCCAGAGTGAAATAAACAATGTCTTATCAGGAGAGGAAACTGTGGAAGGGACACTCACATTTCCTGTGGGTCATTTTGCTATCATACTGCACGATAATAAATGTTTTAAAAATTGCACTAAATACATAATAGCAGCAGCCTCCTCAAAAGAAGCATTCATTTGACTTCAAATACATGACATTTTATCCATTTCATTACAGTGTCAGGTCATTTTCACAAAAGTTATATTCCTACCATCTCAAAATTGATAAAAACACTAGAAGTGATTTAGCATTAATATCATTTTTCAAGGACAAAACAGAACAAATGAAATAACTGGAGAAAGGGCAAAGATTTGTTCCGCCAAAGCTCTTCAAGAAAGCTGCCCGTTGGATATATTTTACCAGGAATTAGCAGTGTTAGTGCTACTGTCAAGGCCATGTCAAGTTCAATGATAAAACAATCTCATGCCTGCTTTCAAGAGACAAGTCTATGATACTGTCCATAGTTTTACAAGTTCAAGGGCAACTCTACCGGGAGTAAAGGGGCCCTTATGGTATATTATGACACTGTGGCTTTTAGCAAACATTTCAGGCAAGAGAGATTTTCCAAGCAATTGAACAGCTAAACTAATAGACTTGCAGTTTAACTTTTCAGTTTAAGATGTAGGTCACACAGAATTCAGAAAGTGTGACAGAATATGCATGAAACGTGCACATGTTTGATAAAAGTAGGCAGAGAGTTGAACAAAGTCCCAAGCCATACCGCTGACATTCAATTGACAAGGGATCTTGGGGTCAGTTTTTTGATGTGTATAAAAAAAGATCTGAATTTGATTATAGAGACAAGACACATCACAGCACATCACAGGAACTGTATTAATCATCATTTTCCAAACAGGCCGGATTACTGAACAAGAAGAAGCCCTGCAGATATAGTGAAATATTAATAAAGATATGATATAATATGTAAAGAATAAAAATCAAAATAGACTTGATGAGCCCAAAAAACATCACATAGGTATGTCCCATGAGATCTTCCAACTTTACTTCAAAAACATATGCTGCGGGAATAGAAATTTTTTCTCCTTCAGATCTGTACTACCAAAGGCGTGGATTTCCCCTTATATGGTGACGAAGTATCCTTTTCTAGGAACTGTGATCAGAGACGGTAAAGTACATGTATGTAGGAGGAGAGTAAAGAGAGTGAACAACAGTAGTGATTTGCAGTTTTGAGGTAATTGATTCAGATGTACAAAATGATCGACTGATTTCAAATTGCCGTGCTGTTGAACATAAATTTGCAAAAAATAAAAAATTGTCAGACATTTTTGACAAGGCTTTAAAAAATCACAAGTACAAGAAAAACAAAAATGTTAATTTGTTTGTTGTTTACATATCCATGCATGTTTCTATAAAAACCATGAAGGTAATATGTAAAGGCTTCAACTGAGAGCTGTAGCATTGTATAACACACAAAAAATGTCTGAAATTCTTTGGGAAGCATCTACTGTATTGCACAGATCACAATCAGTTACAAAGCTATAATTACAATCGCAGTGATCGGATTACTAAGAGAAATTAATAATCTACTTATCATTAGTGCCAAAACACATGCCCCATGTTTGTACAACACCATCTCAGATCAGAAGACCCTGTTCATACTGGCTTACACATTTAGAACTGCAATTTACATACATGTACAAGGAAATCATGTTCCACACCTTTACTACATGTACATCCCAGCTCAGAGTTCTGGCTGACTATTGGATACTCTAATGCAACTTGAAACCCTGATTCCTACACTTTTGATCAAACTTACAAAGACAGTGTGTCATATCACATTGTACCGTATTATAAACCGATGTAGCTAAGACTTTCTGTGATGCCAAGATATTCAAAACATGTCATTGGTTATTTGTTACATCCCTCCTATAGTCTTACATGTCACGTCATCCGTACATCAATGTGGCTGCTGTCTGCTTTTGAAATTGTTGAGAAAGTTTTACCTGTAGCTGAAACATTTAATGTGATGTTGATGCTAGATAAAAAACAGATCTGTTATTTTAAATTTATTGTATGGTTATGCAGCATTGTTCAGGCTGTGAAGTACACGTCAATGTGAAATATGAGCAATAAGCAATGCACTGCCATGTTTTAATTCATTTGCCCCCAAGTCATTGATTTACTCCAGTACACACGAATTAACAAATCAATCTAGAGTTCTCGAGTACGGTAGTTGAACTTCTAATAGCCAATGTGTCAAGTCCAACTGTAAATCAATTTTTGTGGCTTTGTGTACATCTAACATAGATCAGCAGATGAATGAGTCCAGCTTTGAAGTCAATGCAATCAGTAGGGACAATGTCAGGTTAGCTGTGGGTCCATAGCTGTGGTGTTTTCAGATGGGATTCCTGCCTTTTACGGGTTTTGACTTTTACGACTTTTGACCCGCCACATGCTATGGACCCACAGTTAAACAACAGGTTAGCCAATGGATAGCAGGATTTTTATAGAGTTATGGGTTAGAACCTTGGTCTTCTAAACCTTTATGGCTCTATTGTCTAGACTACAATATCACTTTTCTTTTCTATTGTATAGATGGACAAATTTAAAGGGGTACATCACCCAATGTTTTCTATAGTATGTTTGGACCAATCTGTGGGGTACATCACCCAATGTTTTCTATAGGATGTTTGGACCAATCTGTGGGGTACATCACCCAATGTTTTCTATAGGATGGGTGCCCCAATCTATTGGGTACATCACCCAATGTCTCTATAGGATGTTTGGACCAATCTGTGGGGTACATCACCCAATGTTTTCTATAGGATGGGTGGACCAATCTATGGGGTACATAACCCAGTTGTTCTCTACAGGTGGACCAATCTATAGAGAAATAAGGATTGGTGTTTCAATCATCATACACAAACATAAAGCTATATGTTACTTGATGCACCAAAGCAGACATTTTCCCTGATTCTGAACGGTAGTATGCCAAGAAACAGTTCCGAGATTTTGTAGTATTTATGCTGCATAACACACCTTGGCAGAGCTAACCGCATTCAAACATGTATCGCTGGAGATGCAGATGAGATCTGCTGGAAAACTCAGTTGAATCTCATGAGATAGTTTGTTGCCACTACTGACTGCAGAGAAGATCTAGGTCATGATAATATATTAGCATCTCTAGAAACCTCTGTTCCTGTAATAAATCCATGTCTTAATCCAAACTTGTTCCGTAATCCATTCCTGCCAATTTTCCTAAACCATGCAATCACTCTGTGTCGACTGTGATCGATTTATATAGTCACCGAGTGCTAATTGTTGTAATGTGCCCCTAGCATTAGGATGGTATGACCTTGTAAATATGATGTATTCAGTGAAGTAAGTGGATTGTAACATTTGATCAAAGTGTGAAGCTATTTCCAGGATTAGCCTTTGTAAGCGTGTGAAATCTGAAATGTCTCAGACTTGTTCAAGAAATTTGTATAGTGTGACCTTTGTGATTTGGATGGAGCGGTGATTTCATCGTCCTTTGAAAAGCCTCTTTGTGATTGACATGCACAACATCAGCAAGGCTGTTGTGTTTTTTCTGCAAATCCGTGATTGTTAACAAGGTTACAGTAAGTAATAGATTTTGGATGATGAAATTGACATGGAAATGGTGGATTGTGCTAATGTTTTCAATATCTGATCAGTTGTCTGTGTTTTTCATTATTTATCCTGGAATTATTTGTCAAAATCAACCATGAACTCTGGTAAATATGATCATGCATGTTGTAAATGTTATATGTATAGTATTAAAAGCATTTTGTTCTACAAATTGCAGGAAAAGAGAATCTACACAAAAATTTGCATTTTATTTCACTTGACATTAAACATTATATTGAATTTTTTTTTTTAGCACAGTTCATTTCTAGTTTCTTTACATTGAGTTGTCAGGTAAAATCAACAAGCACTTTGGTTTTCAACTCAAGTTGGTGCAGAGTGTATTGTACTGTCTTATTCTAAGCATGTTCATGTGAAATGATTAATTTGGACTATAAATAGAAGCTCATTGCTTTCTGTTTATGTAATGTAAACTTGTAGCTCAAGTGTTGGTGATAGCTTGCTGTCACATCAGAAGTGATGCATCTCACCAAACTCACAGCTAATCACCAAATGAAAGCAAAATGTAATATCTTTAATATCTACCCGGCAGTAAATCATCACTAACATCCCACAGTTTCCTATGTCATGTTGATGGCTGCAAATAACTTTTACAGTTTTAATCAAACATACTCAAAGGCATAAAACAATAAATTCAAATTTAATTCTCAATGTTATTTTCACCAAACTGAATAGTTGCAGCAGCTCAGGTGTTCAGGAAAGCAACAAATTAATTATTTAATTAATTAATTAATCAATCGATTAATAGAAAAATTAATGATTGAGTACTGTATAGATTTATGTGACATCTATCTAGTAAGTATCCATATGTCTATCTATCTATCTATCTATCTATCTATCCATCAATCTATCCTATACTATCTTTCCATCCATCCTTCTATCTATCCATCTATCTACATGCATCTATCCATCCATCCATCCTTCCATCTATCCATCTATCTACATGCATCTATCTATCTATCTATCTCTCTATATGTGTCTCTGTCTGTCTCTATCCATCCATATTTCTCTGTCAAGTAATGTCACCAACCACTTCTTGATAGAATATTCTATAGAAGCCATCTTGCTTTCAGTTTGAAACTTGACAGTTGTTATAAACAAATCTAAAGTGATTGTGTTACTTGTGAGATTTTCCATCAAGAAACTTGATTCCTATTACAGAAGATAGTAACTTTCAAAGATTTCTAAAGCAGTCATTCTCAGTCTCTGGTTCTCACATTGGTGCTTGTTGACATTGACTTTTCATGTGATGTACAAGCCTGGTTTCTCTTTTGAAAATTGTGTTGAATCAGTTGGTTCAGAAATATACTGATGAAAAACCAGCCCCTGTAAATATTTTGCACATAGATGTATTATATATGCAATTGATTTTTTGTATCCTTTTCATCACCAACCTTTGTTGAAAAGTTGAATCCATACATAGATAGAGAAAGAGGGTGGAAAGATTAGTCTATTTTCACAAGCTTTGGTAGAAGATGCCTAGACATAAATGGCATTTGTTTCTGATATTAATCTTTGTGTGTTTCGAGGTAAACATCCAATTAATATTATGACACCAAAATTTGACTTTAATCTCAGACTGGAAAATACATGTATTGTAACAGGAGCAGATAGCAGCATTGGAGATGATAAAATTTTCCGTCAGTGTTTACATGTAATAATTTGTATCCCAACTATGGAGCATGTTGACGCCAGGTTCATGTACGTGCAAACATTGATGACATCATCCAGTCTGAATGTTCACTAGGTTCTATAATACTACAGAATGAAGACAGTTTTGATGGTACACCACCACCATCCCTATTTTCACACATATGCTCCAGTCATTCCATGGAAAATAATGCGTTTAATGTTAAAAGTCAAAAAGGGCAGTTGGAAGGGAATGTCGGTTGATAGATAATACTTGCACACCTTGTGAAATATGCCGTGACTATTACCAGCGTTAAAATCTATATTACGCAGCATTAAACACAGATTTACACATCGTTTGGTAATAAATTGACCATAAATTTGAGCGGCATATGTCAAAGGTGTGCCACCTGAATTGTAGATATCCTCTAATATGTCTTTTACATATTCATAAACAAAAAATTCTCATAGGAGGCTAATACATGTATTGATTTGGGGGGGGGGGGTAGGGGGGTCATGTTGGCATTGCTGAGCACGTACATGATAGAATTCTTCAACTAGAAATTGATAATTGCTGAACTACAGATAAGACATTCCAAAGTTATGATTAGAGAAGTTTATCAAAAGGTGTTATGTACTGTAATAATATTTTACAGTGAAAATTCTTTTCTGAATACAATCCGACCATGAATATGAAACAGAGCTGATTTTCGTGTTAAAGTTGTCATTGTTAAATTTACTTTACAAAATTTAACTTTGAAAATAACCTTAAGACGTTTCTGTTACATGGTGATAATGAAAGTCTGGTATAAAATGAAGTACTTAAAATAAATTGATAACCTTCCAGGTTTGTGCATTAAAATATCAAACTAATCATACAATTCATAGATGACGTCTAGTACAATTTTGAAAGTTGTCACTTATCATTTGAAATTATTAGTCCTTTGGGCCTTTGGCCCAAAGTACTAATGTGATGACGCGGCCTCTGTTGTTGCATACAGTGGGCCGTATGCTGTGGACGCAGGTATCTCAGAAACGCTTCAGTAACTTTTTCTGAAATTTGGTCTGGTGGTCACTTGGCATGTATCTCAAACGGTCTTTTTTCTTTTTTTGATTGAATCATTTTAAAGTCACTTTTTAGCTTTTTTGTGAAAACCACTATTTTCAAGTTTTCCTCAAAACCACTGATTTGATTATTGTGATATTTGGCATGGGTGTTCGTATAGTTGAAATGCCGTCAGAAATGTTCAAAATTTGGTGATACATGCCTTGTATTATTTTTAAACAATATTTTTATCCATTTTTATTTTATATTTACTTGATTTTGACTCGCTTTCGTTAAAGCTACCGTCTGCGCATGCGCACAACTCTAGGACAAAATCTGAGTTGAGAATCGAATCGGACGCCATCTTGTTTCTCGGTGTGGGCACATTTTTTACTTTGTGAACGTTTCACTGTGCATTTTAATATATTCTATAGTTATGACGTTGACAGTGATGCACTTTTGCGGCTGTCGTGTATTTTTTGGTACGAAAGGCGCCTTTGATCGACTGAAGAATGATGGTACGGCAGGCATATCAGTTCTACTGAGGAAGTAATCCACTGGCCCGCATAGGTCAGGGACTCACTTAGGGGAGAACCACTTGATTTGTGGGGGGGGGGGGGGTATGGAGGATTTTGAGAAAAAAAATTGTCACCAGGTGAAATAAAAGAAAAAAATAAGCCTGTAATGGCTTGAGAAAAAAAATTCTCATAACAGACAGAAATAAATAAAAAAGGAATTGTCATATGCAGTTGAAATGAGCAAAATTTTGGAAATTCATTCTCATGTGTTCTTTGCTAGCATGCTGCCATAGGCAGCGCAAATGTTTTTACCACAAGCAATTCTCATGTGTTTTTTTTTCCCAACACTTATGATATAAGCATTCACTACTTTACACCTCAGTGCACTCGATGTTTTCCTTCCCTTTTCTGACCCAAGAAATCATATTTCGGATTTCTGTTGCAATATCTCAATGGTACAGGCAATATCTAGATGGGACTATTTGACTTCTGTACATTGTGAAAATTGAAAACACAAGACAGGAGTCAATAAACTAGTGTAAAAACCAATATATTATTCTCTCAACATAAATATGTTAGAAAGATTACAAGTTGTCAAAGAAAAATTGAGGAACAACAAATATAATGAAATACAATGTGTGAGCCTTGTTTCTCTGACCACAAAAGATAACATCTCCCCTGAGAACTTAAAAGGAATTGACTGTTATAAAGAAAAGCAGGTATAGTACTGATCACTGTTGATTTGCCAAAAAAGTGCTCTATAATTTAAAGTTGTATATATACTAGACTTTCCATTTTGTTTTCATTCGTTGGAATGTAAAATGAATATATAAAACCATCCTGTGATATGTGAAACACTGGCTTAAATTTGAAAAATTGCACTGCTACTCCATTTGATAAAAAAATTGATGCAGGTGTGACAGTTGAAATTAAAAAATGCTGTCTCTCTAACAAAAAAGAGTTCCCATACCCACTTCCTGCATACCCCCCCCGAAATCAAATGGGTCTCCCCTTAATATGCGCATGCGCACATAACAAGTTAGCGTTGTTTTTCAAGGCCTGCCATCATGTTTCTCGGTCAGTTGCGGATTTTGACGTTTTAAAGGTTTTAGCGTATATTTGATGGCTGTCATGTATTTTTTGGCACGAACCGCTCCTTCGATAGACTGAAGAATGATGGGCTCCGTACTCCCCAGTACCGGCGAATCCATTGCTTTAATAGCGAGGCAATCCCACCGGCGGCCCGTACTCGGGGGGGGGGGGGGGGGGGGGGTACCTGTTCAGAGAAGTGGTAGGGGTGTGCGGCCGCAGGTATAAAACCCAGGGCCATTTTAGACCTAAATCCCGTTATTTTAGGACCCCATTTTAGACCTTTATGACCTTTGACCCAGGTCAAAAGTCAAAGCGTCAAAATTTTTAAAACGGAAAAAGCAAGTATTTGCCCCGGTAAAGTCTACCACTGTACCGCGTTTAGGGCTATGTTGTTGCTGGCCAAGCCATGATTTCCAAAAGGAAATACCAAAAAAATTTGATTAAAGAAAATTTTGTCTTTCACCCTCACCGAATTTTGGTCCAGCTTCTACAAATTATCAATTATCTGCAGTTACAGTCTGACTGGTGGGGTTTTTTTGAAATTGCAATTCACAACAAACCTCGCTGTTCATCTGTAACTAAAGCAACACTTCTTCATGTAGCCATGGTTGACCTGTCTGTCATGATCAATACTAGGAGCCACTTTGTTTGGGTATTTTCTATTGGGCAAAAATCTTCCATATATGGAGTTCTGACCAATCAGTGACGGTGTTTTACAACCAAGTCGATATTTACTTTGGCGTAAGCCAGGGGGGTCTCTTTAATGGTTCCCCTGCCACAGAAAAAGATATCGATGCTTATAGAGTGCAGCTCAGAACCCTGCTAGCGAGACGGGAACAGACGGTTGAAATTTGTTCTTGTGTGGCACTCAAAAATCAACCCCATTTTAGACCTTGGTTTACAGTGGAATTGATACCCCCATTTTAGACCAAGTTGCTGAAATACCCACCCCATTGGGCGGCACGTATACATATAGGCAAGTAATGGAAGTGACCCCCCCGGGGGACCCGTACTAATGCTGGGTGAGAGCGAGAGAATGCTCTGTCCTTCTACCTCCGGCCTCCATGTCATAACAAACTAGCGTCTTTTTATGTTGATATACTGTCCTTTCGACACAGCGATAACTTTTAGTTTTCTGTTGCTTATTTTGGGTAATTTCGACAGTTGTGCATTGATTTTGACATCATCTTTTCGTAAATAACCGTCTATGTCGGCAACTCTCTCGCTAGCCCTGCGTACGATGCTGTGTGTTAGGAACGCACACAGCTTACAGGGAATGCATTGCGTACACTGCGTACGTACGCAGGGCTAGCGAGAGAGTTGCCGACATGACGGTTATTTACGAAAAGTGAATAAAAGACTGGCATTTTTGGAAGCGATCGAGTAGCTGAGGTGGGCAGGGATACGACTTGGGCCCAAGAACGCTGAATTTCGGCAGTAATTTGGCTTTTTACGTCAAGTCCCAAAGTGGATTTGAAGTCACCGACCCTACGTACGGGTCTTTGCAGGGGCTTACACTGATTAGCGGAACGGAATGAGCGGAACGGAACGGAACGGAACGGAATAGCCACACCAAATAAAAAATTAGTTTTTTCTTAATTAGAGGCCATTTTTCGTCCACAAAATTTTTGAGCGGAAAAGAATGGAATTAAGAGAGGCATTTTGATTTAAATAAAATATATCATTTATTCAACTCTACAAGTAAGGCACCTTAATTTTTGAAGTTTCCAAAATGAAAATTATGTCAAATACCACAGGAAACTAGGCTGTAATTTCAATTTGAAGCTACATCTAAATTTACATCTAACCTGTAGCCCGCGCCCGTGAATCACGCCTCATAGAGGGCAGTACCATAGTGTGGAGGGGTGGTCAACCCAAAAGAGGGCGTGTCTGTGGCCAACATGTAGTTGTGCACTCTGTTTTGTACGATCGCAATAGCTCAACATACTTTTCAAACAATAATTGCATGTGTACGGCATACAACGACAATTAGGGGTGTAAACACTACCTGCCTTCAAAAACTGATCACAAAAGAATAACTTAAATTGCAAAACGGCGTAGTTTCATGTTAACGCGTTGATCGACTGTGTATGTAAGTATGAGCGATGCCTTTGTATGTATTACTGATGTCCTTCGACCTAGTTGTTTAGTCATTCGATAGATTGAGGGGAGAATCATTTGATTTCTAAAGGAGGGGCTGGAGGATTCGGGAGGGGGAATATTGTCAACCCCAACCCCCCCCCCCCCCACGGAGAATGATAAAATAATTTTCTGCAAAACCCCAAAGTGAGAAAAGAAATGTTACCACTTCCCTGAAAGGAAGGCAAAAATGTGATGCGAGGTGCTGGAATTACCAAAAATGAATGTTTAGAACCGACCTTAGGATTTTGATCTTTGAGATCTGGATATTTAAAAATTTTCTAACGTGGGAAGTGGTTAGATATGCAAAATTCTGCAATAAAGATTACAGGTTGCATGAATGAACTTTGACATGCAAAACATATGCACGTGCACTTCATTTTGACAACAAATGAAATATATTGCATTGCCTTCAGTTGTGCAGAAAATAATTTGTTTCGCGAGCATGCTTTTGAAAAAAAATGCCGTCATAATGGGTGAAAAAAAATTGTCTACACCTCCATTTTCACAATCCCCTAAATCAACTGGTGCTCCCGTAAGTCTGCAGACCCTTGGCAACAAAAAACGAAAAAGAAGTGGCATCCGCGCCAATTACAAACAATCAGCAATGCAGATCAATGTATCCATTTTAGAAGTTACGATCCGTCACCGCCTCCCTCTTTTTTTCACCTCCGCGCCAAAAATGTAATTAGGCGCCATGCCATCGAGGTGAATTATTACACAGACCGCCACCTCATAGGCGTTCTGTTGTGTGGGTAGTTTGTAAAAGTAACGTCGGAACGTAGCAGAACTACATTTTTAAAAGCTACCCACTCAACAGAACGCCTGTGCGCGATCTCACATGCCTCATGGTAGCCATAGCATCCTCCAGCAGATGCGATATCCAGGGTGATGTTTGGATTCAGGTGTAGTTTCAGATTTGAATTATAGCTTCAGTCCAGTAGTCTTATTCATTCCCAGCAGCAGTCTCGGGAGCAGTCTTGCCTGATTATATGTGTAATGTTTGATTTATTGTACTTGTTCTACCACAGTTCCTGAAGTGTGTTTCTATGGAATAAAATTCTTATCAGTAGTCTTATTCACGATTTTCATCACGGCAAGAGAAACGTCGAAAAACAGATGCATTACTTTAAGGGTTGAAAAGTGATATTTTATTTAAATCCAAATTTCTGTTTTAGATCCGAAATTCCATGCTGTTCCGCTCCAAAATTCAGTGAACGAAAACAAATGGACTCTAATTAAGAGAAACTATTTTTCTTTTTGGTGTGGCTATTCCGTTCCGTTCCGTTCCGTTCCGCTCATTCCGTTCCGCTAATCAGTGTAAGCCCTTTGCAGGGCTGTGGTGAGCAGGGCGAATAGCTGTAGCGGAACACACAGCATCGTACGCAGGGCTAAATCCGACATGGTTAAATTTGGCATGATCATCAGATCATACATGATCCGAGATTGCACTTTAGCAAGGTCACGATAACTAATGTTGTTTGTTTCACTGTCGTTTAATACCTATATTTCCACTAAAAGACCATTAGAATTTCCTCCTGGCTACTTTGAAATCGTGCACTAGCTGGCATGCATGTAGTTGTCAACATCACTATGCTTTAATGTACAGTAGACTCTCATACTATGAATATATCGACTGTCACTGCATGTGTGCAAATCACTCCATATCATATCAAAAAATGTAGTATTGCGACGTTTGAGCTGCCAGAAGCCAGAATTTACAGTTTACGAGAAAGTTATCTTACATGTAAAACTCAGTTCTACTATGAACAAAATGCAAACTATGTTGTATAACTATCGTGAATCGCATAATATTTGTACCTATCACCGTGTCAGAAAATCAGAAGGAAACAACCAGTCAGACAAACTGTGGTCAGGATGATACTGTCAGATTTTAATATTTGTCTCTCCGCACACACCAGATACTCATGACTGTAAAACAACATTTCCATATAATTGTATATTCAGTTTTATATTTAGTTTGCTTTTCACCATATTGTATGTCCTTCCCTGCACTACATAATTCAAAATTAAATATTGTTTTTGGCCTATACATACTTGAGGGGTAAGCTTATTTAGTCTCATACATTAAAGATGCACTGTTGACCTACAGAGTCCAAACTTTTTATCATTGTATTGTAGATAGGTGTACACTCCAAATACTAAGTACAAGTGTGGTGAGTGTAACAAGCAAATGTTTTTTAGTCAATGGTTCATATCAAGGTTGTTGATACTTAGAATCCACACTTGAACTTATGCTGGAGCGGTAACCAACCAGTTCAAATAACTTTCATTTATGTCAAAACAATTTGACTTTTTGCCAAATTTCACATTTATGGCAATTAATAAACAGTAAGGAGGTACAAAGGACGTCGGTGCCCCCGGGCCCCATGTTAAATTATGCTATTGTTATGGATCATCTCTTTGTGCCTGCTTTGATTGGTTCTCAGTTGTGCTGTCAGTTGACCTAACCCTCTAGTTTGATTGGCTTGTTCATAAATGTTTGACTGCTATTGGATGTTCATAACTTGTTAGCTACACTGCTATTGGCTACTATCACTCTCTTGTGATTGGCTGGTTCAATTAAAGCTGTGTTTAGACATTTCATCTAAGCTTTATGGTGATAGGTTTGTTCAGAGTAGTCATGTAGTATCTCCTTTCTGATCTGAACTCCAATCTTTCCACAGCTGGCAATGCACCATTTTTCATCTGTAATCGATCTCTTCAAAGTTGACTTCAATGAAACCATGGACAGTTGACTAACTCGGGTTTGACATCTTGTAAGATTCAGACTAATGATAGCTCTCCAAGCTTTGTCATAGTAAGTCTCTGATGTCTCCATCGTCAAGACATTGCAGATCTATCTTTGTTAATTGACATGTAAAACGTTCTGCCTTGACGATAATGGTGCTGGCTACCTCTAATAGATAGGGCCATGACTTTCCATGGTCCTACCTACAAAGCAGGACTAAACTTGTGGGAGTTGTATCATCCATACAAATGCCTTGCCTGTCAGTATCAGTCACAGAAAACCACTATATGCATGTGTGTGCATTTGTAGCATATAGCACATAGCAGTGTACCCACACAATTACCCTCTGAAATGTTACTGTACAGATAAATGCACATTGACAACAGGCTTCGTTGTATGGCTTCTGAGTCACTGTTTAAAATATCACAACCTATTATAGAGACTATCACATGATAATTTCCATTTGATTCCTAAGGTTTTTGGTGTTTCTTTTGTAAAAAGCGGATTTGAAATGGATTACTCTTTGATTTTTCAGCATCAGACATAGTTTCATGTAGATACAAGGAAATTTATCAAAAATCAATTTTCTGACTTTAGAAATCACAATGAGCAAACCTATAATCCTCTGCACCCAAACTTACCTGTTTAATTGTCACAAATCACGGTTGGCATAGTTAATACCTGTTCATCACCAGGACAACGAAATGCAAATTTTTGTGGCTTTGCTATAAAGTGTATATCTGTACATATTTATAGTAGCCTGTAAAGCATTACAAGGTTGCATTTAATAGTGAAAAATCTTGAAACATGGCATGAAGTTTGATTACTGTAACAATATGCCTGCCACCACTTTCCAAATTTACATAAAACAAACGTCACTTCACTGAAAATGGAACAACAGGAAAACTCATCTTACTTACTAATAATAGACTTGTTCACAATTAAAACCATACCATAAAATATCATACAGTACCAAAAATATTATATGCAGACTTATCGATGACCCAATATTGTGAACTCCTAAATATGTTTCTAAAATTTGCCACCAGTATCATAGCTTCCTGTTTAGCTTAGTAAACTGTACTAGCTTTAGGACATACTAATTTTGGAATAATGTTTTCTCAGAAAGATGAAATACTGAAGAGTTGCAATGTACAAAAAATGTTTGATATGTAAGCTGCAGGTGTGAAGCCCATGATTTACCGGTAAATATCTGTGACGTCTGTATGAAATCGTATATATGACAAATTTGATTGAATTTTTTCCAAAAATATGACAATATTAAATGCAACTGTTGTATGTTTTCCTTGTTTAGATAACATTGAGTTTGGAGTTTGGTTTGTGCAAAATGATTTGAAACATGGCTGAAACGTTGCCAATTTGTAGTTTTGGATAAAATTGAAGTATTTCACATTTTACATGATTTAACCAATCAATCATAAAGGTCAATAAATTCTGCCAAATGGCTGTTACAGTTAATGTACTTCACTCTGCATTAAGATGTATGAATTATTATTTAAGCAATAACCTCCGCTGCAGGAGGGTATACACGAGATTTTGGTACAATGCGCGACATATAGCACAAGCCGATAGGCGAGTGCTATATGGAGCAAATTTTACCAAAATTGAGTGTACACCCGACTGCGAAGGGGCTTATTGCTATTATACCGTATTATATCAACTTGCGTGTCTTTGTTGTCTTACTTGGGTATTTTCATCACTCTAAGCGCCAAATGCAGAAAACGGACGTCTGAGAGATCGAACGTCGGAAATTCTATGCCCGAGGCCGAGCATTTTTAGCTCACATTTGGTTATACCAATGTGAGTTTATCGTATAGGCTGAAGTCAATGGCGTCTGTATGTATGTGTGTATGTATGTATGTATGTATGTATGTACAGTATGTCCGTCAACATCAAAAACAGGCAAACCGCTGCACGTTTCAGCTTGGTATTTGGTGTGTGGATGCATCCTGGGCTATAAATGGGATTTTGTTCAAATGAAGTCTGCATTGCCAAAATTATGCAAATGAGCTTACAAAATGTGAAAATGGTTAAGAATTAATAACTCAAGAACCGCTTTTTTGATTGCTTTGAAATTTTGTGTGCAAGTACCATAGGTAAACCTTATAGAGTTTTATGAATATTGTGAAGGTATCCTTAATTTTGTATTTTTCCTGAATTTTTTTGTGATTTTTCTCATTTTCAGTAAAAATTCTTCTTCTCCGAAACCGCCAGCCCAATCGCTCTCAAATTTGGGTTATCTCTTTGCAGAGGTGCTACTCTTCTAATTTGTTGAAATTATGACAAAATTGGGAAAATTACTATTTTAGAGCAATTTTGTCCTTTTTGGTCAAAAAATCTTAAACAGTATTTCCTTTTTAAACCCTTGGACAGACAGCTTTCATATTTGGTACACAGACGTACAGAGATGACAATAGTTAGATATGTGGAAATTGTCCTGAGAAATATAAAAAATTGTATTTTTAAAACAATATTGTCAGTCTTTCTCACTCACTCCGTAGTAACTTACAGTAGCTATTCCTCTCACTTCTACCGCTTGAGGGCGTCCTTCCATAGTACTATAAAAAGCCTGAACAGGCTACCAGGTGTCATTACCTTTCATCACGCTTGAACGGTAACATCTCCACAAGTGTTACCGGTCGTTCCTTCACGATGTCCGACTCTAAATCGTCGTCGAAGAAAGGCAAGAAGCCCGGTAAATCTCCCGCTCCTGTTACTCAGCCGGAAGAAAAACGGGACTCTTTGCCATTAGCCAACGAGGATAGCACGCATAGCAGTGGCGGTATTGGTACACCGACTGAAGCTAGTGCTACCTCGCAGTTATGCGATAGAGAAAGTGCTCCGTCGTCTAGCTTGAGCCAAGACTCAATTCGCCAGATTGCAACCCAAGTGGCGCAGATATTTGGTCAGCAAGGTATGTTCGCCACACCTTTGCCATTCTATCAGCAGGTGATAGCGTTGCAGCCGGTTCAACGCACGTTGCTGTCAGTGGGCCGCCATCTTGTGCGTCTACGTGTCAGGCTCATCCTACGGTCAGACCTGGCTCCAGCCGCAAGTTTCCTACAGTGGATGCTCCAGTTCCTCACAAACGTAGGCGTATTATTGAAATAGAGGCTGATAGTTCCGATAATTTTGATTCAGATGCCTCCGAAATTTCTGACGTGCCGTCTTCGCTACCTATAACTATTACTACTATGAACGAGCCTGACCAGGACGAATCCCCGTCTGTGTATGCTGACGTGCCCGACTATCATACGGGCGTTCCTGGTTGGAATATGACAACGGAAACAGCTGAGTGGTTTATGAAAAGGGCAGACCGTCCATTACCTCAAGCCGTTATCCAGCAGTTGCAGCAGAAGTATTCTGTTTCTGACCAGTTTGAGCCATTTTTCAGGGCACAGGAGCTACCGTCATCGGTCCGCAACCTGATAAAGTCAAGTAAGTCTACTTACCGTAATCATGACCGTCCATATTACAAGGTTCACCAGGCTTTCAATTTGGCTGTGCGTCCTGTTCTCCAGGCCTTAGAAACCACCATTTCTCCAGATTTCAACCCCAGTCAACACGTACCCTTAGTCCGTGAAGCTCTTGGTGATGCCATACATTTAATGACCACAGCTAGTTATTTGCTGGCAGAAGTTCGCCAAGCTAGGTTGAAACCACTCTTTAGAGACGAGTATAAGGAGTTGCTGCAGGATGCTAAGCCCTCCGCACAGGGATTCTTTGGTGGGAATTTGGTTAAGGCCATAAATAATTCCAAGAAGTCAGTTAATGCTTTTCGTGTCGTCTCCAAGAGCAGTTATAAGTCCGACAGACAGCCATTTTCAAATACCAGCAGATCTGGTCGTTACTACTCGGGGAGGCAGAGTTTTACAGATAGCCAGCGATCCGATACCCAGGCTTCCAGTTCCAGAGGAGGTAAGAGGTTTCAAAAAGGTGGATTTAAGTCAGCAAAGGGCAGAGGTGGTAACTCCTCTACCAAACAGGATAAGCAGTGACTTGGCAAGTTCATCAATCCCAGTTGCAGGCAGACTACAGTATTTCACTCAGGCTTGGGACAATTACACTCAGAACAGTTGGATCAGAAACGTCATTCGGGGTTACAAGCTACAGTTAATGTCAACTCCATTTCAGACTTACCAACCTATCACCACACCTACCTCCAATACCCAGCATTTAATCATCCAAAAGAGATAGACTCACTTTTGCAGAAGGGAGCCATTGTGCCAGTAAGTCCACAGCAGGATCAGTTTGTGTCAAGAATATTCACAGTGCCCAAACAGTCAGGGGATTACAGAGTAATTATAGACTTAAAGGACCTGAACAAGTTCATCAAGAAGTTATCTTTCAAAATGGAAAGCCATCCAGTCATCGAGCACCTCCTAGGTCAGGATTATTTCATGACTTCAATCGATTTAACAGATGCATACTTCATGATTCCTATCCATCCAGATCATCACAAGTACCTTTGTTTCCAGTGGATAGACCAGCGATACCAGTATGTGTGTCTCCCGTTCGGTCTAACATCCGCTCCAAGAATATTCACCAAGGTAATGAAAATTCCAATTGCACATGCACGCTCACAGGGCATTTCTGCAGCAGTTTCATCGACGATATCTTCAACACAGCTCAGCACAGAGACAATTGTCAGACAGGCACGGACTTCCTGCTAGATCTCCTTCAGCGTCTTGGCTTCATACCCAACATCCGCAAGTCTCATCTCAGCCCAACTCAGAATCTGTTACATCTAGGCCGCACTTACAACACAGTGGAGATGACTGTTTCCCTACCTCAGGACAAGCTGCAGAAAATCAGGGACTATGCAGGTCATCTCCTAGACAACAGGTTAGTGTCTCTTCGTCAATTAGCAAGAATGTTGGGACTAATAGAGAATGCAAGGGGTTCTATGGTCATCGCTGCATGCCATTACAGACATTTGCAACACCAGTTAATTCACAGTCTAGCTTCAAATTCATGGGAATTTCAGATAATCCTGTCAGCAGAATCAAGGTCAGATCTACTTTGGTGGATTCACCAGGCACCCCTCCACAACAGTCGGCCTCTCCATCCACTACCTCCAGACTTGAAAATCCAGGCAGATGCCTCACTCAGTGGTTGGGGGGCAGTGTGCGGACACCAGTCAACACAGGGTCGATGGACTGTTCAGGAGAAGTCATTCCACATCAACGTACTAGAGACAAAGGCAGCTTTCCTTGCCATTCAGTCATTTGTACAGGACAGATCAGACCTCTCCATAACATTGCAGCTAGACAACACAGCAGCCGTGGCTTATCTAAATCATCAGGGCGGGGTGAAGTCACCAGATCTGTGTGCAGTAGCTCTTCAGGTATGGCAGTTTTGCGAATCTCACAACATAACCCTCACAGTAGAGCATCTTCCGGGGGTCGCAAATTCCTTGGCGGATCATCAATCCAGAAATTTCAGCGATCAGCACGACTTTCATATAGACCATCACATATTCCAGCAAATTTGCAGCGTTTTCCACACTCCAGAGATAGATTTATTTGCAAGTCGAAATACCGCTCAGTTACCCCTTTATGTGGCATGGAAACCAGATCCCAGGGCTTTTGCAATAGACGCATTCACTATCTCATGGACAGAGAGAGATTTGTACATGTTCCCTCCACATGTTCTGATATTGCGTTGTCTCAGGAAGATTCAACAAGACAAAGCAAGGACTCTGTTTGTTGCACCAGTGTGGAAAACCAAACCCTGGTATCCAGTACTGCTACAGTTAACCTGCAGTTACCCAGTACTTCTACCAGAACA
Source organism: Ptychodera flava (assembly GCF_041260155.1). NCBI lineage: Eukaryota > Metazoa > Hemichordata > Enteropneusta > Ptychoderidae > Ptychodera > Ptychodera flava. The sequence goes on along the minus strand of NC_091942.1, from coordinate 979,943 downwards.
CAGAGATTTGCTTCTGGATCCTCACACAGGGAATCCACCCAGGTTCAATATGATTCCACTAGCCGTTTGGAAGCTCTCCGCGCACATTACAGAGGTAAGGGACTTTCGCAACAAGCTACTGAAATCCTCATTAAGGCAATTTGCATCAGAACATCAAGGTTGTATGACAGCAGATGGCAGCGTTTTGCAAGCTGGTGTAATCAACGGAATACCAATCCCATTTCATGCTCTGTAACACAGGTAGTGGAATTCCTTACGTACTTATTTGATTCTCATAATCTCGCATATAGTACTCTAAATGGTTACAGGTCTGCCATTTCTTCCGTCCATGAACATGTTGATAATGAGCCCATTGGATCTCATCCTCTTGTTACGACTTTATTCAGAGGGTTTTTTCGCATGCGGCCTCCTTTGCCTCGTTATCCAGCTATTTGGAGTGTATCTACAGTTTTGAACTATTTGAAGACTCTTCACCCAGCACAAGGTCTCAGCTTGAAGCAACTTACATTGAAGACTTGTATGTTGGTCGCTTTAACTTCTTCAGATAGAGGACAAACTCTGAGTTATTTGGACCTCAGATTCTGTGATATTTCAGATAGAGAATGTATTTTTATATTCCTAATTTGACTAAGACATCGTCTGTTACCAGGCCTTCCGAGTGGTGAAATGTCCAAGTTTTGGTGACAAGTCTTTGGATGTCAGACATTATGTTATGATGTATATAAAGAGAACTACTAAGTTCAGAGATTATGCTGTTTCTACGGGGAGTACCCGGCCTTCCAAGTTGTTCATTTCATTTGTTCAGCCATATAGGGAAGTTACTTCCCAGACTATTGCTAGATGGATTAAGACTACATTGGCCAGTGCAGGCATTGACACAAGTAAGTTTACTGCTCATAGTACCAGGGAGCAGCAACGTCAGCAGCATTACGACAGGGAGCATCTACTGCCCAGATACTTCAGCTTGGTGACTGGTCCTCAGAATCTACTTTTACAAGATTCTATCGGCGTTACACTGAGAACTCGGAAATTGGACGCCTCTCCTCAGGGCTGCACAAAATCCTGACAGTTCTACTCACCGCTAGGCATCCAGCTACTCAATCAGCTACTGTAAGTTACTACGGAGTGAGTGAGAAAGACTTAGAAAATTTGCCTACCTTAGGACGTCAAATTATAAGTCTTTGAGGGAACGTAGTAGTAACTTACTACGTTCTTCCCTCCCACCCAGCCGATGCCATCTGGTGAGTTGACTTATTATTCTGATTTTGTGGCTTGTTTTTACATGCTGTTGTTTCTCCTAGGTTCCACTGGTCCCTGCCTTTGTGCTGTTAGAGATTTTGGTTTCTACCACAATTTTTTGCACTTTGTTGCATAAATTCCGCACTTTATTGTGCAATATTTAGCTTAATTGCTTAATTGGGTCAGCTTTATTGCTTATGACCTTGGCACCAGCTTTGGTGATGTGGAACCTACACAAGCAGCTCTGAAAGGTAATGACACCTGGTAGCCTGTTCAGGCTTTTTATAGTACTATGGAAGGACGCCCTCAAGCGGTAGAAGTGAGAGGAATAGCTACTGTAAGTTACTACTACGTTCCCTCAAAGACTTATAATTTGACGTCCTAAGGTAGGCAAATTTTCTAATTTTTGGTCAAGAAAACTTTATCTCAAAATTACTTGTTTGATAGCTTTGTAGTTTGGTATAAAGTCCCGAAAGATGTTATTAGATAAATTTTCTGCTCAAAAAGTGTTGGAAAACCCCAAAATTTGTATACCCAGGTATTTTAGGTAATTTTCTCAGTTTGTGACCTTAAATGACGTACACCAACCCAGGATATAATGTGAGACAATTTTGAAGGCTGTGAACATAATTTTGTCATATTTGGTATCAATTTGTTGGAAAATTTGATCCAGAAAACAAAGCTGATGTAATTTTTTTCATTTTGGACCAATTTTTGTAACTTTTCTATATAAGACATACAACTTTACAAGAACTGATGAGAAATTTGGATCCAGGATAATTCCAGATGTTGTAATCACCGCCCACAGTGGAAGGCATTTCACTATCTGTAACTACCTTAAGTGCTGTTTACATTAGAATGATAACACTCATGGCATTAATTAAAAAATCTCCAATGTTCATGTACTTCTTCCTGTCATTTGGTCTTATGTAATACCAAGGGGTGGAACATTTGATATTCAGGAGGGGGTAGGGTCTAGAAGATTGATGATGTAGCATTACTTTTTTACCAGATCCCTTGTACATTTTTTTACCCACTCCCACCTTTTCTTTTTATCAAGCCTTCTCTGTTTGTTGTTGTTGACATTTGCTTATGTATTTAAGATCTGCTTGTCCCATCGCTATAGAAGTTGATATGCATGTTCCTAAAGATGACCTCCAGTACCTAAGTTGCAGACCTTATTTGCTTTTGTCATTCTTGTTTTTCCTGGTTTAAATATTTCTCGAATGGACCAATTCAAACCGAATGTGAGCACATAGTGTCCTTGACGGTATTTTTATAAGTTGGGATTACGTACAGCAGGGCTCCCGCTACCCGATCGCCAATTAGCCAAATGCAAAAGAAAGTTAAAAATGGCTACAAAAATTCCAGTTTGGCGAACATAGTGGCTAATGAATTTTTCCTGCCCAGGTGCCACCTCAACAAAAAACTACAGCTAAGAATAAAAAAGTTGTGAGATGTTGACCCAGTTTACCCTCCTTCCTACAAAGTTGCAATGTATTGAAACAGTTTACTCTCCTTTCTACAAAGTTACAAATTCTTATGTATGTATGTGGAGCAGACATTGTTGCTGTTCCGTCTTCGGTACATAGAGGCTTTGTTTTGCCTCCTGCCCGTGAGTCACGTTCGTCTATCTAGAAGTTTTACCTACTTTGCTAGAATCAAAATTTGGCCTGCAACTACTCAGTTTTTTAAAAGGGAAATTTCACAAACGGAGCAATAATACAAAGGAAGAGAGGAGAAAAACTTAGGTTTTCTGAAAGGTCAAGTCTAGGTCATCTCATCATGTGATGTCATGCATGAAGACCTCTTAAGTGTACAATTATGGTTCAAAAGAGCCACCTAGGGTGGTCCAATAGGTAAAAGGTAATTTTGGTGTCTTCCAATTTGAATGGCATTCAGCTAGTCTACTTGACTGTCAGTTTTAAATTAAATTTATCAAGAGTCATTGGAAATGGATATTGTCAACAGTAATTGCAGTAAGCATATCCATTGTCAAATCATCACGTTTGTGAATTGCAATTTTGCATGTAAGCATTAAAGCAACAATTCATTAAAATTGTTAATTCGGTCTATTTCAAACTGCTATAACAAGATATACAAGAAATATGATGATTCTGAATTATTTTAATATTTTTACAGATTCGACCAGTTTAATGATGTAGAAGTAAACATCACCAGACATTTCTTTATGATATCAAAATATCAAGTGAAAATATATCTGTGTTACAATGATATCATAATCATTACAACAATGTAATATACTCTCAAACAGTGAGTAATTTAAATGAACATATAGCATTGTGTCTTGTTTTACAAGAGGTGTGTTTGGCAAAACCCTTTGGTCTCAAGAAAAATACTCATACTCAAAATGCTATTCAGCCTGCTTGATCACAACTATGACATACAAGTAACACCGGGGCCAATTGTATCTACACTGCCAGTGTGCTACTAAATGCTTTCTTCTGCACCATTTTTTTATTCTTGTGGCTAAAACATTTGGTTATGGAAGACTGCATGAATTTGCCGCATGAGAGGCTTGTAGCTTATGACAAGCTATTATACTGTGAACACTAAATGAATGCCGCACAAATGTTCTCTACCTGTTGTAATATACACTTCACTTTGCTACCAGATTTTTAGAATTCAATCGATACCTTATTTTATTTCTGGTGGTAAAAGTTTACCACCTGAAATGAAAAAAGTATTTCTATCCTGGAAATGTCATAAAAACACAGATTGTTCAATACAAACTGAACAAATATTTCTTTAATGTAAAAACTGTCAGGAACATCATATAAAACATCTCGATTTGTAAAATTAGGAACTCCTGAATGCGGAGAAAGCTGTAATTGCCACGCTTAATTGACATCATAAACTGGCTAAAAGTTGCTCAAAGTGGCTACAAGATTTTTGATTTGGCTAATCAGTTGGCTAATCATTTTGGTGACTTTGGGGGAGCCCTGGTACAGATACACAGTATCCTACGATAAATATGCATTACGTTCATATCAACATTGCATTTTATTCACATGCAACACGAACACTATACTTGTCAAAAAATACCTGCTGCAGTCACACAGAAAATGGGTCAAGAGTTCAAATCAAAAGAAAAAAGTAACAATTTTTTTCTTAAATTTACTTTAGAACAATAGTCCTGGTTTTTTTGGCATACTAAAAATAGATTTGTCTCATTCTGTACTGCATACGCCTATATCTTATACGTCGACTGTCGCGACATTCCAGAGGTGGCACAGTGAAGTTACAGGATCTATTTTTGATGGATAAGTTGGACGTTAATTGTACCAGAAAACAAGCAGTTTTGAAATAATCCAGACTTACGATGACTGCAACTGTGATGAACAGTTGTGCAGAGTGTGTTGCCCGATGCAGGGAGAGCTGGACGCTGATACTGCTCGCTGCATTTGATGTCAACTTTCGTCGCAGTCACCAGGAGTCATCCCATTGTTATTTTGAACTTCTTGGTCTACATCGTTAGGACACCTCGGTCTGTTACAGCCGAAACTTTGGTAAAGAATATCTGACATACCGTTACTGTGAGGAAGTGTCAATTTATTTGTGTATGAACGAATACTATACTTCATTTTAAAGAGCGGTAGGATATATCGCGTCTCGACTCCCGCAATATCAAGCAAAGTGCACGGTGCGCTGTCGCCCTAATATTTGTGTGCATCACACCCCGAATGTGCTGCTTCAGCGATGTCTTTCATCATGTATCCCAACTTATTTACACCAAGAGGTGAGTTACAGACCCACACTTTATCTGTGTATCAAAATTTGGTCTTCGGTCTTTGAAACAGAGTGGACTGTTTCGGTTTTTCTCGAGGGTCTATGGTTTAGATCGGTACCTTCAAATGCACCGACTGGCAATTTTCGAAAATGCTTGTTTAGGGGCCCGTTTTACCTCTGCTATCAGTGCTAAAACAGTATTTTAGCATCAGTGGAATGAGCTCTCGTCCAATCAGAATGGCGCATGGTGGTATGATATAATATAATAAAACAATAGTAACTTTGTCTTGGTTTTGTAAGCATCCCAGTGCTTCTGTCATACTTATTAGAAGTGAGTACAAAATTTAGGAGTGCCCTATGCTGTACAGTACACATCAGTTGTGTTAAAGTGCAATTCATAACAAGATTTTCTGCTTATCATTCTTTGTTACCAGCATGAGACAAAGATCTGTAGCCTTGAGTATAAGGTTTTGATATTTATCGTACACCGATTGTTGAGCCATATGGTTACTTTTCACTAGTCGTGGCACATATGAGCCAGGATGTGCCCATGAAACACCATATATGGTATCAGTAGACACATTGTAAATCATACAATCATATCTTCTCTGTTCATGTCTTCAAGTGAAGCTAGCTTGATTTGTTTTAAAATACTGGAAGATCTCTTGATCGAGGTTGCTCTCTACGCTCCGCCCTCGAGTGACGGAGCTTTCAGTCTAATGGCATGTGCCATAGTTACAAATACTAACTAACAGGGAGCAGAAAAGTACGGTCTCTTGCTTTTCACACATGTCATGCTTGAATCATGACATATGAGTACATTCCTTTCTGCAAATTTTATCAATTAATGTTGTTTTGTATGCAAAGCAACCGATAATATGACTTTGATACTGCAAAGGATGCATGAGGGCATTGGTACATCATATTATATGACATCAACGTCCAAGAGCATCCTGTGCGGTTCTTATGAGAAATTTACTGTGTTACATCAGATATTAGTGACTGGAGCTTAGTACGTATTAACCTTATTCAACGTGCAATGTCAACAATTTTCTTCCAATGTATAGTGTAATTATGGACCGCTGTCTTGGACGTGCTTCTGGATTGTCTGTGCACTATATGTACAGAGCGTGAGACAATATTCAGTAGGCAGAAGCAGAATGCACTGCACATTGGGATAGTGGATACATGGAAATGGTAAATGTTATTGAACGGGCGTTTCATACGGCTTTTTTAAGTGCACGCAAAATACTATTGTTCTCAATGGTAGATGTACCGGTATAACAGTAGGCCATTTTGAAATATACCTTGGATATATGCTTTATATTACACACTGGTAATTAAGCAATAAACCACACCCAGTATCGGTATACCATGAGATTTTGACCAGTAACATATGAGTGCAAGCAATAGCGAGTCCATATAAGGAGTGAACTGGCCAAATCGAGTGGTATACCGTTGCCGGGGTGCTTTATTGCTATATTATATCATGATATTAAATTAACTTGAATTGAAATTGTGGAGTGAAATGTCAAAAAGGGAATATTTCCCTAGCTGAGACCTGCCTGTTCCAACTGTGCTATATTGTGAATATAGCATGATTATTTTCACGTCTTGACCAATCAGATCACAGTATTTGCGCCATCAATATATTGGTATGATATAATATCTGACGACACACTGTGATCTGTGAAGTGCCTCATCGTGATCCGTCAAAGAGAAACTTGCCAGGTAGATTAATTCTGAATAGAAGATCCAATCTGTTGCATGACACACACTACTTGTATTTCCATTGGTGGAGAGATAGTTGCACTTTTGTTAGGATCTATTTTTGTAAGGCAATTTAATGTCTTCATAACTTAATAATGGCAATATTGTTAATGATCATTGACATGTACTTTACGTCATCAATCTTTTAAAATGAAAAAAATTGAATCTTCATGTTTGCTTCAATCATATCTGCAAATTGTTGGCTAAATGCCACATTATTATTGAAGATGAAAACCGTCAATTATCCAGTCTTAATTTTGCCTTTTTCAACTTTACTGATCAACAAAATCTGAGTGAAATCTCCTGAAAATGAACAGTGTTTAATTAAATTAATTTAATCTTTCTTTGTATGAAACCTAAGTAACAGACCAAATGAAGCAAGGTTTCAGAGATTAAAACTAAAAGAGATTATTGCTGTTATTGTAATTGCAAAATGAACAATATCGCCAAATGACACATATTTTAAAATCTGATTAGATATCAGAATTGTAATTGGGCAGTTTAAGTTTGTCTTTTGAACACTAAATTACTGTGAAGGTATGATGTAATTTCCAATACTGAACAGGTCCAAGCTAACTGTTATCAATTTAGATCTTGTACTTGTACACTACAGAGTTTCAGTTTCACATACCATGTACTTATTATCAACATTGGCAGAAACAAATATCATTATCGCAATTGCAGTAATGAGATCAATCTGTGATCTTACTACTTTGAATTCGTAAGACACATGTTTGTAGCAGTTTGAAAATATAGATGTGTAACAGTCTTATTGGGTGTTTTACCATATTGTCAGTATATTACCACAATTCAAATACCATGTCATATTTGTAATGTTTTATTGCAATGAAGGAGTTTCCACGGTAGATTATTGATAACTGAATTATCGATAACACTACCCTGCAGTGTGTAATTAGTATATCATCAACTATTATTCTGTTCAAAATGGACTTTTATTTTCTCATTGAATATTTAGAAATTTAAACTTAGTATTCAAATTGAGCAAAGTGTATGACACTATAGTAGGTGATACCCACTGATATTCAGAAATTTTTCTTGCAAAAAAACTCATTCCTGTCAACAAAACCATTAGATCACAAATCCACTCTTGACACAAAACTGAATTTCACTGTTAAAAATGTGAATCATTGCAACCTTTATGAAAATTAAAGTTATTTTACAGCAATATTAGATGCATACCTCAACATTTTCACAATTTTATTGAATATTTTTTTGAATATTTTAATGAGACATAATGTTTCTCCTTGTTTACAATCCTTCTGAGACAGTGAAAAAGTGTTATCACTTAGCATGTTAGTGAACGAAAAGCTTGTACACTACATCTGATTGCTCAACAAATCGTAAAAGCAAAAGTTTGGAAAATCTCTATAAAGATGTCAGCTTTAACAGTATAATTTTTCATGTCAAGACAGAAACAGGAAAAAATATATTTTGCGACAGTTGTGATTTCAAAATAGAGTTGACGAGTTCATTCCGTGAGAAATTTTAGACAGGTTGTGTACTTCAGCCAAAGTAATTATTCATTTTCCTTAAGATATTTTGAAGGGCTTCTGAAAGCATACTTGTGAAGCAAACATTTTTCCTCCATCAGCACCTCCTCAGTGGAATGAGAACCTTGTTATTGAACCACACTTCACAGGGTATGCATGTAAGATGCCCAGTAACTGACACTGACCTCAATTGAACAACTCACAGAGGACAGGTGTCTTTTAAGTCCCAGTAAAGCTCCGCCAGATGTGATTTGTGATTCATTTTCTAGAGTTGTTATTCTGTTTGTAACATACAGTCAGTCTCCTTGTTATACTGCCAAATCATACTGAAATGCCAAGAGTTCAACTCACTGACCTGCCAGTGTGTGTGTGTATAACATCCAAATTTATTTACTACGGTAACTGGTATTATTATTTAGTCCCGGACTACAATTTATTTGGTCACAAGAACATTGCAGATATATTTCAATATATTAGGGACTTGTACCGGTACATGTACTCTTGAGACAAAAAGAAGACAAAATGTTCTTATTTTCGAGAAGACAAATTATGAAAATATTATGAAGGTCACCTATCCTGTCTTTTTTCATGCACAAAAGATTTGTTTCATTGTCCATGTAGATACTGACACTTGTTCACATTGGCAACCTGAAATTTGGGCCGACGCAAAATAATTGTCCTTTTGGGATTAAATTTGGTCCGTGTCCACACTTACCGGTACCAGAATTAGGGCCGACGTAAGTTTACCCTCCTTTGTGACCTCTGACCTGTCAAAGTTCACAATGGCACATTTGAATAATGGCACGCTGTTTCTACTGTTCATGATTTTCCTGCGTTTTTACGCACAAGAAGGGCAAATATGACTACCACTCACCCTTTTAATTATCGGAGAGATCTTCACTATTTATTGGATGAGCATATGGTATATATAAGACCGCGGTGGAGAAATAACCAGTGCGCAGCATTTTTGACATGCCTCTCTAGTCTATTACGTGCACTGTGGAATCGAATGACATGGTCTCGTTTGCGGAACAAAGATTGGTGGGAAGTTCTGCGTACATGGGATGATATTGAAATGTAAAGACTGGATTGAAAACTTTCGATAGGTGTAAACTTTAGTTTCAAACGTCGTTTATTTTGTGCGAATAGAGTGACTAGTTCAACTTCGATCCATGGTGGAGGCCTGGTCAACTGGGACCAAGGCCGACGCAACGTGTCCACACTGGCGATTTGCGTCGGACCAAATTTTGCGTCGGCCCTGCGTCGGCCCTGAAACCCCCCCCCTTCTCACCGGCACCAAACTGTGTCGGCCCAGGGCCGACTCAGCGTGTCCACATTGGTTTTTTACGTCTGCCCCGGCCCAGGTCCGGACCCAGGCCGACGCAAAGTCGTCAATCTGAACAGGCCAACTGTAGGTTTTAAAGAGACTTGGCAAAATCCTTCTCTTTGCTGTCATCCATTTGATGAGAAAGCCAGAAACAGCCAGCATATCAAGTTTATTCCTTTTCTTGCTAAGTTCATTGGTTGATGTCATTTCAAGTTGATTAAAACCAGTACAGCGTAGTCCCAAATAGCATGTTTTAACAATTGACCATTCGCTAAAATAAAAGGTGAACATGATTTTTACCGACCAGTCTCCTGCTAAGGCATGAACAAACTACGGTGATTTTTACTGAATTTGTCATTCATTGATAGTGTTTGTCTGTTTATGTGGTGAGTTGGTGACAGTTAGTAAAAAAAGAGTATTAAAGTCATGTCTCTTACATTTGGTGATTTATTCTGAAAAGTAAATTAAATGAATAATAAATAATAAATGAGTTAATATTTTGATATTTTGTAGATTCCGGTCAGATTCTGAATTTTCATTGTGCATTTTAAATTTGTTGATGATACTATATATATATATATATATATATATATATATATATATATATATATATATATATATATATATATATATATATATATATATATATATATATATATATATATATATATATATATATATATATATATTAATATAATTTACCTTGCTTTGATAAGTAGTAGTAAAGAATCATGGGGAACTCTGTCATTCGATTCAGTGTTGGCACTATTGATAGCAGATACCTAAAGTGATCACTCAGTACTCACGGCTACACAATGAATCTAGTTGATAGCAGATACCTAAAGTGATCACTCAGTATTCACGGCTACACAATGAATCTAGATAGGATCATTTCACCAAACACAATATAAATTTGACCGTCAAGTCTGCAAATAGCCGATAGCTTGTCCTCTGTTGATTGAACCTTTTTCACTGAGGGTGGCCATTCAGAATCTAGTCCATCGCATAAAGTTATGTCAGTCTTGGAAATTGACATGAGATCATTCACAGAGATTGTAGTTAATATTGTCAGAAATTATTGATATAAACGGCATTCTTTTGAATCTTCATTAGAACTGCCAAGATCATGATGTTAAATCCACCCTGTATGTGCTTTGCAAAAATAATTTTTTTGGAATTGTAATTTCCATGCAAATGCACTTTTAATAAATTGACACATACACATGGATGTCGAAAACAGCACAGTCATTGAAAATTTCATTTTTTGAACTATCAGGTTTGGATACAAAGTTTCATAGTTTATGTTTCACATTACCTTTTATGCAGTTAATTCATGTAATTTGTCATTTCAAAGTGTGATTGGCTCTGCTGATATATTGATTGGATTGGCTGTGTACATTTCTGCCAAATCTTACCCTTATAAGAAATGCAGGTTATATTCATTACCGGTACTTACAGGAATACTGCTACTGAAATCTTTGTTTACTTCATTTCTATAGTTACCTAAGATTTACTTACCATGAATGTGTGAATGTACTCAGTCAGAGAACAGTAAAGGTGTATCTCCAAACACAGTGATTTTTTCTCCTGTACTGCATCGACTTTATTCACTATTTTAAGCTCATATTTGGTATGTATATAATACCAAAAAGAGCTTATATGATGAGTCGGTGGCGTATGTCTGTATGTTTGTATGTGGGTACCGGTATGTATGTGCAGATGTATGTCCGTCACACGCAAAAGCTCCCATACCGCCAAAGCTACCATCTCAGTATTTGGTGTACAGGTAGACACAGGGGTTGAGATGTGACGTTGTTCAAATGAACATATTGTCAGTGTCAAAAATGTGCAAATTAGGTAAGAAAAAGGGAAATCCTGCAAATGAGCAGGAGTGGTGGCATGCCAGTGACTGAAACAGGCTACTCCACTGACCTTGAGTCATTTCCTGCCATCGTTTATGAACTGTTACATATTAACAGACCTGCTCCACAGTAAGTGTGGCTACCCACAATTCCTTGATTTGTGTGCTCAGACATTATTTACTAAAGGCTTCTTGCTTGTCTGATACCTTTGATATTTGGTATACAGGTTCCTAGGGGTTGTCTTAGTGTGATATATCGAAATTTGATGAAGTTTTCAATTTTTGTATTTTTGGGTCAATTTTTGCCATTTTCGGTCAAAATATTTGTTTCTCAAAAGTTACTCATCTGATAGCTTTGATATTGGTATACAGGTTCCTAGGCTTTATCTTAATGTAATATATAGAAATTATGATGAAATCATCAATTTTGTGTATTTGCAGCTAATTTTGCCATTTGTGGTCAGGCCATCCTGAAATGAGCTATCAAAGATATCAACCTTATTCATCAATACATGTGTCACAAAAAGTTATTCTTTACCTGACACAGTAGAGGTCTGTCAACTGTTGGGTTGCTTGTTTTTTTCAAAACTACTGGTCAGACAGCTTTAATATTTGGTCTACAGGTCCCTAGGATGACCTTAGTGAGATAATTTCATACAGTCAGGAAATACTTAATTTTGTATCTATGTTTATAGTAGCTTCAGGGACTTTAGCCCCTATGTTTTAACCTTTTTCCTGTTAGCATGTCTTTAAAGTAATATACAGCAACTCTGAAAATATACTATGTGATATTTAGGAGGAATATATCAATGTATCTCTTTATTTTTAATACATACGTACCGTACATCTTTATATTTCTTAATTGAAATGTAAAGATGTTCTTAAAAAAACAACAACATAATAATTCTCATGCATTTCCACTAGGCAGTGACTTTCGTTGAAATGGTTATTGTGTACTTGGTATTCCACACAATGTGCACAACTTAATATCGTTGTCATGTTATGTCAGATGATCATTTTAATGTCATCACTGGGGTCGTGATTTGCATATGACCTTTCGACCTTTCAGGAACACGGCCACAGTGAAGTGAGGTGAAGTGACATGGTTTGTGTTGATAATGCTATCTTGCTGAAATTGCTATACCCTCATATCATAATCATAACCATTACTCAGAGTATTGAAAAAAGTGAAGTGAAATTCCACTTGAAGAGCTGACGGCAGTCCAAGCTTCATTTTGGGGCCAAATAAGGATGAACCGATCATATTTGGGATGTTTTAACAACATACATATAATTAAACATCTTGGTAGAAAGCATTTTGATACAATACACTATATGTAAAGGTATTTGTATGAAAATATACAGAGTATAAAACAGTGTGACATATCTAGTAAAAGAATTTGTGCTACTCAGAATAGAAATGAGCAAAGGAGAAATCATAAATAATTGATTTGGTCAGTCAGTGTTGTAATCAAAGGCACGTATACTTGGCCGTGATAAATATTTTGTTCTGTAGAAACAGGAAGTCAAAAACATAATCTTTACATTGTAATAGTTCAACGTATTCATAGATTGTTATTGTTGAAACGTGAAATAGTAATAATATCTGTAAACCTGTGTGCCATAACTTCCTTGATTTCAAATTGAATGTGCAGTGGATATATATTACCTTCTCGTGTCTATTTATAGACAGAGAAGGTATTAGAGTTGAAAACCAATATGCTGCTGTCAAGAACTTCCGTCTGTCAAGACTTCCGTCTGTCAAGATCCGTTGACGTCATGCCATTGTGATGGGTCATATCATAAACTGGTGGGGGTGTTCATGGCTCAGGTTGAGGTGTGGGAGAACGATTTTGAGCTATGACAAAAATCAAAAGGGACTTAGCGGCATAGCCACAGTGTTAAGCCTTTCTCCAAGGGTTCTTAGTTGACTACAATCTATTACAGACTACTGAGCTGACGTTAGGGGTACTCACTTTGTGTTTGCTCACTCTGTGGGCGCTAGTGTTTGGTACTGAGTTGCGTGGATATCCCCTCATGGCCTCACGTGATCTGGGCCTGTTGCATAATCTGCAGAGATGATCATATGCCTCCGAGTCTGAAAACTGTCATTGTGTAAGCCTGTCGGCATTTTCCTTGCATTTTTTCTCATTTAATTTTGCAAAATATCGGCGAGTACCTCAATATTTCAAGATAACCCTTTCTTCCCAATCGTTTCCTGGAGTTCCAGAGTCATATGAACGAAAATGAGTGAAAGTTTTAGACAGGAAAATCGGACGTCGGCCATGTTCAATGTTTACAGTACAATCAGAAGTTTACGTGGAGGAATTAACCAACAAACACTGTTCATGATGCCCGCCCTCTAGAGGCAGACCCTCCTATATGAAGTACCACATTTGATGCTTGTGGAAAGCTTGACCACACAATGGAGCATTTAAACTTTTAGAAAATTGACAAACTGAATAGAGGTATTCAGGAAATGTCAAATACTGAGGAAAAATGCGCAAATATTCAAAATAAACAGGTTAACTGATTGGTCAGCTATAAAAAACAATGAAAATGTTTATGATCAAAAGTTTTTGAGATGCGCACATTTTAACAAATACAGAAATTATTAACATTATAAATATAAGACCAAACTATTTTTCAGGGATGGGACAGGTTGGAAATGAGGGGTGAGAGACAAAGGCACTCCTATTGCTGCATGTGGATGCAGCCACACCATTTCATTTACAGCATACTTATTCACTGTGTTGTGTTCAAGTTCCATATTGTACTGACTGTCATACAAGGATAACATAAGCAAATCAAATCAAATTAGAAAAGGATCAATGCTGTTGTGTGGATTTTGCTGAACATGGCTGATATTTTGCCCTATATATTTTGTATCCAGCAAAGGCATATTTTGATGTAAAGTCAAAATTAACACTACATCGCTGACAATATATTACTGTTTCTGCATGAACTTTTCTTTTTTAAATTATAGTATATTAGTACTTCAAACAGATTAACAGTTATCGTGATGTCAACCCATAATTTACATCACAAAGACTGTAATTCTGCCAATTTTTTTTGTTTTTCAGTCATTTTATAAATTTTGCACTGCACAAGATGATTGAACAAATTGCAATGTTTGAATTTGTAAACTCAAAGAATAAAAATCCTTGGTCACAAATTAAATTATTTTTTGAAAAGAAATTACTCTTAAACACTTTTAGCATATATTCTTTACACGGTCATGTATTTCAAGGAAAATATGCCTATAAAAACAGTAATTTCTTCACTTTCAATTTCTTTTCAATACTATGACAATTATCAGCCATGAGGTTATACAAACACAAGACCAGATAGGCGTTTTTCATCATTTCCACAGGACTCTTTGGAAAATCCATTAAAAACAGTTAAAAGTGACTTGAAATGATCACTTGGTATACATTTAATTTACAGATGCCAGGTTGTGTATTTCACATGCACTCAGGTCAGTAAGGAAGTGCGTCATTACTATTTTGGACTGTTAATTCTTATTTCTGAATTGTTTAACTTTTTTTCCACATTGAACTATCTTTAGGCAGTTTATACTGTAGCTTAGAATTTTTTTGATTGATGTATTTAATCATCTTTTGGGTTCTTTGGGTCCATATCCCACCTCATGCCCCTACATCATCAACTATTTACCAACAACTCCATGCACACAAACAATTACCTGACCTGGCCACACATTAGAGAAGGTACAGCGTCATTGACGGTATTTTTACTACATGTGATCCAGCATATCTGTCAAGTTACAGTATGTTGTGCTATCAAATGCATAGAATTCACACAGACATCACATGCTATTATAGAATGTCATAATTCCCCATGGTGCCCTGACAGGAACAATACAAAGCTGATGTCAGCTTTTGCCTTCCATGTCCCTGGGGAAAACTTCAAGTATTTCATATGCATTAATGTTGCATGAGATGCAAAGAGAGAATTTTATGGAAAATAGCATTTGTCACTAGGTATTTATCAATGTTCGAATTCCAAGAGCTGAACTTATAGAGATGTACATATTCTAAATGTCGGGAATTCATGTTTCTTAAAAGTTTAATGACTATATTGGGCTATAAGTAAATATAAATAGGTCCAAATAGATGTTAATGGATTTAATATTTTTAAAAAGAAGAAAATGCACAACACCATTTCATCACCAGGATATCCATTGTTGTACTCTTAAGAATTTCTTTCCCGGAAAAAATCCATAGTGATTTTCCACAATGTTGGAACTGTTCCATCAATGCAAATTTGACTTTATATGGCCAACATTCAACATGAAGTGACTGTTTTTGTACAGTGTTTGAACACCATTCCACTGTGTCTTTTATCACTTTGATTTTTATATCCTGGAACAATCAGATTCAACCAAAATTAGAAGCTATGGAAGAGTAATAGCTCTGTTTCTTCGACTACAACTTGTAATATGGAAGTGCCCATGGAAGATGGAATGTATCTTTTGCAAAACCAATGATTGTTATTAATGAGTTCCTCAATCTATTGAAGTAACATCAATGAATATATTTAAATTATTTTAATCATCAAAGTTGTTTAATTGGTCAATAATTATATGTAACTCTTTTCTATTGGGCACAAAGTTCCATATAACTGTGATTTATTTTGACAATAAATATTTTTAAAAATGACATCTTAGGAAAACATTAGACACAGATGATGTGAGTGCATTGTGGGATATCATACAGCTGCATTCCAAGACCGCTATAGATGGAAAATTAAAATTGACTTTATGTCAAATTAATGTTAAATTGTAACCTGATTGGTCTTATACCAGTCAAGATGTGAATGAATAAAGGTAGTTTTTTCAAATGCCATGGTAACACATGTAAATGTCAAGGTGTAAACTGATAAAGTTAAATTTGACCATTATACTAAATGAGAATTCAAGAAGGGAAGGGCCTGACTTTGCCTCCATAACACTTTAATTGTTCACTTTCACATTGATATTAAATTTTTAGAATAGATATTGCATATTAAAAGAGTTTCTTCATTGACTGATTAATAATACATTTTTATGTGCAATATTCAGATGGAACTAACATCATTGTTACAAGTACAGTATTTGCATTGTAAAATGTTTGCAGTTAAATGTGAATAACCCTCAGTGCTTGCCATACTGCCCTTAATTTTTACACAAAGATTGTTACCGATTGCCATCATAATGTGTATATGAGAACATATGGTCTGATGTAGTATGATATAAATATTGACCTCAAAGTTATTGTGACCTCTTTCCCTTTTCAGATCTTAATTTTCTACATTTCATACATTTCAGTACAACATTGGTCAACTGTACATGATAGCCAAACACAGTAACGAACAGAGTGAGAAAGGTGAAGGGGTGGAGGTGGTGCGGAATGAACCCCATGAAGATCCAGTACATGGCAAGGGACAGTACACAGAGAAGAGGATACACTTGTCCAAGTAGGCTACATTGTATCATTTTCACATCACATTGTATCATTTTCACATTACATTGTATCATTTTCACATCATATTGTATCATTTTCACATCACATTGTATCATTTTCACATTATATTGTATCATTTTCACGTCACATTGTATCATTTTCACATTACATTGTATTATTTTCACATTACATTGTATCATTTTCACATCACATTGTATCATTTTCACATTACATTGTATCATTTTCATATTACATTGTATCATTTTCATGCCTGTGTCAGATTAGAATTTGTTACTCACACAAGAGTGTCAATAAATGTGGAAGTGCTGTATTTGCATTGCAATAAATATGGACAGTGGACTCATAACAAGTGCTTTACTCTGTATAAGTGTAAAAGAGAAACTTCTCACATGGTTGCATGTACTCATGATTTGTTTGAGTTTTCATGCTGAGCTTGGTGAAAGGATCAACGACTTCCTAGGCAGTGGCATGTACAGCGCTCTCATTTGCCTTATAATGGTCAATTTGGACCCAAATTTGATACTTCCTATGCAGTGGCATGTACATAGCTCTCATTGGCTTTATAATGGTCAGTTTGGACCAAAATTGGATTCATACACTATTCGATGCACTAGAAATATGTAAAAATATAAGCTATAGAAATAGTACCCATGCAGTAAAATTACTGAGCCATCCAACTTTACCGATCCACTCAATTCTACTATCTGATAATTAATTTTTCAGATACTATATCGTCAGTCAGCCTGGCTTACACATCTGCCAGCAAGTTGTATTAACTAACTATTGCTGTTCTGAAATATCCGTACTCAGCCAAATCTGCAAAAGTGAGTGCAGATTTCAGATAAAGTACACTTCAACCTAATATATCCATGTCCATTGTCAGGGTTTCCATTTCTTCCCATACAAAAGACACACATGTTGTGATTTTTCTCTGATTGGCCATTTTCGGCAGCCAGTTTATAAACAGGTGTGTACCAGGTGCATGAATGATAAACCTTATGATCAATCGGATACCATGGTAGTGCATTAATATCTAAGTGACACCATCAAAATGGTATTGATATTAAAAGAATTGCATTTTGTGTTTTCTCCCTCTAGTCGACTACCAAGCTGGGTGCGTGCAGTCATTCCAAATATATTTTATATAACAGAAAAAGCCTGGAATTACTATCCTTTTACAAAAACAGGTGAGTTAACATTCAACTATTTTGTTTCTGATGTTGTTCTGTTTTCACTCAGAAAATTAATTATTTTCAGTTTGTTAGACTGGAAAACGAATGACAGTTTTGACTTAATTTTAATCAGAGGGTCATCTTGCGTAATATGTTTGTCCTGGAATTTGAAAAAAATTTAATATGCTAATGTATGGAATATACTTTTTACAACAAACTTGTTCACCTTGTGAACAGCTTCTGAGAGAGAAATTGCTGCTCATCTTAGAACTACCATTTGAAATATTATAAGTTGATTACAAGGAATTAAGAGCACAATAACAAATTTACTAAAAAAAGAAACTAATCAAGTAAAATAAGAGTTGACATCCTAATGGCATATTTTATCTGTAGAATTACATTGATTTATCAAGGCTTATCACTTGATTAATTAGGAATTCATGACCACTTTATTTCCTGGTATTTGAATTGTAATCTGCTTGAAGCAAGATACAGGAATGATATAATCTGTAAGTGATTCGAAAAGAAATGTTAGAGAAGAAGTCGCACTGTATCTGGTTTTGTGTTGAATACCTGGCTTTTCTGTTTTTACCCTGCTGAATGCAGACATGTAACTGGTCTTTCATGTTATTGCCCTGTGGAATGCAGACATGTAACTGGTCTTTCATGTTATTGCCCTGCTGAATGCAGACATGTAACTGGTCTTTCATGTTATTGCCCTGCTGAATGCAGACATGTAACTGGTCTTTCATGTTATTGCCCTGCTGAATGCAGACATGTAACTGGTCTTTCATGTTATTGCCCTGCTGAATGCAGACATGTATCTGGTCTTTCATGTTATTGCCCTGCTGAATGCAGACATGTAACTGGTCTTTCATGTTATTGCCCTGCTGAATGCAGACATGTATCTGGTCTTTCATGTTATTGCCCTGCTGAATGCAGACATGTATCTGGTCTTTCATGTTATTGCCCTGCTGAATGCAGACATGTATCGGTCTTTCATGTATTGCCCTGCTGAATGCAGACATGTATCTGGTCTTTCATGTTATTGCCCTGCTGAATGCAGACATGTAACTGGTCTTTCATGTTATTGCCCTGCTGAATGCAGACATGTAACTGGTCTTTCATGTTATTGCCCTGCTGAATGCAGATAAGACAAAAGGAAAGCGCTATGATCTACATGTGCATGTCAATTTATTTAGTGATACGATCGAATATAGCCGCAAGGCGGCCATTTTTTTTGCGATTTTTCATGTCTTTGAATCATAACTCAAACATCCATGTACTGAGTTTGTTCAAACTTGGCACAAAGGCAAGCACTATGACCTTGATATGCACGTCAAGTTATTTCGCGAAACGATCGAATATGGCCACAAGGCAGCCACATTTTTTGCGATTTTTTCATGTCATTGAACCATAACTCAAACAGCCATGAACTGATTATGTTCAAACTTGGCACAAAGGCAAAGCACTATGACCTACATATGCATGTAAAGTTATTTTGCGAAAAAGTTTGAAAATGGTCGTAAGGCGGTCATTTTTTTGCAATATTTTATGTCTTTGAAAATTGAAAAGCAGGTTTATTAGGATACCCACAGTCAGATTTGTTAAAATTGTGTTGCATTTTGCATATCAATATTTTTGGGGCAATTTGTGCTGTTGTTTTTGATCAAAAAGCCATCTTCACTGATCTGATTGCTTTCAAATATAATATGCAGATCCCTAGCGGTGACTTTCATCAAATTTGTTCAAATTGTGTTGAAATTTGCATATTTGTATTTATGGGGCAATAAAAAGAAAAGTCTTCTCTCAGTGAGATTTGTTCACATTTTGTTGACATTTGCATATTCATATTTTTCGGGGCATTCTTTGCCAGTTTTGGTCAAAACTTCGTCTTCCCACAATAACAGCCCGTTTGACTGCTATAAACATCTCCGTGAGTGAAGTAAGTCAAATCAAGTAAAAGAATGGTTAAATTTGCAGATTTCTATTTTGGGGCAGTTTCTTCCTAATGACATTACACTGTTACCATATTTCACCCGAAATTGCCTGTGTAATTCCATTGACTTTTGCTATGTATGTTTTTAAAGTTCACTCTGGAAACTTTTGTTTAAATCATTAAAGCTGCATGTTTGTGTGATTTCAAGGCAGTGTAAAAAATAATCAATTTATTAAAAAACTGACATCAGCAGTCAATACCCACAGAAATGGGTCATTCATTGAACATTCCACAAATAACATTAGTTTCCAAATCATAGGCCTCATGCAATTTGCATCAAGGTCATTCCACAGCAACCAAGACACCAAAGATTATAACCAAGCAGACACGCGGGGACTGTGTCATCAACGATGACTTGTTGCCCTGCTGAATGCAGACATGTAACTGGTCTTTCATGTTATTGCCCTGCTGAATGCAGACACGTAACTGGTCTTTCATGTTATTGCCCTGCTGAATGCAGACATGTACATCAAAAGTGTGTTTTCTGTGTGCCTAATGCAAGATATCTGTTGGTGTTGGAGAAAGCATATACAAAGAGAATCAGCTGTTAAAATGTGATTGATGTCTGATGTAGTCACCAGAAAGAGCCCCCAATGTTTCATGACGTACACTGTCTGTCTTTCCTCAACCTTTTTCCCTGACATGCTCTTACAAGCGACTCCCCCAATCACGCCAAGCGAGCACACGAGCACACATTCAGCAAAAGGACAGCCACCGTTTTCCTTGATCTGAAAACAAACACATCACTGCCACTAATAGAGCCTACAATTTGCTCCTGTCTCAGCCTTAATGGAAAAAATGTCGGATACCTAAATCTTTCAATTTGCAGGGTTAAGTGACTCGCAATATTTCATGATCATGTTATTGTCGTTGGTACAAATATATGAATTGAACTGATATCACAGACTCAAACTGAGTGGCCTTTGTCTTTCTGTTTTATAAAGTATATGGACAAGTACTTTGTCCCATAATCACCAGAGAGCATTGATTGGAATTTATCTCTGATTGAATAAAATTATCACAGTAATCTGAGGTTACTGAAAGGCATGACATCAGAGTTTTGAATAAATCATTTCAGATTATCAGTACTTGATCAGATAGGAGCCGATGTTATAAGATAGAAATACCACTTTGGCACGTATCTCATCAGATTGGTGGAGAAAAGTACAGTAAGACAACATGTATTGCGATGCATTACCTGAAAACAGTCTAAGCTAATAGGAATGACCTTTCTGAGATATTACAGTAATGAGTAAAAAGCTGTTCTCACATTTAATTTTTTTGTTGCTTGGCACAAAAGAAAAGGTCAATTCATGGCATAGGTCTTACCTTAGAACTTACCTTGTCAGAATGTATCACTAAAAGTGTGCAATCGACAATATTTTTTTCCTCCCAATAATTTTGCAACAAACACAGCTGTCAAATTAAGCAGTCAAAGCTTCAAGAATTGATATTTTGTCTGACATTTCAGTACTGCATCAAAAGTTTAACCAAGAAACAACAGCTTAATTCCATAAGTCATTCTCTTCTTTGTGAAACTAAAGAAGTTTACACTTTGAAAATTCTAAATTATTGCTCATATTTTGCAAATTGATATTTTGCACATTTCCTCTGTTCAAGCATAAATATTTCAGGGTTATTGTGTAGTAATTTTGGATTAAAGAAGCAAAGTAGGTCAAGTTCAACGACAGTTAAAATTCAAAGTTGTCAACAGTCTTTAGATTTGCTTTCTGGAAAAAATATTTATTTTCACAAAAAACAAGAGAGTTGAAAGTAACTTTCTCAACACTTTTTAGAATGAATCTACAAACACTTTGGAAAAGATAAGAATTTCAAGAGTTTGTTCATCTAATTATTTGTCCCCAAGGAGTGTTAATATGCTATAATCTGTAATACATTTATTTATAACAGGGCTTAAGTTGCACAAAATATAAAAAGTAAAACCTTTCCTCTGAGATACACATTTTTTTAATATAATCCCCTCATCCCTACCAAACAAAATTATTAATTTTTTTAACCATAATCAATTTGATGATGACATTGAAATAAAGACCTTTTAAGGTCTGCAAAAGGTAACATGTAAAATGGCACTCATCTACAACAAACATTGTACAATATCACTGAAAAGGATGTTGAAGTGGCTATGTATTTGAGTACGTGAATGTACTGAATGCCATTTGAAGATTGCGGAAACTCTGATAAATTAATATTTTGATCTGTAGTCAATCTAATAACATGTTACATTACTCTGCTCATATATATATATATATATATATATATATATATATATATATATATATATATATATTATGTGTGTGCATCAAATGTTTGTGTGCATCATATGTATGTACATTGTATGTATGTGCATGACTGTATACATACAAATTATGTACAAGTGAACAGAGTTGTTTGTTACCAATGCAATCATCATATTGGACATGACTAACTCAGTAGATTGTGGTCACATCTGTGGAAACTGCCAACATAAGCAAGTTAGTTTGATTGTAGGCCTGTGATACCTTGTCCCATTACAGCAATCATTCTGAAGCTTTTTTTTGCTAATTGACTCAAGAGAGCGCTACAATAATGCTCTGAAATTATTTCCCCAGCCACTGTAGAGTGCTTAATTTGACCCATGTCATAAGCACTGCACACTATGCGCTGAATGTAATGCCCCTAAGAGTGATAGAGTCAAGTCAGTAGGTGGGCATGATGTTTGGTAAATAACAAACCAGGGAGAAAATCAATGAAGTGTTTAAGGGTAGGGATTCCCACTGAAGGTAGACAGAAAGCTAGCTAGCCACAAAACGTGCACTGTAACCGTAGAAGTCTCCTTAATCAACAATGAGGATCTATGTGATGGTTTTGAAAATTTAACAACTGCCTCATGTGAGGATTTGGCTGTGATTGCGTTTGGAATTTTAAGCATTTATCTCAGTTATCTTGTGTTGTTCACGTTTTTTCAAGATGACAGCTGTTTTCAAAGCTGGTGTATAAAGTTATTATGATTATGGAAAACTATGAATATTCAAAATGGACTTTTTCACAAGTTACCAACCCTGAAATAGTGATCAGTTTTCAGCAACTTTGAAAAATATGACAAACTTGAGAAAGAGATAAATATTGACATTGAAACTTTATTAGGCTCATCGCTTTAGAGGTTGTAGTTTGTGTTATTGTATATTTTCATGTAATTGGAGTTATTTTGTTAGCGGTCCAAGAATATATTTAGTAATTCAGCAGACAAGTTCAAGGCTCCAAGCAGTGAAACATTCCTATGTGATAAGATTATTCTGTTGAAGTGTGAGGGAGATGTTTGGATAAAAATGTCATCACACACAAACTACTCACAAGTATTGAATTTAAATCCTATTTTCTTCTGTACCTAGGAATTAGACATTTGAAACCAAAAGAAAAATACTGCCGCTCTTGAAAGGGTCATATCAGAGTTTCAATGATCTATATCAAAAGTCATAAATGACCATGTGTTTATGCTTGACAAGAAATGTAAAAATATAGTCCATTGCAGCTTGGCTATTTGTGAAAAGTAGTTCAAGCTTACAAGGTTGCAGCAGTGTTAAATTGTTAGGCTTGAGTTCAGCACCAGAATTAAACTCTTTCAATCCATCAAATTGACTTGTAAGTCCAAATTGATAAAGTACTCAGTACAAATATTTGTAGGGCATGTTTCACTGATTTGCCTATGTCAGGACTATAATATAATTTCCGTTTTGACGGAAGGCTTTTCCAGATTAAAGCTGTTTTGCTGGCATTGTTGATATACAGCTGTGTTGAATCATTCTCTCATTCTCAAAGGTGATATTATTTTTGTATTCATTATTTTGTGGTGGAAGTTAAACTAGCAAATGTTAAAGGGATTTTAGGGTAATTTTTTCCAGAGTACTTTGTTGCACGAAAGCAGACACATCACATGATAGAGAAAATGTTACCACAGTTCTTACAAGCATTCACTTGTGCTACAGCAACCTTTGCATGAAATTTTCCCATCATATAAATATCGTAATATTACATGTATATCTGTCCTTGTCACAACATATGTACAATCAAGTGTGGGGACACTCTGCCATGAGCTACGACATTGGCAGCTGTATTCCATCTTAAATGTTGTATGCTGACTGTTGAATTATGGTCAATTCAGCTGCTTATGTCAGTAATTCACCATTTCTCATTCTTTTTATTCCTTTTTATTTCATGTTTTGATGTTTGCTCCGATGACAACCAATGCAGAGTACACAGTAAGTACGTCTCTCTCTTTCACTTTATTGATTTTGTTTGATGCTTTGAATGGCATCGTCATTTGTGTAGCTTTCCATTGAAATATGAAAGGTTTAGTGTATGAGTGATGGAATCTCCTTAAGTGGGGTAATTCTATTGATTCTTAATGATTCCATTGAGTTTTTAAAAATTCTATTGATTTTACTGTCAAAACCAACAGCTCTAGTGGTAAATTAAAAAGAATCCCTTAGAATCTACACATTATCCTTTTGCATCAGTCTCGTAACTCTACAATCCAAGTTCCTCAGTAGCTTTAACCCTTTGAGCACCAAAGTCAATTTTTGTCGCCTTTATAAAATATAGCCCAGTCAATTTTTCAGAAATTTTGCTAAATTTTTGATAAAAATCCGTAGCCAATGAAATGTGATATCCATTTGGTTCAAAATTATCAAATAACCAGATATGAACTGTAAATGCTCACACGTTTAATTATATATTGAAGTTATCTGTAAATTTGAACCTTTGCCACATGTTTGCAACTTCATTGAAAGTATTATGATCAACATAATGAACAATATTCACCACAGATTAACTTTATAGGTCATTAAGTATTCAAATACGCAATTAGCTGAACTAGAAATAGTTAATTTCTTTGACTACTGTCATTGTATCACCACTTTATATAGCAAGTGTAATTGCATGCCTTTGGTCAAGTCCTTCAAACTATATATTCCAAACTTTGAAAGCTCATTAGATATGCAAACTATAAATTAGCTGACACGAAAACTTAAGTGCGAAATGACTATCAATATTGGTATAACCTGGTATAATCATCAATGTACATAGCATGTTATGCCAACTTTGATCAAATAAATCCAAGTATATATCCCTTATTAGGAAAGTTCATTAAATACACAAATTAGGAATTGGCTGAAGCAAAAATGCCTAATGCCTTTCAATAATGTTAGCCTACATACTAGTATCTTTAATGTACATAGCAAGTTTTATCAATTTTGGTCATGTAAATTCAAATATATATCCCTAATTTCAAAAATTAATTAAATATGCAAATTAGGAGCTGGATGAAGTAAAAATGCTTAATGACTTTCAGTAACGTCGTATCATAGTATCTTTAATGTACATAGCAAGTTTCGTCAACTTTGGTCTAGTCAATACAGATAAATATCCCTGATTATGAAATTTCATTAAATATGCAAATAAGGAATTGGCTAATGTTCAAATGCTTAATGACTTTCAATAATGTTCTATCATAGTATCTTTAATGTACATAGCCAGTTTCGTCGACTGTGGTCTCGTCAATTCAGATAAATACCCCTAATTAGGAAAGTTCATAAAATATGCAAATTAGGAATTGGCTGAAGTAAAAATGCTTAATGACATTTAATAATGTTCTATCATAGTATCTTTAATGTACATAGCAAGTTTCATCAATTTTGGTCATGTAAATTCAAATATATATCCTTAATTTCAAAAGGTCATTAAATATGCAAATTAGGATTTGGATGAAGTAAAATGCTTATTGACTTTCAGTAATGTTAAATCATAGTATCCTCAATATGCATACCAAGTTTCGTCAATTTTGATCGAGTAAATTCAGATATATATGCCTAATTAGTATATTTCATTAAATATGCAAATTAGTAATTATCTTTCACGTCACCCCTTAATAACTTGCACAGCTGATATATCTTGATGTGGTCAACATTTGTAGCAAATCTCATCAAATTGTGTGCAGTCGTTCTCAATGTATAGCCGTTTTTTCTAAAATCATTAATTATGCAAATGAGCAAAAAGTAAGCAAGCCACACCCACCAAAAACTAATCAGTTCTTGCCATTGTAAACTGAATTTATGTACCAGATTTGATTCTGATCTTATTGAGCACACAGACAGACAGACACACAGACAGACACACAGACACACAGACACACAGACATCGCTGCGACATATGCTCACGTGTGTCAACACGTGAGCAAAAAATGACAGAAAAGTTCATAGAACTTGGTAAAATGTTGCAATAAAATTTTGATGGGAAAAAATTACAGCACTCAAGGGTTAAGAGATATAGCTGTAACTTTTGATGTTTTTATCATGTATTGAAGTACAGATGTGTAGTTTTGGACATGTAATATTACCATTTACAAATGAGTTCTAATCTGGACTTAAATTCAATGGTCCACAAAAACATTTGAGATTACACACATACAGGCTGTGATGACAAGTTGAACACCAGGTATTACAAAATGATTTAGGGAACAGAACAGGGAACTGTGTTGACAACGAAAACAAATGTAATGGAAGTTACAGTGAATGGAGCTGTAAACAGATCTGGGTTAATTTAAACTCCTTTCCCACCCCCCCCCCCCACCCCCTCCTACAAAAAACAACCACAGCATCATAATTTGAACCTTGTAAAGTGCAAACCATGCTATTAGCACTGCAGTGAATTCCCTGTAGGACTTTGGTCTTGGCTCACCCACTCAGATCAGTGGAGCATGTCACAGGTATTTGGAATATCCTAGGTAATTGCATTCAATGATTATTTGACATGTCTATTAAAAACAGCAATTTGAAATCAGTGATGGCAATTGTGTCTGCCAGGGATATTTTCTTTCCATCATGCACAGTGTTGAGTTTTTTCCACTGTAAATTGAGCTTGTGTGACTTCCAGGGAAGAAATGTACAAACTCTATAGCTTTGATGTTGCTATGGTATAAATGTATAATCTACAACAGAAAGGATATACTATCCACAAACTTGTGCCAGACAATTCTTTAAATTGCACTCTTGATATGAAAAGAATGAAAGAATTCATAGTTTCAAAATATAAAAATGTGCAAGTGTTGAGATAAAGTCTTTCCCAAAGAGGTCGTCTATATGAACCCTTTGCTCGAGCGCTGTTTTGAATAGCTCATTTCTTAAACTGGTGTATGACACGGTTTTGCCATAAATATTGAATAATAGAGGTGAAAAAGTTCAGGTCTAGCGTCATTGCCTGCCATGTATATTCAGTATTGTAACTGGTCAGGGACCTAGCATTAGTATCACAGCGGAGTTTTCACCCATCAGCTGTCAGTCATTGCTTACAAGAGTGCGTAATAGTCATCGTCCAAAATGCTTCCTAGGGTTTTAAGGTCAATGTGAAGGTACTTTAGCTCGGAATAGAACAACATGTAATGTCAATCTGATTATTTTTTCCATCACATTTGTCTTTCACTGTTTATATCTCCAATGCAATATGAGGTCGTAAGAACAAGTTTTATGTTATGTATGTGGTTGAGTTATCGCGTGTTAGTTTTAGTATCCAAGAAGATGTTTCATTGTTTTTACTGCGCCGCAAAATCAGAAGAGAAAGAAAATGAAACTGATGTTATTATGAGCAAATGTGCAAAGAAAGAGTTTTCAATGAAGTGTTGGATTGTATGTCGTTTTGAAAATAGGAATTTCTTGAAGCCTGAATGCATGTTCATTCACATGAATATTTCTCATAGTTTTACTCATTCAGTGTAGATACAAATAAGATAGTGTTTGATGTTAGATTTAGCCACTTTATGTATAAATATTGTGTTAGTCCAAAGAGTTTACCATTATTATGGAGTAATCTTCAGAGATATACAACAATTACTTTCATATATTTTGCAATTTTGTCAGTGTGTTAAAAAACGATGAACCTTTCACCTACTGGGGGGGGGGGGGTTGTACTTAAATTTGAGTGAAAATATTATGAAGCATGTTTCTGTTTTCTTGTCGAAAAATACAGCGTAGTGGATTGAGTATTATCATAGTGCATGAATGAAGCTAAATTGGCAGATGGTTCAAAGTTTTGCTGTGAATGTAAAGCACAGTGGAGTACATAGATTATTTTGCAGTCTTTTCATGTTGCAACAAAGGGACTTCTCTGGAACTGGCAATTCGATGGCGTGTCACCGATATTTCATTTCAACTGACATCTATTACTGTATAAAGGAGAGTGTCACTCAACATGAAGGGACCTCTTACATTGAACTATTGACAGTATTCTTCTGTGTTTGGCATAGTGTCATAGGATGGCTTGATATTGAGATGAAATCTATGTGTTTATTTCAGTTTTTAGCTCCGATATGCCATATGTACGGTATATATGAAATGAAAGCTATTCTCAGCGTTTTCTCAATGTTTCTCATACAATGGAGGTGATTCGTGCAAGCACGCTGTCTAGAGAAAACACTGTATTCTTATAGGCTGGAAAAATGTCTGTCATATATATGTATGTGTGTGTTTGTGTGTGTGTGTGTGTGTCTCTCTCTCTCTCTCTCTCTCTCTCTCTCTCCACTACTCTCTCTCTCTAACTCCCTCTACTCTGTAGGTATGTATGTACGTATGTACATACATATGTACATACTGGTATGTTCATACGTATGATCATATGTACATACATACATATGTATGTATGTATGTATATCTGTCCACTGCTGGTCTGATTTCTTTGAAATTTGGTATCCTTGTATCCTTCTGATGACCTTAGTTAAGTTCATTTAGATTGTTGTGAAATTTGCAATCTTGTATTTCTGGAGTAATTGGTCAAAAAATTCCAAAATAGTAAAAACAACGCTATCTGTACATGTACAGACTAAGTTTACAAGCTCAACACTGTGTACCTAGATATGCTTTGAGCAGGAAACAATACTTGATATTGAAAATAAAAAAAGAGGAAAAGAAATCATCAAAAGTGATAGCTACTTGCTTTTTAATGCAACTTGGGAGAAAGGGAACTACCGTTAAAGTCATTTTATAAGACGCATCTGCATTATAAGTCGCACCCTCCTTTGATTGACTTGAGTAGGATGAAATCCTTAAATTTTCAAAAATGGAAAACGTATGCATTATAAGTCGCACCCCTTTTCCAGCACAGCTGTCACACTACCAGCCACCATTGAGGTCGGCTTTATTCATCAAAAGTTGAAACTTTAAATTGTTTCACTTCACATATTTCTTAACCATGGGCAACTACATCCTCCAAAAGAGAACTACAATAAGCAAACTCTTCTTTTAATTATCTTTTAAAGTTATTTATTCAATAAAGGCAAACTTCTATCATTAGCCCCCCCACCTCCTTGAAAAAAATAATCTGAGAATTTTCATGTTATTAGTGGCAGGCCTCCTTTAAAAATGCAAAAAGTACATATTATAAGTCGCACCCCATCTCTTGAGAAATAATTCTGGTTCAAAATTTGCAACATCATAATAAAAGACGCGTCTTATAAAATGACTTTAACGGTATTGTAGTACCGGTATGTTTAGTTGAGTTTGCCACTTTTTCAAATTTGGTCTTTTTTGACTCATAATTCTAGCAACACCTATTATTTTAATTTTCTTAAATATTACAGCAGAGGTATATTGGGGGCTATTAAAGTCACTTGTTAAGTAGAGCAGGCTGTAGTTTCGTATCAGTTCAAGCAAAGCATATTTCATGAGTCCAATCCAGTGAGACAGGAAAATGTGAAAAGTGACTGTGTCCAATGAAGAAACTAAATCCATTATGAGCATGATAATTGAAAAAACTCTCCAGGCAGAAAAAAATTGCAATTAGATCGCATAATTAAAACGTGACAACATATAGCTGATATTAGATATGAAATGAGAAATATGAAGGAGTGATCACTTTCTGGAATAATGTTCATTTTCTCAATGTTTCACACATTTAATTGTCTACATAAGTATATCCATAGCAGACCAAATGTGTGCCTAGGGTCTTGTTAGGATATGACCAGATATAACAAGATTGCACAGCAGGATTACCATTACGAATGCATTAAAGTTAAAATTGAGTTCTTCATGTTTCATGGTTACAATTATTTCACTGTAAAACCATTTTCAAAATTTGCGAAAAAATTATATGATGATGAAGCGATTTGCTCTGTGATTTCTTCAATGGTATAGAAATCCATTTTGCCATGAAATTTTATGACATCCCGGTATACGGTAATAAAATTAAACCTCTTACAAAATGTCTTACAAGCTAACTGTTCTAAAGATACCTGTGGAAAACTTAAATAAACTGTCCCAAATATGTTTTCTTTTGATGTCCTGGAAGTCTTTCTCCAAATTCGTGAGTGGTTCAGTGAAGTAGAAACAAATATTGCTGTTACATGAATTCTTTGATCCATACTAGGGATGTGTTTGCTAAATAAAATAGCGTGAACCAAAGCATGATGTGGTCAGGGCAGAGATGGCAGTTCTGCATTGGTCATAAACGTTAAGTAATACTTGCCTCCAGAGGGCAGTATACTACCAGTATAATTGTGTTTGTATTTACCTCTTGAAGATGGATGTGAAAGTTGGAAGAGCAGTAATTTATCATTTGCAGAATGAAGGGTATTTTCATTTGGTTGTTTCTTTGCAAGAGCGAGAGACAGATAGACAGATAGACAGGCGAGCAGGCAGGCACATAGACAGACAGGCTGACACAGATAGCAGAGAGAAAGAGAGAGAAAAGAGGCAGGCAGATCACATTTAAACGCCAGTCTTTGTAGCTTTTATCAGTATTCAGTGTTCAACATGCAAAGTCAGACAGGTTCTTTGGACATTCATTCCATGTAAAGTCCAGTATCTTTATGGTCCCATAGCATTGATTATTGCATTGCATATCGTGTTACTATGGGTCATGGAGGGTGACCTTTTGCGTGTGCTACTGAAATGTCAAGGGGTAATGTCATTTTCTACTCTCAGCACGTAGACACAGTCTTTTTTACTACGTACAGTGCTTCATTACTGCATCATTACACACTCCTCTTTAGGGTTTGACTTAATTCATTGATCTCATAGGTTTCCTTGCGGTGTATGTTATCTGCTATTGGTACAGAAGCAATCAGGATTCCATTCATCGCGTGCGTTTGTATCACAGTAAAAATCGGCATGCTCAGATATAAATGATAAGTTCACGTAGACTTGCCAACAGCTAAATTTCATATCGACGGCATGTAATTATGATAAAATTTGATTATGGCATTTGTAATATTTGTTTACTTTAACCAATATGAAACCACTTTCTTAATTTCATCATGTACTGGCCCTGAGTGACCTGTTAAGAATGAATTTGCATGCACTAGAATTTAAATCATGTATACTATTATAGACATAACCAAATAACTTGAAAAGTTCACAGTATCAATTTAGCTTGTACTCAGTACCATTACAGGCTAACCCTCATGGAGGCGCTTACAATTGACAGCATATCCTGCTTCTAAAAATAGCGTGCTGAATTGTTTTAAGTTTCAAACCCTCTTCGAGTGAAAATTTAATAGGAAAAAGTAATCATAAAATGCAAATATAGCTGCGAGCAGCAATGACAAGGTTTCAATTCAATTCAATTCAATTCAATTACTTTATTATCCACAATAAATGTAGAAATTTGCCTTCAGGCTCATCATATACAAATTAAAATAGTACAACTAGCAAAAGCATTCTATAAAAAGGGACGCTATTACACATTGAAATGCTTAAAAACACACACAAGGTAGCGACATAGATACAAAAATTGAAACATAGACGGAAACAACAAAGGACCAACTGGAGGTTTAAAACAACTACATCGAGTTTGAGTTTAAAATTGAAACTGCTGATGGAAGAAATGACTTTTTGAAGAGGTTTTTCTTTGCACGAGGAACCTGAAAATGTCTCCGTGATGGGAGTTTCTGGAAGTAACCATGAAGAGGGTGATCAGAATCATTAACAATATTCTGCACTTTCCTTTTCACTGCCAGCTGGTAAAGGTTTACAAGGGAATTTTGACGACAGCCAATAATTTTTTCTGCCACCCTCACAATACGAGAAAGCTTGCTTCTGTTTCTGACAGTCAAATTTCATTACCACAAATGATATTATAGGTTAAAACACTCTCAATGAGGGATCTGTACACCATTTGTAAGATATTTTGACTCACATTGAACGATTGAGTTTCCTGAGAGGTATAATCTTTGTTGGGACTTTTTCGCTATATAGTCAGTATTTTCATCAATGTGAGTTTTTCATCTAGAAATGAACCTAAGTATTTGAAACATGAAACGACTTCAACAGATTCATCGTTGATTGTGACAGGAGTAAAATCCTGGCAAACTTTACAACCAATGACAAGCTCTTTTGTTTTACTAATATTCATATCTAAATAGCTATCTATGCACCAGTTCTTTAAAATTTCAACATTATGGAAATATGCAGAAAGAGAATCTTCCTTTTTGAGTAGCCCAACAAGAGCCATGTCATCAGCAAATTTGAACAAACAAGATATTGCAGTATTGCACCTCATGTGATCTGTGTAAATAGAAAATAGAGTAGGTGATAACACGCAACCTTGTGGAGCACCAACATTCAGTACAATTTCCTCTGACATGTAGCCATTTACACATACCCGTTGTGGTCTTTCTCTAAGAAAATCACTGATCCAGAGAATTATGTTGGCATCGACATTCATATTACTAAGACGTCTAAGGAGAACATATGGTTCAATGGTGTTGAAAGCGCTTGAAAAGTCTATAAAAAGAATACGAATGTATGCATTTGCGGATTCTAAATGTTGAGAAAGTAAATTAAAAAGAGTGATAGATGCGTCTTCAACCCCTCTATGAGCTTTGTACGCAAACTGAAACGGATCTAACTTATCAGCCACATTACAAAGCAAATGCTTCCGCACAATACCTTCCATACACTTGCTCAGAATTGATGTTAAGGCAATGGGACAATAATCATTCAGCTGCTTTGGGTTGGGCTTCTTTGGAACTGGAATAATTGTAGATGTCTTCCATGTACGGGGGACAACATGAAGATTTACCGTAATAACATCTGGAAAATGTAGGAAAAAATGGGACCGAGTTGTCTGGCACAATTTTTCAACAGAAGTCGCAGCATTAGAGCAATACAAGAATTAGATATGCACATAATTAATGAGGTACGCAATGTGGTGTCATAAGGTCTCCAATCATACCAAATATGAAGGGTATAGCATTTGTGGTTACTGAGTTATGCATATATATGTATATTCAAGGTCAAAGGTCATCGAGGTCACATGACATTTTGTCAAAAAAATTGTATTGCTAAGTTATCCCTATATACCAAAAATCAGACCTCTAGCTCTATTTGCTGGCTCAGAATATGTGCAAAATTAATGAGGTACAGGATGTGGCATCATAAGGTCTCGCATCATACCAAATATGAAGGGTGTAGCACTTGTGGTTACTGAGTTATGAACATATACTTATATTTAAGGTCAAAGGTCATTGAAGTCACATGACATTTTGTCAAAAAAATTGTATTGCTAAGTTATCCCTATATGCCAAAAATCAGACCTCTAGCTCTATTGGCAGGCTCAGAATTAGATATGCACATAATTAATTAGGTACAGGTTGTGGCGTCATAAGGTGTCCCATCATACCAAATAGGAAAAAGTAATTATAAAATGCAATTACGTGAAAAATATGTCATTTATTATTATTTTCTGTTAATATTGGAAAATGTGTGTCTGTAGAGTTTAATCAAATTAAAAATTTTCTGTGGTGGCATACTTTGGGAAAATATAAACACAGTGTTATAAATCAATACCATTAGCTATTTTACCACAGAAACTCCCATCTCTCAATGGTTGTGTGAATGGCTGTGTGGTTTTCATCATTTTACTAGGTTTTAACCAGTCATAGTGGACAGTTTGAAGGTACAGAATGGGTGACCAGTTTTGCATTTGTTTATATCATTCTATACAATTCAGCAAAACTGAACATTGAAGATATCTGGGTGGTCTACTCCAACGTGTGAAACTGGGATGAATTTGCAGCAATGTTGTTGTTTGATAGTCATGCATGTTAACAGTACAGTGTTTGTGGATTCATGTGTATCATTGAAAAGAGTCCAAGCCCCAACTTAACCTTAATCACCATGACAAACAATGATTTTGGTCCAAACCATGTTGGTGAAGGGTTGAGTTCATTTACTGAAATTGGCATCCAAGCATCAGTTCAAATACATTCAATGAGAAAATGAAATACACAAGTGTGCTGGTATGTAGTCATACGTAAGGATAATAGTCGCAACATACCGGTACTGTGGAGCACACAACAAATTTCCCAGTATTAACTCTACTTTCCCCATTCCATACATGCTAAGGGACCGTCTAAGATTGTCGCATACATTCAAGAAACGAAATTCTTTTGTTTGCATCAAATCCCCTCCTCCTCCCTAAACAAAAGTTCAAAAGTGCAAAATGTTGTTGTCTGAGAGTGCAATGTAGCATTTTGCTGTAGCTACTGAAGAATATGTATCCACTGAGCACATTACATCATCACGTAATCGATTAAATTTGAGTACCAACCATACATGAAACGAACAAGTTGAAAACAGTTACAGCAAAATTTGTGAGTACAAGTGTACACTTTTTTTATTTTTAAACACAATGACAAAGAGTACTTGTAATCACAACATAAAATTGCAAAAGTAAAGTTCACTAATTGAATGAAGGTCAAATCCCCTCCCCCGTAAAACAGATTTCGCTTTTTGAACTTATGCGACAATCTGAGACAGTCCCTAACTGTTGACATTTTTGCCTTTAATGTGTTATGTAACGGTATATGATGAAAATTTTGCACTTTTATCAGGTCAGAGGCCCAAGAAAACAAAATTGCAGGATTTCCTGTAACATCAACATAGTTTCAAGAAACCACTTCATAGGAAATTTTGAAAAACAAAAAAAAATATTTCAGCCGTGGTTTAAATTCCCCTGAAAGACATATAGTTTACCCTTTATAAATGTGTTTTTGTCCTGAGTCGAGTGGCTGTCATTTATATTATTTTATCATTCCACAGCATTCAGTGTTTGATTACTGCAGGATGTGTTTGGTTCATTGCTGATACAGTTAGTTTATTACTCATACTGAAACCAGTCTGATAGGCAGGGGAAAAATCAACTAATATACAAGGAAATAGTTTTCCTTATTTTTCCAAGTAATTTTCTGAAGTTGTTTGTGCCAACCACTGAGTCATTCATGGACATCATTCGACAGCTAGTGATCTCATTTAAACCTGGTGCTGTACTGTTAACCGCGCTGTAATTTATAAAGGTGTTCATTTTGAAAGCAACCATTGCAATCAATGTGGGAAGTTCAACATTTGGGGTTAAGTTGTGGGAAGTTCAACAGTTGGGGTCAAGTTTAGGGAAGTTGTGTTGTGAATCAGATGTGGTGGTTTTCTGTCCTAAAGTTTAAAATGTGATGTGATTTCATCTAGTGCTGAATTTCTTCAATAAATAAATCAATTTATGCAAAGTGCCTTAGTAAGCATCGCTTAGTTGTAAATCTAATGACATTGGCATCTTATCAATGGAGAATGATTAACCTAAAAATATCAGGCACTGTATGATTAATTTAGTGTTTGTGAAACTTGCTTTAAACTGGTAAACAGGAAACAATCACGGAACCTATGACATGTGAAACAGTTTCATTACAATTGGTTGACCCATCCTTACACTTCATATTTCTCAGTTTTACTCTTTCTCTCTGTAAAATTGAAATCTAATTACACACTATGTATTTTGATTTGTTTTGTTTCATGAGATCACTGTCACATATTCAGAGTCTTTTATGAAAGCCTTGATAGCAAAGCCTAAAATTTTATATTTCTAAATAAAAAATCTGCCACACTTTCTTGCTTTTATGAAATATTGACACCATATTTTGAAATAATCTCTTCTCTTTCTGTATTTCAGTGTTCCTTCTTACCTAGATTTACAATTGAAATAGAGACTAAGTACGAAAATAACAGTGGAACTACCGTCAATGTAAGTACATGACGTTGTGTGATCTAAACCTTCCATTACTGTATTTTGCAGAGGTAGCTATTGCTGTAATGTGCAAATTTAAGTTTACAGACTAAGCAATGGTAGCAAGTGTCAATTTTGTTGCAGTCAGCCATCAGCATTTTCATGTATCACAGTAAATAAATGTTGACATTCTGCTCTCTGCATTATTTGTGATTACAATCACTTGTAAAACAACTGAATTTCAAGACCATGCTATAGAGGGCGCTATCAGTAATGTCATTATTTCCTGTGATCTCTTTATCAGGTTCATAACCTAACTCAAGAAGAACTCATAAACAGAGAAGTGATAGATATAGACATCGCTTATGATGAATTACCTGAGAAATATTTCAAGGAAAAAGAAGTAAGATCACGATCTGTGATTTCCTCTTTCAATGAAATCTGTGCATCCATAATTTTGTGTGATGTCAGTGTCAGGAGAAACGGCATTGTTGATTGTAAATTAATTCCACAGAAGGGGAAGAAATACTCCAACTAGTATAGTATCATGCAAATCAGGTCAGAACAAAGAATGGTCAAGGAAATTGTTGTGAACCTAAAAATTGCACAACATTTATTAGAAAGAAAAAGTTTAATCCATTGGAGTTGCCCAGCCCTGATACTGTTGATGGTTTTTTAACAGCAGTATCATCAGCCAAACATGCAATTGACTAATTTAATGTTATATGAGACTTTTTTGTGAGTCTATTTGTCAGTTTGCTCTAAAACAAATTACACAGTGAGGTGAGCGGCCTTATTGAAAGTTGCGCCGAAAACAAAACACTGAGAATAGAGTCCTGTCAAGATATCTATCACTTTATGAGTGCAGAATACATCACTTCATGTTTCCCTGCTATGCAGTTGTGTATGTCATAATATTTGTAATTGCATTATGTGTAATCATTGTGTTCTGGTATTTACATAACTCACAACTCAAATAGACAAGAGTAAAGTTTTCAGTTAAAGTATAACATACAGTAGCACATTCTCAGATCTCAAAAAGACAACTTTCTGTTTAATGCTTGCGGCTCCGTCTTTAGATTGTAGTCCAGTTTGGCACACAGCAAAACTTAGCTGAAGCACAGTTCCTTCACACACAACTGTGGCTGAAGGAAACTCTGAACAGAGTTATCATTGATGCCCACATCACACTGTCAGATCATGCCAGCATTTAATACTCTGTTCTATTCTCAATTCCCATGCTGTGAATTATCACAAAGGGTGGTTAGTTCATCAGTGAGTCAGTGAAATGTCTCACTGCTTGGTTTTACATACCGCTTCAGAAGATACATATCTTCAGCATATGCCAGGGTTGAGATCACCAATAAATATGGTATGGTATGGTGTGCCAATGACAGCACGTGATCAATGAGGACTACAAAAAAATAGTTTACAATGTTACAGAGAGTGGATTTGTTTTACCGTTTGTAAGAATGAAGACATGACGTAGCCGTGTACTTCATAAAATCATGTGTTGTCTCGCTCTTGTAATTTTACAGGATTTAAAAAA
Source organism: Ptychodera flava (assembly GCF_041260155.1). Taxonomy (NCBI): domain Eukaryota; kingdom Metazoa; phylum Hemichordata; class Enteropneusta; family Ptychoderidae; genus Ptychodera; species Ptychodera flava. Next base: position 942,247 of record NC_091942.1, on the reverse strand, counting down.
ATTCAAATCTGTCAAAACAGGCAGAGGACCGCTGGAGAAAGGCTGGCGAGTAAGTTATTACGAACTTCACGTTTCTGTAAATTTGACTTTCAAACAATAGATTTTTTTATGATATTCGGAAAAATAGCATCATTTTTCATCCAAAGCCATAATGATTCAATAACACAGTATTTGATTTTTTCCTTAATTTTTTAATTTTAGTTTTTGAATTTTTTTGACAGGCAGAAAGATAACGACAAAGATTTCACTGTACAGAACTCTACAGTCCATACTTGTGTACTGCATCGTAAAATTTGTTTGTGTCCAATTATTTTCATGCCAACATATATATGAGAAAAAGGAGAGATGCAGCCCGTCTAGATCAACACATGCAAGGATTAGGAACACACATTTTTCTTTGTTTTCGCTTATGCTGAATTTTTCATTTTGTGTTTCCCTTTCTTTACATGTATGTGATAAAAACCTAGAATGACCATCTTTATGTATGGTGATTCTTCATTCTGCATTGATAGTTTTTGCTACATCTCTTTGTATTAATAGTTAGTTTTGCTACATTTATTTGTATCAATAGTTAGTTTTGGTACATCCATTTATATTGTATTGGGATATCTAGATGTGTTTCATGAGTCCGAGTGGAATATCCAACATACAAGTACTGAATGACATGATAGCCTATTAGTGTGTGTTGACAAAACAAGTGTTATGCTTGCTGACAAGTCAAGGAAGTTAATTTGCTATCACTGGTAATACTGTCTGTGAACAATCATGTTTCTAGAGTATCTAAGCTTAGAAGATGTGCATTCATTATGTTTATGATGTAAAATAGGTTTAGGCATTTCAGGAGGAGTATTTTTTCTCCACGGGTACCTTTTATTTTGCAATGACCACAATGTTTTATTGTCCTGCAGGAAACATCTGACCCCATCATGTGTTCATACAAACTGGTCAAGGTCAAGTTTGAAGTGTGGGGTTTCCAGACCAAAGTAGAGAGTTACACTCATGCAGTAAGTACACCCCTCTGTGTACTGTCAGTATGCCCAGCAATTTAAAGCTGCTTTTAATGATAATCGGCATCCTTTCAGCTGTTTTCCATCATGGGTTTTCCCTCTTTTAATGAAGCATCAAAATGGTGATTTCCAAGGAATAACTGGATGAAAGCAAAGATGGTAGAGATACTACAGCTATATTGTAAGGCCAGGAAGAAAAAATAGATTGTTCATCGGAATCGCCGCTTCTACTTTGGCATATTTGGAATTTTTTTTTGATCGCTGCAAATTCTTACTTCCGCATTACAAATATTTTTAGTACTGCCGCTGGTGGCGCCCTACACTTTGTCGGGTTTTTGCGGGCACGGGATTTTGAATGAGACTTCCGACGTGTTTGGACTTCAATAGTTGACCGCCAACACGTTGTTGTGACGTCTGAATTTGGCGAATCACGGCGCAAAGTGGGTCGATTTGGCCAGAAATTTCCTCGTTTTGTAAAGGTTAGTACATGTCACATCATGAGTATTAATTTGATCGCCAACATTCGACGTGATGGCCAACAGTTAGTTCCAAAGACGCTATTCAGTGTTTGTCCTGATATTACGTTCGGCGATTTGTTCAACAAGATCGTGACAGCAGATGGACGGTGCATCCGATTGAATGAAAATTGCATCGAAAGTATAAAAATTTACGGCAATGACAAAACACATGGTTGCGTCGATGTTAAAGTATCATTTGAAGCTTGCTGTTTCTATTGTGGAGTACAAGACAGCCTTCTGAATGATGACTATATAACTTCACTCCGATCACAGAACAGTGTTGTTAGGCCATTGTGTAAAATGTGTAGAGACAGTGGTAAAGAGGCCAAAACATGGGGCAAAAGTAAAATGAAAAAACTCAGATGCTAGGTCCCACCAGGACAATATTAAAGGACAATACTGAATTGTTGGATTTCAGTGATTTGCTGTACATTTCAGTTTTGTTCTGAGAGAATGTTGAAATACTTAGAATATGTTGTGCAAACACTATGCTATTGTTGGGAAATATAGTATTGAATTCAGTTACCAGTATCAGTGTTTCATGTCTGAGATATTTCTGGTAAAAAGGGAAACAATTATCTTGCCTTGTCCGCATCTGTGCAAAAATGCCAGAGAACCACGTTTACCTTTGGCAAAATAAAAAATAAAAATAAAAATTTTCGCTCGCCGCTCCTGGAACTTAGTCCAAAAAATCCGATGTACAAGATTTTTTTTTCTCTGGCCTAATCAACATTTTTTTTTGAAAATTGAAAATAAGCTGATGCCTGATTCATAAGGAAGGGGCTGTAGATGATAAAAACATGTGCATGGTAAACGCAATTTTGTGTTTGGGGTTTTTCGATTACCGTGCACCAAAATTGCACTACATGTTTTCATATCGCAACATCCCTCTACCAACATGCCAGGGATGGGGGAGGTGGGGGAGGTGGCATGGGTTGGTAGTGTGATTTCAGAGCAACATAATTACCGATTGTAGGTATGCTTATACAGAATAAGGCTTGGTTGGATTTTCGCACTTCCAAATTTTTGTTTAGGGAAGGGGGAGGGTTGTGGCCAAACACACTTAGTTGCGTTTACCTGCACATAATTATCCACGGCCCCTAAGAAGTTATATGAATTCATGGGTCAAGGGTCAAGATGTCAAACAAGCCTGAACACATCAAGTTGAAGGGATTGAGTGTGTTTGAGTTTGTTAGTAGAACAAGAACATTGACATGATATATACAAAAAAAGACTGACATAAAAGACTTTTTCACTCTACCAGTTGATCCCAGTATATATGATTTCAAAATCTTTGTACTTTTGGACATTTCCGAACAGTCAATTTTGATGTGCTCATATTTGTACAACAGTCTTTCCAAACTTACAGAAGATGATGTTCATCTGTTTCCATGACAGACTCATGATGGCACCAGTTCATTTTCAGCTTCCAACTTCCTCATTAGTGCCATTTGTGAAACAGAAAATCTTTAGAGCTATCAGCTCATGACTGATCTGATGTGATTACTGGTAGTTACAAACCAAAGATAAATCAGAATCAAAGGTTACTTAACATCATGAAAATATCTGAAACTAAAAGGACGATATTTTTATTAAATTTTCTGGAATCAAACTCTCTGATTTGAAACAAACAAAGATTGGTATAGTGATATTGGCGGTAGCTAGCTACGAACGTAGTTAATAAACATGGGAGGGCACAGTCCTCAGGATTGAAAGTTGGCTCTTTAATTTATAGATATAGACATGCCTTTCTATCATATGTTCTGTTATGCATTATATTACAGCCTTGTCAATATCAGTGAATTTTGTGATACCCACCACCCTCCCACCACCATGATTATTACTGATAATGTATCCAATCACCAGTTAGTGTAGCCCAAATGTTTCTGCATCTAGAATCTAGAAATTCACTGGCACTGCCAAAACTGTACAATGATAGCAATAATGTACCCCTTCCTGGCCCATAATGGACTCAAGAAAACTTTGCACTCCATAATGTATTCAGCTTGGTACTCGGTCCAGAAATTAGTAAATTATTGTGTAATTATCCAATTGTTGCCATACAGCCAGTACAAAATGTTGTACAATGATTGCTTAACATTTCTGCATTTCCATAAAAGTAACTAGTCACTTCTGTACTCTGTGAGAGAGATTGAGCATTGTATTTATAACCTGTTAGAGTATTTAAGATAGATCAGGTCTCAGGGACAGATATTCAGACTCTCAAACTTTTACAATTCTTTTCTGATATACCAGCTCTTGGTGTAAGAAAACTTTTCACCAGCTTAGTTTTTAGAAGTTCGAAAATTTTATTTTTCCTCCATAGAGTTAACACAGGAATGGCAGCCATTTTGAATTTTAAATATCGGTAAATCTTGGCTTATATGTTTCTCTAGTACCAAAATTTGTACGGTGACCCCTGATTTGATTCTTGATATAGGAAGAGAATGGCTTAGCAAAAGTTTAAGTCTTTCACTTTTGAGGTGCATACTACCTTAAAAGAAGTGTTTAACACTTTCTTTGTCTTTCCTATAACACCAGGCCATACGGGATATTCTGTTACTTGGACATAGACAAGCATTTGCTTGGATAGATGAGTGGATCGGTAAGTAGAAACCTCACGGCACAAACATCAACAAAAACTAAAACCTACATCATGAAACTATTGAAAACTGCAGAGGATTCCTGGCAAGGTTCATTTGCCAAGATCTAAAAATAAATTACATGTCGGAACTTCATCTTGATATATATATATATTTCTCTATAAGAGATAAAATTTCTGAATCTGAATGTCTGTAACTTGCTGTAGATTGGTTTGTCATCTTTAAATATTGAAGTTGAAGTTATGACACAGTACAAAATGTTCCACAATTCTGCAGTAAATTTTTTTCTCAAATCCTGACGTATCCATTGTACAAGATTTTGTAACAGTGCTTTGCTTGAAGACAGTGTGATAGTGCAGCCAGTTCACTGATATGCTGTTCTTAAAAACCACTTTTAGCTGTTATTCTACCTATGTCAAGTGTAGCATTTACAGTAACTCTTATTTTCATTATTTTGCCAGCAAAAAAATGCACATTTTTTTTTTATTTCTCTCACTCGGTGTACTTTTGTGATTCCTCCATCCATATTTCCTTATCTTGATCACTGTCACCCTCAGTTTTATTTCAAGTTGCAACCATAATAGTAATGCATTGATGGTGATAAAAGTTACAATGATAACCAGATATGAACTGAAAATGCTCACGTGTTTCATTATATATTGCAGTTTTGTGTAAATTTGAACTTTGCCACATGTTTGCAACTTCATTGAAAGTGTTATGATCAACATAATGAATAACATTCACAACAGATTAATTCTAAATCCAAGTATATATCCCCAATCAGGAAAGTTCATTAAAATATGCAAATAAGCAATTGACTGAAATGTTCTCATTAAATATGCAAATTAGGAATTGGCTGAAGTAAAAATGTTAAATAACTTTTAATAATATCGTATCACAGTATCTTTAATGTACAAAGCAATTTGTCAGCTTTGGTCTGGTCAAGACAGATAAATATCCTTAATTAGGAAAGTTCATTAAATTTGCAAATAAGAATTGGCTGAAGTAAAAATGTTTGATGACTCTCAATGTTGTATCATAGTATCCTTAATGTACATAGCAAGTTTCATCAAATTTGGTTGAGTCAATACCGATAAATATCCCTAATTAGGGAAGTGGCTGAAGTAAAAAAGTTTAATGACTTTCAATAATGTTGTTTTATAGTATCTTCAATATATGTTGCAAGATTCATCAACTTCGGTCGAGTCAATTCAGATATATATCCCTAATTAGTGAAGTTCATTAAATATGTAAATAAGGAATTGGCTGAAGTAAAACTGCTTAATGATTTTCAATAATGTTATATCATAGTATCTTCAATGTACATAGCGAGTTTCGTCAACTTTGGTCGAGTCAATTCAGATATATATCTAATTAGGAAAGTTTATTAAATATGCAAATAAGGAAGTGGCTGAAGTATAAATGCTTAATGACTTTCAACAATGTTATATCATTGTATGTTTAATGTACATAGCAAGTTTCATCATTTTTGGTCAAGTCAATTCAAATAAATATGCCTAACTTCAAAAGTTCATTATATATGCAAATTAAGAGTTTGATGAAGTAAAAATGCTTTAATGACTTTCAATAATGTTAAATCATAGTATCTTAAATATACATACCAAGTTTTGTCAATTTTGATCAAGTCAAATCAGATATATATCCCTAATTAGGAAAGTTCATTAAATATGCTAATTATCCATTACCTTTTATGTCACCCCTTAATATCTTTCACAGCTGATATATCTTGGTGTGATCAACATTTGTAGCAAATCTCATTAAATTGTGTGCAGTCGTTGTCAATGTATATCTGTTTTTTCTAAAATCATTAATTATGCAAATGAGCAAAAAGTAAGCAAGCCACACCCACCAAAAACTAATCAGTTCTAGCCATTTGCAAACTGAATCTATGTACCAGATTTGATTCTGATCTGATGAGCCGTTTTTGAGATATCGAGCACACAGACAGACAGACGGACAGACAGACAGACAGACAGACACACACACAGACAGACATGCACACGTGAGCAAAAAATCACTGGTGTCACAATTGCCCTGCCTGATAATCACTTGTCCTTCCAATAGTAATCAGTGTTATGGTGTCTGGGTAGTTCAGGTCAAGAAGGGCCAGTCTGTATATTGCTTGCCTCAATCATAAAAGTGGACCAGAAAATCCAGTCATGAAATATTGCAATGCCATTGTAGCCTTCTTCCTCTTATTCACTTCATATCAAACATTATATGAAAAATCTTTCATAGTGCAGATTTTTATAGATTTATGCAAGTTAATATTTGACAGAAAATACCAGAAATGGAGACACAGAAGCAGTGAAAATCCACTGAGAGTAAACACTGATGAATCTGAAAGGAGGACAGTACATTTTAAAACCCTAATATGGCAATAAAACCATTTCCCTAGAGGAGTTAAAATGTTGCAGTAGTGCAAATAAAAACACAGACAAACCGGATATGCAAGATAAAAACCTAGCAATGGAGTGGTAAATAACAGAAGTTTTCAGTGCCATCCTTTATCAACCTGTTCCAACCTGCATACAGTTTGTCTTTTGCTCGTAACCTGTGAGTGTCCGTGTCTGTGTATGGTTATGTTTGTGTGTATCTATGTCTGTGTGTGTGTGTAGTGTTTACTATCTGTTAGACTTGCCCAAAGTTTGTTGGCATATAAATGTTCAAACAAAGTACATTGAAGGAATAAACATCAGCAGGCTGGTGCGTTGGTGGGGAGGTGATTGCGAAATTGCAGTGATATACATTGGCAGATTAGCATAGGTGGGAGACTTAATGCAAAACCCAGCTAGTAACTACTGCATAGACCTGAGAAAAGCCAAGTGACTAGATGACCAGTCTAGCCATCTGGGCATGTGTATATGTATCTGTTAATCTGGTTAATAAACAAACAGATTTTAGTTTTACTTTTTGAACATGTCTTCTCTAACCTTTGCAGTGAACTTCGGGGTCAAATAAAATATCCCCATGAAGTTCTTTTAGTCCAATCTAAGGGTTTGACAAGAATGTCTCCACAGCATGGGAAACTGATCAATCATGTTGATTTTAGTTCAGTGGTAAGAGCAGGTCCGTCTGATCTTTTGCAAAATACAAAACTGGTGCAACATTCTGCAAAATCTCAAAGTCATTATCAATCCACACTTTCTCGTTCAAATTCAAATTCATGCCATAAACTCAGTGCTCTTCTGAGACCTCTAACCATGACTGTGAAATTAGAAAGAAACTTCTATATAAAGTACTCCATGTTTGTTTCTGTGAGGTGGCAATTTTCGACTTCCTTGTCTGGTTTTCAATTTTGCATGAACACTATGCATGGGCATATCTCCCTCATTGATTTCAGTAAATGTGTTTCTCTGTCCCTATCCCATATTTCCCCGCTATTCTCTCTGTTCTGCACGTTTTTCTATTTGTGATTTATTCACTGCCAGTTAAAAAAAAAAAAAAGAGAAGCACAAAATATTTTTCTAAATTTCCAAGCAGACTGACAGATCTAGCCCCACTGTCTGCTGTTTTTTCCTTACCAGACATGACAAAGGAAGACGTGAGGCAGTTTGAGTCTCAGCAACAGACGGAGACCAATATCAAACTGGGTGGAGGGCATGGAGACGACAGAAAAACAAGAAAAGAAGATAGAAAGAAATCTCGCTAACACCCACTGCAAGCCTGCATAAAATGTTCAAACGCAAAAAAAAACTTTGTAAATAGTGTAAATATAGTCGTCAAGTCACACCAAAATTTCCCGTGTGTCCACCATCTTTTTTTCTCTTCGTCAGACATGACTAAAGAAGACGTCAGAAACTATGAGAAGAAACTTCAGGAGGAGACGAATCAGAAAGTGGGTTCTGGAGGTGCAGCAGATCAGTCCCAGGCCAAACCACTTGACGAAGAAACTCTCAGACAAGCTGAAGCATCCGCTGCTACACCTGCTACACCTACATAAAGATAAGACGATCCAAACAATGTTCGTAGATGAAGGACATTTGGAATTTTTTAATCCATTGAAAATTTGAATTGGTAAATAGGGGTTGGTTAGGTTAGATACAGGGAGGGAAAATAAACTGAAATCCAACAATCTTGAAAGTTCTTGTTCTGATGTTACTCGTAGGCTTCAGAAAGTTTTCAGGTTACAGTGGGTAAAATTTTTCTTCTTTAGTTTGCAAAGTCAGCTCGAACAAATCTTCTGAATTGACAATATTCCAGTGTCTGCATTGTATTTTGATGAATTCCATGGAAGCTATCACCAAACATAAACAAGTTATAATGCCACTTATATGATCTCTTCCTTATGAGCAATTATAAGCCAACATTAAACTGTTCATCCAAATTTCCTATACTACGTCCAATGTCGTTTGGCATAACCATTGTGATGAAGGGGTTAACAGATGCAGTGTGTCAGTCTTTTAGAATGAGGCTATATTCCATCATTTTCATTTGAGGTAGGGGGCGGGAGCAAATATATCAAATTTTGCACCATTCACAATGCAGTCTGTTATACCTCAGGACATCTTTAATTGTACCAATCAGAGAATTCTACCTGTTTATTTAGCAAGGACATCTTTAATTGTACTAATCAGAGAATTCTACCTGTCTATTTAGCAAGGAACAGTAAATTTTCACTTTCCACAGAAAGAATTATACCCTTACCTGTCCTAGGCAGGCAGGCTGGCATTTGTTTCCCACTGGGATTTTTTACTGTCCAAGTTTACCCACTCAGCACTACAATTCGGCATTCCATGTTTCTATTCCAGTGTAGGAAGTAGAAGGGCAATGTCAATGTTCAATGTATCTACCATATTTGCACAGTGATGTTTTCCTAAATGTTTTCTAAAATGAACAAGAGCAATGGAAAAGAAAAGACTGAAGTTAGTTCTGTGATTATCCGTTAGTTGAAACAATGACAATCTATGTCTTGTACCAACTTTATTAATCAATCAATTTTAAGTCTTTCCTTAGGTGTCACGGGCCTTGGGTGCAGAAATGTACAATACTTTTCTGGTCTATTGATTGTGAGGACTTATTTTGAAGCCATTGGAATAAGTAAATCTTTCACCATCTAATTTTGCAAAAATCCTAAATTTGATTTTTCTCATTGAGTTAACATCGGAATGGTGGCCATTTTGAATTTCAAGTACTGGTAATGTTATATAATTTGTTTTTCTTGTACCAAAATTAATGTTTGGACCTCTGATTAGTATTGTTATTCTTTATTTGGTAAGAGTGGTTGAAAGTTTCCGTCAGAAATATTTTATCAAAAGTTTGAAGTCATTCAGTTTTTAGATGGGTACAACCTTAACATTGAGAACCTGATTGTGTCAAATGTCTTTTGATATAACAATATGGCAATAATTCTTTGAATGTCAAAGTCTTCTAGTTTTTTTAAATTTGAAAACGTGTAGTTAGCTAGTTGAGAGTTTAGTTACCACACAGCTAGTTTGCAATACTTAGGTAGTATTGTTTTAGCTTGTATCAACCTGGCAGCATTTACCATAGTTTGTTTTATATAATATTAGCATGTAAAGACTTTAGTTGCTTCTAAAGACATTGTATACATGTATTCTTGATTCTGTTCACTGATTTGAACTTTAATCAGCAAATTCACAGTTCCTGCTGACCATAGACAGTTTAACCAAAGGGAAGTTAAATTCCACAGGGTTATAATCAACTCAGATTGATCATCACACTTTGAAAATTGGACACAAATTACAAAAAATGATTTCACTCACAAAAAAAAAAGGATTTCGTGAACCTATTGGAGATCTGCAGTTCTTAAATGACTTAGAAAATAATAGTCTAGAATTTTCAAATAATGTTTACTGATTCTTTAACGTTATCAAAATGATTCTATAACCATGTTTTGAGATTCTCATTATCAAAGCTAGACTATGTGTCCTTATTATCAGGTCCTATTTCAGTGCATCAAAGTTTAACAATAACTAAATGTCTTTTAAAGTTAAGTTGTTGTTCTGGAGATTGTGTTTTCAACGCAAGGGATTCCATACTTGTTGCTCTTTGAAGCACATAACTTCAGTTCTTCACAATATCTTTCTGCAGTGATTAAACAGAATCAATTCCACTTTTAAAAGTAATGCGGTTAGATCTTCAGTGGTCCCAATATCAGCCCTTCCTGGGTAAACCAATTGTGTGTGTGTTTGTAGGGATTACCCCCCTGGCCCAGTCAATTCAAATAATATCAGCCCTTCCTGGATAAACCAATTGTGTGTGTATGTTTGTAAGGATCACCCCCTGGCCCAGTCAATTCAAACATAATATCAGCCCTTCCTGGGTAAACCAATAGTGTGTGGTTGTAAGGATTTTACCCCCTAACTCAGTCAATGCAAACACTGAGTCAACAGTTTGCAATTTATGTATATTTGCAATAGACAGTTTACCTTAAAATTTACATGCTCATTAACATTAATATTTTGCATGAATGAATACTGATTAGGTGATGCTTGAAGTGCAAGATGGAAGATCTCTTGAATTAGTTCTCATAAATAAAATGATATTAAAATCTTGACAATTCATAGCAAAGGAAATCCAATAAACTGCAAAGCTTTAAGTCTCTTTTCCAGTTCTCGTTAACTTCTTGCAGTATAGGAAATTGATAAGTTGAGTTGTTAATATTATTAGCATCTAAATACTGAAAAAAGATCCTTGTCCTCTTTCAGTGTTTCCTTACGTAATACCTCATTATCATGAATGCACTTGACTGCACTGATCTCTTCTGTCCCTTGGACTCAAAATCATGAAGATAAACGTCCATACACTGCTCCGGTGACTTCTATGAATTGGATTCAACAGGCAACAAGCAGGTCCATTTTGCTATAGTCATGTGATAATGGTTCTGAATTCTGATTGGATAGGTCAATACATCCCACTTGTCTAATTGGTTATCGCCACGTCATGTGATTAGACTTCTGTGATGAATAGGAGACTGGACAAGCAGCTGAATGGCACAAATCAGTATTATTGGTCAAAATGTTATAGGACAATGTCTGTGTGGTCTGTTATGATCATTTGATTATATGTTATGAAAGACCTGTGGCTTGAAAAGAACATTTGTTTTGCTCCAACATAGTTTACCAATGTTGTCAACCCATAGATGCAGCTGTATTGGCTGTTAAACAATCATCATCATATTTACTGATCAGCATGTCATGACATAAGTATTACATTACAGAAAAAATGCAAATTTTAAAATATGGTATCTATCGACACGATAATATACATTGTATATAATCACTGACTTTTGTTGTTTATTTATCACCTCAGATGTTGGATGTAATAATGTGAATCTCTGCAGTGTACATGTTGTGAGCAAATAGCACATAGAGGACTTTAAATTGTTGAAATAAAGATATTTATTTTACTAGACTTGAAATGAGAACATATCTGTAAAAGATATTGCAAAGTAAAATGTGTACAAAAAATGACTTTGTTACAAATTTAGATCTGTATTACAGGTATACTGTCACCTGTTCCTATTTTGCCACAGTTACCATGGAAAGAGAAAATCTAACCAATCACAGATTTTAAGCGGGTGGCCGCTTTATAAAAACAGCGCCCTCAATGGGCATTTTGAATACCAAGGAACGCCTCTTTGACCATATATGGGCATATTTAGATTACAGGTGACTGTATACCTTTAATATTACATCATCTGGATAACAAATTCATCATTTTTTTCCTTCAGGAAAATAGTTTTTACGTTTCAAGCATAGCTTATTGAAAATAGGATCTTTTTTATCATAATAATATCTTTTGTGAAAAAAAACTCTACTTGTATTTATCAAAGTATTAGTAGGCACCTTCAGGAAAGAATTCTAAAAGAGAATTCACTGGTGTTTACATATTTCAACTCTTCCTGTAATGGTTGGTATTTATGAAAAATCTTTCATGCATGGAAAAGCTTGCAAAAAAACCTGGAATTTTTCTCCGTGGTTCTCAAGATGTGTCTATGCATTTTGTCATGTTGAAATAATTTTTACAGTAAAGAAGAGTTTCTATCATGTAAAATGAAAATCTATTGTGTAAATTTTCTGCTCAAATTTACTGTATATACTAAAATTATAGAGACGTGTTACACTAATACAGGTATTAAAGGGTGACCTTTTTAACTTCTCTGAAAATGATCAGTTTTTACCCATGATGCAATGGTTGAGTCCAATCTTGGACATGAAAGCAATTTCGCCAAAGATGTATCAGTTTAAAAGTAACAGCAACATATGAATGTTGAGGAACCATACCCAGTAAACTTCATCAAACTTTAAATGAAAGATCAGAGCCAGTCTTGATTAACCTGATCCATTTTCCCTTTGTATGGTTTGTCTTTGCCGTAGAAAGCATAGAATTGTACTTCACCTGAAGATGAAAGAGTTAAGCCATGATTGCAAAATGTTTAACAAACAGTGCTTGGTCCAAATAAATTTCAAAAAAGTAGCAATTGCACCATGGGAAGACAACGTCAAGGAGATAGAGAACTATCATCATTTTAGGATCCATTTTGAGACAAAGGCTGTCAGAGACTGGTACCAAGTGTGTGAGGTAGCAAAAATACCTACAGCAAGATAGGGTTTGGAATTTGTAAAGTATTCCATGTGAAGTGCTGAGACAAATTTTACAAATTTGACAGTTGGTTTATATTTAAGCATTTTCCTGAGTTCATATTCTGTATGTGAAATACAGTGTCATGTACAACTCAGAGTCATGCCTGATTGACCAAAGTTCAAAGTTCAACTTTATATCAAGACCTGAAAGTAAGTGTGTTGTGCTTTACCTGAGTGTCAGTTCAGACAAGAATTCATTCGTCAACAATACATTACACTGTGTTGACAAGGCTAATACTTGGCATTTCACTGTACAAGAGTCAGAATAGATGACTGTTGAACAGAAATGGTGAATAATTTCAAAAATTTAAGTTCTGAAAAGTAGCATATAGGATTGATTTCTAATCAGGGCTCAAAGTTGGTATCTTGTCAGTCTTGGTGATAATAGTCTGAGAGCAATTAGAAAGTCAGTGTATCTCAGCAAATATGGTATGTTGACAGTATTGTAAAGGCCATGTTGTCAGCAATGATATCTTGACCAGTATTGTAATGGCCATGTTGTCAGCAATGATATCTTGACCAGTATTGTAATGGCCATGTTGTCAGCAATGATATCTTGACCATGTTGTCAGCAATGATATCTTGACCAGTATTGTAATGGCCATGTTGTCGGCAATGATATCTTGACCAGTATTGTAATGACCATGTTGTCAGTGTGAGACTCAGCAGCAACAGGCAGTATTGCCTCCATCTTGTTATGCCTTGCCTTTCACAGATACCAACACAAAATTCTGCAGTTTCGTTGAAAATGTACCCTTATATTGGGAATACCAAGAGGCCCTTTTTTAAGCAGATAGCTTCTGATTGCCATATTAGAGTGTAGCAATCAGTTCATTTGAACTTTTCTTTCTGATGACATGAAACTGAGCTGTACATCATGTGCAAAGTGTTGCAGTGTTGAAAACTGATAGTCAGAATGATATTCATTCTGACATTTTTTAAGAATGTACAGAAATTCTATGAATACTGTGAGAAATATTTTCTGCAAATTTTTGGTGATGAACAAGTCTTTGGTGAATGCTTTAACGAGCTGTTATAATGTAAGAGTTTGCAAGAGTTTATAGTCAAAGAAATTTATCAAGACTTGTTTCACCCCATGTACATGCTTTGTGTGATCTTTGACCTAGCACATATGACCTAATGATTTCATCAAACGTTTAACACTGAACTCTGTAATATTTTCATCCAACGAGCTGTTTGAATTTAAGGGGAACATTGATTCTACTTTAAAAATATACAAAGACTACTTGTCCATGGAGTTTATATTGATTTTTCACGACAAGGATTGATGACATGTTTTTTAAGATAATCAAGAATTTTCAATTTATTTTGGTTTGGAGTGGTGTTTCAAATACTAGTTATATTTGTCGTCACTTTGATAACATTTCATGTGTAACTCAGAGCAATACAATTTTCCTGTGTAACCATAGTAACTGGATTTTTTGGATTGGATGGATTTCTCTTTGTTTTCAATAAATTCTACAGTCTTTCAAGAAAATTTGGTCAACATTCTTGATTCCCCTCCCCCCCAAAAAAACTGGTCAAAAACTCCTTTTCAACATACTGCTTTTTATATTTTTCTGTGATCTGTGTAAATCTTAGCTAGTTTTCCGATAAATTGATCTGTTCATCCCAGTACCCTGTAACTAGGCCCACAATTACCATGGGCTATAACTGGTTTTGGCCAATGGACCATACCATTGTAGTGAAAGGGGTAAAGGGATTTGGCACCTGTATTTACAGCAGCTAATCAGAGATTTGGGAAGGGGTGGCAGGCAAAGAAGTGTGCCACGCTACTTGTGATTTACATTAAATGTATGGCTGACATATCTCTTGTAACACAATATGGAGATCCACATAATCATGAAATTTAGAATCTTCAATTTTGCCAGCGTCAAATCTTGCCTGTGAACAGTAACTCTATTTTCAGATGCACATCATATATTTTTCAAATGGGCAGCACTAAATTGCATGATGTAAATGTATGACTTCTTCCAGAAGACTTTAGACAACACTAGGACACGCTTTCTTACTCTCCTTCACCAAGAAGACATCCAATGCTTTATTCTCTGCTTCATCTTGCTTCACCATTAAACAATCTAGCAGAGTGAGGATTCCTAGAAGTGACCAAGCTAGCCACTACAGTGATAGCTTTGGCCACACTGGCCAGTCAGGGCACAGCTAGCCACTACAGTGATAGCTTTGGCCACACTGGCCAGTCAGGGCACAGCTAGCCACTACAGTGATAGCTTTGGCCACACTGGCCAGTCAGGGCACAGCTAGCCACTACAGTGATAGCTTTGGCCACACTGGCCAGTCAGGGCACAGCTAGCCACTACAGTGATAGCTTTGGCCACACTGGCCAGTCAGGGCACAGCTAGCCACTACAGTGATAACTTTGGCCACACTGGCCAGTCAGGGCACAGCTAGCCACTACAGTGATAACTTTGGCCACACTGGCCAGTCAGGGCACAGCTAGCCACTACAGTGATAACTTAGGCCACACTGGCCAGTCAGGGCACAGCTAGCCACTACAGTGATAACTTTCAGCCACACTGGCCAGTCAGGGCACAGCTAGCCACTACAGTGATAGCTTTGGCCACACTGGCCAGTCAGGGCACAGCTAGCCACTACAGTGATAACTTTGGCCACACTGGCCAGTCAGGGCACAGCTAGCCACTACAGTGATAACTTTGGCCACACTGGCCAGTCAGGGCACAGCTAGCCACTACAGTGATAACTTTGGCCACACTGGCCAGTCAGGGCACAGCTAGCCACTACAGTGATAACTTTGGCCACACTATGGCCGGTGAGGCAAAGCTATAGCTACTACAGTGATAACCATAGGTACACTGTGGCTGGTCAAGGCAAAGTTCAGCTGACTTGTTTAGGGCAGATACCAGGCAGAAAAATAGGACCTCATCTTCATGTCAACAAAACGATGTGAAAGACTTGGAAAAACTAATCGTGAAACAAGAATTCATAAATTTGTGTGTGTGGCTCTGCGCAATCACACTTGGTTCAGCACAAATTAGAAAAATTGAAAGTCGTTTACTTTGTTATTTTCAGGCAATGTTTCTTTTTAAGAAGTCAATGGGAATGGAAACTGAAAGATGAAATCTTTGATTTAGACCATGATTTGATTTGACCTATGATTTGATTTGACCCATATTTATCATAGGGTATCTTTCCTCACATGTCCAACATTTCACTTAGAATTGTTTTTTTTGAAAGGTTAGGATGGGTTGGGTAAAGACTGCAAACACATCCACCCCAATGAAGACTGCAAACACATCCACCCCAACAACAACAACTTTGTCCAGCAATTTGCTATCGGTCCAATGACAACCAAGCCTAGAAATGTTTTTAACCCTTTGTGCGGCAAAGTCAAATTTTGTCGCCTTTATAGAATATACCTCAGTCAAATTTTTTTTCAGATTTTTACCAAAATGTTGATATAGAACTGTAACTAAGGAAATGTGATTTCCATTTGGTCAAAAAAGGATTTTAAAAATTACAGAAAAATTCATAAAATTCTGTAAAATGTTGCACTAAAATTTTGGTTGGAAAAATTACAGCACTCAAAGGGTTTTTTTATTGGTAACATTTTCTTTAGTAATTGTAACTTTAGTTAAAATGAAGTACAGTGCTTAGTTATCTACAATTTTGTGTAAAATTGAAATCCATTTATTTGCTGCAATGTCTCTCTAATTTGTCTTTTTCCAGAGCTATATCGTACTCTAGATGGTAGTTGAATTTCACTTGCAACATAAAAGCTGCAAAGAGTGATTTACTCTGTTTCATTTTCATGGCATAGATGTGTATTGTGGCTAACAGTAGCAAGTGATTATGACAACCAAGCCTAGAAATAAGTTTTTCTGACATAAATTCAGTAATAACGAAGAGTAGCATGAAACACAGTACAAACTTAGGAATCTGTAAACTTTCTTACTTTGTTGTTAAGAATTTATAATGTTCATTTGATAATCTTTATTGATGATATAAAGCTTAGTCTCTGTAGATACATGTACACTCTATAAGAAAGAACAATCTGGCTGTATCATGTCAAGCAGGTGAAATGACAAATGTCCTACATTTTCTTACTACCATACAATAATATTTAGAGGCAACCTCAAAGTACATCTCAGATCATTTTTCAGAAATAAAAAAATTTCATTTCTAGTCTTCAAATCTGAACACTTTTACAATATTTTTCAACAAAGTTTCAAGAAAGGTCACAGTTCATCAATTCCCAGATTTTTATAAATTTTTCATATTAATCTTTATCTAACAGCAAAGTTGGCAACATTTTCAAGTCATTTTAGAAACCTTTTCGAAAAATGATAGATTGTATTTTTGTCATATATCTCCAAAAGTTTTCATAGGCTCATTCAATATCAAAGGTTTATGTTTGACGAGGTTTGTCTTTCCCGTACCGATATGAATATTGATCTACTCCCTGTCAAGCATTGAGAGGTCAATGATTTCCATGGATACATGTAGTTAAATATTTGGTTGACCCGATGGTATAAAAGCTACCTGAAGTTGTTTCCAATTGTTGCCTTTGCCAAGGGACAACAGCCGTGGCTTTTCATAACATTTTCAATACATTTGTTCTAGAGAAATAAGTGTATTTTCCAGGGACACAAAACTGTAAGTGACGAAAGTGATGGAAAATGCACAATAAGATACAGCTATTGTAGCTATAAGGGGTTTAAATCAAGGAATTTCACAGCACATCCGTTGTAATGTAGAAACTTAAATTGCCAAGTAGGCACAGTAAATCTCACTGTACCACAGATCTGTCAACTGTGGCAGGATTTCTACTTCAGACCTTCTGTTTCTTTAGAAGGGACTTTTTAGTCCCCGCGGACGAAGTCCGGCGGGGACTTATAGATTGGGTCCCGTCTGTGCGTCCGTCCGTCCGTCCGTCCGTCCGTCATCAACAGTTTCTCAGACACTGCTGAACTAATTTCGTTCAAACTTGGCACAAAGGCATAACACTTTGACCTACAGATGCACGTCGATTTATTTTGTGATACGATCGAATTTGGCCTGCGAGGTGGCCATTTTGTTGTGATTTTTCATGTCTTTGGACCATAACTCAGACATCCTTGAGCAGATTCTGTTCAAACTTGGCACAAAGGCATAACACTATGGCTTTCATATCCTTGTCAAATAACTGTGCGATATGATCCAATATGGGCGCGAGGCGGCCATTTTGTTGCGATTTTTCATGTCTTTGGACCATAACTCAGACATCCTTGAACAGATTCTGTTCAAACTTAGCACAAAGGCATAACACTATGGCCTACATGTGCATGTCAAATTATTTTGCGATACGATCCAATATGGCCGCGAGGCGGCCATTTTGTTTGCGATTTTTCGTGTCTTTGAACCATAACTCAAACATCCTCAAACCGATTCTGTTCAAACTTGGCACAAAGGCATAGCACTATGACCTACAGATGCATGTCAAATTATATTGCGATACAATCCAATATGGGCGTGAGGCAGCCATTTTGTTGTGATTTTTCATGTCTTTAGACCATAACTCAGACACCCTTGAACCGATTTGTTCAAATTTGTCACAAAAGCAAAACAGTATGCCCTCCATATGAACACCATTTATTTCATGAAATGATCCAATATGGCTGACAGGCGGCCATTTTTTTGCGATTTTTTCATGTCTTTGAACCGTAACTCAAACATCCTTGAACCGATTTTGTTCAAACTTGGCACAAAGGCAAAGCACGTACTATGGCATGCATATGCATGTATCAATTAACCTTGCGATAGGATCCAATATGGCTGCAGAACTGCCATTTTGTTGGAATTTTGCATGTCTTTGAAGCGTAATTCAAAGGTCATTACACCCATTTTGTCCAAACTTGGCAAAAAGATCAAGCACTATGGCATACCGTACATGTCAATTTACTTCGTGACATGTTCCAATATGGCTGCCAGATTGTCATTTTTTTCCAATATCGCTGCCCGATGGTCATTTTTGGATTTTTTCATGTCTTTGAGGTTTAATCATATGCAAATATTCCTTAACCAATGTTGTTGAGACTTGGTACAAAGATAAAGTACTATGGCATACATATGCATGTCTACTAATTTTGTGCTATGATCCATATGGTCAATAGACAGCCATTTGATTTCAATTTTGGTGTGATTTTTTTATGTCTCTGAAACATAAACATAGGTCACTGTCCCTCGATGGACTGATTTTGTTCAAACATGATACGAAGATAAAATACTATGGCTGCATTCTTGTGCACATTAATTTGTTTCATTATATGATTCGAAATGGCTGATGGCTGATTACAACAACATACCCGATCCCATAGCATTTCGAAAATTCCACCAAACCATGTGTATAGTACGTGCCATCATGACACTAGAGGCAGTGAGGGCATCGTTATGTGTGATGTAATCAAAAGTTCCTTCAGTGGTCATTACCGGCAGAGATGAGTCATTTATTGAACGTTCCTCAGATTACTTTATTATGCAAGTCACAGGCCTGATGCACCCGTTGCATCAATGTCATTCCACAGCGACCTAGACCACAGCTACCTAGACACCAAAGATTATAACAAAATGGACAAGCGGGGACTGTGTCATCAACGATGACTTGTTCAAATTGTGTCCCAATTATCAGTGCAACCTTTCACCCTAAAACTAATAGCTCAATAAAAAAATAAGAAGTAATACATAATGTAGGAGGGTACCATTGCAGTCACTGCAAGGTAAAAAAACATCAATAGAATTTACAATGAGTCTTTGGAAACAATAACATTTTTATTTTTAGGACTTGCGTTTCATAGAGGATAGAAACTACTGGCTTTTCAAATATGACAATTCACTGGTTGACACTTGAAATATTGTACGAACACTTACTATTTATGTGTGTACTGTTATGTACAGAGTTTTTTATTGCAGATTCAGTCAAGTGTTTTACAGCTTACAGTCAAGCACCGATTGAACAAAGTTCCAGGGTCTGCCGTTTTCAGGTCAGAATAACTTCAATTACTCACTTTTTCAAACAATAAAAAATAAAGTAGATCACTTGTTATGTTGCTCTGATTCACAATCATCAGTCATGTGACTAAATGGAAATAATCACAAGAAATCAATTACGGCTGGCCACTAGTAGTTGCTATTAACATAAACACTACAACAAATGCTCATTCATGTGTCAGATGTCACACACACACACAAACAGTGACCTGTTTAGTAGTACGTATGTGTGCATACAGATTTCTGCATATTTTCTTCACCAGTGTTTCCTATGTAACCCTAGGCTTGTAACCATGAAACAATGTTTTCTCAGCGCTAAAACTAACTGAATTAATGCCAATAAAAATTCCAGCTGACAGGATATGTTGTACGTGAAATACATCTCATATATAGAATACTAGCATCTAATAGATTGGATGTTTACAATTTGTTCTTCGTACATTGCCTGGTCAAAACTCAAGAGTCTTGTTAGGTAAGCAATCACATAACTTACAAACTGCAATCAAAGTCAACAAGACAAACATTGCTTATACAGTTTATATAAACTCCATATAGCTTGATTTAATGGAGTGCATAAGTATATACAATTTCATATCATTTTCTACATTTCGGATTTTATTTTCTAAACATTCTACCATGCTTTACAGAGGCAATGCCTAGTCATGATGCTTTTATTTTCAGTATTTTCTCTAAAAGCTTTACCTTTCACAACAGATTTTAATTTGAATCTAAAGCGTTGGTCATTAGGCCAAAAAAAAAAGAGAAATGTTTCTGGTCAGGTCTTTCTTTAAAAAATGGTGCGGCGACGCGCATTTTATTTTTTTTATTTTTATTTTTTTTTCCCTCAAGGGAGGGAGGAGTGTCAGTATTATAGTTTTATCAATATAGTCACATATATACTGTTCATGCAGTCACTGATCATGCCCCCACAGAATTTTCTCTTTCTCTTCAGCCATTTTGGTTTGGTGTCAGCAACGGCTGCCGGCCACAAAACAGAAAAAAAAGGTGACGCGCTGTTGTTCAAGTGACGCGCGCGCTGACCAGAAACATTTCTTTTCCTTTTTTTGGTCATTACTGAAGTTGCATATTTATATGCAAATTAGGGTCATAGGTTACCTTACAAATACTGAACATGATTGGAACTAACTTGGGATAATTGGATCTTTATATTTTTCAAATTTATCAAAAATGTTAGGTGCACTATAGTTGAATGTTGCAATATTACAAATTACTCATAAAAACAAGTATATAACTTAAAAAGAAAAGTAGATGAGCTTACATTTGCGGATTAAACAGACATTACTTCGCCATCCAATTATTCCAAATTAGTTCCAATCGTGTTACTAGTACATAGAATAGCAAGATATTCAGCGTATAATCCAACTTGAGCCATGGAGTTACTGTTGTTAAACAAACTAGTGTAGCCATTGACCAATCACTATCAAAAAACTTCGTTCATTCGGGAAATGTCTTTTTGTCCGTCAGGAGCTCATTAAAATAGCCACACTGTCTTACACTTGACTTTATGTAATGCATAGTTTGATACTTCAGATTTTTGACATATGGAAAGCTCTTTCACCCTATGGCCAGCATATACTTGTATTAAAATTGATGAGCTTTCAAAAACTGAATAATCTCTTTGATTGTTGGGAGAAATTTTTCATCCTTATTCCAATAACCTTGTGGCAGCTAGAAGCTACAGTTGAATCAAACAAAGATTGCTGAAAGTTTTTTGTTCCACTGCGATCACTATGCTGCTCTTGATTATTTTTTGACAATTCCAAACTTTTGAAAAATATGTTTTGGAAAGATTATGATACTTGAAATGTATTAGCCAATAGGTTGTCGTACAGCAATAATCTGTCAATGCAATAGCCAAGATACTGTACCGTACTGTACATCACTGTTTTAATGCAATGGACGACAACTTCAACAAAATGAAACAGAGAAAGGCAACTTCTGCCATAGAAGTCTTTATGTTTTCTGTTCTATACCAGTCTAAAATTTGATCCTTACATTGATCCATTTATAGGTTCCTGCATATGCTGCATGGTATTAGAAGCCATAAATTTTGTTCCTACTGTACACAACACACCTCTTAGGTCAAGCTCTGCACAAGTGTACAAGTCACTGACCCATTTAGTGATGAATAAACAGTAAATCAAACACTTCACTTATCCATTGTAAGGTACACTTCCTGCTTGCTGGTACAATAGGGATTAGATCATAAATTAATTTTTTATTTCTGATTGATGAAATTTTAATCCATTCCTTCAATAGTGACTTAACCCTTACCGACTGGCTGTGAAAGTGACTTTCCACACTTGTTTTCTGGTGAGAAAACTAAAGCAATTTGTTCAAACAGAACATACCGTACTTCAACACATGTGACTTCTTGACTTCATTGTATTCTAGAATAATTACTTCCCCTTTATTTTTGTCAAGTTAGGAATTTACTGAACCTTTCATCAACTTTGCTAGTGTTTTGTTTTATAAAAGTTGCAAAATAATGACAAATGCTATGTTCTGCATTGCCTTGCTAAGGTTAATACTGGGTATTTCAACACCATGCATTGCCTTGCTAAGGTTAATACTGGGTATTTCAACACCATGCATTGCCTTGCTAAGGTTAATACTGGGTATTTCAACACCATGCATTGCCTTGCTAAGGTTAATACTGGGTATTTCAACACCATGCATTGCCTTGCTAAGGTTAATACTGGGTATTTCAACACCATGCATTGCCTTGCTAAGGTTAATACTGGGTATTTCAACACCATGCATTGCCTTGCTAAGGTTAATACTGGGTATTTCAACACCATACATTGCCTTGCTAAGGTTAATACTGGGTATTTCAACACCATGCATTGCCTTGCTAGGGTTAATACTGGGTACTTCAACACCATGCATTGCCTTGCTAAGGTTAATACTGGGTATTCAACACCATGCATTGCCTTGCTAAGGTTAATACTGGGTATTTCAACACCATGCATTGCCTTGCTAAGGTTAATACTGGGTATTTCAACACCATGCATTGCCTTGCTAAGGTTAATACTGGGTATTTCAACACCATGCATTGCCTTGCTAAGGTTAATACTGGGTATTTCAACACCGTGCATTGCCTTGCTAAGGTTAATACTGGGTATTTCAACACCGTGCATTGCCTTGCTAAGGTTAATACTGGGTATTTCAACACCGTGCATTGCCTTGCTAAGGTTAATACTGGGTATTTCAACACACCATGCATTGCCTTGCTAAGGTTAATACTGGGTATTTCAACACCATGCATTGCCTTGCTAAGGTTAATACTTGGTATTTCACACCATGCATTGCCTTGCTAAGGGTAATACTGGGTATTTCAACACCATGCATTGCCTTGCTAAGGTTAATACTGGGTATTTTAACACCATGCATTGCCTTGCTAAGGTTAATACTGGGTATTTCAACACCATGCATTGCCTTGCTAAGGTTAATACTGGGTATTTCAACACCATGCATTGCCTTGCTAAGGTTAATACTGGGTATTTCAACACCATGCATTGCCTTGCTAAGGTTAATACTGGGTATTTCAACACCGTGCATTGCCTTGCTAAGGTTAATACTGGGTATTTCAACACCATGCATTGCCTTGCTAAGGTTAATACTGGGTATTTCAACACCATGCATTGCCTTGCTAAGGTTAATACTGAGTATTTCAACACCATGCATTGCATTTGCAAGGCTTATACTGAGTATTTCCTGTGTTAGGCGGCCTTGACATTGAACATTAATCCTGTGTTTGTGGCCTTGAAGTTGAACATAGGTCCTGTGTTAGGTGGCCTTGAATACAGATCAGTCTGTTAGGCAAACAGAATGGCGAATTTACTAGCGGAAGAAAATTTGTAGTTGTGAACTTTGCATCACTGGATTAGCTCAGCCAATAATGAAATATGTTCTTGTTGATGTTATGTCAAACATACATTCAAACAATGTACATGTATACTGTATACACTTTAGTGGATTGTAGATTTTACTTATTAATTCAGAAATTTTATACAATCTTGGTCATCTTAAAATTTTGTAATACATTTGTATTGTTCAAAAATAAGAAATTCTATTTAGCATTTAAAATACAGTAATAAAAATTGAAAAGACAGACAGACACAAACAAACAAAAAAATGCTGTTTAAAATCATCATTTTATGCTCCAACATGGCCAGCCACCATGTTTAGATTTTTATGTTTGTCATCCAAATCATAAATTAACATGTAGACAAATGATTAAGCTACCTTTACCATGGTTGCACTCTTATTTTGTCTTTTTTAAAGTAATATTTATAATTTATTCTATTGAACATGAAAAAAAATCTGTGAGAATTTACGGCTGAATTGTGTCTGATAAATGCATCTCCAAGATACATTTATCAGACACAATGCCTTTTTCAGTACTTTGATAGAGATGTACAAATTGTGCTAATGCACATTTCTGTAAATTAAGACTATATTTGGAAACAGAAATCATGAATGAAAACTGTGAAGTTCAACATTGACCAGCAATGTTGTGACAGTTAAATGCTGTCAAAAATAAAACTATACAATATAGAACTATAGCAACAAAATTCAATACTTATCTAAAAGGGTGCAAGCAGAATTCTGGAAACTTTTCTGTACACTTCACTGTAATCCTTGTACTTTTGAGTCAGTTCCTGTACAAATGATTCTAATCAACTATAAATTGATAACACAGTTATTGTTAAGCTGGGGTGATTTTTGAACTTCTGTCACTGAAAATCATGTAATCTGTATCTAAGTACAGCAGCTCCCATAGTTATTTTTACAATGCATTGTATTTTTCATTCAGACATTTATAATTATAGTATTCCATGGCGTATGAATATTCATTTGAAATTGGCATTTGGGAGCAATTTTTGGTCCATATTCCTGTACTTGTACTCAAGGTTGAAAAGTCCATCATCACAACCTGTAAGTTTACATGTGGTAAAAGAAATTGTGCGTGTATAGACACAGCTTTAGCAGTATGGTGTTCACAAATCAATCACTTTTCAACAACTGCTGTTGTGTTTTGTATGAGATCGGGTATTAGGCTGTCACATCCATGGTTTGAGCAAATTGTTGAAATACAGTAGGAGTGTATTCAAAAAACCAGAAGATGAAGGTTTGAAATGAGTTAAACCACTGTACGTAGAAAACAAGTACTGCACTGTGGTATAGTGGTGACCTTATCTACAATGCTTCACATAATTGATGACCTTAGCTACAATGCTTCACATAATTGAAATGTCATCCTATACTAAGGCCAAAAAAAATAAATTGTGCTGTTCTGATAACATGGTTTTCAAAAATAGGGTAGGTCGGTTGGCAGGGATTTTATTCCAAAATATTTTTGTTTTTAAATATTCACTTTTCATGTGTTCAGTGTGATCAAACACTGGCCACATTTCCAGAAAAATGTATCATACATATAAAAGGAATAAATACATAAAAAACATCCTCTTTCAAGCAAAAACCAAATGCCAGGTAACAAACATGTGATTTTACTGTTTTTTCTTTCTTTTTTTTTACTTTCGTGTTTACGTAGCTCTAAAAAGTTTACGGTTGGCAGGCAAAAAATAGGGTAGGTCGGGTAATCAGAACAGCACAGTTTTTTTTCTCTTTGGCCTCATAAGAACAACAGTAAAAATGTCTTCTCTCATTAGTTGTAGCTGTCAGGGTCCTTAGAAGTTAACATGACTTAGAAGTACACAAATGGTCACCAAATGTAGACTGAGTGCAAGTTGACATCATTCATAGTCATGGACTTCCAGGTTCTCAATATGTCCAATCATATTCACAAAATTGATATTTTTTCAAACTGTTACACTGTCCATCAACAAAAAGTCATAGCTTTGTCGTTGGCATGACAGGAGGCAGTGTTGTAAACTCTGGTTGTCTAGTTGTCTTGTTATCTGGTTGTCTAGTTGTCTGGTTGTCTGGTTGTCTAGTTGTCCGGTTGTCTGGTTGTCTAATTGTCTGGTTCTCTGGTTGTTGTCTAGCATTATTTTGTGATTCCGATTGCACGCGAATATACTCTAGTACAACTCTTTTGACATCTTCCCGTCCAATTTTACCCATGGTCAGTGCTAGATCATTAAGATCTTTCCCTGTCTTTTGAAATGCATCAAGCAAACAGTAAGTGGGGCTGTCCTTCCTATTCAGACATTCAATGAATTCTCCGAGGCCAATCTGGTCAGCTAGTCCTCGCCAATCCTGTCCAAAGGCACAAGTGCCATCTAACATCGTCTGCAACTTGATTTTCAGTTCATGGGGAATGTGATGTGGATTAATTATTCCTGGGTTTCTTGGAAGTATTGGTGCTTCCCTAGCTGTTTCATTTTGAGTTGGCTGAGGTCTCTCAATGTCACTGGTGTGTACAATATCGTCATGGGGACAAAACTCATCAATAATCTTAATTTTTATACATTTATCCCTCCTGCTCTTCTGGTATGCCTTGAAGGTCGCATTGATTTGTGATGCGGAATTTCCACTTGGTTCAAAGATAAACTGGACGTGTGGGCACACACCGTGCCAGATTGACAAAAATGGAATAACTTCAGTCTTCTCATCATCTTTGTTCTTCCAACCATCGCTGACTCTGTCCAGTTCCAGACACATGTCCTTTTCATCACCAATGAACAGGAAAGTTTGTGGCGGTGTGAGAAGACGTGTTTTGAACTTAGCAGCTTCAGTCTGTATGGCAAACTGCAGGGCACAGGGGGTCTTGTGTAAAAAGTAGACACGGATTTCGTAGAACTTTCCCCTTCGTAGAGGACGGGCAAATGCTGCTAGTTGTAGCCATTTCTTGGTTTGTTGGATCGTTGTGAGGAGGCTGGTAAAGAGAGTGAAATGCGAAGTCTGAATCTGACATTCATCTTCAAGAATCACAACATCGTTATGCACTTTCTTTGCTTCTCTGTGTTCATTCCAACACTTTGCAGGCATGATGTCCGTCTGACTGGCCCAAATTGATACATCTTGGGCCTCGTCTGCACAGTGCTTATAACTCAGCATGCATGGCTTGTCAAACTTTAAACCATGAGGTCCACAGTGTACAACAGGACTGACAATGGCCTCATGTGGTTTCAATTGAGGAAAATCACCCAAGTCCCAATCTAGAATCAAGAAGATGGTCTCCTTATGGCCTTCCTTGATGGCACCAGGTGGTACTAGGAGGGATATACCCATGTCATCCAACACCAAACAGTCCCCTTCATGGTCCACAATGCGCGATATGAAGACCATTAGTTTCCCGTTGACAGTTCTAGTCTCACTGTGTTCCATATGGGTAAAGAACTCTTTAACTTTGTTATCTGGCAGTAATTCATGAGAGATCTCCTCAACTGGCCGTGATACTGGTGTATTATTGTCCTCAGTATCATTTGGTTGGTTGACGTTTATTTGTATGTCAGAATCGTGGGTGTGTTCTGTTGAATGCGACAGTGATGATGACGACTCGCTGTCTTGACCATCCACAACAAGTTCTGTCTGAGTAAACTCATCCGGATGTGGCGCTATTGTACCCTGGTAGTTATACACATAGCTTTCAGGAAAATGCATTCCCGGATCATCAGCATCATCAACACTGAAATTCACAAACACCGATTTCGGTAAAGTCTGGACAGCATCCCGCGCGTACAAAC
This sequence comes from Ptychodera flava, assembly GCF_041260155.1. Classification (NCBI taxonomy): domain Eukaryota; kingdom Metazoa; phylum Hemichordata; class Enteropneusta; family Ptychoderidae; genus Ptychodera; species Ptychodera flava. The sequence goes on along the minus strand of NC_091942.1, from coordinate 914,790 downwards.
CATGATGCTCCGGTGCAATTTCTGTCACTAGTGAGCTTGGAAAGCCGTGCAAATCTAAAGTGTCCCTGGTTGAATCTGGAAGACTTGCTGTACTCGGACTTCTGAAATTCCTCTTTCTGTAGCAGCAGCAACACAACACCAGGAAGGCACCAAGGATTATAATCACCAAAGCAACAACAACAATCAATATAAATGCTTCACTTTCATCATTTTCCAGACCTTGATAGTTTTTAATATGTCCAAGGACAATGGGGCCTCCAGTAGCATTCATTATTGATAACATCTTTACAATCGCCATGGTAATTTATCATTCAGCCAATCAGATACAAGTATGAAGACCTATACAGATGACGGTACCGGTATACCACACCATACATACATCCATAACCTGGAGGATGAAAAGAAAAATAAAAGTCTACAATTAATATTTTGAATGCATTTTCTGCTTTCTGTAGTATCTTCATAATGTAATTGGTTTAGTCACATCACTGAAAAAGTAGAAAATAAAACAGGTTTGAAGAATTTGAACGGCCAGTACCCTGTAACCCCTGTTGTCATTCAACTGACCATACTCAAGACTTAGAATAAGATTCCTTTTGTACTTGTTCATTCCATTTCACTTTTGACAGTCTCTCATGCCTTCTTTGTCTAAAATAACACCATAATGTGAAAACAACAATCGAGAGTATAATGAACTGGAGCAACTATTATAACCTTTTGCATAATAGTAGCTTTTGCCCAGCGAATAGTTGAGCTAGCTGAAGAGCTGGCTAGCTTATAAGCTTACCAGCAAATGCGACAACAGCATGAAAGTGACTGTCAACAGACGTCAATGTACACAATTGAGAATTGCCCCACCTGTATTCACAACACCCCCCTCCCCAATCCCCCCATCCACTCTACTCTGACTATATGAATAAGTGGGAAAAGCATTAGCTCTGATATACACATGACTTCCTCTGTAGAGTACAAGATCAATGACTTTTGAATATTTACCAAACTTGGATATACCATCAGGGATATACCATCATTGATAGCATCATGGACATTACCAAACATAGGTATACCATCATGGATATGTACCATCATGGATATAATTAATGCATGGATATACCAATGTGAATATTTGCCAAACATTATTCCGTCAGAATGATCAGATTTATAGCGTAGTTTGACTGACATCATTAATAGATTTAGCATACATACATACAATATTGCACTTCAAGCATTTAACAATTATTTTCTATAAACAGTTTTGATTTGATAGGAGCAGACTAATGATCACTTAAACATTACACCAACAAACAACAAAATAGCATTCCTAGAATTATATTAAGTGTTGATATATATATTGTTAATTGCCGGAAGCTTTTGACTGATTTACAGCGCAGACAGGTAGTATGCTGATTGAAATCCACTGTGGTCAGAGTACAGACACGCAACTCTGCAAGCTGGAGTCATGTACAGACAAGACATGTTATCCACCATGATGAATTACACAATGATTCCTGAACATTAATTGTTTGTCTTGGATCACATGTGTCTCAATTTTATGTACATCATTTGCCGCTACATGGAATTCAAAAAGGAACTGCAGAATTCAAAGAATCTCAATTGTGTTCAGTGATGAACAAATAATGCAGTATGTAGCAAAACCACAGCCTGACGCTGAAACTTGTTTTAACAGCATATCTTTCCACACTATTTTCAATATTTAAGTTTCACCTGTACCTTGCACGTTTTTTCAGTTTACACACGGTGAAAAGTAGCCGTGATTTACAGAAACCAGCAGATGTGTGGATGTATACTTGCTTGCTTTTAAATTTGCACAAGAAATTACTTGGGTGCAACCCCAAGACAGCTCAGTGCACCAATGTGCACCCTGAGAGTTGAAACTACTAGGCATTGGACGTCTTTGCGAGTTCAGTAAAAATATAACAAAATGAATATGATAAACTGACTTGTGTTTTTCACTGAAAAACTCCACAGCGAACACAAGCAGATGGTGAATGAGATAATAAAGTCATGCAACACACACATCAGAATATAATAGCTTTGATCGATATTTACCACACTGATGGGTCAGTATGAAGAATAGATATATATCTGACACGTACACGTCCAGCACTCCCACCAGTATTTTTTGTTTCAGTGATGTGATTTACCGACACAAACACTTAAAAATAAAAAACAATGTTGCAGAAAATACAACACATGAACCGGTGCAATCTTCATAAAACAGTACACACCCTGCAAGGTGACATGATACTGTGCAACCCCTAAAAATCCTTGGAATCATGACAGATTAGTTTTTTGGGTTCTTCCTCTTTCACAGTCACAGGAAAATAGAATTATTCTACCGGTACTTCTCAGAATAAACTTTACACAGAATATCTGACTGATGTCATTAGTAGCTGATTAATATTCAGTTACCGTGGTGATCACCAATCTGAAAACTGATTTGATTCCTCTTATTGCCTCATGTTGGGTTTACAAAACCTTATTTTTCACACCTATCTTACAATTTATGATGCAATAGTAGCTAGTACAGTTTGATAATAATTTGCTCCATCAAGAATCTATATTATCATAGTAACAGAAATTCAAGAATCACCACACTGCAGCCGTTTGACTTTGCTTGGTTTAATTAATAGTTTCAAACTAGCATGCAATGATTTGACTTGACCCAGATGATAAACCCCACCCACTCATGACTGATAATTTGACTGAAAAATTGGGGAAATTACACAAAAGCAACTTGGTGGAGCTGCACGTTGCCAACACAATTTTTTTTTCAAAGCAATATTTCTCATTAAAGATGACAAGGAAACTCCCTCATACTATATACTCCTAAAAGCAGAGACTCTAAAGTTTAGTATGGTAGCAGTAGTTTACTCAAAGGATGAAGTTGGTGTATATTTGGGGTAAAAACCCTAAATTTTGGTATTAATGATAAAAATTAATTTAAGTCAAAAACTTGAGACGCTCTTTTCTGAAATGTAATATTTCACTTGAAAGAAGAGTATACGTAGAAAAAAAAGATTATTTTATTATGCATTATCTATCCTCATTCTAAAATGGCAAGGGTTGAAAGACTGACACTCAGAAAAAGTGATTAAAATCATGATTGGCAAAATTAAAGTGCCTTTCATTTAAAATGTAAGAAGTTTATTGCCAAACAAAATAGTTATTTTGTTATAGCATTTAAAAAAATAATGTGAAAATTTCAGAAAATTTGACCCACCAAGAGTGGAGTTAAATTCTTCGGAAATTTTGAAATTTGGAGGAAAAAGAAGCCAGAAAATTGGGTGATTTGCATACATTTGCATAAATTAACACTTCTGTATCAAGCAGCTTATGACTGCTTGACAAGCTAAAAGGTGAACCCAACCTAACCAAATTATTTTTATCTTAAAATTGAATGAATATTTGCAAAAAACTGATTTTTGTGCAAAATACACTGTGTTCAGTGCAGCATCTCCTTAATAACAAAAAAGTTTGCCAAAAGGAGATGGACCACTAGATTTTTATGTTTGAAAAATACAGGGAAAGCAATGGAGGTGAAAATCGATGAAATATTTTATAATAACATTTTTGCCTTTGCAAAAGATAAATTCAAAAGACTTGCTATGAAAGAAGTAGTGAATTTTTGAGAAAGAACATTATTATCTCTGGTTTACACTTGTAAAAATATGTTGCAAATTTGAGAGAGTGACAACATTAATTTGAAAGTATGTCCAAATATTCAACCCTTCCATAGATCTGAGAAGTAGAATCAAAGATGATATCACCTTCCTCATACTTGGATACTGCTGATAATATTTATAACAGCAAGATTTTCTCTCAGACTTATAGTGGAATCTAGTACTTTGGCTGTACACAAAGTATTCAAGGATGCCGTCAATGTGACTGACAAGCTTATCTAACAATGAGATACAGGTTTTGAATATTCAAGTCAAGCTGATTAATGAGATGGCTCTCAGCATGCCTTGGCCACCTGAACAAAGCGTGTACTTTCTTTATCTCATACATACTGGGTTGTTTGCTAATTTAACGTTGCCCTGAATGTCAAATTTACAAAAAAATATCAAAGAAAATTTTCTTTTATGATATCACCATTGGAAATTCAGTAAAAATAAAGGACACAGACGTCACTGATTAACACAATAACCCTGGAATGTGAGACAAAAAGACAAGATTATTTTGGTACAGCAATGTCTAAGCAGTGTTTCAAAAATCACAAGAAAAGTTTTTTCAGCCTATGTGATGACAGTCTGTCCATTGTTAGACAACAACTTTTTTGGTCATTTCTCATTGTTCATAACTGGACACTGACATTTCAAAAACAGTGAAAATGAGTTCTTTTTTTCTGTAGTTCCTGGCATATTAGTTTTCAGAGTTTAAGGAAACGATGACCACACTTTTCTTACATGGTTTTCCATTGTCGGTGATACATGTATTCAGTTGCAAAACTATTCAGCCATGACTTTCACATCATGACAAAATTGTTTGATCCTTACATCAATCATTTTACAACCATTAAACAATTTGGTAATAAGGTAATTTCTAGAACTAATAATGACAGGTTTGAGCAGGCTGTGCAATAAAACTGTCAATGAAAGATAAATCTACATGTACTTGGTGTTAAATTTTTGTGTACAGTTTATGTTTTTAACTGCTTACCCATCTTCCTGGAATCTTAAGGTGACATAAAGCAAAGAATTCACTTGCCTAATTTAGTCTAGCTTAAATTAACAAAATTTTTAGTTGATTGACATGCAAAAGCTCACTGGCAACTTACAGCTAATGATCCTTTTTGCACAAAACCAGCGGTTCAGAACTCACAAATTGTTTGTCAAAAACTATTAAAGATCACTGTCAGATGAAATGACCTACATCAGTATTTCTTGGACTTTGGACCACATAACATCACGACAGACACGTAGATCTATGACATTCATACATACAAACCAATGCTGGATTATTGAATTCGGCAAGCGTGGGTGGACATGATTTTACTAAATAGCTGAAAACCAAACTACTTGTTTAAAAAAGCTCACACATTTCTTTCTGAGGAGTGTCCAAATGTTCCAGCTTCCACATTTGGTAATGTTGTAGATGGTACATAAAAATGATCAGAATGTCACTTTTTGTAAGAGATTTCCCAGTTTACCATCATTCCAGAAATATGTATCATTGTAATGTTATGAATAAATATGTACAATAATGGCCAACCATTGATGGCAAATTTAACATTACAGAGCAGTATTGTCTGCTTTCTCTCAAACTTCTATTATCTTTAGTTTTCTTTCAGTAACATCAGTATTTTACCCACTTTAAAGATAGTGCACCAGACATCTTGTAAATTGACTGGTAATATTAGATACCCATAAATTGAAGCAAACTATCATGTTTTAACAAAAGACACACTGAAAGACTTACTGTGAAAATAACAAAATCAATTGTTCCATCAGACAGTGCCGTGACAGATTGTGTTGATGCCGGCATTGATGTCATTCTTTCTCCGGGAAGGAAAATGATAACAGTAAACTTGAATAAACACTGGAATCACATTTCCATCAAATTACTCAAGGATGTCCAGTCCATGATGTCAGTTGACATTGCCAAGGATGAATGAGTATAGAATGAGGAAGTGGCTGTTCTAGGTTAACAATGCTACCAGCTGCTATGCAAAGTGAGATGATCTTTGACCCAACAGCAGCAAATAGGCTTGGGTTATAACCTGCCAATGCAATTCCGGATGGTAAATGAGTTGATGTGGGTGTAAAGTGTGTTTTACTTTGAACCATACTGGTTGTATCAGTTTCTTCCACAATTGAATATTAAACAGTCCTCAGTTCCTTCATCCCTCCATTGTGATAGAGGGACTGTGGACAGTTTCTGCATTTTAGAGATTTGTTGGTACTGGGTGATGTTATAAAGTCAACCATGGAAGACTCAGAGCATTTCCGGACTTCTTCATAATTCTATTTGTACAAAAATACACAAGTAAGGACATACCTTCTGCATTGAAGTAAATTCATCCAACTTCTTTCAGGATTTTGGATCTTTTATGAAAAGGACAAACCTCTTCATGTTGTGTGTTGGTATGTGATAGACTAGGAAAACCAAACTGACCACGGAGACAAATATTTAGTTTATTTGTGACTCATAGTTATCTTATCAGAGTCATCTCCAGTAGAGAAGAGACCAAAGTTCAAACAAAGGTCAAAGAGATCTAGACGCAGTCATCCTAAGGCCAGTATCTTTGGCCAGTGTTAGGTCAGTGTGATTGCAACAAGACTTTTATCCACATAAACACATGTTACTATGTTTGACCCAAAACTTAAAGTGCATATTGCAGTGCAGATGTTGCAAAATATTGAATGAAGCTAATTGTTAATTCAAAGTGCAACGAATGCATTTCTCATACAAATGTTAAAATTCATTGATCAAATTTTTTTAGATTCTGACAGAAAATCAAGAGGAAAAACTGATTATTTTTGTCCACTTGCATAGTTGTATTTACACTGTGCTGTCAGGATCAAGTTTGTAAGAATCTCACCAGAGGAGGATGGCCAGAAAAGAAAACACCTTCAGCAAAACATGTATCAGATAACATGAGGCTGACAGGCCGTTATTGTTGTGTGTTCAGACAATCAAACAGGTGGTTTCCAGGAAAAGGGGTCTTACACAATACACTAAACATTACGTAATTCGACTTTGGTGGTCGATATAATCTCTTGTTTGTAACTAATAAAGTGTTCCTAGCAAGTTTAAAGACATTCCTAATCAGGTTTTTAATTAACTAACATCATGTGACTTCATTAGTAAAGATATGTTTTAATGGTTTCAGGATGTAAACACTCAAAGTATCTTAAAAATTTATTAAATCATTTTGCAAGTTTGATAGAACCCATTGTCCTTTAAGTGGTTATATAATTCATAAGTGAGTAATACATCTGTTACAAAGTACCACTTGGTGTCACCATGACGATTCGATAAAAATGTCTGATTAATGTTGTGGTCATGGGTCAAAGGTCACTCACAATGTCTCATTTTCTCCTGGAAAAATCCACCCACAATGCAATCTATCATTTACAGACTAATGTTATTAATGAAAGGATTCAATGAAAACTAAATGATCCCAAGAATCTATCAGAATACAAGCTGTGTGATTGATTCAAGGTATGACTGCTGTGTGATTGTGAATCAAGCTATGACTGACTGAGAAAAGTTAAACTTTAATGTTGTCATGCCATCAGTTTAAAAATAGAAACCTGCATTTCCAGGGTTGGTACTCATTGACCCAATAACATAAGACTGGTTAATGGAGAAGTTAATGTATTTGTTATCTGGCATTCCAATTCAAAATGTGTGTCACCATTGCGTTAGATCCCCTGATAAAATAGTGACAGACAGATTTATGGTTCTCAAGACTAAGTTTGTACGTACACATTTAAAAAAATAATTAAAAGTGATACGTGCCTCTCTTATACATTTCAAAATCTTGATGTCAATGTTAAGGTCAACATTTAAGTTGACCTTGCCATTATATACAGAGAAATGGCAAAATAAAAAACAATTTTTCTGAGTGCATCTACTGGACAACATTGTCTGATTTTATATAACAGTCTGATGGTTTCTATCAAGCCAACTGACACTATCCTAGGGGGTCCAAAAAAGGCAAGCAGCATACAGTGTACCAGTAAATGGTCCAAATTGAGAGGTACAATTGTAGGGTCAAAGGTCAATGACAATGGAAGATTTCTGCATCATGTTGCACAAAACTATAGATTAAAGTAAGATTTTTCATAATCCATTAACAAAACTTAATTCGCCTTTTTCAAACCATGAAGATCACAGTGTATTCAGTAATATTTTTCACATTCAAATATTGAATATCTCGAATATCTGTACTTGATAATTATAATTAATCTTTTCCATTATCCCATTCCACTTGATTGTCTGAACTGCTTTCATCATTAATTGATTTAATAATGTTGACCTGAGGCAAGATGTGTCACATCCTACAATCAGTGCTTTACCAACATCATCTACGAGAATTAACTAACTAAACTCTTACCATGTTTTTTATTGAGTGATCCAGCTTTGCTAGATAAAACAAAGGGGTTACACCAAAAATATGACAATGTATAGAGTACATATTTTGCATTACAGTGAACTTTTGACCTTTGGATGTAGAATTGCCTGACAACCTAAACAAAGTGATTAAGCCAGGATTACTAGAATGTCCTTTCATTGTGACAGTTATTTATGTTAATATTGAGACAATGTAACATTAACTAACATTTGGGTGGCTGTATGATTTGTTACAAGTTGTAAATTCTAATAATAACATCGGTAGATAATTGGATCTGATGTAACTTCAGAGGAGCTGCTTTCTAATCACATCATATTTGAGTTCCATCATTAATATGCAAATATAGCTACAACACTGATACTTATGGAAACAGACCAGATATTAATTTTGAAATGCTCCAATGCTGTCTGTACATAATCACTTTTTATTTTCCCTGAAAATATGCAAATTTCTTTTCATGAGCAACATCACCACAGCAACGATAGCAATGATCATCAAATATAAAATATACAAATTAGCAATTAGCTGACTTAATATATATATATATATATATATATATATATATATATATATATATATATATATATATATATATATATATATATATATATATATATATATATATATATATATATCATACAAATATCAATCAGGTCAACTGAATATTGCTATAAACATAACAAGCTTTATCAAATTTGGTGTGATTGCAGTCAATATATATATTGCTTCTTTGCTGCCTTTGTGTGGACATTGGAGAGTACTGAGTCAAGGTGTTTACTTCAAACCATCGTGCGTAGTATTACTCATGTATGTCTAAGGTGGTGTTGTATTGATCTACCGTGACCTTTGACCTAACTTTGGCAAATACAAAATTCTTATGGCAGCTCTCATCATTACTTTACCTTCTGCAGGATTTCGATGCTTACTGATAGTTGGACAAAAATCGAGATTAATTTTCACAATATTAAGTTCCCAGATCAAGTTTAAGCATATCTTTTTTTAGAGTCTGTGGTTTAAGCTTCATATATCATGATGCAAAACACAATTTCCCATTTCCCTCTCGACATTCATTAACAAGGGGGAATATTTGAATTTATAATTATACACACTGCATGAATTCAGTACTGAAGTGCTCATTCAATCAAAATTTTGCTCACTCGAATGAACCAATTCATGCCATTGCAACTTTAACTTTCAAAACTTCTTAGATCTAATTGTAGAGATTTTCTATTGACACAATTAAAGCGCAGTGGTCGTCGCGCTGCGCATGCTCCTGAGGGGGTCCCCCCTGTTGTCAACATATCCAAGAAGGCCGCAGTATACGTTACGGGTTGATTATAATGTTTGCGATATTGCCGTTTGTTAAAATGGCGGGTGATCTGTCACAAGCATACCATCTTACCGAATCTAGTAATTACACGCTGGATTGAGATCGCATTTGATCATGATTTTCTTGAATCAGTTGAATGGGGCTCGGCTACTGTTACAGAAATCTACAGCTGTCAGAGCAATGCCCGCTGCAGCAAGAAGCATATGTTCCGTTAGCTCTGCATGGCAGGGCTGTGTGTTACCGCGCTGTGGTGGGACACAGGTTATCGTAACGTTGCTTGGATAGTCGTTCTGAGGCGGGCGGCCGCAGGTCGCCGTTTACTTTTTTTCCAAGTAAACGGCGACCTGCGGCCGCCTGCCTCGGAACGACTATCCAAGCAACGTTACGATAACCTGTGTGGTGGGAGGCCGTATAACGCCGGTAACACACAGCCCTGCCATGCAGAGCTAATGTTCTGTGGTCTGCATGAACGTCCGTGTCAAGAGAACCGGGTATATGGTGCGCTACACTCGGCTGTGGAGAATCCAACTCCACTGACTCCACTACGAAGTTTACCCCGTTGGAGGATGCAAACAAGAATTCCGAGCACAGGTATCAAGTCAAGCGAAGGACCTTTCATAGGTCTTCTTGCTATGTGGGGGTTAACTCATTTGAAAGGGGATTCAGACCTACCCGGCAATCAGGAGGTACAACAACGAAGTTTCCGTAGCACCGGTAGGCCAACACTAGCTAGCCGTTGGATCACTGCCATGACCGTGCACAGGATCTCTCGATACGTCCCTATGTGTAGCTATACTGTGCAATTTTCCTGTCAAATGCCGCGAAAACCCGCTCGTTTCGTCTATTGTTTCATGTCATTTGACTGTTTCTTGCCACGTATTACTAGAAGAAGTTAGAAATGGTAATCAACAGTGGGTCGTGGGCCAAGCCGTCGCGGGGCGGCCGGTAAGTTGTAGGACCGGATTCTCTTATATCCGTGTACGTCAACGCGGTGACCGTCTCCCTTATCGAAGCAACAGCATCTCCCGTGCCCTGCTCTGGCTTGCCAATCATGCTCTTGAGTGTAATTTTTGTGTTAGACGTTGTGCTTGTTGCTAGTCTACATATACATACAATGTTGATCATTTTAGTGATGTATTTTTACTGTACTGTACATAGCATTGTGTACAACCAGTACTAGTGTGGACCGCGCGATCAAACCCATTTGTGACTGCGTGCAGTAAACTTAGCGACATAATGTGCAGAGTGTAGTGTCTCAATGTTCGTAGCCTTACATGAGTTTATAAATAGAAATACACCACTGAAGTTCGTTTCCGATCATAATATTTTACTATTTCATGCATGATGTTGAGTATTACAAAGGCGTTAACAAAGTGGGAGACCGCTCCCATCTCACTCAGATTGAAGTTGAGAAGACTTATGTTTACAAAAATTCATGTTTATCAACAAAAAAATCGCGCACGCACAGCGCAACGACCACTGCGCTTTAAGCAAGGTACTTTTTTCTTTTCATGTAGCTTTCATATGTAAATGACCTGAACTGGTGACCAAGCAAGTGATTTCAGTAAACATGCTGTGTTAGCAAGAAACCTTTTGCTTGTGCAAACAATGTCGATAGAAAGAGGCCAGTAACTTCAGAGACATATGTATATGCACATGAGTTTCAGTGACAAGTCAACTGGCGATTGTGGGATTACAAGCAGCATTCACTTGGAACATTCCAAGTCACCAATCAACATTTTCTTGATTTTGATCTCTACCTGTACAAGAGCAATTCAATATGGCAGATTGTCATGACGACTGCTATAGAGTAGATATTGACTTTTGTTCTAGAGCTAGCTGTGTCCAGTAATAGCAAATCCAGCCAAAATGTCCTCAGGCTACAATAGGTCAACAAGTCAACCATTCAGAATTCAATGCCACACAACAATGCCATGATAGTGCTATAGGATTCAAATTGTTTGAAAATGCCCTGCATGTAACTAAATGTCATTTAGCATTAAATGTGAAGAGGCATGTAATAAAAATATTATGCCTGAATACATGGGTTTATGTGCCCTCGCAGCAGGTGACAATTTGCCCTCCTGGCGTCGGGCAAATTGTCACCTGCTCTCGGCACATAAACCCATGTATTCAGGCAATAATATATAATGATATTGAAAAAAAAATCGAATGGAAAATTCCATTACTTTTGCGAGAGTAACAACAACGATGAGTAATGATAGGATGCTGTAGAGAGGACGCTGACATACTTTCGGTCTTCCTGGTTCACCAGTGTGGGACTATTGAATCTAACTCTAGTATTAAACTGCGTCAATGCAAGTTGTAGTGCGAACGTCATGGCACCACCTGACAAAGTAGACGTGTGATAAAATTCTCTTGTAACGTTACGATGTCGCAACTATTATCGTGTGCGCGGCATGTCCAGAACCTGTCCGTACCATTGGACACCTAAAATTTACCGATCAGTTGTGCCGTATCTAACTGCTTACCTAAAGTAGAGTTAGGTGCTAGGTAAGCACGGGACAGTTCTAGAAGAGAAAAACACAACTTTTGCGACACTGCTTTCCCTGTCGAAGAAATGTGGAAGTGGTTGCATTGGTAATTGCGGGGTTTGTTTGATTTTGGCTCAAGCTAGGTCGAGGTCTTCTAATAAAAAATAGGTACAAAGTAATTGTAAGTGCTATAGGTACGCAGCTAAACCTTGAAGGACCTGGCGCATGATGCGGCCGCTCCAAGACGCGAAAAGAGACAATATGCGTAACAAAGCTACGCCAAACAAGGCAACTTTTTTCTGTGTGACGTGGTGGCATACACGCGAAAGTTGCCTAACGTTTTATCGGTGAAAATGTCAAGTTATTTTGGCAAATACAGGTACATGAGTTTCCGAGAACCCAACCTATCCTATTTCAAACCCATCGACCATTTTTCGCATTTTGTTTTTATATCAGTGAACACATGATATTGCCAAATTTTGTTTTTCCTATTGTCTCTGTGCACCATGAAATGGTGGCCGACCAACACTATATTTTCTAAAAACATGTTCACAATTATTCATTTGGTCTCGGATTAGCCTTGAGCGACAGGTCTGCAAATATTTCAGCAACTTTGAACTCAAATTTGTCGACTTTGACGACTATCCTTTTCTCTTATACTGATATATGCTTGAAATATTGCCAGCTAGCGACAGCCTTTGAAGTAGTGCTTTAAAGTAAACATCTTTTACCACTACACTGTAAAGGTGAAAGTTATATCTAAATCTTTGATGGTGACAGCCGACATTCGCACCAAATATACCACAGTCCGACTGTGACCATGCATACCAGTGCGTACGGTATATTGTTTAGTCGAGTCGACGTGGGTTCAAAGTACTCCGTAGTCTACTGTGTATTCTTTTAAAGGTAGATGGTAAATGGCCCAGATTGAGATTCATCAACAAAAATGACCTAACAAATGGTCCAATGCGACGTTATCGAGTTTATCGTGCAAAGATAAGTATTTTGCCCCATGGGATTTACAAATTACATGCCGAGATTGGTACACCGAACAAATGGTTCGTGATGCCCTGACCACAGCTCTGAGGAAGTTTGCGCGCATGCTATTACTGTCTCAAAAATGTCGACAGAGGTTTAAAAAGGTAGTCTGGGACCTCTCCTCCTCCGTTACCACGCTACCTCCGAAGCTACCTCTTCTCGGTTAGGCCTACAGTGGGAGAAGGGCTACATCGTAACCGAGAAGAGGTCCTAGACTCAGTGGACTATACTATTTACTTGTAAAAAAAATCGGTGCAGAAGAAAAGACGTCAGGCATACGTGTAAGAAAACACTTACCATGGGTCGCGATAAGGACGCAACTTTTCCAGTGTCAGAGTTTGAAGCTCACTTGCTCCTCCTATTGGATCACACTTCAATAAAAAAGATCATCGACTACAGTCGTGAAGAAAGGGACCGAATTCGTCATTCAGGGTATCTCTGAAGTACACCTCGCTGGGCCCGGTTGCCGCACAGTTACTGCGAGCTACGAGCAGTTGTCGATATCTGAATGGATGTAAACTTCGATTTACTACTGAACGTCCGTCCGACCGCCAAGCCAATGATATATGTATATGATAGATACGACAGAGAGTAGCCTAACCCGGCCCGAGGCCTCATTTGCATTCCGTCTACGTGCTTTGTATGCTCCCTTCCGGGTGCAAATCCGGTTTCGCGCTCGAGGGTGTGAAGTTCAGCCTTGTTTGTTGGTGTTTCTTTGTTTGTTGTCAACTTTTCTTGTCGTTGTTCTTGATGGAAAATAACTATATACGTTGCCGCTGCATAATTTGACATCGTTGATATTTTATTTTCAACTATTTTTGTCTATATTTGTTGACTGTTCCTTGCATGAGTTTTCCAGTTTTCCAGAGTGCGAATGTTACCTGTCCTCGATACGTGCCATCGAGGCGTGATCATGTGTATGACCCTGAACTGAAAGATTCGCATACATTTCGATGACGCACACTTCATGGGGTTTTCCCAGGTTGTTGTCGCAAACTGTCACGTGATAGCTCAACAGAATGACCCAAAAGTATATTGCCCTGTGCCCGTATATCTACACAATCGTGAAGACGGCGATTCAGAATGGCGACCTGACAATGCGGCGACAAGCTTTCATTGTTTTTCTTCACTCCAAACATGTACAGAATAGGCCTAACACATCACTTTTTGCAGGATTCGTTTGCAATGAAAATGCACGGGAACATGGATCGATTGCACCAATTGTCTCGTGCTCCAATAAATGATTGTTCTGTCGTTGACAACATGCAATGCATGTGTTTCACTCATTGAACGGAAACACTCAGGCACGGGATCGCTCCACTTTTTATAAAATAAAATCAACCTTGAAAAGTTCAAACTAAGACATACTGTCTTATTTAATACACATAAATGAAACTTAGCCTAATTACCGTGAATGAAAACGAGAATTCTCCTCACTTTATAAAATTCTCTCTGCTGTTTGAATTTCTCTACTGTTTGAAAATTTTCTCTACTGTTTAAAATAAATTAAAAATTTCTCTCTACTGTTTACATTTCTCTACTATTGGAAATTTCTCTCTACTGTTTGAAATTTCTCTACCGTTTAAAACTTCGCTCTACTGTTAAAAATTATATACTGTTTAAAATGCTATTTTAATTGTGACACAGATAACCCTAAGCTTGAAAACTATCTCTAAGCGGCTAAAATTGAGGTAGCAAAAATTCCGTTTGAAAGCCACATCAGAAACAACATGACTCGAGCAGAAAAAACTGCTCTGAATCTGTCCAAAAACAAACAATCACAATCAAGCCCGTCGATAAAGGAAGAGGCAAAGCAATTGTGGACACAAAAGATTACATTAAAGAAAGTAATAGACATAAATTTTAAACAGAGGAGAGAAATTTCAAACAGTAGAGAGAAATTTCAAAGTGCAGAGAATTGTCGTTTTCGTCCACGGTACTACAGGAGCGTCTCAAGTTATTCCGGTACAAATACACGTATTTCCAGGGTTCGATCATGAAAGCGTCAATTTTCGGTGGCCTTGGTTTTTTATGCTTTCCGTTCTACAAAATTTATTTTTCCTGTGCCACCCCCCTCTCATATGTACCAATCCATTACGCTTTCCTGCTCAATA
Source organism: Ptychodera flava (assembly GCF_041260155.1). Taxonomy (NCBI): domain Eukaryota; kingdom Metazoa; phylum Hemichordata; class Enteropneusta; family Ptychoderidae; genus Ptychodera; species Ptychodera flava. The sequence goes on along the minus strand of NC_091942.1, from coordinate 899,709 downwards.
GGGAAATCCCAAGATAGCCTGAACGGCTAGCGGTAAGATATTCACTCAGTAAATGTACAGGTACATAGAGAGTAGGTACGTGAAAAGTTGTGGAGGGTTGCTTTTTTATAGGTGTCAGTCACCTGTGCGACTCATCCTGACTTCATGTCAAAGCTGAATAAATAAATAAAAATAAAAAATAAATAAGTAGTTTATAGACCAAAACGTACTATGGCTCCTTGTTTCTTTCAGGACAATTGTGGTTCAAAACATGAACGGATGAAGAATTTGATATCGGTACGGCGCTTGGAAAGTTTTGAAAAAACTGCCTCCAAGTGCGAAATGCTTATTCATTATGTAAAGAAGGAACACTTTGCTTTCGCAGACGCTTTAAAGAAAAAAGTTCCAATTTAACCTAAAGCATAGTCCCTCAAACCACAACATGACTGTGCCTTAAGCTTCAGTAGTGACCACCGGGTCGGGACCTGCACGAATGCAATCAATATAATCGTACCGGTATCTTCAAGTTTTGATAATATATGTGATATTTCCAATGAGAACTGTATTTTTTTATCAACGGTCTCCTATCTTTAACTGGAGTCCCTGATCACTTGACTACACACTGCTGTTACTGTTAGTCTGTAAACATTGCCTAATGAGCTACCGTGTTGAACTCATCAAGAGATAATGTAGTCGGTCAACTTAAAGGCCCTGTAGCTGTAACTCACGAAATTTGTTGACCTGGAAAAGGTTTTCTATTTTCTGTGGTTTTCTTTAATTTCTGCAAATTTAAAGGATACAGTCGTTTACAACTGAATATTTGACAAGTAAATTTATATTTTAACCGTTATTTTGATTTCCCACCATTTTTAAAAACTTGTAATACTACAAAGAAAACAAAGAACATGATGTCCAAGTGGAAACATTCAGCACTATGCATTATATTGGACTACTCTGTTGTTTCTGTGAAAATTTCAATGCATATATGCACACTGTACAGTGTTTTTGCTTTGTTTGCACGAAGGCGCCATTTTTTGTTTGGGCAAACATTTATTATTTATCTTGCTCCAAATTGCACATGTAGTCGATCTCAGTGGACAGTTTCTTATACTTGTATAACACCCCTCAATGAGTACATTCCCACGAACTTGTTTTAGTTTGGAAGTAAAATCACAAAAATAAAGATAAAGATACAACTATTGTGCCTTTAACATTGCGTGATAAACCATAGACCTCGAGTTTTTGTCGAGGGTCTATGGATAAACCACCGTCCCTCCACCCACGGACGGTGGATAAACTAATGACCTGAAAGAAAGGCAGTATCAGAACATCATCATATTAAATCAAATATTGTCATTTCTTGAAACTTTCACAGACTCGGATTAAGAAGTCGTTTTGAAAAAGTGATGTCATCAGGCTAGCCTTCAAGACCAAATGGCAAGATTATCCTTACAGTACAAAAGAACCCTTGAAAATGCTGACCGTGCAGTTTGTAGAGTGCTTAATATTGTTTTTCTTTTATACCAAGAGAAATTCATGTCTTGCATCAGTAGAGTATTCTGGCAATACCCTAAATAACTTATGCATAATACACATATTCAAATGTCCAAAATTACTATATGTAATAATAATAATTTATTTCTATAGCGTCTAAATCCACATAAAGTAGTGATCAGAGACGCTTAAAATACACTTTAAAAAGTAAATGAACAAAAGCAATTTTAAAAATGTCTACAAAATTGAAATTTCTGATATTAAAAAAAAATGAAAATCAAACAAAACCTAAAAATCTAATTTAACAATGTAAGTCTAAAAAGGTAGGTTTTGGCAAACGCTTAAAGTTTGAACATAAGGGGTGGACCATTTGATATCCTAGGGGGGTCTGGAAGATTTTTGAAAAAAAAAATTCCCAGCAGATACAAGGGGAAAAAAATTCTGCCTTAGATGACTTATGAAAAAAAAACCTGGCAAGCTAATGTGCAAGAAAAAAAAATCTATCACAGTATCAGCAAGAACCTTTTTGAATGTAACTTCTTCATTTCCGTGCACCTTTCTTGTCTTTCCAAAAGCCTCTTGAAATTAATTTTCAGTTACATTTGGCTTTTTGAATTGTTCACTGATATCATCTCTTGTATGTTGACCAATAAATAATATTGTTCTCTGGTATGATTGCGACATGGACAGATTGCACTGAGAAGTCAAATGACAGAATTTCAGAAGATGTTAAAATAAAACTTTCATCGTCAAGTATTATAATCCGTGGCACATTTCGGTCAACCAATAAACCAATTTGCATTTTCAAAAAGAAAATCAAAATGTAACTAATTTTCAATTTTCAAATGGTTTTATCATCTTGATTATTAACTTTTAGGCCTATTTCTAAATTTAAAATCTTTGGGCTGAGATTGAAATATCGGCAACAGGTATGTATACTGTATGTATACTGAGGATGGAACTTTGCGGCCATTCAAATTCCCTCTGACAAACTCTACTTCCCATAATGCACATTTCCATTTTTTCAATTTCCAATATACGAAATTTCCAATTTTCCGATTTCATTTGGGGCGTGGCCAAGTATCTTTTCATTACTATGGCGGAAATAACTGTATCGAATTGGAATTAAGGTGTAACATTTATTTTATCTCAGTGTGACCAAATATACTGGGGAAGGGCTTGGTTATGATAATTCGCACAAGATACTTTTAAAAAATAGCGGGAATGAGGGACTGGTCAGTTTCTTCGGCCTAGGAGGCCGGTTGATTCATGGGGTCACCCTGTTTTTTACTTTGGTGATGGGGTCACCTATTTTGAATTGTGTTTTTAAATTTTGACGCGGGCTCATACTTGCCTAAAATGCATCAAATGCATCGTGTTAGCCATGAATTTCATCATTCAGTTTCATACCCTGTTTTTGACTTCGGTGATAGTGGGGTCACCATGTTTATGAAATGCCTAATAGGGGGGTCAGTGTGTTTTTGAATTTCGACACGGCTCATACTTGCATAAAATGCATTGTAGCCACAAAGTTCATTATTCAGTTGCATTTTTCGGCGCGCCCTTCGGGCGCGTAACTTTAATGATAATTAAAGGTGCAAGCAGCGTTGGCGGGGCCCAAGCGGTTAACATGGTTTCAAGTTCTTGCACTGATAATATTATGTGCAAAATTTGAGTTTAGAAAAGTATTTTGTATCTTTCATCTAAAGGATTTTGAACATCATCTTATAGTTACTGAAGGTTTCACTGGTAATCATTATCTTTTATGCAAAATAAAGTATGGCGGCCAAACTACTTGACCGATCTAAATGCTTTTTGCAAACTTGGAAGAGATCTCACTTAGGATGACAGGAGTAAAATTTCATTTCAATCAGTGTTTTAGTTCCGGGGTAGAAGATATTTAAAGATTAAATTGTGATTTTCGCAAAATCCAATAAAGAAGAAAGTTGAACTCCTGTAAAAACAATAGGGTCCCAGCCGGTCGGCTTGGGCCCCTAATAAGACATATTTTTCAGAACCCCGTCCTAGTGCAAAACTTTAATATATCAGACATACATATATCTGAGATATCTATATGTTTAAAATTTTTCGGCGCGCCCTTCAGGCGCATTTCTTTAAAATATCAAACAATATTTTTCAGCATGCCCTTCAGCTGCGTGACTTTCATATATCAGATATTATGTATATCAGAGATATCTGGATCTTTAATATTTTTCGGCGCGCTCTGCGGGCGCAGTAAATTAATATATCAGAGATATATGTCAGAAATATCTTGATGTCTGTAAATTGAAAGTCTGTTTTGCACAGAGTACTAATTATGAAATCTGCAGTTCATATGAAAAGCATCACAAGTTCCTGGCACGTTTCTGTTTCCTCTATGATAATTCAGTATTAGAAAGCAACATGCACTAATATTTCACAATCACATTTTTCTTACAACAGTTCTGGACATCTGGTTATGCATAAAAAGAGTGGAGTACATTCACAGCTCATTCAAAATACTGTATTCAAATTTTAGAATGGACACTTTTAAGTTCCTATCTTACAACTGACATGACAACAATTTCATTAAAACACAGAATGACTGAATGTTTTAAATATACCCCCAAAAATTATATATATATATATATATATATATATTATATATATATATATATATACACACACACACTGAACACCGAATTATTCAATTTATATTCCACTTTTTGTTTTACCTTTGTCGCGCGCAGTGGGGGGGGGGTTAATATGTACAAGTCCGTTGATGTATGACAACAGATTGATTTTGCAACATCGCTGCATTAAAAAAATCTTTGAAGGAAGAATGCGGGAAAAAATTGCCAGGATTCACAAGGGGAAAAACCATCAAGTGGAACATGTGGCAAAAAAAATAATGCCCCCCCCCCCCCAATCTTCCAGACCCCCCAGGCTATCAAATGGTCCACCCCTAAACGGATGCTCAGCGGAAGAGTGTTCCACAATTTTGGAGCTGCGACACTGAAAGTTCTGTCACCATATTTCTTTGTTCTCACTCTGACCGAACACATCCTGCATTGAGCAGCAACTGAAATGGCAAAGTGACCTAATAATGACCGATGAAATGTATGGAGCGATTGATGCAAAATTGCGCCCTCAATATTGGCAAAAAGCATGATATAGAGAAAAGTCTTTGGTATTCCATGTTCCAGGGCACAATTCTGTTGTGGTATCCCCCCTCCAGTCTGCATATGGATGGCGATTTACAAATGAGTAGCGATGCACGCTATGCAATATTGTCTATTCAAAATCAGCCTTCCAAACGGGACGCAATAAAACAGGCGCTGGGAGGGGGAAGGGAGTCAGATGAGATACTTCCACATCTGCTATTGTGCATTATGATTGTGCTGGTGAAGTTTACCAGTTTTATTAATGTGACAGATTATTAATAATTTCTAGTGAATTCATTCTGCACGTGCACCATTTACCAAAAGAAAACCAAAAATGGTCGATGACCCGGGTTGACCCTAAATCGTAGACCTCACAAGTTCACCTAAACTTTAATAATTTCATACTTGGAGAGTCGACCCTGATGTTCTATTATTTGAAAGGCTAGAAAAGAGTTCAATACTCTTTTTATTCAGCAAATTTTACCTTAGATGAGACACTTATTAAAACCTCCCATTCTTTACAATACTCGGTCGATTTAGTACAACATGATCAGTCAGTTCATTTTAAAGGTCTTGAGAGTATACAAATCCTCCCCATCTTCTTTCCGTGAAAATCGAAAATTAATTTTTTCCATAGAGTGATCACAGAGATGGCGGCCGTTCTGAATTTCAAGTATCTTTAAAATTAAGGAAGGTAAAGTTGCACGGTGACCCTCGAGTTTTGCAGCTAAATTTAGAAGGAATGCGTAAAATTTTCTGATAGGACAGTTTGAACGAAAATTGAAGGCGCATTCTACCTGAAATGAGAGACATACCGATAGACATAGTTAACACAGGTATGGCGGCCATTTTCAATTCCAAATATCTGTCATATTGAGGAAAGTTGTTTCTGCGGTGCCAAAATATCCCCAAATTGTTATAGCCGACTTTGAAAGGAAATGATTGAAAGTCTCTGAGGAAATTAATTTTGAGCGAAATTTGACAGCGCACTTAAATTTAAATGGCAACCGAGAAAGATGGACTTGGCATATCGGGTGTAGCTCAATCCTGCAAGTTATTTTCCAAATGGCTACCATCATACCTTTGATATTATTATTTTGACGTAATAGTGTTTTACGGCTTAAATCACACCTGGATACGTATCAAGGTCCGTGTTTGTTTCGTTCTTTGCGTGGACAAATAGAGTGGGTCAGAAGTCAGCATTTTGATGGATATATTAAGGATGGATAATTACAGATTTCAGTAGTGGCGGATGACTTATCGACTATTATCTCTGCTTATATAATGTTACCGTTGAAAAAATGAAGTGGTTAGAAAAAGAAATCAGCATTTCAGCCATTAGGCCTATTGCGGAGTAATGATCGGAGATTTGAAGATCTGCCGATGACAAAATTTTTGAAGTGTTGAAAACATGGGAAACTTTGTTGAATTGCAGTAACACCGCCTCTCGAGCCAACTAAGGCGACTCTGTACCCATCTGAGCATAGATTTCGAAGGGTGTACAATCCGATTCCAAATTATTGTACGGGAGCCGGGGTTTTCGATTTACCCCCCCCCCCCCCCCTTCATTATATTGCATGTATTTAGCAATGTCGTTACATCTGGTAGGGGACTCATGGACAGCCCTAGTCACGTGACCATTCTAATAGTTTTAAGTGCTTATTACAAATCAATATTACGAACCATTGTTCGTAGATTTTGAGATCGGCCGATGACTACGTTTGCAATCTTTAAGACATCGGGAAACTTCATTGAACTTTAGATACCTAGCAAGATACCTACGGCCGTTTGATGCGACTCTGTGCAAATCCAATTGCAGATAATTGTATTATAGGGTTTTCTGAATTTATGAATTCATAAACAGCTAAGAAACTACCTTAATCAACAAGCCATATGAAAATGATCAAAATTTGAAGATAGTGTAGTCGCATTGTTTAGTCGACCGCTCTATTGAAAGTGAACCTGTGCAATAATAAGCTAAATCTCCAGAGTATGAATTTGACAGGCGCTAAATGATAGGATAAAGCTTTGTAAATTTCGGAATTGTCTGCTTTTCATCGTGTTTTGATATTGCGTGTATCTTAGCCGATTTTACAATAGAGGTGTTGTGTGGTGACGTAATTTAAAGCAAGAAGTCACGTGACCATCACAATACATTTCCACTGTTCATAACTTACTGTACGGGTTCACCGCTTGTAGGTACAGTCTTACGGTTCAGATTGAAGCGCTTAACGTGGAGCTTTCTCAATAGATGAAACATACAACTGTTTTTTTATATTCAGAAAAGAACTTTGATCCGATGTTTCCAAACCTTTTCAAACTGGGAGTTAAATCGGTCGAAAATTACGTTTCCTCCTCCTGCTAATAACTTATTTACTTGCAGTTTACGGCCAACAAGAGTGTCACTGTATGCACCACATATGCACACCATACATTTCTAAAGGTGTTTCATCTTGTTCTATAGTATAGTTACTATTGCTATGGCGACGCCAAATGGAGTCACGAATGATCAGTCGGCGATGACTAATTCGCATTCATCAAATCATAATTAAACTTGATGTCGTCGGAGGATATAAACTTGTATTTCTACGCTTTTCTTTATTACATTACGAAACAAAGATTAAAAATTTCGAGTTTGGCACAAGATGCTCTTTAGAGAGTTAAAAACATCGGAAAAGTTTGTTGAACTCCACGACGTGACGGGGACCCTACGGCCAACCAGAGTGGCACTGTATGCACCACACCATACATTTCTAAAGGTGTTTCATCTTGTTCTATAGTATTGGATGGGCTTGCTTCTAATAAATCTATGCACCCTGGGCTATCTCTTCAAATCTACCATAGAATAGATAAAAACAAACTCCGGATTTTGGGTATACTAGTAATAAATGAGGTAAACGCACTAAATGAGCTCAGACTCTGGTATAACTCTCGATTTTCTGTTATTAACTTTGATTAGATATTACAGTATTTAGGCAGTTTTGCTATACAGAGAGTGGCCGCAAGTGAATGGAAAGCCCGACGTCACGTGACCACTGCTTTATATCTCTGCTCTACATCACCTTGTCAAGGGTTTCGCCTCAGCTAGATGCAGTCTTATGGTTTACTTTATAACGCCAGACTTGGAGCAATCACGACCGATAAAAATTCACTCAGTAGTTAGTGTATTAGGAAAAGAAGTTGGGCATTATTGGTTGCCAATTTTTTTTTATTTTGGTGTAGTAAATCCGCTGTAAAGCTATGCTTGCCACTACTGCTAATTAGGTATTCACGTGCATTTTACTATAACGGTTCTATTTTCATGGACGACGGTCATAGCTGTAGTTCTCCCTTCACACTTCCCTTCACACGCGCGTGGATACTGCCGATGATGTTCGCGCATTTGCGATGACTAAACTTGGAGTCGTCATAGCAATCGTAACCTCGTTGAACTCTATGACGTAACACTGTCAACGGCCATCAAACGCCAACCCGCACGCTCTGAGTATATCATGAATTCATTCATAAATATAACCGTATTTTAAAGTAAAACACTATTTGTCGTGGACAACGTGGATCGTTGAACAAACAAACTTTGGTGTCGCCAAATTAATAATTTGAAGTGTGTTAAGAGACGCAATTTAGGCCATTAATCTTGGGTCCGTGCTCTCTGAGAATGCAAAGCATCAAAAAACAACTGGAATGGTAGGAAAGTCATCAATTTGCGGTATATTAGGGATGGATAATTGCAGATTTCCCCAGTAGTTGATTAGTTTTTTGTAGTCGTCAAATTATGCCGTCGCAGGATAATACATTGGTATTTTCTCCGCTTTAGTATAACGTGTGACCGTTGACTGAAAACAGTGATCAGAAATTCAGCATTACAGCTGTTGAACTTATGAAGCAATGATCCTCGAAGATTTTGAGATAGGGATAACCCCTAAGTATAGTTTTTTTATCCACAAAATATTGATTTTCTGACCATTATATTCTAATCGAATTCATAATATACTGAGGGTGTGTCGGTGGGGTTTAAAGTCCATAGACCGTGTCACAGTATGGAGTTCTACGAGATCATTATTACTATGACAACCTCAGATTTAGTCGTCTCCGGCATGAGAAATCTGCAATTACTGGCATCCAACGATTTTACCCACCTGGATGTGAACTGAGCACTATACGATACTTTGGTCCATGACAAGAGAACCGTTATAGTAAAATGCCAGTGAATAAGTAATTAGCAGAGGTCGGGAATATAAATTTTTCACCTGTTTAATTTCCCAAATTTGAAACATTTTGGCAACCGATACTGTCACAATTCTTTTCTATATGTACCACCTGCCATATAGGTGAAGCATCAGTAGTTAACACTGCTAGTGAGCCCTGTAAGCTAATCGGTAAGACTGTAGCGAAACCCAAGGTAAGTTATGAAAAGTAGATATTATGGCGTTGGTCCCGTGACCTTTGGCTTCCCATTCAGTCAACAGTACTCAACGTATCGCAAAAGAACCTAGATACAAGTACACGTAATATCTAAACAAAGTCAACAACAGAAATTGTAACACACCTCATCCGCAGCCTGTATTCTAATTCGCCAATTGATAGTCACGTGGGATGCGTTCTTTTTGTGCTGATCCACGTAAACGACGTCATCAGGCATCATTTGTTTGAACTGTTGCCTGCCAGGCATCAGTTCCGAAAAATGATGCCCGCTGACGTCAAAAACGACATTGACGCGAACGCGGACCGGAATGTACACAAAGATGTCGTCTGCGGCCGATCGAAACGATAGTCGAGAAATTTCTTGGTTTATCCTACTTTCTGAAGAAGAATTGAATGCTTTGGTTTCCAACAAGGACTCGATACGGACAAAACTATAATCAACGGTGTATTGAACGTTTTGCAGATCCTTTTTGGAAAAACTTTTTCTTTACTGAACCACTCCAACATATTACATCGTAGGCGTACACGCGACAAGTTTTGTGTATAGTACGTTCTTATGCATGGCTACGGATGAGATGTGTTACAAAACACATATTGACTGGCCATTAGGGCAACAGCATACGTCTTTAACCCCTCGGGCCTGTGAGTCATCCCCCAAAACAGACTGTTTCCCTCGGCCTACGGCCTCGGGAAACAGTCTGTTTTTGGGGTGACTCACAGTCCCTCGGGGTACAGACGTATGCTGTTGCCCTCATGGCCAGTCAATATGTGTATACTCTTGACTTGTAGGTCACAGTTGGCAAATTGATCACGTATATGTTGACTTTTTTCTTCTTGACAAGCATGAATGTCACTTACCTTTGGGATCAGCAAATGTGACTAAATTTCAATACAACTTTTTGAACATTTTGGTTATGGTTTATCGATTTAAGCTGAGACCACAGGGTCTATGGATTAATTTAGCCAATCCGTATAATCATTTAGAATCGGATAAACACCCGTAGAAATCTTTGCTGAGGTACGTCGCGCTGGACTTCCATTACTTCCTTGAGTTTATCTAAGATTTCCAATGCTTTCAAAAATTCAAATTTGATTATCGGCCGATCTCGAAATCGGCGAGCATTGCTCCACATATCAAATTTAGATTCTTCTTTTCTTATGGCGTTTTAAAACGGGCACGTTATATATTCAGAGCGTCAGACCATATATGAGTTATATTCGCCGCCTACAATTCGACTCCTAATTCGTCATCCTCAAATGCAAAAATATACAATAACCTGTCCGTAGTGTCCATCAAAATGCTCATTTTCTCAACACTCTATTTGTCAAAAGATTTAAAGTCGTAATCAAAAATGCACTGTGCGGGTTTGATTACATTCTCTTACAGCCCCTCGCAGGCTACACACTGTGGCTGGTGCAGCTAATATTGATTTGTGATCGGCCAGTTATACAAATATCGATCCGTATTATGCACCAAAATATTAACTTTCTGATCCCTATATTAGTAAGCCCTGTAAGCCGGATCACGGTATACTCAGGGTGTGCAGGCGGGCGTTTGAAGTCCTTAGACCGTGTTACATAATAGAGTTCACCAAGGTCACCTTTATTTAAAAGGGACAAAGTCGGCCATTTTTCATGCATTTTGTTAATGTCGAAAGATACTGAATGAATGGGTGACCATGAATATATTCGACTCCAATTTTAGACATGATCAATGAAACCATAGCAAAAATGAATTAATGGTCATGATCATTCATTCAGGGGGTCACCCTGTTTTCGGAAGTTGAAATATAGGGGGTCAGCCACTTTTTGGCGTCGGCAAAAAATAATCCACCCCCAGGCCGAAGAAACTGACCATAATATTAGGTATGCTGCGTCGATTTCAACAGACGTCGGAGTCCTTATGGATTACAGTGAACATATTTTATGTGTGCCTCCACATGTAAGTATTTTATTTGATGGCTGCCATCGTAGCTAGAAATAGAAATTGGCAACCTAAGAAATGATACCGAAAGAACACACCCAATAGATTGTATTATGTTTCAAGTGGTGGATAACCTGTCGTTAAACCTATAAAATACCAGATATGAACTGTAGATGCTCACGTGTTTCATTATACGGTATATTGAAGTTTAAAGGAGCAATCTATCCCAAGGTGCAATCTACCCTAAGGTACATTCTACCCCAAGGTACATTCTACCCCAGGTGCAATCTACCCCAAGTTACATTCTACCCCAAGGTGCAATCTACCCCAAGGTGCAATCTATCCCAAGGTGCAATCTACCCTAAGGAGCAATCTACCCCAAGGTACATTCTACCTGAAGTTACATTCTACCCTAAGGTACATTCTACCCCAAGGTACATTCTACCCCAGGTGCAATCTACCCCAAGTTACATTCTACCCCAAGGAGCAATCTATCCCAAGGTGCAATCTATCCCAAGTTACATTCTACCCTAAAGGAGCAATCTATCCCAAGGTGCAATCTACCCTAAGAAGCAATCTATCCCAAGGTACATTCTACCCCAAAGGTGCAATCTACCCCAAGGTACATTCTACCCCCAGGTGCAATCTACCCCAAGTTACATTCTACCCCAAGGTGCAATCTATCCCAAGGTGCAATCTACCCTAAGGAGCAATCTATCCCAAGGCACATTCTACCCTAAGGAGCAATCTACCCTAAGGAGCAATCTACCCCAAGGTACATTCTACCTGAAGTTACATTCTACCCTAAGGTACATTCTACCCTAAGGTACATTCTACCCCAAGGTGCAATCTACCCCAAGGTACATTCTACCCGAAGTTACATTCTACCCTAAGGTACATTCTACCCGAAGGTGCAATCTACCCCAAGGTGCAATCTGCCCTAAGGTGCAATCTACCCTAAGGTACATTCTATCCCAAGGTGCATTGTACCCCAAGTCTAGACAACTCACAAATCAACAAAGATACACATTCATTTATGATATCTTTGTTTATATGAATGAATTTAATATCACATGGGGACTAATAATTTTCTGTAGAAAAGTGCAAAGTGCCATGTTTAGTATTAAAACTACTTGAACAAAAACACAAACATATGAATACTACAAAACAGCAGTTGTATTTATCAAGCATCAGAAGAGAATACTGGAAAATGTTTTCTTCATCTGAGATATGTAGAAAGAAAGATTTGACAATGTACAAAGTTGTGACGAGAAATAAATCATAAACATCTCAAAGGTTTATCTGAACAAAGGCAGTGAAACTAACAAATTACAAAGTGGACAGAATATACAAGGAATAAACCATATGTTACATATCTAAATGCCAAAGGGAAAAGTGATCTCCCAAAATGTATTAGTTATGCAACTACAAACTCTTTGATTTATTGATGAATGCATCTACATGTACTACTTGAAAATCAAATGCCAAGGCAAGGGTTTTGAGAATAAAACAAATCTGTGTATTGTTTTTATCATTTCTTATCATTTTAACTAACAGTTCAGCAGTTATTCAAAAAAGTCCTTTCTTCTAGGACTTGTGCTGTTATCTCAAAAAAGATATTATCAATATTACTATAGATAAAAGCAATACCAGAGATACAATTTTTTCACAAACATTTCTCAGTTCTATAGACACTACTATTTTACAAATCTTCTGCAGCAATATTTGGATTATCAAATTTTGCCTCATTTCCCGTTGAGTACAAAGCATGTGTTTATGGTACAGTGGTTCTTTATTGACCGTGTATCACTTGTAGAAATGAGCAAATCTAGCATCTCTGTCAGTATATTGGATATGCTAGTCCTGCATGTACCACTGTTCAGATCACATACACATGTACATGTCACTTAGAAAGGCCACTTTTGTTTTTTTAATAATCTATTCAAACATTAATAAGTACACATAGGAATACACTTTTACAACAGAGAATATGCAAATTGTGCATTTTTATGTAAATTGGCCTCCCTTTTGTTTTTCAAGGCTGTGGAGAACACTGAGTGTCACAGTATTGACTTGTTTATTGAACATGTAGAATGGCAAATTCACTGATCTGAACAAGTCATTTGGTGGTTGACATCTCAGACAACTGAAGAGCAAACAAAATTATTTCCACTGTCCTTTTACTGCTATGGACAGTTATTTTTTAACTTGTCTGAAATAAAGTTGAAATAAAATAAATAATAACTGTACCAAAGGTTTCACCCTTTCACTATTAAAGTTTGCACATTATCATTGTTTTCCATTGTTAGGATGGACCTCTACACTGGGAAATGGGGGTGCAAGGGTTAAGAGTCACATGTTTTTCAAAACTGCAGGATTTTTCCCAATGTTCATTGAAGTTCATGAACTTTCGTCATTGGTTGGAAAGACGGTCCAAGGATTGTTCTCATCATAGGCAACAGCTATGCTCTTGTGATATTCCTCAACCTGTAAGAAGAGGAAAGATACTGAAAATCACGAACACCTATGAAGAGATGATGGCTCCATAGGATAGATTCTCTAAGGGATTTTGCATTTCAATGAAAAGCTATCAACCTCAGAAAATAACAAAATTGCATCAGACATCCATCACAGCGATCTTTTCAACTACCGGTAAGTATTATAGAGTACATGTATATCATGTTCCCGTCAATTAATATGAGAGTCAGTGCCATTTTGAACAACAAAGGTAAAAGAAGCATCTTTTTCAGAACCAAACAATTTTCTAAACTGTGGAGCAGCTTACGCTAATAGGTTGGATTACTGCTGGATTTTTACTCAGCAGAAGATAAACACACTGGTTTGAAAATATCAAACATTGCATAATAATTGCCAAAACTGCCTGTGAAATAACAATACAACACACAGATTTTTGTGCCTAAGAGACATCAATCAGAAATCATTGTTGAGCAAAACATATCGTTGTGAGATATGAAATAAAAACAAGGGGAAGACAACACTGAAATTTTATTTGCCTAATGTCATGGCAAGAGACCAAATGTCCTTTTTACATTTGGTAAGGACATTTTCTGAACAAATATACTCTCACATTCAGTCAATGAAATCTAAATAATGTAATTCTTATAATCTTACAGTCTGAAGAAGATCATGCTCATAGAGGTTTGTCATCTCTTTCATTTCTTCCTCATAACTTCTCTTCTTCAGCTCCATCTACAATGGAATGACATTGAATTCAAAGTTTGTTGTAACAAGGGCATACCAGACCAAAAACTTGCCATTATCTCTATTTCTCGGGACAATTTGTCCAGTAACAACCACTTTGTCCATCTGTCTATACCGGTATGTGCACGGTGAGGGAGGTAAATGTAGTAAAGTTTCATCAGGGTAGTTTGAAAAGGGTAAAAACAATGCTCCATATACTGGCTAATACTATGGTTTCTGTGGAATAGTCGCATGCTGAAGCATAAATCCTTTCACCAACATGGTTTGGCCCACAATCATTGTTGTCAATGGTGATTGTGGACCTGTTTTCAGGGAATTGGGGATGAACAGCTTAAAAAATGAGGCTAAATGTCACAGAGAATTTTATTAGATTGGTTGTCATGTATTGAAGCCAACAATATTACCAGTCAACCAAATCATTTGGATTGGAAGGTCTGTTGTGACAGCATGGAAGTACCTTTGTACTGAGGATCTTCAGAGGATTTTCCAGTCAAAAAGGTCATTTTACTCATTTCCCCTTTGTAAGTCAGATAGTTAGAAAAGGGGACAGCACAATAATCACACCAAATGTTTGTCAACATTCCCATACTAATAGTTAATGTAAACCTGTATTCAAAGATATCAGCAAATACCCTGGACTATTTTCAAGATACATTAGATCTGATCTCAGATGACACAGCATTACATGGAGGATCACTGATAAGAAAACTGAGTTGAAATCATCCAACACCTTTTCTACTAAAATAACTCTTAAATAACTCTTACTTCAAGTAAAGTTTAAAGAGTCTGAAATGCTTTATGTATATTCTGACCACTTTGAAACCCAAAGTTGATTTTTTGGTAATGGGATACCATGAACTTCATGAATTCAAGTACCGGTAGTAAAAAGCAGTATACATATACCTCTCTTTGAATTTGTTCTTTCTCTTCTGCATACTTCATAACTTCTTTATTGTTTTCACTTTTCTTTGCCATTAAAGCATCTCTCTCCCTGCAAGCAAATCAATACAGTATTTAAATTTTTTGTGACATCAATAAAAAATTCAATAAAATCAAACCTTTGAATTCCTGTTGAACTTTTAAATTTACAGAGTAAACGATCTTATTCACAGAAACTTATCCACAGATTTTACCAAATACCGCTACAATTTTACTTTATATCTGTGTTGGCGCTATCAGACATAAATTTTTCTTGGAGAGTTAAACAAATCACTCCTAAATCATATCAAATGTAACAAGTGTCTTATTTTCACTAGCCTGAGGACCGACACGACTGCTTTATTGCCTAGCTGTGACAGAGCTCTGAGTGTATGTACAAGTTGGCAGTTGTACAAAGTTGTCAAATTCTGTGTTAATGACAAATGTAGACTTGGCAGATTTTACACCAAATTATCAAAGCTGAATAACTTTACAATATGAAGATAGTACATATATCTTTCTTTCATGAATATAACTTTGTTTGTGTACCGTCTATTTACTGTCTGTTCTGTGCTGTTTTGTGTCTATGTTTACAACTAGTGTCTTACGAATTCTGTCCTAATGTCATTAGATTATGGATTGGTATGATTACGATTATTTTACTACGACCAGGTCGATGCTCCTGCTGGTGGACATATTGTCCCCGAGGGTATCATCCACCAGGTACTTGTACATGATAATGAAGGACTGTATAAGAGATATATTCATACCGGCTGGGACGTCGCCCGGGTTAACAAGGTCCCGACCAGCTACACGGGACACAGTAGCTCAAAAACCGTGTGTCCCTCGGATTATCCTTCGGGATGTTACTAAGACCTCATACGTGCAATCAGAGGGCAATTTTTATCACAGAAATGGAAAAAGCTACCAGACAATTAAACCATGCAAATTGCTACTGACGGACTGTTTAAAGTCATCTCCAGCTTGTGGTTATACAGGTTCCATTACAAAGTGTGGTATTAAAAACTGCAAAACTTGTAGTATGCTCATCACTACAGAACACTTCAGTAGTAGTTTGACAGGGAAGACCTATTCTACCAAATGTCTGGAACCTCTGAATTGCACAACCAAAAACGTAATCTATGGAATTGAGTGTTCTTTGTGTGGGCTCATTTATGTTGGTGAAACAGGAAACAGCTTACGATCTAGAATGAATGGACATCGCAGTGGAGTGAATCGATCTTTGGATGTGCAACTTTATAAGCATTTTAACCAGGACGATCACTCCACTTTGAAAAAATATACCATCCAACCAACAGCCCCACACTTAGTTCACCATTCCGTAGACAGAGGGAATACCACTGGATTAGACAGTTAGGTACCGCAATGCCTTATGGTTGTAATGACAACATCAAAGATATAGGCAATCTCTCAAGTCCTGGTTGTTCAGAAGTGAATGTGATGGGCCTCTTTGAGTCTTCTGTCCGTAGAAGACGTAGTCATGGACATAGGCGTTACCATCGGCCTAAATTGGATACATCTACCTCCAACTGCCATGATAAATTTCATGAACGGCTTCTTTTATTACAGAAGCCTTTAGGTTTCCATCACATTCGTACTTCATTATTTGCTCTTTCCATCAAGGACTTGAGAAGGTTGCATGTCTATGCATTGGGATTGTCTTTGACAGATCCGAACAAACAACCGTACAGACTGGTCAGTATTATTGCTGATATTGCACTATACAGACTATACAAGCCTGTTCGTGCTGAACCTATGACTGATGATCATCGTCATTTCATACATCTTCCATTTACTAACAAAGGAATTGATGCCATTAATATCAGCAATATACTTCACAACAAAAAGTTACACCAACTATACCTGTATACTTTAAGAACCAGTCTGTACCTATTCTGTCATATCAGTACACCAAGACAATCTCCAATAAAATATTCAATTACAATAAGGCATTGCGGCACTTAAAAATTGATGAATTCCTTCAACACCAGCATCCTGTGACTGCTCTACATCTCCCTTCAAATATACTCCAGTTGGCCATGTCATCACTGGTGATCTGAACTTGGTTGAACATCACCACCTTCGTAAGATATTATCTTGTGGACCCAAGTTCAGAGAACCTCGCAGGATCAACTGGAACCATAATTTTAAGATCATTATGGACTCTGTTGAAGAATATGCCAGGAAATGGGCTAAAGGGAGGATGTAGAGCTGGACACACTGTCAGAATGGGTCAAATCTGTGAGGAAAATAGTGCGTGGCCGTATTGGTCAACTAAAATCACATGTTTGCAGAAGACCCTATTCTGTATTTAAAGATCCTGATGCTGTTAAGTGTTTGAATGATATCCATGACAAATATGTTGTCGTCCCTGCTGATAAAGCTGCCAATAACATTGTATTTGTCTGTAAGAAGTCCTCCACCAACTCCACTTACAGACAATCAATGTTCAACAAATCTGAAATTTTGGCAAACCATAAGTCATTCATGGATAATTTTAATATTACAACAAAGGATGACCATAATAAGTTGCCTAGCTTACACTGGATACCAAAGCTCCACAAAACACCTTACAAAGCTAGGTTTATCGCAGGATCTTCAAAATGTTCAACAACAGAATTATTGAAGATACTGACTTCTGTTCTTTGTACTGTTAAACGGGGACCTCAAGCATACTGTGATGTTGTCTTTTCTAGGAGTGGTATAAATCAAATGTGGATATTAAAAAATTCGAAGGAACTCTTCGAAAATTTGAAATCAAGATCTGTTTCAAAAATAACATCTATTAAAACTTTCGATTTTTCCACATTGTATACCACAATACCACATGATAAATTGAAAGAACGCTTGAAAAACATCATTAACCAAGCATTTTTCTACAAAAACGGTTCACGCCGTTACAAATATGTAGTATTAGGGTATAATTCTACATATTTTGTTTAAAATGTTACTAACGCTAAAGTGTTTTATACCGAGAAAGACATTATCAGTATGCTTGATTTCCTCATTGACAACATATTTGTAGAATTTGGAGGACACATTTTCCAACAGTGTATAGGAATTCCTATGGGCACTAACTGTGCTTCCTTGCTTGCCGACTTATTTCTGTTCTCATACGAGGCAGAATTTATCCAGAACCTAATCAAACAGAAAAAGGTCTCTGTAGCTAGAACTTTCAACCTAACATATAGATACATACACGATGTTATTTTAATGAATAACTCTGAATTCAGTAAATATCTCGCTATGATTTATCCTCCAGAATTGGAGATTAAAGAAACTACAGAAACGGCCTCTTCTGCTTCATATCTGGACATTTTACTTGAATTTGACTCTAATGGTCACCTTCCTACTAGGCTATATGACAAGAGAGATGATTTCAACTTTAGTATCATCAATTTTCCACACCTCATAAGTAATATTCCACTCTCACCAGCTTATGGGGTATACATTTCCCAGCTTATTCGATATGCTAGAGCATGCAGTTCATATGGTGATTTTGTAGAGAGACATGGCCATCTCTCTTACAAACTGTTAAATCAAGGTTACACCAGAGCAAGACTTGTCACTACATTCAAACGCTTTTTTGGCAGGTATCGCAAGCTGGTAGACAAATACAATATCTCTCTTCGACAAATGATTGCTGATGGCATCGGTGACATTGGGCCTTAGTTAGTGACCACTACCTATCTGACTTACAGATTGATATATGGCGGGTGCCACATGTGGGGCAGGATGCGCTTACTATTTTCGAAACACCTGACATCACTTCTTGGTCTTCTGGCCAGAAGTCCATATATCTTTCTTTCATGAATATGACTTTGTTTGTGTACCGTCTATTTACTGTCTGTTCTGTGCTGTTTTGTGTCTCTGTTTACTACTATTGTCTTACGAATTCTGACCTAATGTCATTGGATTATGGATTGGTATGATTACAATTATTCATCACATAAAATTGTAACATTAAAAATCTACCTACCTTGTAACTGCCTCTATATCTTCCATGATAGATCTCATTTTGGTTTCTTGCTGAAGGGCAAGTTTTGAGAGTTTTTCTTGCTTTGTGCTTGCCTGTCTCTTCATCTGATTGGCCTTAGCACTGATCTCACTCAACACATCCTTCTGGTGGCATTTCTTGTCCTGGATTTTTATCAGCTCTTCTTCCGCCTCTCTGAAATTCAAAAAGGGTTAAAGAGATGCACTGCAAACATAATCATGAGGAGGGGTTAAAGGTATACTGTCACCTGTTCCAATTTTGCACCAGTTACCATGGAAAAAGAAAATCTAACCAATCACAGATTTTAAGTGGGTGGCCGCTTTTTAAAAGCAGCGCCCTCACATGGTATTTTGAATACCAAGGAACGCCCCTTTGACCTCATATGGGCATATTTAGATTACAGGTGACTGTATACCTCTAAAAACAGCTTCTTTCTGCATATGTCAAAATGGTAAGAAGGATTCTGGCATATGTATACATGTACCATAGTGTCTTGTTCTTGAACTCAGTTTAAGATGAATTGCTCAAGACATGAATTGGTCAAGACATGTCTAAGAAATGGCTATGGACAGAACCAGGGCTCAAAATTAGCGGTAGTCCCACGTCTACAGACTACCAACTTTTCCCTTGGGCAATCAAAATCCATGAAATGGTAGCCCACACAGACTACCAAAGCTTGAGACATTAGACTCAGTGAATACTTGGAGAGCGATGTTCATCACTTTGAGACGACGCTAAATACAAAGTCAACCCAGCTTGCAAAAACTAGCCAGACTATGACTTTGTTATGCAAATTACAAAGACGACAGTGCAGAGGAACTTTGCAAAAGACTTTCAATGTTTGAACTGATGTACTTGGATTACAGGCACAGGAAATGATGGCCATGAAAAACGTATTTTCATTGAATTTTGATCATAATGTATCAATCACAATTAAGGGGAAATTATATGTCTACTCCCCACAGAAAGTCAATGCTCCAGCTCCATTTTTATCCATGCTACAGTATCTCTACATGGTGAGTCATATTGTGGTTGTTGTCATGGCAACTACCAAAACTTGCATACAACCTCTGAGTACAAAAGAGATGTTCAATAGGTCACCAACTTCTGAGTGTCACTTTTGTTCAGTATACCAGTTTCCTTTGTGTAAAGGTCTGCAAGTATATTCACATCAAATGACTAGAAAATTCACTTCAAGGACAAAATCATCAGCTGACATGGAAAATGGGAAACAATCATACTTATTTAAATTTATGGCAAAATAAGTCTGTTAAATTAATTCTGAAACCAACTTTTACGATTGCATTAATTTGTCCAAACAACCTGTAAATCTGTTGTCAGATTTACCCATGAATGACATGTCCTGGTAAATTCAATGTCTTACCTCAATTTCTGTTGTTCTGCCTTGATAGCTGAAATCAGTTTCACTCCATGTTTGGCATTTTCTAGCATTGCGTGTTGTTTCTGTTTCAGTAAATAAAGTTCCTGCAGTTTTATACCGCTGTCTTCTTTCATCATTTTCAAACTCTGGATGTTGTGTTTCATGCGCGCGATGTCACTCTTCATCTTTTCAGGCGACTGTACGATGCGAGACCTGATTTTCTCTGCCTCTTCTTTGTTTGCGACTTCCCTACACTTTATTTGGTCCTGTAATCATGTACATAAGGTATCATTATATCACATGTTCTAATCTGGATGCTCCTTCAATATATTGAATTGATAAAGACATCTGGTGTAATTGGCTGTACAGCAAACACTTCTACATGTATGGCTACTGCTCATAGTTATACAAGGCCAATGAAACTTGTGATTAGCATTGTCTTTTTCTGAACGGCCACAATGCACTAGCAACGAAATTGTGTTCTTCTTATATTTTACTTCTTGCAATTTGCATTTGCCTGAATACATCATCGGACATCTCATTCAGTAGATTTAGCAATGTAGTTGACTATATGTTCTTACAATGAAAATTCAGACTCAGCCAATCAAATATGTTCTTACAATGAAAATTCAGACTCAGCCAATCAAATGTGTCCTTACAGTTCTTGCTGTCTTATCTGCTATGTCTGCTTTGATTTGTTGAACCTCAAGTTGTACTTCTCCTTGGTGTTTCAACATCTCTGCCATCTTGCTATCCATTTCTTCAATCTCTTGCTGAAGCTACAACAGATAATGAATCAAAACAATATAAACTCACAATTTCTGTGGTTGTAATAGTCAACATATGAAATATAGATTCTAGGTTTGTTCAAACTAAAACATTTTCCTTGAAATCATTTTTCCTTGTCCAGGAATTGTAAAATCCATGGGTCATGGCAAATGTGCATATGTCCATATGGAGGCAGTTAGTCATCTGTTTACTCATAGAATGTCACTGTACTTCGTCAACACATCTTGTGTGTGTGTGTGTGTGTGTGTGTCTCTAAATAGAATAATTGGTTTCTGAAACAGCTGTTACCAAAGTCCTTTTATCTTTCACCACCATCACGGGAAGGATAGAAACAGGGGCTTAGTAGGAATACAACAGAATTTTAAAAAGAAACTTGACGTTGGTATTCTCAAAACATATCCTCTATGGATTGGGCATATTTGAGACATAGAATTCCAATTTAAAAGTAGTTTTTTGCGAGAAATTGTGTGGAAAGCAGCCGTGGCTATCTTGATAAAACGCCCTCAGTGGCCATTGGATGCTATTTTAATGGTCAACTGTAAGTTGTGCAGGGTTTGTGGTGGGATCCAGATGTCAACTATTGGATTTTTCCCGTCCATTGCAGGTTTTTAGAAGTCAACAGGTTGGTTTCCATTCCCAACGTATATTTCAGTCCTACCCTTGACCATGGTTGGCCCAAAAATTGTTATCAATGGTAATTGTGGACATGTTTACAGAAAATTGTGAGGTGTACTCCCATTTCCAGGTATTTTGGTCCAAACACCTTTCTGAAAGCAGGAGTAGGAAAGCATTCAACATGCCTGCTCTACTTGAGGTGCTTTCTCAGCCTGGGCAGCTTTGATTTTATTGATCTTGGATTTGATTTCATCTTTGGCAGCCAGCAACTCAACGCGTTTCTCTTGTAACAATGCCTGTTGGATAAAAAAAGCAGATAGAATGACTGAATGAATCAATGATACAGTTGAGTTTATCATTGCAGAATTAAATTATACACATTCTGATATGAAGGTCCTTTCTTGCTTGATGTCTGTCCATCAAATCAAGCAAACTTTCATGAAATTACATTGAAATGCTTCATCACAGAAAAGTATAACTATGTGTCATTTATGGCATTGTAAATTTGAATCAAGTCACATTGCATCACATTTTGATTTCTGATATCTTAATGTTTTTATGTTTCCATGCAAACATTAAAATTGACTTGAAGTGATGACAGCCGTGCCATTACCAAATCTTCAGGTGTTTTGGAGTACCTTCATACCAGACATCATTGTCAATTTTATACAAGACTGCAAACATGATGGTTGAGATTAAAATCACATCAAACAACAGAAACCATCACCTGACATTCTGACATTTAAAGAGGTAACAAACATGAGAAACAGGCAACCTGGATTATGCTCAAAGCTACGATGGTGAATTACTACACCTACATGTATATGGAACTCATGGCTAACATTAACATTCCTTACAAGATTGAAACAATGTTAGAGCAACTGTTTGTAAAGAATATGTGTTTCTTTGCTGCAGGTGGCAAATTATATCCAGAGCTTGACAATTCCTATTGCCTGACGCCCGGGACAAGTAAAATTTATGTTCGGGCAAGTCGAAAATAAAATCTGGTTGCCTGCCGGACAAGTTGTTTATACCACGTGATCAACGTGAACCTAAGTTGCAGTTTGTGCATGTGTCACCTGCTTTGTGCTGTAGTGAACACGGCATAAAGTCAATCACAGACTTTTTTAGATACAACTGTGACGTTCTTCTGAGATTCACTTGCCGACTCACACAATGTTGCAATTTTCGATGATCGACATGAAAGTGTTCCATCATCTAATTAAAACAGTCGTCCAAAATTTGGCATACGCAGCATTTCTTTGTTGTACGCTGACTGCTCTGCACCAACAAACTAGGTAAAAAATTGCGAAAACCAATTATATTGCTTGTTGACGATCGATCAAGCTGTACTTGAAAATCATTTCTGCGGTCTCACGAGGTAGGTAGACATATGTTTGTTGGCAGACAGTTTGTGGAGAGGTGATCGCGATAAATATGAGTATTTTACGGTATTTTTCCACTAACATAAACAAGGCATTGTGTAACTCGGCGAAATGACGCTGTGATGATTTAGATGACGTTTTGACGGCGCCAGTTTGAGTGGGTCGTCTGAGAAACAACAATGTGATGATTCGAACAATGTTTCTGACAAAAGATCTAAACATAAGCGTTATGATGAGGAAAACCATCCTAGATGTTATCTCCTGAAATGGGAAGTGCAGTGGCCTTGGTTGAAATATGACGGTTCCAACATGTTCTGTACGTTGTGTCTCAAATACCCGACCAGCGATAGAAACTGACCAATCTGTTTGCGACGGCATTTATGCTAAGCTTGTCAAACACGGGAAGCCAATGTCTCATATGTACCTTCAATGTGAACTTTTGAGTAAAATCGGCGTCAACATCAGTGAAAATTACCAAAATAACGAAACCGCTACGGAATTCATTGCAAGTATTGCGGCTGTCCTAAAAAGAGGTCAAATGGATGACCGTCATGACGAAGACTTTATATCTGTACTAGCAGACAGAAGTGCTGACCTCAGTGTAATCACAGAATCATTGCTCAAGTAGCTTCCACAGTATTGTGTTAATGGTAACATATTGTCTGGATAAATAAATGAAATATGCTGCTCATGAATATTGGCTGAGGCTGTTTTCATTATTCATCAGAAATTTTTACTCAGTCAACTTCATACAAATGGAGGACAAGTATAATTTTTGTGAGGACAAGTGAAATTAAAAATCCATTTGTCCCACAGACAAGTGAACTGAAAAAAAATTGTCAAGCCCTGATATCTTACCATTAATTGACTTATGGTTGTCAACTATTAATCCTGATCTGAATTTACAGAATTATTGGACTCTTATGTTATATTAACAATTGGGAAAAGGTGAGCAATTTATCCTTTTTGCAAGAAAAAAACGATGAAAATACAGATTCACTGTCCACAGGTCTGACAAATTACTTACAGAATCCTCCTTGATTTTTTCATACACTTTCATCCGATCATCGGTCAGTTTCTTCCAGTTGATCAATGCACTTAAAAATCTTGCAGTCCTTTTGGGCTCTGTGTTAAATGATGGCAAAACTCTAAGAGTGTTACAATCAATTCAAAATATAAAGGTAAACACTTTAAACAGCAAGACTTACATGTACCATAGCAAGTGATTACAGAGTACAGTGTTCTCCCCAGGGTTATTATAGAGTGGTGGCCGCCACTCTATAAGTTTTGGTAAACAATAGAAACTCATTACCATAACAATTACATTCATTGTTATGCAAATTAGCCACCACTCTATCAGAAAATCCTGGGGAGATCACTGGAGTAACACAGATATCCAGGGATTGTCCCACTATAAGGTAAAATTTCTATATTAATTTACCAAACGTTAATATTTTTCATGATTCCTACTGCAACATAATGAGCAACACCACTAAGGCTTGTATCCTAACTGTCATTACTGTTTACTACTGGTATATCAAATGCATGGAAAAAGTACATCCTTTCAGTGCATTTAATTTGGAGATACAAATTATTCAGCATCTTTCCACATACAAAGGAGTGTTTGGGGAATCTATATTAGTGAGTCAAGTATGCATTTGTACAATGTAGTTGAAGAAGATACTAACTTGGACTGGTAATATCCCATATCTTGAAGTCATCAACTCCACATGCCACTAACACACGTTGCCTGTTGACAAAAATGCCAGGTGAAAAAACATGACTGTACATTTCTATACTGTCCATCTTCATTTTTTGTTGATGATTTCAGTTTTTTTTTGTATTTGAAATGAAAGTGTGCTACAATAATACCAACTCTAGGAAGTAAAATACACTTCATATTTTCATTAAGACTGCCTACTCTTTCTGAGGCTGTATCTTCCCAGTAGATGTATTATTGTATACCATCATTTCAGCAATGTAAAATATTATTCCTGACATGGAAGTACAGTGATTGAGCATATTACTTTGACCTGATGAAGAAATATCCAAAAAAATTACACAAAAAAAACCATTTGTGACAATAAATATGAGTATCATGTGCATAAATGTAGTGTACAAGACCAGGACTTTCATTAACCCTTTCACCACCATGGTTTAGCCTAAACCCATTGTTATCAATGGTGACTGTGGACCTGTTTATCCCTTTTCCTGCCAAGTCGGTGAAAATCCGCTTGAAATTCGGTGTAGCCAGAATCTAAGCACTGGTGACCATTATTCTCCCAACCCGGTGGAAATCGGGCCCTTTTTGGGTACCCCCTTTCCTGCCAAGTCGACGGCACTACGTTTTGCTATCCCCTGTGCGTTTAGGGGTCATCCGAGGAGAGGTTTTCTGACAAGGAACGCCTTTTCCCCTCGAAATGGGTTCGCAGGGAGTCGATAGACAGGGAAAGGTGCAGAAACCTGTCAGCCAGTCCCCCACACCCGAGGGGGGCTGTTTTTTTTTTACCGCTTTTTAGCGGACTTGGCAGGATAGCATGGTGACGTTTTCTGGCGGAGTTGGACGTACTTGGCTGCCTGGCACTATAGAGATTGCTGCCGAACTTGACCAACTCGGCAATGCTAATCTAGAAGGCTACCTCTTGCAAACGACTTGGCAGATATGCCGATGGTGCGAGACGAAAGTCACTTATTCAGTTGTGCGTGACTGAAAATTAGAACGTATTTTTGACGGGACGGCTTGACTTGTTCCTCCGATGGAACGGATATGAACGACTCGGAAATACCATTACAAAATGGTGTCCGACGTACTAAGCTGGGCTTCAGCTCTGCAAGTTCAAGCCAGGCAACGTCCTTCACCGCCTTGGCCGTGCCATTCAATGGACGTAGCTTTGGATTTTTTATTTATTCCATCGTCCGAAGTATTGGCTCTGGTTTGCAGGCAAACGTATCCTCTTGCCGACGCATTAGTAACTACGTACGCTGTTTGCGTACAGAGAATTCAAAAGGTGACATAAGGTCAATAGGCTACGGGGATACCGCCTGCAGTTAGCAGGGACTGCTTTTGTTATGCAAACCAGCTAGCAGTACAATATGGCTGCCAGGCATGTGGACACCTCGATGGCTAGAACAATGGAAGCATATTGCGTTGCACCCGTGCATCGCAAAAGTGAACTGAAGACTTGGGTGTAGTGACTGGTTATCACTGGTTAGCTGCAGCCAAAGCCATGTTGGTACAAACCCGTACCTGACTGAGGACCACTCGATTAAGTCAGTAATGAACGGTAACACTCGTAAGCCAACTCCCAACTGAGCTGGCTGAACTACGTTGAGCTGTGCTTCAATGGCTCAGCCATGTCGTTAATACAACAGCAAAAACGTAGTTTTTGTGCTACACTGCCAAGTCGTTTAAGGTACGTATTCAACTGACCCTACCCTGGGGAAACAGGACAGGTTTGACGGTGCTTCTGCACCCCTAGCACGACCCTCAGGGTCTCTGACTAACAGACGAGTGAGGTGATGTTTGTGCCTAGCGGACGTGCGTAATACTGAAGGAGTTTATTTCTGAAAAAATAAACATGAAACGGCAATAAAATGACGCACTCCCAGGGGCAAACAAAGCCGGTGACCTCAATTTTTTTCTGCAGCAACCCTTGAGCTCCTTCCCCTGTCTACGGGCATGTAGAAATTATCGAAGTCTAACACGTATAAGTACGGCTAAAACTACCCTGAAAATGGGCGATTTCTGCCAAAATGCCTGGCAGGATAACATGCAGGAGAGCCAATCTTTTGCAGGCACATATTATGGGGCGGTTTTCTACTGACTTGGGAGAATAACGGACAAGGGCGCTCGGCAGGAAAAGGGTTAAAGGGAATTGGGGTGAATATGTTAAGCCATATTCTGCCAGGTCTGTCACACCCCCAAGTGTGACAAGTCAGTCAGAGGGGATATTGCGCTGAAACCTAGATGTACTTTAACCTACTTGGCAGTGGCATAGTGTGTAACAGTGGGGTAAGTAGTATAAATCAAGTTTACTATATCTGTTTTCAAGGGCCTTAAAATGTTCAAGTGTTTGTTAATAGTATGCAACACTGCTTCACACTTAATCACAGGTTTAATAACCTGAATACCCTGATGCCCTGCGAACAGGTCTACAATTACCATTTATAACAATGAGTTTCGGTGAAACCACATGGTGATTATACTATAGGGTTAAACCAACTTGACCGGATGAATTTGGAAAGACATGGGATTCAGTTATGAAAGTTTGCTTTGGAAAATCAACTGGATATCAACATCAGTAAAGATTTCATTTATTACAGTGTTTACAGTTTATAAACACTGTAATAAATGCAGTTACAATGCCACGTGTTGCCACAAAATCCTTTGGTGAAAGGTCTTTTTCCCACTCAGGACCGAAAACTTGGACCAGTTTGCCTGTCAACCTACGCCACATGGATTCACATATTTCATTCCGCCATGCCCTCAAGACATATTTTTAAGGAATAGTGTATTTTGTCCTGTGCCTAGAGCTCCCTTTGAGATTACGTGCATTATAAATATTCTTTATTATTATTATTATTATTATTATTATTATTACGCATAAAAACAGACAAAAAAAAACAAACCAATAAATACTACATGTATATGGGTACTTACATGATTAAACTGAAGGTTACAAGTGGATAAGATTCCTCATGAAGTTCTGGACTCTGTACACTATGCATACCATGGACAGGCATTATGGTGAAATTCTCTGGCCGTACTCCAATATTTGACACAGACAACAAATCAGCATACAGCTGCCGAATTTTATGAGGCTGCAATGTGAAATCAGGAAACTTCAAGATAAAGCATGCATTATCATATTTATCAAGAGCAGTAAGAGCATAGGGGAAGACGGAAAAAAGTTTACAGATGTACCTATGGCAAATTACAGTACTGAATGCTAATTTGTGACACTGATAGAAAAGTCTATACCACTCCTAAACACATCAGTTTTGATACATCATATTCAAAGGTTTTGCTAAGATTTGGAGACATAGGTAAATGACGTGTGAACTCAGTAATATTTTTGTTGTCCTCTGATAGGATTGCATGGATATAAATGTACCCCCGGGGAACCCAAGTAAAATGACTGGGAAATTTGTGTTATACTGTATATAACTTGTGTAAAATTTAGAGGTGTGCTGGCCTTGGCAAAGACACTGACATTTTTTACATTACGGTACATTGCCACATTTTGGTTCTGAAACGTAATCCTGTGATGCTGGGCCTTATATTCAACACCGATTATATTGTACGTTCTTACCTGTGGTTTTAAAAGATCAGCCTCATTGTAGTGAACATCACCACCAAAAAACTCATCAAGGTTTGCCAAGATTTCAGGCGCAGTTAGTGTTGGGCATTCGTAATGTGGCATCTTGATCTTCAAGCCTGCTTTACAGAAAAATATTCCATATTAGAACTATGGCAGCTTCATAAAATAAACATTAAACAAGGAAGGCATGGACAAAAAAATTATCAAAACAACAAATCGCCGTCCCTTCATCACCAGTCTTGATATGACCATACCCTCTAATTTAATTTGACAATTAGCCCACGCTGCATGGACGGGGCTTGATACTGCGCAGTTCACCGAAGTGTTCAATGCGTGAAAAGATAAGCATCCCCGTCAGCGCGTCTGACTGCAACTTTTTATGAGCTGTCAGGCAGCTTGTCTCATGAAAAGTTTAACGCGCCAAACACAAAACATTGTGGCGCGAAACCAAAAACATCCACTCGCCAAAACAATTTTTTAAAACCACGCCTCCAAATGTATCATTTTTTTTCGAGAAATGTGGTCTTTGTTGTACTCAAGACTGACCATCAAATGCAAAGTTACGGCAGGAGATCTCATATACCGCTGTATTTCAACTGCTCTTTCGCCACGCAAAGCGTGACTATATCTGGGGTTGAGATCTTGGGTCAATTTTATACCAGCCTCATCAAAGAACTGGATTTTGTGCGGGTCTTGTTCGTGCAGAAAGTTCACGAATTCATTGCAGTAGGCAATATTCGCATCAGTGAATTTCTCATAAGCAACTGGCGTCAATTTTTTGAACGTCCAGGGCCCACCTGATAGACGTGTTCTCACAGCTCGTCCAATCGTACTGATGGAGATATCACCATACTCCGCTATCTTTTCTTGAATAGCCCTGTACGTCATAGATGGCCGAGACCGTTTTAATGTTTCAACCAGTTCAATGTCACCATCTTTAAGCTTCGGGTACGATCCCCTGTTTCCCTTTATTGGTTTACATGATACAAAGCGGCGCCATAATTTTCGTACCCCTTGATCACTAAAACGAAACTTTTCAGCGACCTCGCGAAATGGAGAAAAATTACCAGTAACTGGATCTCCAAGCAGCAGTATTTCCTGTACAATACAGTTCTGCAAATCTCGGGAGGTCGTTTTCCCCCTTTTCAATCTCCATCCAGTTAAACTTACAAAATTATATTCTGCCATGTTGCTAATTATGCCGGTCTGCTGACGTGAACGTGGCCGTCGAAGCTGTTTGTAAGCCTTGAAAGCGTGCAACAGAATATTATCATGGTGGGCGTGTCTTTGACTTTGCGGTTTGGCGAGTGGATGTTTTTGGTTTCGCGCCACAATGTTTTGGGTTTGGCGCGTTAAACTTTTCATGTGACAAGTTGCCTGACAGCTCATAAAAAGTTGCAGTCAGACGCGCTGACGGGGATGCTTATCTTTTCACGCATTGAACACTTCGGTGAACTGCGCAGTATATGGAATGTTTGTGAATTAGGCCATACTGCATGGACGGGGCTTGATATGGAATGTTTGTGAATTAGCCAACACTGCATGGATGGGGCTTGATATATGGATTGTTTGTGAATTAGCCCATACTGCATGGATTGGGCTTGATATAGGACGGATTGTCTCAGACTGTATCATTCCTTTTTTTCTCATCATTGAGATTTTAAAATCCCCCTAAAAAATTCCAGTAGCGGGGGCCCAATCCCCCCCCCCCCCCGATAGTAAGAAAAGTAAAGTAAACCTTTATTGAAATCGTATCCCAGTTGGGATCTTGATCATAAGGTACAATAAAGGTTTTGCAAAAAAATCCTAGATGAAACACTGAGTACAGCTGTTATTTCAACTCTACCCAGAGATACCTCTATCTGAAAGGGGAATCTTTGAATAACAACAACAACATGATATATAAAAGTGAACAATGAATGGCTCACTCTCATGTTCATTTGATGGAAAAGTAAAAATATCCTGATTGAAGGAACTTATCCTCTGATGTAATGCAACACAGCAACTTTTTCAGACTTTTTCAGATTTTTAGACTTCTTTATTATTAACTTATGTTCTAAGTGAAAAGTATTGTCTTTTTTTGTTTGTTGAGTATGTTTTGTCTTGTTCTAAGTGAGTACATTTTTTGAAATACAGAATAAATATAAATAATCAGTGTTGTGCTCATCATATTTGGAGCATAACTTTATAGCAAATGCAAGAGTAATCAATAAAAGTGTGAAGCCTTGTCAATATCAGTACATTCATAGCCTAATTACAACAATTTATACATTACGCAAATGAGTTTATAATTAGAACATTGTACCCACCAAACTTTTAGCATAAGTAGCCCTCAGTATGATTAATCTATATCAGCAATTCAGTCAAAATGATTACATTCAGTATTGATAGTTAGCCTAATTAAGGAAATTAATTAAATTTGCAAACAAGAAAATAATCAGCATTTTACTCTCATTCAACATTCAGCACATCTAGACCTAAGTTAGTATGACCAACATACCTCAGAGGTCTGATGAAATTTCATGCATTCATGTGCATTGTGTAGAATTAACCCTTTCAGGGCTAAACCTAAACCCCTATGTATAGGGCTAGATCTGGTAAGTTACCAGACAGTCACGCCTGCTATGTATAGGGGTAGATCTGGTAAGTTACCAGACAGTCACGCCTGCTATGTATAGGGGTAGATCTGGTAAGTTACCAGACAGTCACGCCTGCTATGTATAGGTGTAGATCTGGTAAGTCACCAGACAGTCACGCCTGCTATGTATAGGGGCACGCCTGCTATGTATAGGGGTAGATCTGGTAAGTTACCAGACAGTCACGCCTGCTATGTATAGGGGTAGATCTGGTAAGTTACCAGACAGTCACGCCTGCTATGTATAGGGGTAGATCTGGTAAGTTACCAGACAGTCACGCCTGCTATGTATAGGGGTAGATCTGGTAAGTTACCAGACAGTCACGCCTGCTATGTATAGGGGTAGATCTGGTAAGTTACCAGACAGTCACGCCTGCTATGTTTAGGGGTAGATCTGGTAAGTTACCAGACAGTCACGCCTGCTATGTATAGGGGTAGATCTGGTAAGTTACCAGACAGTCACGCCTGCTATGTATAGGGGTAGATCTGGTAAGTTACCAGACAGTCACGCCTGAAAGGGTTAAGTAGGATCATCACCCTGTATCATTGACAACTTACAGTACTAGACAACAATTGGTATGACATATACATTCCTTAAACAGGGCTTGTAGACTTAAATCAGCCTTCATGTTTCTTATTTTCACACACTCTATTTGGTGTGCATATTTTTCACATTTGTTCATCATATTTCATGAATATTCTCAATGAAATGTTTTATAAAAACAGTAAAATTTCAATTGGTTATAAAGCGAGAATGGAGTTACCCAGCTGTTAGAGTGTTTAAGATTGCTATATAGTCATATTCATGCTTATAATTTTGATAGTTCATGCACAGACATGCAAAGGCATGGTCCAAATAGTATTATAGCATATCATATGTAAACACAAACATGTTTAGTTTTAACAACCTTTATATTCTTTGATTTACCAACTGATAAAAAGAGGGTTGACAGTAACTTTGTAGTGTGTTGATGTGGACAGGCCAAGACCATGGGTCATTGGCGTAATGATAGCCAGATAGCTGATAGCAGAAGTCATGTCTTCAGTTAGAAATTTTATGGTACAAACATGTTTATCTTTTGGATGTGGAGGAAGGATAATATACAGATGTTTAATTCTATGCACATATAGCTGCACTAGACTAACTTAAAGACTAAGTATATAATTCCAATTTTTTCAAATTTGGATGATGCTGCTAAAAATGATTTTGGAAATTCTTAATGACATAATTTTTTGTCAATGTCTAACAACATCACATCACGACAAGCACTTTTGATTTTATCATGCAATTTATTAACCAAGGGCCCTAGTTTTTCTCTAGGGTCTATGTATGAACATAAAAACTGTCTAACCTTCTCAAAGTACAAGTATTGTGTTCTGAACTGAGAAATAACAGAAAATTATTCAGAAGGACAGCTGACTTTTGAAACATAATCTGCACAAATTTCCAAAATTGACAGAATGACAGTTAATCACATTCACTATTTTTCTAGTATCACTGCAGTATAAGTTCAATATTTTAACAAACAATGAAACATTGTTATAACCTTGACATCTTATAAAATACCAAACTTCTAAGTCTGTTTTACGTAGCTAGTCAGTCTCTCTGCAGCTACCAGTAGTACAAATGTTTTCCATGTAAAATATGGAGGCAACTCCATGATGGGCATGATGCAAAGTTGTGAACAAATAGCATTAACCAACAGACAGTGAAAAGTTCACACGTTATCATTTGGTCGTTTAATTAATGGCCCAACATCTTGCTATTGCCCACCCACCCTGCCTAGACTTGCCCCAAGTCTGTGGGTAGAGTGACTTGACGAGAGGCCCTCCTATTCCTTAACAATGGGGCTGACATGAAAACTCTGAGAGTGAATGCTCAAAATTGGAGGCTTAAAGTGGGGCTCAGGTAGTGATAATTTGTACAAATGCACCTTAAGAATGTTGTGCAATTGTGCACATTTATGTCTGTGAACAAGGTACTGGCGTCAAAATCTTGACACACTTTGTCAACAAATATCAGAGGGGACGCCATCTTGGAAGTCTTCTACTCACCCGCGAACAGCCACGATGAGAGATCGTGTGAAATTTCCCAAAAACGTCTGTTTTCTTCCAGGAAATTTTAACTTTGAAACGTCTATGACTTTTGGCATCGTTTTCCAAGAAGGGAAGGAATGGCCATGCGGACAAATTGTACCTTAGACATTTTTCTGCTGGTTCTGTGCTCTAAACAGGCTCAGCTATGCAGCGCAAATTAGCTCCCACGGTTTTCCCAAAGCAGGAAGTAAGGTTTGCAATAGTGCTGTACTTGATCAACGTGCTTTTTCACCCATGTGCACCTGTCATTGACCAGAAACAATGGCTTGTATCCATGATACTTGAAACACATACAGTGTAGGTCAGCAAGAGGACAATCTTCCATTTTCTTTCACTGGACTTATCTACCTATACAATATTCTCAGGGAAATAATTTGGAAACCGTAAATGCACCTTTCACTGGACTCATTATTTTACAGTTAGTCATCTCTCAGCCATTTTAATCATGATATTGGCTCCAATTTTTGGTCACATTGTCCTTATTACAATATTCTCAGGGAAAGAATTTGGAAACTTTTGATATTTCAGAGGCTGCCAAATTGTGATTATGCTAATTAGCCAAATTATTTTTCCAGATTTGCACTTTATACCAACACTTTCAATAGGTGCCATTAAGATTTTGGCAAAAGATTTGAGTTTTAAAAATCGTCAGGTCACCCTACTATGGGCATATAAGTACATGTATCAAAATGTGTGATAAATTGAAGGACAAAACATCAGCAGACCATCACACTAATGGTAGGCTGTTTCGTAGATCGTGGAGTGAACGCCTGCTCAGCCAACCAGTAACTCAGCTGCCAAGAAAAGCCAGGCGACTGGGCATCAGTCTACCCCTGCCCCCACCCTATAGTACCAAAGTTATCAGCTACTCAATGCATGTCTGAGAAACCACAGACAATGGGTGGACATCCATCTCCACACAGAGATTGAAGAGCAGTTGGGCAGCAGCGCGGCGTGGATAATTCGAACCAAGCTAAAGGGTCTCCGAGTCGTTGACCGCGCGCCCCCACCAATCTCTGCTGCAGGCAAATTTAAATATTCCAAACTCGGACTTCTTTTAGTCCTGCGCGCGCCCAACTGGCTAAATAAACGTGGCGGAAATAGTAAACGGATAGGAGCAATCCAGCTAGAGATCGCACTTTCTGCACACTGGTAAAAATAATACATTATACACTAAATAAAACTAATAAATAATCAGCTAAAACTTTGGCAATCGCGTCTGCAAAGCTGACAGCCGTTGGAGCATACATTTTGAATCATCAATTTACATCCCTATAACCTAGTAGAGCAAGGTCTAAGTTTTTGCAAGTATTCACAGAATCGAGGATCGATATTGAAACTAGTGTACTATTCATTTATCAAATTCTTTTTGGTTCGAAGTATTACATATAGAAGAGACAGAAAATGTATATCATGGAAAACGCGAAATACCCAAAAAGTTGGTGAAAACCGTCTCCTGTGGCAGAGATTAGTGTGGCTACTGCTGAGACTCCCCAGCTAGGTTATAATTTTCCACAGCGCTACAGTCTCTGTACGGAGATTGGGTGGACATATGCATCCATGGCCAGAAGTCGGGATTTTTTCATTTTAGACATTTTCACATTTTAGTAGTGCATGTTTGACATGTTAGGTCGGAACTTACGTGCCTAAAATGCCAAACGTGCAAACCTATCGTGTATCGTGCAGACCTAACGTTAAATAACCTATGTCTAACATGTATAGCATTTTAGGGCGTACAAGTCCTATTCTATCATGCCAATCGTGCAAACCTATCATGTATGGTGCACGCCCAACATGTATGCACCTATCGTGTCTAAAGTGTATATCATGACTGTACGATTGACATATGGTACCATTCGACTTATCTGGACATACACGTTAGATATTTTAGACACGTTAGGTCCGTACACGTTGGGTCAGCACGTTACACGATAAGTTTGCACGATTGGCATAATAGATTTTTACTCGTGGACAACCTAAAATTACATACACATTAGACATTTTAGACACGTTAGCTCCGTAAATCTTAGGTCGGCACCTTATACGATAAGTCTCAAGATTCACGTGATGGCCTACAAACACGGTAAGGTCTAACTCTATCATGCCAATCGTGCAAACCTATCTTGTATCGTGCAGACCTTAGACGTGTACGGACCTTAAGTGTCTAAAATGTCAAACGTGCATGTCATTTTAGGTTCTCAACATGGGTCAAAATCTATCATGCCAATCGCGCAAACCTATCGTGTAACGTGCCGATCTAAGGTGTACAGACCTAACGTGTCTAAAATGTCTAACGTGTATGTCATTTTAGGCTCTCAACATGGGTCAAAATCTATCATGCCAATCGCGCAAACCTATCGTGTAACGTGCCGATCTAACGTGTACGGACCTAACGTGTCTAAAATGTCTAACGTGTATATCATGACTGTACCATTCAACTTATCTGGAGACCCTAAAATGACATACACGTTAGACATTTTAGACACATTAGATCCGTACACGTTGGGTATGCATGATACACGATAGGTTTGCATGATTGCCAAGATAGTTCGACTCATTTTGAGACCCTCATTGGACATACACGTTTGACATTTTAGACACGTTAGCTCTGTCAACGTTAGGTCGGCACGTTACACGATATGTCTCATGATTGCCATGATATAATTCTACTTATCTTGAACCCTAAAATGACGTACACTTTTGACGTCTATAGACACAATGTCTAACGTGTATGTCATTTTAGGTTAATTGTCAACATGAGTCAAAATCTAACATGCCAATCGTGCAAACCTATCGTGTATCGTGCAAACCTAACTTGTACGGACCTAACGTGTCTAAAATGTCTAACGTGTATGTCATTTTAGGTTCTCAACATGAGTCAAAATCTATTATGCCAATCGTGCAAACCTATTGTGTATCGTGCACACCTAACGTGTACAGACCTAACGTGTCTAAAATGTCTAACGTGTATGTCCTTTGAGGTTCTCAACATGAGTCAAAATCTATTATGCCAATCGTGCAAACCTATCGTGTATCATGCACACCCAAGGTGTACGGACCTTTAACGTGTCTAAAATGTCTAACGTGTATGTCATTTTAGGTTCTCCACATTACTCCAATTTCTATCATGCCAATCATGCAAACCTATCGTGTATCGTGCAAACCTAACTTGCATGGACCTAACGTGTCTAAAATGTCTAACGTGTATGTCATTTGAGGTTCTCAACATGAGTCAAAATCTATTATGCCAATCGTGCAAACCTATCGTGTATCGTGCAAACCTAACGTGTAAGGACCTAACGTGTCTAAAATGTCTAACGTGCATGTCATTTTAGGTTCTCAACATGAGTCAAAATCTATCATGCCAATCGTGCAAACCTATCGTGTATCGTACGGACCTAACGTGTCTAAAATGTCTAATGTGTATGTCATTTTAGGTTCTCCACATGACTCCTATTTCTATCATGCCAATCATGCAAACCTATCGTGTATCGTCAGTGTAAAACTAACGTGCACGGACCTAACGTGTCTAAAATGTCTAACGTGTATGTCATTTTAGGTTATGAGTCATTGCACAGTAAAGTGCAACCACTTTGTGACAATAAGGTCAAAAATTAAATTCATTAATCTGAATCTAAAAGTTGAGTGGGTGGACAGTACTACAGGTGTGTCATCTAAAAATATTTTTTTCAGATAAATAATTTCTTTGTTTAAGGAAGAGGGCAAATTGTCGCGGCAACAGTAACGCGTGTAACATGGACAGACATGACATTGTATTGTATTTGATCACATGTATGCCATTGTCATCCCTGTGCCAAGTTTGAAAGAAATCCATTAGTCTACAAGAACTAGAAACACACTTCAGAAGATATTTTAATCTGAAATATTATCAGAAGAGGAGGATATCTGATGCAATGTTATGGCAACTAGCAACGTATGTAACATGGACAGACACTGGATTGGCTTTATACACAAATTGTATGTTTTCCAATCTGAATGAATGTACTTGATTGATTTATATTATGTATATGTCATGACGAAGTTAAATACCTCAGAATTATGAAGTGAATTGTCATAAATTGGCTCTGTGGATAATCATATAGACAACAGAGGGAAGACCCCTGTATTGTCTATGGGATAACGTATGTAACATTGGACAGACATCATCAGTTCTGTCCAATATTTTCATAAACGATATGGGCATCTGAGGTGCATCAATAGTTGTAAAGAAAGCTTTCAGTAACTTTCTGATACAGATAGAATTGTCACACTAAAAACAAATTAACATTATTCTATCCAGTATTTAATTAAACTACAATTACTTCCACGCGCGTAACACCGGTAACGCGTGTACAAGGAGGACAGACATCCTGCCATTCAGGTGCTTTCAGTAATGGTGGCCATTGGTTTATATTCAATTGCGCCATAATACATGACTTTAGGGCACCCTCAAATGACAACATTTCAGCAATGTATACCAAAAGAATTTTTTTTAAATCTTGATTTTGGAAATGAGGTAACGCGCGTAACATGTGGACAGACGCCTTCCAGAAATATTTTTAACTGCAAGAGAACCCAAGCTTCAATAAAGACAGAATAAAGAATGATACATAGTGGAAGATTTCATTGTTAGTCAAATGTATGAGTGGTTTGTTGCAGCTTACAGCCTTCACTATATTTATTGTTCTCATATTATCAATTCGCATAGAGTTGGACAGACATAGTTACGTACGTTGCCAATATTTTTTGGCATAATATTTGGCCCTTTCCCTAGTGTTTTTTTTTCCAAGAATAAATTTAGTTCGTAATTGCTTATAATACATTACTACTTTGCATTTGAAATCAATTCAAATGGTATAAATATTGTAAATGTCCCTTCCTAATGTAACAGGGGTACAAAATGTCACAAAATGGTGAGCAAATAGAGGCAATATTTACAAAGATAAAAATCTATAATTTTTGTTGAGCTGGACATACAGCTTTAATATTATTTTTTATATATTGTTACGTGCAGAGAAAACGAACAAAAGGGTGACTCAGCAGTTAACGTTTAAACAAAATTTATTACGAAAATAAAACTAATTGCTAAGTTAGGGATAGATACAAGCTTTAAAGTGTACAGACTACTTATCTCAGCTGGGACGGCAAAGCTCCAGTCTCAGAGTTGTAACAGTCAGTCGGATGAATGAACAGTCCTTTGGTTGCAGGCTTGAAGCTACACAAAGTCCACAGTATAAATCCAGCGTTGACAGTGAAGGTCTTGAAAAGTCTTGAGAATGACTACTGCTGGAGTTTATAGTAACACACAAGAGACACGATCCCAAAAGTCTGACTGGAAGCTGTGCACGTCCCTTTTATAAAGGCATATAAGAACAATCTAGAACTTTTATTGACATGCTAATTACTGTTCTAAAATTATCTCCCTTACACAACTAATCAACTTTCCAGAACATTCAAACATGACTAATTGAATTCAAGGTGTGAGGTCATCAAGGGCAGTGACCTTGAGAATGTTCTAGACTAATTGAACTCAGGTCATGATGAGTGTGGGGGAATGACCACATAACACACCCCCTCTTCAAAAAAAAGAAAATTTTTCAAAGAAAAATCTTTCTTTTACAAATGTAATCTTGAAAAGGATTTAAGTACTCAATTTTGTTTTACTCTAAAGTAAAGTTTCTTGAAAGTGAACAACAATAAAATTTCTTGAAAGTGAACAACAATAAACTCTAAATACGAGAGAGACAGTCTGCTATCAAATTGTCTCTGTCCTTGTTATTTCTAATGTCTAGGTCAAACTCCTGTAACACTAAACTCCATCTCAAAAATCTGATTTTTGACTTTTAATTTTTGCAGAAAAACAATAGGGTTATGATCAATATGAACCACTATTTGCTGATTTGAAGAAGTAACATAAAATTCAAAATGCTGTAAAGCTAATATCAAAGATAAACA
Source organism: Ptychodera flava (assembly GCF_041260155.1). NCBI lineage: Eukaryota > Metazoa > Hemichordata > Enteropneusta > Ptychoderidae > Ptychodera > Ptychodera flava. The sequence goes on along the minus strand of NC_091942.1, from coordinate 860,411 downwards.
CTTTTTTCGATTGTAGAGTAGTTTCTCTGGGATTTGCTAAATTGGCGTGAAAAGTAGGAAACAGGATGATCTATCCCATGACCATCGTCTTGCAATAAAACAGCACCAGCAGCCGTATCACTAGCATCTACAGCTAATTTGAATGGCAAAGTGAAATCTGGTGCAGACAACACTGGGGCACTTTGCAGTATGGCTTTAAGTGTATCAAATGCCTGTTGGCATTGCTCTGACCAAACAAACTTTACTTTCTTTTTAAGTAAGTTAGTCAAAGGCTCAGTAATTGTGGAGAAATTTGGACAGAATTTTCTGTAGTAACCAGCCATACCGAGAAAGCGCATCAGTTGTCGTTTGCAGTTTGGTATGGGAAAACTTGAAATGGCACTGATTTTGGCATCAACAGGTTTTACCTCACCTGTCCTACAGTATGTCCGAGGTAAGTTACCCTAGCCCAACCAAACTCAGATTTGGCAAGGTTGACAGTCAACATTGCTTTGCTCAGTCTCTCAAAGAACTTCCGCATGAGCTTGATGTGTTCCTCCCAGGTGTCACTATACAGGACGACGTCGTCAACGTAAGCTGCACACCCGTCTAGCCCGGATATGACGTTGATCATCCGTTGGAACGTTGCCGAAGAGTTCTTCATTCCGAATGGCATCACCTTGTACTGGAACAATCCGTCTGGTGTAACAAAGGCGGATATTTCACGAGCACGATCCGTCAGAGGGACTTGCCAAAATCCCTTCAGTAGGTCAAATTTCGTCACATACTTGGCTTTTCCCACTCGATCGATGCAGTCATCAATCCTCGGGATTGGGAAAGTGTCTGTCTTTGTTAAAGTGTTGACCTTCCTAAAGTCCATGCACATACGATAACTGTGATCTGATTTGGGAACAAGTATGCACGGCGAACTCCAGTAACTTTTACTGGGTTCAATAAAGTCATTGTCCAGCAGGTATTTGACTTCTTCCTGGAGATATTTCGCTTTTGTTGGATTCAGTCTGTATGGATGCTGTTTTACAGGCTTACTGTCCCCAACATCAACGTCGTGATAGATGACGTTTGTCCTCGTTGGAACATCTTGAAACAGGTGTTTATATTCATGGAGCAGTTCTTTCACCTGTTGTTGTTGTTCTGGCTGGAGGTGTGCCAACTTTGTAGACTCCAGCTTCTCCAGGATTTCTGAGTTCTGAAGCTTGACCGAGCCCAGCTTTGAGTTTAGAGTATTTTCACTCAAGTCAGTTTCAGTATCACTATCTTCATAATGGTTTGAACTGACTGCACTGACAGGCTGAGTTATAGTAGGATTATCCCTATCAAAATATGGCTTAAGCATATTTATGTGACATAGCTGTTTTTGTTTTCGCCTGTCAGGTGTTATTATGATGTAATTTAAATCACTCAATTTCTTATCAATTAGGTATGGCCCAAAGTAACGAGCATGGAGTGGTTTGCCAGGAATTGGAAGTAGAACAAGAACTTTTTGACCTGGTTCAAACTTCCGTTTTGAGGTGCTTTTATCATATTTGGTTTTCATTGACTGCTGAGATGACTCAAGATTTTCTCTGGCTAATTCACATGCTTTAGAGAGTTTCGTACGAAAATCTGACACATATTGCAAAATATTCAGACAATCATCATCGTCTGATAGGAATTTCTCTTTAACGAGCTTAAGTGGGCCACGGACTGTATGTCCAAATACAAGCTCAAATGGGCTAAAACCAAGAGACTCCTGAATTGACTCTCTAACAGCAAAGAGCAAAAAATGAATTCCTTCATCCCACTGCTTCTCTGTGTCAAAACAGTAGGTCCTAATCATGTTTTTCAAAGTTTGATGAAATCGCTCAAGAGCACCCTGACTTTCTGGATGATAGGCGGATGACCTATACTGTTTAATGCCTAGCTGATCCATTACTTGTTGAAAAATTCCAGACATAAAGTTGGAGCCTTGATCAGACTGGACACATTTAGGGAGGCCAAATAAGTGAAAAATTTGACTAAAGCTTTCACTATAGTCTTTGTCTTTATATTTCTCAGTGGTATAGCTTCGGGAACCGAGTTGATGTACACATTATTGTCAGCATGTACTCATTTCCTGATCTTGTTTTTGGTAGGGCCCAACACAGTCTATTAGATCCTACTAAATGGTTCTTGAAATGCAGGAATTGGCTGAAAGGGGCCTTTGGAATGGTCTGATTCGGCTTTCCTACCATTTGACATGTGTGACAAGTTTTACAGAAATGTGCTACGTCCTGCCTGAGATTAGGCCAATAAAAGTGACTGAGAATTTTATGATAAGTTTTCCTGACTCCTAAGTGACCAGCCCAGGGGGTTTCATGGGCCAGGCGCAATATTTCAGCATGGTAGGGCTTTGGAACCACAATTTGATGTTTTATAGCCCAATCGTCATCGACCAAAACATCTGGAGGTCTCCATTTACGCATGAGAATACCAGATTTGTATAATAGGAAACAGAGCTATCTGAAGTTTTACCTTCATCATCTACCCTGTCAAACAAAGACAAAATATCTGGTCTTTGTGTTGTTCTGCAATGAGATTTGATCTAGAAAATGTCTGACTTTGGTCAGCAGAAGTTTTACTGGAAGTTTCAAATCCACGAGGGATAACGGAATGATCCGTGTCAAACACCTGACTGAGGAAGGTGTCATTTAAGTCAACATCTGTGACATTATTTTTGAGAGTATTTTGATTCTCAGAAGTTTTCTTTGACATGGCTCGAGTAATGGCACATGATGGGAAAAGGCCGGGAATGTCTTCCTCTATTGGCTCTGGATTTTGATCTAAACTAGGATTATCAGTCACAAGTGGATTAGTAATGACCTTGTCCCCAGCAAGGTCGTTTCCAAGAAGAAGGTGAATCCCTTCAAAAGGCAAAAAAGGCCTAATACCTAAAGTCACAGGTCCAGAAACAAAGTCCGAAGACAAATAGACATTATGGAGAGGAACAGGAATGTAGTCATTACAATCTACCCCCTTAATAAGAACTTTAGAACCTGAAAATGACTTTTCAGAAAACGGCAGGGTATCTGCCAACAAAAGAGACTGGGAAGCCCCGGTATCTCTTAAAATTTTGACAGGGGTAGCGGAAGAAAAATCACTAGAAGTGATATAAAACCATATGAATAATGGTTCGAAAATACCCATAATGCTATCTTGAGAAGAATTGACCTTGACCTCATTAATTGGGGATAAGAGGGGTTTAACCTCAGAAAATGTGTTGCACACATTATTAGACTCTAATTGAGTTGATGAAGAAATAAAGCCGGTGGGCTTAGATCCACTTTGACCACTTTGACCTTCACGTTTTCTTTTCAATTGAAACAATCTGACATTAAATGGCCGTCTTTCTTGCAATAATTACAAGAAAGTGTACCGAACTGTTTGTCAGAAGGAGATTGAGACTTGGGATCTGATGATGTGGAAGTGTTACTTGAATTTTGTGAACTGTAGTCATTTGATTTCCTACTCTCCTTTGAAAAATTCTTGGATGAAAAGGAGGAGTTAAATTTACCTGCATTGTTTCTGTATGAAAAGGACTGGGATGGTTTGCTGAGAAATGAAGATTTGTGGGTCAATGAATAATCATCGGCCAAACGTGCAGCAACCTCCAATGTATCTGCCTTTTGTTCATTGATAAACGTCTTGATGTCACTCCGGATGCACCTCTTAAATTCCTCAATCAAAACAAGCTGTCGTAATTTGTCATATTCTGACTGACCTTTTCAGAAGAGCACCAACGATCAAACAGTTGTTCTTTTGTTCGAGCAAATTCAACATAAGTTTGATCCTTCACCTTCTCACAATCCCTAAATTTCTGACGGTAAGCTTCAGGCACCAACTCTTTGCCCTTAGGGTTTTATTTCTTCACAAAATCATAATCTGAAGCCTGCTCTACTGACAACTGAATGTAAATTTCTCTGGCTTTACCCACCAAGCACTCTGCAAAAGCATAGACCAGGACATCCTAGGCCAATTCAGACTCTGAGCAATTTTCTCAAAATGGAGGAAATATTTATCAACATCCTTTTCTTGGAAGGGGGAACTAACCTGAAATGCTTAGTGATGTCAAACTTGTCTGAAGGGAAGAATTTTCCTGACTTTCCAAGCTCTAAACGTCTTATTTCTACCTGTAATCGCTGTTCTTCTAATCGCAATTCCTTTTCTCTCTGTCTTTCTTCCATTTCTAACTGCATTTGTATTTTTTCCTTTTCTAATGCCTGTCTCTCTTTTTCCATTTGTAATTCTTTTTCTTTCATTTGTAATTCTTTTTCTTTCTGTCTTTCTTCCATTGCTAACTTTTCACGTGCCAAATCTGCCTGTATTTCTAACTCTAATTTTCTGAGTTCAAAGGAAGACTCAGGTTCATAATCTTTTAAGGCAGACTCCTCAAAATGGCCTGCATTAACTAAATGTTTTGCAATCTTGAACTGTATTTCTCGCTTGCGCATAGATCTTTTGACATCTACTTTAAGGAAATTTGCCAGTGCTATGAGGTTGTCTTTTCTGAGGGAATTAAATGTGTCCTGATCAAGGTCATCCATAAATTCGTCTGGTTTAAATTCCGCCATGATTGAATTTCGCTGAGTTCAGAGTATACAGTAGTTTTGAAAAGGCTGTCAAAATGTTGTCAAACGGCTCAAAATATTCGTCTCCCGGACGAGCCCCCAATTTTGTTACGTGCAGAGAAAACGAACAAAAGGGTGAACTCAGCAGTTAACGTTTAAACAAAATTTATTACGAAAATAAAACTAATTGCTAAGTTAGGGATAGAATACAAGCTTTAAAGTGTACAGACTACTTATCTCAGCTGGGACGGCAAAGCTCCAGTCTCAGAGTTGTAACAGTCAGTCGGATGAATGAACAGTCCTTTGGTTTGCAGGCTTGAAGCTACACAAAGTCCACAGTATAAATCCAGCGTTGACAGTGAAGGTCTTGAAAAGTCTTGAGAATGACTACTGCTGGAGTTTATAGTAACACACAAGAGACACGATCCCAAAAGTCTGACTGGAAGCTGTGCACGTCCCTTTTATAAAGGCATATAAGAACAATCTAGAACTTTTATTGACATGCTAATTACTGTTCTAAAATTATCTCCCTTACACAACTAATCAACTTTCCAGAACATTCCAAACATGACTAATTGAATTCAAGGTTGTGAGGTCATCAAGGGCAGTGACCTTGAGAATGTTCTAGACTAATTGAACTCAGGTCATGATGAGTGTGGGGGGAATGACCTACATAACAATATGCTCATATGTAGTACTTACTAAAAATAATATCATTCTGTGTGAATGCTGTTATCATTCAAAAAGCTAGAGCTCCAAAATTGGGAATGTCAAATGTTGCGCTTTACTGTGGAAAGGCTCTTCTCCACATGACTCCAATTTCTATCATGCCCATCATGCAAACCTATCGTGTATCGTGCAAACCTAACGTGTACGAACCTAACGTGTCAAAAATGTCTAACATGTATGTCATTTTAGGTTCTCCACATGACTCCAATTTCTATCATGCCAATCATGCAAACCTATCGTGTATCGTGCAAACCTCACCTGTACGGACCTAACGTGTCTAAAATGTCTAACGTGTATGTCATTTTAGGTTTTCAACATCGGTCAAAATCTACCATGCCAATCATGCTAACCTATCGTGTATCGTGCAAACCTAACGTGTACGGACCTAACATGTCTAAAATATCTAACGTGCAGACTTTTACAGTGTTTAGTCATGCACGTTTGCCCTACACGTTTGGGTTCTATAATGTACAATGGCATACAATTGCCCATAGCATGACAGCTTCAACAATGTGAAACGTGCATTTTTACCAACTACTGGCCATAGCTCGACATATGTACTGAAACATGTATCTATGTGGGTAGAATGATGGAGGTAGCCAGGGACATCCATCTGCGGTACTGTAGCTGAAGGTTTTGTGTGGGTGTTTACGTTGGACAGTTTTGCTGTCAGACCCCATACCCAAATACCGTACCCATTGCCCCAAGCAAAACCTTGAGCTACAGCACGGTCACTGGTCATTTTGGCACCACGTCGTTTCAGCCCAAGTCAGTCGTTTCGGCCTCTCAATTTCTGGTCCCAAGTCATTTCAGCAACGCAACCTAAGATGTTTCAGCATCCCTGTTTCAATTTTTATTCAAACAATTTAGTTGTTGACTGACCCATCATATTCGTAATAATTGTTGACACTATACTTTTTAGTATTTTGATTTGTAACATAATCCTGCGGCACTAGCTCCCACAAGTAGCCTTTTAGAGCGGTGCCGAAACGTCTTGGGTCGCGGTGCCAAAACGACTTGGTCGACTTTGGGTCGGACGGTTTTGCCGTCCGACCCAAATACCCAGGCAAAACCTCGAGCTACTGTACTGCAGCTATGGTGCGAAGTGGTTTTGTTGCGAAGTGTCTGGGAACCTGTCCTGCAGCTATAAAGCCTACCTACATGATTGATGTGAACAACGAAGGGAAAGTGCAGCGAGAGTTTACACAGATGCAGTACTTTAGCAGTAGTACATACACAGGTAAACAATCGAGCAACATGTATACCAGACAGTACTACTACAGCCTAATGTGAGTAATGTACACAGCCATCGCTAAATCATAATGATCATAATGAAAGTTTAGCACTTACCAGTTCTAAATTTATCTAAATTTATCGGTTGTCTTGCTTTGAATTTTCCCGCGCAGGCGCACACTACCGGTATCGCTCCTCACGGTGAAATGTTTAGCTTCTTTTGTTTTATTTTTTGCTGTAATAGAGGGCGCTAACCACACACGAAATTGGCTTGTGCCACCATATACCGGTTGGCTTGTGCCACCATATAAAAGTGAATTTGGAAGTTTTTCTCTTTCATTCTGACTTGTTCAACTTGAAGTTGAATATCTTTATTGTATGTGCTAATATGCCAGAGTGGCATACAGTTCAATAAAGATCAATTCTATTCTACCGGTGGGTGGGTGGGGGGGGGGGGGGGGGGGGGGGGATATTTTTTACACAACTTTAAAACCCTTGTTTTAGCACTAATGACAATGTCACTTTAAAAGGATTAATGCTCTGATTGAACGAGTTGTCAAAGTCTAAGAAATGTATTCAACACTACTGTGTCATTTGGAAAACTATTAACCATCTCAGGGGTATTCAGGTCGAGCACTGTTCAGAGGACTGGAGGAAATCAGAATATGTCCACAGTGTGAAATCCCGGGGGGTACCTGTTCAGAGAAGTGGTAGGGGTGTGTGGCCGCAGGAATAAAACCCAAGGCCCATTTTAGACCTAAAATCCCGTTATTTTAGGACCCCATCTTAGACCTTTATGACCTTTGACCCAGGTCAAAAGTCAAAGCGTCAAAATTTTTAAATGGAAAAAGCAAGTATTTGCCCCGGCAAAGCCTACCACTGTACCGCGTTTAGGGCTATGTTGTTGCTGGCCAAGCTATGATTCCAAAAAACATCAGGAAATACCAAAAAAATTTGGTGAAAGAAAATTTTGTCTTCCACCCTCACCGAATTTTGGTCCAGCTTCTACAAATTATCAATTATCAGCAGTTACAGTCTGACTGGTGGGTTTTTTTTGAAATTGCAATTCACAACAAACCTCTCTGTTCATCTGTAAAGCAATACTACTTCATGTGACCATGGTTCACCTGTCTGTCATCATCAATACCAGGAGCCACTTTGTTTGGGTATTTTCTATTGGGCAAAAATCTTCCATATATGGAGTTCTGACTAATCAGTGACGGTGTTTTACAACCAAGTCGATATTTACTTTGGTGTAAGCCAGGGGGTCTCTTTAATCGTTCCCCTGCCACAGAAAAAGATATCTATGCTTATAGAGTGCAGCTCAGAACCCTGCTAGCGAGACAGGAACAGACGGTTAAAATTTCTTCTTGTTTGGCACTCAAAAATCAACCCCATTTTAGACCTCGGTCTACAGTGGAATTGATACCCCCATTTCAGACCAAGTTGCTGAAATGCCCACCCCATTGGGCGGCACGTATACATAAATACATAATTCAAATCAATGCGAGGAGTTAGGCAAGGTTGCAATATTAGTCCCATTCTTTTTAATCTGTTTGTTAACGATTTATCAGGTTATGTAACTTTGATGATAGGTGTGAACCAGTTAATTTAGGACAGTCTCTGATCAATTTCCTATTATATGCTGATGATCTTGTATTAATTTCAGAATCAGAGGCTGGATTACAGCGTTGCTTTGATAAACTTCATTCATATTGTAATGACTGGAATTTAGAAGTCAACACTAACAAAACCAAAGTCATTGTTTTCAACAAGAATGCTAGGGTCCTTCGTCATAGATATAACTTTTATTATAGTAGTATGAAATTAGAAATTGTTCAAAGCTACAAATACTTAGGCAATATAAGACTTCAAATGTAATGGGAAGTTTGACATTGCAAAGGAGACTCTATACAAGAAGGCACTGAAAGCGTTCTTTTATATTAGAAAAGTGGTCAGTTCATCAGCTAACATAAATATTCATGCATGGATTCATATTTTTGACCATGTTATTAGGGACCGTTCAGTTTTTACGGCTGGGGGGGGGGGGCCGGCAAATCCAGGGGGGGGTCATCATAATTTTGGAATCCAAGAAGGGGGGGTCATCACTTTTTCACTGGTAGGAAAGGGGGGGTCACCACATTTTCAAAAACATAATACCTACAATAAAGTCCACTTTATGCCATGGCCATGATTGACCCTCTTTACCGGCGGGCCGCCTTCGGCGGCCCAATACAATAAATATACTTTATGTATTACCCATGACCCTCTTAGCGGGCAGACGCCTTTGGCGGCCCACTCCAATTAGGTTTACTTCATGCAATGGCCATGATCGACCCTCTTTACCCGCGGGCCGCCTGCGGCGGCCCACTACAATAAATTGACTTTATTGTAATACCCCATGACCATCTTAACGGCCGGACGCCTTCAGCGGCCCTGTTCAGTAAAGTTTACTTCATGCAATAGCCATGATCGACCCTCTTTTTACCAGTGGGCCACCTTTGGTTGCCCACTAGAATAAAGTTGACTTTACGTAATGGCCCATGACCCTCTTAACCAGAGGGCTGCCTTTGGCAAACCACTCCAATAAAGTTTACTTTATACAATGTCCATGGACATAAGTTGTCTATGGAAATGAAGTTAAAAATTGCCCTACAGTCGTCCTAATTAACAGACGTTTGCATGGATGTGGCTGAGAAGTTTGTACACTGGCATCTCTGCTACACGAATAAAGTGCGCCGCGTACCGGAGTTCAAATCCAAACCGTGCGGGTAAATTTGACATATGGGTTTTGGTTATTTTTCAGCGGCGGGGGGGGGGGTCATCAATTTTTTTCGTCTGACAAAGGGGGGGGTCATCATTTTTTTCGCGAAAAATGCAGGGGGGGTCATCATTTTTTTGAACACCGGCGACAAGATTTTGCCGGCCCCCCCCCGGCCGTAAAAACTGAACGGTCCCTTAGGCCTATACTAACTTATGGATGTGAAATTTGGGGAACTGAGAAATATTCAGATAGGACACCAATTGAAAAATTGAATCTTAAGTTGTGTAAAATACTTCTCCAAGTTAATCAGTCAGCAACAAATTTAGCAGTGAGAGGTGAGATGGGCAGGCATCCTCTTTTAACTTTTATCAAGAAAATGATGGTTAAATATTGGTATAGAACATGCACTAAGAAAGAAAATACTTTGATCCATAAGGTGATGGTATTTTGTACTAACAATGACATGGCCTGGGCAACTGCAATGCAAGAAATTACAGGATTGGAGAGTGTTGGTAATTTTTGGCAAAATGATAAACATAGTGTGAAAAACTTAACAGATAAGCTAAGTAATGACTACATTCTAAAATGGAAAAATGAAGTTAATGCAGAAAAGACATCATCAGGAGAGAATAACAAATTACGCATTTACAGAAAGTTTAAAACAGATTTTAAAATGGAAAAGTATTTAAGCTGTATCAAGGATAAAAATGACAGAAAATACGTTACCAAGCTGAGAATAAGTGACCATAATCTGATGATTGAGAAAGGTAGACACATGAGACCAAAACTAAAAGCTGAGGACAGAATTTGTAATAGGTGTGATACTAACTCAGTTGAAGACGAATTTCATTATATCATGTGTTGTCCATGTCATACACAATCACGACAAAATTGTTAGACTCGATAGCATCAACAATGAAAACTTCAACAACTGGGATTTGCAAGCCAAATTTTGCTACATAATGAGCAATACAGATAGCATGATATACCTCACAACATTTATCCAAGAAACAGATGTTTTTTAAGATTACCCAACATTTCATATTCTCCATAAAGTTATATCTTATATTTATATATATATATATATATATATATATATATATATATATATATATATATATATATATATATATATATATTATTTTTTGATAAGTATCCTTTTCTTATTTTTGTAGTATTAGTTCTTGACTATGTTCACCTTTGAGGGAATAATGTCAATAAAGTTATTATTATTATTATTATTATTACATATTGGCAAGTAATGGAGGTGACCCCCCCGGGTGTGAAATAAATCCTGTTCTTCAAAAACTTACATTGTTTAGATTAGATGATTAGACAAACTAAGCAAATGAGTCAACCAGGTTTATGAAAAACAAATCATAATTCCAGTAGCCTGAGGAAGACACTTTATGTGCTAGAAGGAGCCGATGATACATGCTTCCAAAATCAGTAAAGACACTGTCGCTCTTAACTGAATTTGATTGAAGACATACTTTTGAACTTATCCTAAAAAATTTGCCTTGTGCACTGAGAGATAATGTTGCTAGGCATGTACACATTTTTATTCTTTATTGGGAGAGATACTGTTATTCTTTAAGGTGGGTCTACCAAAAATGAAAAGTATCGTCATTTTTCTTAATTTGCTTATGTTAACAATGTGTTTTAATTAAAAAAAAATAAACATGTAAAAAGGGGAGTTCATCACTTATATTCTTGTTTAGTTAGGAGTTTTGAGGTTCCCCTATCCCAAGCGTGTTTCAACATCAAATGGGCTTTTCGTCACTCTTGGGGCCACTACTTTTTGTTATGTTTATTAACGATATTTCACTACTGTTAGACATTTCTGCAAAGCTCAGCTTGTATGCTGACGATGCCAAGATCTATCGCACCATCACATCCCTCGCTGACTGTTACAGCAAGATCTTGACAAATTTGCTCAATGGTGTAACAACTGGAAGCTGTCACCCAATATCAGTAAATGTAAATTCATCAGTTTTACACTTAAGAAAAGAGTCATTTCCTCTCTTGATTACTCCATCAATGGTACTCCTCTTCAACGGGTCTTTCTTGTCAAGGATTTGGGCATTTTATCTTACTTCCAATCTTAATTACTCTTTTCAAATCAATAACATTGTTTCTAGAGCCTTCAAATCTCTTGGTTTTATTAAGCGTCTTTTCCAGCCATTCAATGACATTTCAGCAATTATTTCTCTGTATTTTTTTTATGTAAGATCTATTCTAGAGTATGACTCTCATGAGTGGTCACCCCACCAGCAGGGCCTGTCAGAAAAAAATGAGCAAGTACAAATTAAGTTTGTGAAATACATTTGTCGCAAACTCAATGTTCACTGCAGTAAATCCAGCTACCCATTTTATTGCAGAATTCTGAACATTCCTAAGTTATACAATAGAAGACCAACCCTTGACATGTGCTTTTTATACAAAATAATCCATTCACATTATGATTCACCAAATATTTAAATCACTGAAATCTGCTTTTATGCCCCCATAAGAAATTTATGCAAGAAACCCCTTTTTAAACCAGACTTGTGTTCTGTAAATTGCAGAAAATTCTCGACAGTGGTCAGATGCATGTCTGTTTTTAATGATATCTCTTTCAAATGTAATATAGATATTTTCTCTACGCTGTGTAGTTTTAAAACTATTTTATCCAGGCATTTTAACAGTTCTCTTTTTTGATTTGTGTATATTTTTTTCAATTTAATGTAATGTGTTACTTTTATGGTTGTCTTGTACATTTGTCTTGTGATGGTGTGACATTTTTGTTTCGCAGATCTGTTAGTGGGTTTGCCCGTTGATCTGTGTATCAAATAAAATAAAATAAAAAATGAAAAGGTAATAAAAATAAAATGAAGAACAAGCCAAATGCCTGTCAGCAAATATAGTTATTTTTCTGATTTTAGCATAATTGTGTTCTGATCAATTATAAAAAAAAATAAACAGAAAAAGGGGTTTCCTATCCTACATTTTGAGTGAGGGAGTCCCAAAATATCCCTCCTCTTGCTTTTTCAACTAAAAACGGATATTCTTTGTCATTTTGGATGATTTAAGCACAGAGCACACCCAAAACTTGTAAGGGAATGTCGTCATATTTCTGATATTTGCATATGTTGAGGTTTGATTTATTTAAACAACAAAAATAAACAGGTAAGAAAGGGGTTACTGTCTACCTTTTTGAGTTAGAGGGTCCTGAAGTATGCCTTCTCATGCCTTTCCAACTGTAGAGGGACTCATTTGTATGACATTTCTTTTATAATTTCAGGAAAATACAGACAGCTAAAAATCAGCTAATGTTGCTATTTTCTGATTCTGGTATAAGCTGTAGGATAGAGTGAGTAGATAAAAAAAAAATTTTGAGATACATATTATAGAGATATGCCATAACCTCTGATTTTATGTGGTTTTTACCTTGTTTTAAGATAAATTTCAGTACTTCAACATGTAGGAAGCTGATTAAGACTAAAATATATCCAGTATAGTTTTAAAAAGTTCCTTTACAAATGTCTGTCACAGTGTTGCAGCCAGGAATGTTAAACCAGGGGACACTGTGTCCCACTACCATTTATTTTTGGGGAAATTTTGCACATTTTGGTGACAACATGCGTCAGCTATCAATCAAATTTTGTATTATTTTATCATAACTTATTTTTACAAAATAAAATTCAAGGTACGTCGCTATTGTAACAGCTAGTATACTGTATCTGCCTCCAATCAGATCTCATCCAGTCAGACTACAACTAAGTTCAGCATTTTAGTGACTTTAATCACAGCTTTGAAAGTATGTATAAACCTCAAAATAATCATGCAAAACAAAGGCGATCGTCAATAACCGAATTACTTGCAGACTACACCTCCACCCATTGAGCACAGTCGACTCATGAGTGCACCCAAGGTGAACCATAGTGCGTGTGAATGCAGAACAACAGGTTCCATTTTAGGGACATTGTCACAAGGGTGTATCCTGGCTACAACACTGTTGTCAGATTGTATGAGGAAAATAGAGTGTAGCTGACCACTTGATGAGGTTATATAATAATATATTTATCAAAGGCATGGTTTTGCAGGTTCTTCTGCATAGAAACGAATTAGCACGATGACAACATCGCCACTTTTTGAATACCATTTTCAAAACAATTTGTTATTCCAAGTCTTTTGTGAAAGTTTCAAGAAAATAAATTTTTGAGGATGTTTTCTTGCATTGCTAAATGAAAACCGATGGAATTGGCTGATACTACACTATCCATGGGTGGATACTACCTTAACATCCTGTTAATACAACTTTAATATGTACTGGGTATGCTTATCCAGTGTTCATTTTGTTTACATTTACACTTTAGAGACAATTTAACACTGGTTTACACATTTCGGGCTCTATCTTAAAAAAGGGGTGTTTGAGTTGTCATTGATACAAGGAACGAAAATGCAAAATACATTTTCCCACTTATCTTTATCATATGCTACTGCTATACATGAAGTACATGTGACTTACAACTTCAAGTGAAATTCATGAAAGTAGACTTCTAAGCTGTATTAAAACTTGAAATTTTCCTTCAGCTCTTGGCAGTTCTCATTACATTGTACATGCTTCTGTCCTTTTTTTCATAGTGAATTTGAATATGGAGAATTTGTAGTCACTTAAAAAATATACAATTTGCAAATTGTACCCCCCCCCCACCAGGATAGGTTTTCAGAAACCTTCCCTAATACCCACGACCCACTTTCATAATAAATGAAAGCTCCCTTAACTGCTATCATGGGATACTTTTGGATGCATAAGTAGGACTGTACTGACTAGACTTTCCTTCAGTGTCTGCCTTCAGCAATGGAGATCATTCTACAAATATTGAGAAGAGCAAGGCCAGTTTGATTCCATTTTGTTTGGTTTTTCCAAACTGTCGATAAAGTTTTTGAATTTTTACAATACAAGTATTAAAACTCTTTCAGGTCACAGTCTAGTGAAGAGTAGAATGTTCTGTTGATTTTTGGAATGTTTGATTTTCTCATGACTTACAATGCGACCAATTGTAGAGATGATGTTTATTGATAGCTTTTCAAATCACTTCCATAACACTTAATGTGTGCACACTCACCATTTATCAACAAACCCACTAAGTATCAGATGGATCCTTGTATCTTTACTCATGAAATTCATACACACAAAATGAAATAATCATACAAAAACAACCATGAAAACACAGAGGTTGAATTTCCTGTGCATTGAGTAATCCATTCATATACAACAGTCAACAACGTCCACTCCACCAAACAAACATCTACAGTATTGTGTTTCTTGCCAGACTTATTTTTCCACATATGGCCATGACTATATGTTCTATTTTGGTCTCTGATCTGAAACCCTGATAGCAGAATTGAATTCAAGGATGTATGAAGCGAATTATTTCAACTTATAAAAGAAACTTTGGTCTTAGAAAGTAAGATTTAAACAATGCTGGAGAGGCAGATGACGTCAGGATCTGTCATCGCAGTAACATAAGATTCATGATAATGCATTTTATGAGATCAAAAACACAACACTTACTGAACAGCTTTGATCACAAGTTATACTCTCTAAAATTTGGCAATGACAGTAACTTATGATTAATGTAGGCACTTTGGGGCAGTGGTTAGGGTACTGGTCAATCTATCGGAGGATGGTGAGTTCAAGACCCGGTAAGTCCAGAGTAACGGATTCACTGTTGGAGGATGGTGAGTTCAACACGGTGTTGTGCCCTCGAGCAAGGCACTTTACTCCTCGTTGCTCCATTGGGTAATGGGTATCTCATCCTGTAATTGGGCTAATGCCCATTGGATGATGGATTGAATAATTAATAATATTATGTGTACTTCACAATGATACATTTTATTAGACCAAAAAACACACATTTACAAAGCAATTACAAAAATCAGCAACATCAATTCCTCAACATGTTACTGCCTATCCATGCACACTGGAAAACCAGAACATTTACTGTCTTTCCATGTACACTGGGACTGGAACACTGGAATAATATCAGTGCCTTCTTTTATGAAAATGATAAATGTTATAGCTTAAATGGAATCTATCTTTGATGAACAAAATTATTGTAATGAGTAAAAAGAAAAAATACAAAGAAAAATATCTAACAGAAACAGTTTATGTCATGGCAAACTATGTTTGGAAGAGGACGGCTTTCAAAGAGACAGAAAAATACACTTTTGTCCCATATCATAAGTTGAACAACAATATCATAATCTATTAATTTTGTAAACAAAAAACGGAAATGGTCTCTCTCACAATGACTGGAAATGGTCTCTCTCACAATGACTCTGTTAGAAAAAAGATCCTACTTCACTTTTACAAATTATTCTAATTTCACTTTACAAATTATTCTGATTGAGCTCCGTTCTTTCACAATGTAATCCCTATGCAATAATATAATTTAAAGTTTACATTTCTAACATATTTGTAACATTAAAATATAATTTTTGTTAGAATTCTTAAATACACTATGTTAATACAATGAGCTTTACATATTTTAAAACATTTCAAAATGACTGAAATACACAGAACATTTCTATTTGTATTTAGCAAAATACAATTTCATTGGTTCTTGGTTATAAATCTGCATTTTTACCGTTTATAGCACAATTCAATTTGGTAAATAGTGAAAGATCCCGAATAAAGAAAATATGAGCTTTACAATGGGACTTTAGTTGATCTTTATTGTCTTCCACATACATGTAGTTGGTGAATCCAACAAGCTAGGCAGTGGGTTGAAAATATACTGAGAAGTAACTTCTTTTACAATTTACAGAACACATGTTTTTAATGCTATGGTGACTGATCCAGAGTCACACAAATCAATCTTCCTGTCAATGAAAGTTCTACAGCATGTAATGGGACTCTCTATAAATTTTACTGGAGCCAAAACAGCAAAATGTAAAATGCCACAAAACTACAGTGGCTTTTAATGATTTTTTTTACTTTTCGTCTTGAAGAAATGAAACAGTATTCTTAACATCTTATTGCTGCACTGCAGTGCATTGGCAGAAAGGACTAAGTACAATAAGATTATTTTATTGACACCATCACACAAACTTTTGTGTCACAGACACTGATCATGGTTAAGTACAGTGAAGAATAAAAAGTCTGTTGTATCACAGATACACTGTACATGGTTAAGTACATAAGAAGAATACTGTATTTGATTTCAATTGATAGTAATGAATGCAAACATAAATAATGGGTACAGCCTCATACACCACATTCCACAATAATTTTGGCCCCTTATATTTCTGTCAATTCACACTTTAAATGGCAAATCTTTGACTAGGGAAATTCAACCTGTTTTATTTCAGCAGATATTTAACTTACCATGGGAATAAAATGTAATTTGAATAGACCGTGAGCTGGAACACATTTGCATATAATTTACATAGGATGAATTTTATGTATATCAAAATATTGATATTTCAGCATGTTCAGGTTAGAGCAGAATGTGAAATTGAGATCTGTATAGGAGATATATTTTATTTCTAACGATTGATACAAAGTGTAACTGAAACTGGAGTTGCTTTTGCATTTTTTTTGGTAATTTACTTGATAATCTGTCAATGCCATTTTTGAGGTAACTTAAAGATATCGTATTTAAGTTTTAATGTTGAAAATCCTTCAAGTTCAATGGCAGTATGATGGCCATTGCACAAACTGTAAGGTTGGTAATTTTGTCACCAAGGGACGTGCTCCTTTGTTTCTTCATAAAATACGAGGGAGATTCAAAACTGTAATACTGAAACTTCAAAAAACAAATGGAAACATGATACTGCGATGATAAGTACACATTTGTATGAAAATGAATAATAACACTATTGACTGATACTTAAGACATAATGAACCACACAACACTTTTGCAGGTATCTTCTAGTTTCTGATGTCTACAATCATATCAATCATAGCAAAGTTTCATAAACAGTGGAATCCATACATTTTGCTCTGAGGTAGGGTGGCAGTTTGATGACGAAGAATGATGAATTTAAGAAAATCACTCAATGATAGACATGGTTTGGGAGCCAAGTACCATTTTTGATGTTCCGTAATGTATTGAGCAGCCTCCCTGTATTGATTTTTTATGTTCTACATTGTACCATGTTGAGGGGCATCACTGTAAAATATCTAGGGTAACCACCTTACCATGATACCGCCCCTAACAAAATACTTTTGTCTTATAAGTAAAACTATACATATATTGTGTTAAAGCTGCCAAGATTGAAATGGTACAAATACACTTATTTCATTATACAGACACACTGACCCTTGATCAGAAATCTGATCTTGTGATTTGTCAGAGCTTGTCTTAATTCATGATAAGTTACACATACAGGAAAATTTAATTTTGTTCATTCTTACCCCAAGTTTAATTTATTAAACAAAATATTTGCTCATTTCACGACTTATCTGATTTTTCAAATAATGCAACTTTTCATTTACAACAAGATGGTTATCACAGATAAAGACTGCTACCATCTGAGAAACTGAAATCTGACATTTAACGGAACCATCCAAAGACTGGAATGTTACATAGCATTATCAAAATCATTCTTATTTTCCAGATTACAGTAAAGCTATTTACTCTAATATCAGCGTAATTTCATTTATATCAGAATTGTACCATTCCTTTAGAAAATATACTTTAGCAAGATTGTTTTTATATATATTCTTTGTAAGCGACTCTGGTAAATCCAAATTGGTCCATTAAAACTATGACTTTAATTCATTACTGGGTTAAAGTTTGATGACTTAAGTCTTTATGATAGTGGTAGAAGGAAATTAATGATGTGAATAATTCTGTGTAAGACATATAGCACGGGGGAAAGTAGTATTGTAGGAGATAAAGTGTGACAAAAATGACATGACATGTGACAGAGGCAGTGTTAATGGAGTTAGATTTTCAATCTCTTCACATATTCAACAGTTCTGTCCATGGCCTCTTCAACGCTGAACACAGGATTGTAGCCGAGGTAGCGCTTTGCTCCCCTGTAGCTGAAAAAGCAAGATGTACACAAGTGGTGGAGAACATCTCTGTTCATTGGAACATTCAACTTGATAAATGGACTCAGAATCCAGACAAGTATTTCGATGAAAAATGCCACAAAGTACATCATCCAGTAAGGAAGGTGATACTGCGACAGACGATAACCTTTGATCTGTAGGAAGGGCTCAGCAAAATCAAAGATGTTCATTGGCTCTGTGTCGTCACATATAAAGAAAGCCTGGCCTGCCACATCAGCTTCAATGGCTGGTTTCTTCAATTGCTGCGATGCCAGCACATGAGCCCACGCCACATTACCAACATATGACACCTGGAATAGGGCTTTTCTACCAATCCTGAGCAAAACACCACCTTGACGTTTTGCTGCCTTCAATAACGGTGGTAGTAGGTACACATCTCCTTCTCCATAGATCGTGGTGGGCCGTATTGCGCATGTCTTTAGCTTCTTACCATTGTCCAGGATTAAGTTGTTGGCCTTAAGTATGATCTTCTCAGCTTCATACTTGGTGCCAGCGTAACCTTCGTACAGGAATCTATGCGGTATACCAACACTTGTCTCATCTGCATCTTCAATGGGGTCGTAACCCAGCACTACATCCTGTGTACTTGTGTAGACTAGCCTTGTGACCTGATTGTCAATACAGGCTTTCAAGACATTCTCTCCACCAGTCACATTGATAGCTTTTAACTTCTGCAGATCTGGCAGTGCAGACACATCAACATAACCTGAAATCAATAAAGAAATACCAGATACAATCAGCAATACCAGACACATACTTCATTGAACTGACATTGTACAAAACTGAAAAATTAGAACAATTTAAAAAATTGAGCATACACAGTTGTAAAATATCGGCAGAGGGAGGAATTTATTCTTTCCATCTGGATAGTAATGACAAAATATGAAAATACTCTTCAAATTACTCCTATAGATTACACCATGTATAAAGAATGAATTACTGCTCCATTCTGCTAGTAGTTTCAGATAAGGTATCCACATCACTCTTTGTAAACTTGTACAGTATAGTCCAAGTATGGTACATGTATGTTAAATTCCATCCTGTATTTTTGGGGAGGGGAAGGGGAGAAAGGAGGAGGTGAGAGAAGAGACTGTGTTTTCATCTACAACTCTATCATATGTGACTAAAATTGTGAAGACTTGGTTGCAAGATTGCGCTGCATCATCTGAATATATATCACATTAGCTGCAAGAAACTTGGAGAGTTTACTGCAAATGATTTATCTTTACACAGTTACTTTACATAACCAGAGTAACTAATACTGGGTTCTGTCTTGTTTTGAACCACGTACTGATTGTTTCAATACCGAAACTTGCAAAGTATAATGTTGCAAGTTCCTGATGACATTTAAACTGTGACTGATAATGTCATATTTTGATGTTGGTTTACAAATTATAAGTCCTTTGAGGGGCGTTAATGCATGGCTATGACATGACTCATAATTTTTTGTACATTTTAATTTGTACTTGGTTTACTCTTTGAATAAGTTCTATTAATATTTCATGCCTGAACCAAACAAAAAGATATTTTTAAAGGCACATTCTAAGCTCTTTGGCTACAGGAAGTAACTACTTTGGTTTCTTCAAAGTAATATCTTTTGTTAATAAATGGTCAAAGATATTTTCCATCATTTCAAGATCAAAAAGAAACTGATCTTCTTTATAGTTCATGTTCAATTATTCTTCAGCACACGCAAAAAAGAAGGGTACATCAAGTGGTAGAGGCGGCGGGGGGGAGAGCCATGGGGTAGTTGGGCAGCCATCTTAGCCAGAGATACTTTTACCCATGTATAGGTGTTTGGGACAAAATTAAATTGGAGAGGAATAATGTATGGTATTCTTAAAGGCCTGTGTTGGCACCAGATTGTCTCATCAGGAAGTTTACCCACTAGATTACAATTTCAATGGAAAACAAAAGGCTATCACACCTCTGTAATCCTCTTACAGGCTGGAACAAAGCAATCCAAGGGATCGCCAAAAGGGCCTTTAACTGCACTCCCGCTACAATTCAACCAATTGCCCTCCCACCCATAACCATTTAATAGTCCCCCTCTAAAATCCAGCTCCATAACCACTGCCACCTCACTCCCCACCAAATCTCTCCACTGCTCTCTCTTGACAATATACCAACCTCCTCATGAGCAAAACTTTTTGCCTGTAGTTGCCAACTGAGCAAAAATATGAACTTACCCTGTTCACTGATGATAAAAACAACTGACTGTGAATCACATTTCCATTGCTAATAGAACACACTTTTCAATATTTATTATCATCTGTGATTCATGTATTCAATCTCTCTGTGTTTCTATCTTTTCTGACAATTGTGGATTTCATTGGACTTTGAATCAAATGATGTGAATGCACTTTTTTGTAAACAGGGGTATCACTATCACAGTATCAGGATAATGTTCACCATTACGTGTAAAGATTTGACCATTAGGGTTCAGCATGGAGCCAGCTGCATGGGTTAGGTAGAATGTGCCCCGGGGACAGATATGCGGACTCTCAGACTTTTTACAATATTCTTTGGGCCTTCCTGTTGTGGGGGCTCACTTTGAAAGTTGTGGATGGAACAAATTTTCACCGGCTTAGTTTTGTTTGAAAATTGGGAATTTTATTTCCATTTTGAATTGCAAATATCGGGAAATATTGGGTCATTTGATTCTCTAGTAGCAAAATTAACCCAGTAAGACCGATTTTGATACTTGATTCTGAAAGAGAATGGTTGGAAGTTCAACCTCCATGGTGTGACTGTAAGGAAAGCTCGAAAGTTTGAGCAAAAGTGTGAAATATTTCGTTTTCGCGGCGCGAACTACCTTAGACTTAGAGTATGGAGCTCTCTTTTTTGGTGCTTAAAGATACCCCAATAGTATACTTCAGCTCCCAGATCCTCCATCGTGCATGCAAATTCCGGTACAAACGGAAGGTCATCGACCGTTGTCTCAGACATGTCAGAGGCAAACCATCCACGGTCCCTCACCCGAGTCACCGTGGTACCGGTCTTTTCAACGTGTAAATAAATCAGCAACTTCGCTTACCCGCAGTATGAATGACCACATCCACTCCCCTGGACGCTTTGCGAATATCTTCAACCTTTGTAAGATCACCGCGAATGTGAATTAGGTCGATGTCGGGGTTAACGACTTCCATTCCTTTGAACCACTGGAACTCCCTGATGTCAAATGTCCGAATTTCTCGGACATCCTCTCCTCTTTCGAGAAGTATCTTGACAACATGTTGGCCAAGGAATCCCGCTGCTCCCGTCACCAAGACGATATCTCCCTTTGCACTCACCATATTGTGTGTGTGTGTGTCTATGCAACCGTGCAGCCGTCGAATGGAATGGAAGTCGTCTTTTCCCCGCCTCCGCACTCACAGACACTTTCACTTGAGTTCACACATCCATTCGCAATTCCGGAAGGACAGATATCAGCTGACAGCGGACAGCGTGATGATGTAAGTAACCTCTGACCTTTAGCATACCCACAATTCATGTTTTGCGCTTGCGCGTTATACGTTATATTGCTATTGCCTCTTTTAATAGGAAACTGAGAAAATTTGTCAAAAATATAACATATGTACACAATTTTTCCGATGTTATGATGGATTACGAATTAGAGGAAGATAAACTGTAAGTATAGTTGACAAAGTAAATAACTCCGTAGATGTTGTGGTCGCCAAGGACGACTTATGTTTCTCGCAATACTGCATGTTACAACTGTCTGTTGTTATTTTTAGAATGGTCCGTACATATATTTTCGGTATTAAAATTAGAATTAGCAAGTGAATGTCCCATTAATTACATTCAGCGCAGTCGTCCCTACCGTCATATATCACGCGCGACAACTGAGCGTATTGTATCGTATTCTTCGACCCGAAAGCTGGGTAACAAAAGTACATTGCGTTTTCGGGTTTCCTCACCGGTAATCGATTATCAACGTGTACCGTAAACACGCCAACATCAGCAAAGCATTGGAAGTATACCACTACGATCGGCACTGTCCCACGCAACCCACGCCGCTGACGCAGGCAACTACGTGGCCCTGCCTTCTTCCGTTATATAAGTGAGAAAGTGGTTACAATATTTACGGAAGGGATATACAAGAAAAATGGATTTACACGGACTCAGCGAAGAAGAGCTGGAACTTTTAAAGGAACTTGAACGCCCACCAACTCCACCGCAACAGGTAGAACGTGAACAACCGCAACGCCCGCTTCCGCACGCCCCAACGCGGCATCAAACACAAGAAGAGCGTAGGCCACAGCAAACACTGCCCACTCCGTACAGGGATAGCCGAGACCCTCTGAGTCGTTATCCAGCCTGCGTTGACCATGAATGGGACGCTTATGAGGATAAGTTGTATGTTATGTTTGTTCATAGACAGTGCCCTGTACTGTCTAGGTTTGTTGTAGTTTGTAACGAAAGCTGGCAAATTTAATAGTCTTTCTTTTAATAATTTGCAGTTTAGCTGCATGATGGTGCATATAGTGCTTCCAACTCATTAGATCAAGGTATTGCCTGTATCTGTGAACTTTCCATACAGGTATAGACATGGACATTTTAAACGAGCATTAAATTCCATCAACGAATACATGTACCCTCATAAAAGAGTGATCATAACTCAATCATACTACAAATGTTACCTATCTGATGGATTGTATGTCACCATTAACCCCCCACCCCCACCCGACAATTGTTTACAGGGGTGACCTCTAAACAGGGAAATAAGTTGAAAAACATTTCTGAAGCAAGGGTGCATTATTTAAAAAAGATATGTAATCAAACTCAATTCAGGACTGCTATGAGTAGTTTACCTTGTTTAAGTTTGCACTGTTGTATATTTAGATTAAGACATGTTTTATCCTGATATACAGCAATACTATGGTGTTTGAGCTAAAAATGTCAAGATTTTGAATAAGTACCACTTCATTTCAAAAATGCCATTTGCTTTGATAATTTTACATGAAATCAGTGACGTCCATGAAAACCCAACATTATTTAGCTTTCAGGCATAAACATATGACAATATCAATTCAATAGGACATGTATATATTTAAGGAAAAATTGCCACTGTGATGATCATAAAGAAGGCCATTATTATACATCAGCATTGAAAAGTTAGAAAAGATGTAGTACTCATATGTAGCAAAACTAGGTTGCCACTAAATAAAGGGATCAGGTAATAATGCAACAAGCAGCAAAAAAATGATGTAGTACCCTTGCATTTTGTACCAGTAAGTCACATTTGGATGGAAATGGTGGAGTTTACCCCAAATGTGTTCAATATGAAACTCTGCAAGTTCTGTAGTCTTTGGTATACTCACCTAACTGTGTCATCACCACACATCCAAAGATTATATGCCCTTTTAAAGTAACAAAAATGATGTGGTATGTTAAAAGTAACAACCACAGACGAATGAAAAATTACAAATAATAAACTAACAGGCTTGCTGTAAAAGGTGTACCGGTAATACCTTTAAGTTTTGACAAATATTTTCATTATTTATGTTGTACATACTCATTTGCTTAAAAAAGTACAAAAAGTGAAAAACATTAGTTGTTTGTATTATGGACAGAATTCACTGTTGGTGTAGACATGTTACCTCTGGTTATGACCAAAATTTATAGGATTCATCAACAGTAGGATTGACAGGATTCATCAACAGAAGGATAATACTTTGAGTGAAGTAAAGCCAATTGAAGCTAACATTCTTCAAAATTGACTGGACCATATTGTTGTCTCTGAGGTCAGAATAACTTCTGTTCAGTCATGTCATAGTCACAGATGGCATTTCACAAGTAAGGCCAAAGTTGGTACACAGACTGTCTAAGGTGTACAGTGCCAACCTGTTTGCATCTGTACCACACTTCATTCCCTGCTCCCTCCCCCCTTTCTTTTGAAGTTTTACTCACAAATTTTATCGGAAATGATATGAGAGTTTGTGTGCCTTCATGTCCATACATGCTCTCTGTTTAAGTGTGGAAATCAATAATCACTCACATCTGTGCTACAAATCTATTATAATGAACACAATTGTTTGTAATCCCATTGTCTATTGCAACAGGAAGAGTATCATGTTGTTTGTAATCACTCAAATTACAATGCACATGTACATCACAGTGTTCTGGTGTGTATGAATTATGATGTTAGAGGCATATAAAAATGTTATGCGAGTGTCTGAATTAGTGTGCTCATGATGTGTTAAGCTATGGAGACATTTTACATAGAAGTTAATGTTCTTATTATTGGCATGGACAATAATGACATGAAGTTATTTGACTTATGGAGGCACTAGTAGCTAATACCTCCATGTTTGACCAAAGATGCATCTGATAAATTGAAGCAAACATGTCTCTTTCCTGCTTCAATTTTTCACTTGTATCACATGGGCAATAATTATCAGCTATTGGTAGAATACAGCTGTGACAAATATCTGATAAACCATGAACACAAAGCTACTGTTTTAGATCCAATACCATCATTTGTTCTGAAAATAAGTGTCTGTACATGCTCAACCAGTGTCTGGCACCTTGGGGACAGATATATGGACTCTCAGACTTTTACAGTTATTTCTCATCTATGACTTGCAGGGTCTGATTTTAAAGCCATATAGTTAACATAGGGATGGTGACCATTTTGAATTTTGGTAAATCTCGGTTAATTTGTTTCTCCAGTACCAAAATTTGCACGGTGACCTCCGATTTTTATTCTTGACTTCGAAAGAGAATGGCTGTAGATTTCTTTAGGAAAGTTTTAGCAAATGAGTCTTTAACTTTCGAAGGGCACAAGAACCTAAGAGTATTATAGTTTCACCAGTTTAGGTGACAACCTCTCATTTGGTGTAGATAATTATTGTTTTTCTTTTGTTATACTTATTGACCTATATCACACCTCTGTGTATCCTTCAAGTCAGCAATATGACTCAATTTAAGAATTTCTTTGAATTCTTCTATGTCAGTCCTATACCAGTGCATGCAACATAGTGGTCTTGTACCTGAAATATTTACAGAGACATGGCACCAGACATCTGTCCAACGTATTGTGTAATCATCATATTGTCACAATGCAGCTTCCATTTATCATATTCATGCTATACTTGTGAAAAAATATTGAATATTTTATTTGACATTGTGTAGTAATTTACTTGTCCCTTTCAAGCCCAATGGATGCCAAGCTCCAAATGATTTGTGTTTAGGATGTTGTCACTCTCATTGTTAGCTCCCATAGCCATATGTATATATGGCAATGGAAGCTATTCTTATAGGCTAGGAAAATGTCTGTATGTATGTATGTCTGTATGTCTGTATGTCTGTATGTCTGTATGTATGTATGTCTGTATGTCTGTATGTCTGTCCGTCAACATCAAAAACTCCAAAACCGCTGCACATTTCATCTTGATATTTGGTGTGTACATGGATGATGGGCTGTAGATGAGATTTTGTTCAAATGAAGTTGTCATTGCCAAAAATATGCAAATTAGTGCCAAAAAAGGCGTTTTTGGTAAAAAATCTCCTTCTTCATAACCGCTGGTCAGACAGCTTTGATATTTGGTATACAGGTTCCTAGGGATAACCCAACTTGGATTTGTTCAAATTGTGATGAAATATGCAAATCTGTATTTTTAAGGAATTTTTTTGTCATTTTTGGTCAAAAATTTATTTCATCAAAACCGCTTGTCTGACAGCTTTGATATATGGTATACAGGTCCCTAGGGATAGCCCAACTTGGATTTGTTCAAATTGTGATGAAATAAGCAAATCTGTATTTTTAAGGAATTTTTTTGTCATTTTTGGTCAAAAATTTATTTCATCAGAACCGCTCGTCTGACAGCTTTGATATTTGGTATACAGGTCCCTAGGGATAGCCCAACTTGGATTTGTTCAAATTGTGATGAAATAAGCAAATCTGTATTTTTAAGGAATTTTTTTGTCATTTTTGGTCAAAAATTTATTTCATCAAAACCGCTCGTCTGACAGCTTTGATATTTGGTATACAGGTTCCTACAGATAAACTAAATATGATATACAGAATATATGATGAAATCTGCAATTTTGTATTTTTGGTGCAATTTTTGCCATTTTTGGTCAAAAAATGTGTTTCTCAAAAACTACTTGTCTGATGCCTTTGATATTTGGTATACAGGTTCCTGGGGGTTCTCTTAGTGTGATATAGTGAAATTTGATGAAATCTTCAATTTTTGTACTTTTGGGTCAGTTTTTGCCGTTTTTGGTCAAAATATTTGTTTCTCAAAAGTTACTCATGTGATAGCTTTGATATTTGGTATACATTTGTATATACATAATTATGATGAAATCATCAATTTTGTATTTTTGCAGCTAATTTTGCCATTTTAGGTCAGGCCATCCTGAAATGAGCTATCAAGATCTCAACCTTCTTCATCAATACATATGTCACAAAACGTTGCTCTCTTCATAACACAGCAGAGCTCTGTCGACCATTGGGTCGTTTGTTAGCTCCCATAGCCATATGTATATATGTTTACAAGTTTATATTTTATTGAAAATCTCAATAGCCACTGAGCAGATTAGATGAAAATTAGCATGTAAGTACTTTGGGCTGACCTGAAATGATTGTGCACATCTTGGGTCAGTATCATGGACTTGCTATTTTTCATGAATTTTTTTGTAATTTTCTCCCATTTTTGGTCAAAAAATCTTCTTCTCTGAAACCACAAGTCTGATTGATTTGAAACTTGGTATGGAAGTGCATAGGAGTGACCTTTCTCAAATCTGGGCAAATTGTGGTGAAATTTGCATATTTGCATTTTTTGGCTATTTTTTTCATTTTTGATCAAAAATTTTTTTTAACTCTGAAACCACACGTCCGATTGAGTTGAAACTTAGTGTAGAGGTTTTTACGGGTGACGTCAGTAAGATTTGATCAAATTCTGGTGAAATTTGTATAATTTTATTTTATTGGGGGAATTGTTTCTATTTGTGATAAAACAATCTTTTAGCTTGATTTTAGCTTGTTTTGATAACTATATGGGAGCGACCAGTGACATTGTCACTATTGTTTCAAATGCTATTCACTTTTTCTTTCTCGTTTGTTAACTTTCTACTGAATGTCTTTTGTTTTCTATCATAGGGGTATGACAGTTACCTCTGGTAGTGTCAAACTTAAAAAAGACAGTCAAAACCTGATTGGTATCAGCATAGGTGGAGGTGCACCTCTGTGTCCGTGTCTGTATGTGGTACAAGTGTTTGACAACACCCCAGCTTCAAAAGATGGCACCTTGGCTGCAGGGGATGAGATTGTTGGCGTCAATGGCAAGTCTCTGCGAGGAAGAACCAAAGTTGAAGTCGCAAGGGCCATTCAGGCAGTGAAGGTAGTAAGTTCCATTCATGTCTGAATGTACCTGTAGTCAAAACGATCTCATTTCTGTAACTTACCCTTTTTACCACTGTGGTTTGACCCAATCCCATTGCTTTCACAATTAAAATATACCTTTTTTGGTTATGTTGATAACAATAACGGTTGCTTTTTTCTCCCTGGTAGTAAGTTCATGATAGGCCTACAACATGGTTGCCCTATTATGTAAATTGCAAGAGCTTTTGCAAATTAAAGGGAAACCTAAGTCCAGCGACATTGACCGTTTATCCCTTCCAAAATCACCCTTGAGTAAAATGCAGCTCAAATTTGCAACATAATTGCACGCGCTGACGACTACGGCGCGACGAAAAGAGAAGTCGAAGTAGACGACATTTATGAAAATGAGCTCGGAATCCCATGGGTGCGAAAGGGCTCATGGGAGGAGCGTGCGTGACGTCATCGGCGATACAGACGATTGTAGCTTGCAGCTTGAAGAGTACCGTGAACAGTTCAGCGCGTTCGTAAGACGACTCTGGAGAGTTCGGACAGCGATATTTCTGACATCGAGTATAACTTTTCCGCAACTGAAATCAAACCATACTAATTTGAACCAAGATATGTAATAATGGGAAAGCATTTCCACACATCGTTCATAATTCCGCGGAGGGAGTCACTGTGCTTGTACAGACCCCGTACTGGATTGGAGACACTGAGTGACTCTGCGATCCTTCAGCGCTACGTTTCTAAAACAGAGTTTTCTTTATCAGTCGCTTAAAATTAATTTTTGGTTCGTGAATGATATGTAAGTCGAGCTTGGCCAGATCTTTAAGGTTGCGAAATCTTCGATATATATCGGAAAATATTTATTCGCAATTTGACTAATGTATAGTGTCATCTATTTTTCGAAGTTGGTGTCGAACTTAGGAAGTTGGGCTAACTCAGATCTACAAAGTGATGAAATCTCCGATATAATGGATATTTGCCCGCTATTTAAAAAAAATAGTATTGTCTATGTTGTTGTAAAGAATGTATTTCATACAAGACCAGCCAAAACTCTCGATGATGTCCGATATGTCCTCTGTTCAAATCTCGATCGCCAAGTAAAAATGTATTACATGTAAAGAATATGAATGTAATTCGTGCAAGGCGCTCCCCAACTCACGGTGATATCCGATCGGCCCTCTCGACGAAGTTCCGATTGTAGTGTATGAAAGTTCGTGTGGAAATTTAAAAAAATGCTTTGCATGTAAAAAATGCATTTCGTGCATGAATAAATATAATAATGTAAAACATACAGTATAGTATTCTTGACTACCGGCCACGGATGCTATGAACTAAGAGTCGGACAGAGGTGGTCGGGTGGTCAGATCTGTTAGGCACGTGGTGAGATTTCCGATATACATCGGGTATTTACCCACAATTTGACAAAGTATCGTCTAGTATATCAGAGTTAATGTCCTAAGTCGCCGATATTTATCGGATAAATATCCGTGATTTCGCAGACCCGGCGTGCCGACACAGTGCACGTAAATCTAGTATCGTCTGGTATCGATATTAGCCTAGGAGTCTCGGCGCAAATGATATTTATTGGGTAAATATAATATCGGCGATTTCTCAGACCCGGCGTGCCGATCGAGACACATCATTCTCGACCGCGGGCCATCCGGGTACTTGCGGATTCTTACGTCATTTTTGCGTCACAGCGCCGTTAGAAGTTCAAATTTTTCAACCACCGAAGAAATATTCAAAGTTTCAATATACATAAATGACATAACTTTTAGTCTGCTTTTTTCCACACAATTTCTGTATCATTCGCTCTTCTGTATCGTCTGATCTCTCATTCACCTCGCTCGTATGCGTTTCACCTACTGACGTCTCTCCGCGGTCGAGAATAGTCATTCCAGTATCTTGTAATATTAATATTACCAGGTGTAGTCACGAAATTGCCTATATTTATAGGGTATATAAGGGCGATTTCGCAGATCCGGGCTGTTGAGACGAGAGACGCTTTGTGTAGTTTCGTCTTCGGATTTTAGAGTCCCGAAATCGCCAATATATTAACATTTATCTGGTTAAAACCGGCGATAGTAGGCTGACTCAGCATGTCAAGATACAAACCGCATTGTGTAGTATAGTCTTGTATCGATATCAGAATCCCGAAATCCCTTATAAAACAATCTTCATGAAAGAAGTAGAACACAACTTTGTATCTTTTACAGATTTTAAAACTCGCCCAACTTTTTGTTTTCGAAAAAGCTGTTCCGTGGGACGACGATAAAAGCTGACTCCGTTTGTTCTTCCTTGTGTGATTTTTGCACTCAATTGAACAAGTTAATCATTTTTTATGCTACTGAGAATTAAAGAGTCGTAACGTGCAGAACTGCACCGCTGCAGTCATAGACTCCAATGCTTTGGTAAAGCGGTCACACATGTTCGTGTATCACCGATGACGTCACTTAAGCTACTCCCATGAACCCTTTCGCGCCCATGGGATTCCGCGCTCATTTTCATAAATGTCGTCTACTTCGACTTCTCTTTTTGTCGCGCCGTAGTCGTCAGCGCGTGCAATTATGTTGCAAATTTGAGCTGCATTTTACTCAAGGGTGATTTTGGAAGGGATAAACGGTCAATGTCGCTGGACTTAGGTTTCCTTTTAAACAGGTGTAAACCATTTTCCGGCTTTCTTGAAAATTTAAGTCTCAAGATGTTATACATGATTTCAATTTTTGCCGACTGCATTTTAATATATGATCAAGTCTCTCTATGACCCATACAAGCAGTGCATTGATGCATCTCAGCCAAGATTGCAGTGTACTAGTATCTCAGTAAAGCTACACAATACACTGCTATCAAGATATGCAGTGTTCCAATATCTCAGTCAAGATGTGCAGTTTACTGATATCTCTGTCAAGATACACAGTTTACCGATATCTCAGTCAAAGTACGCAGTGTTTTGATATCTCAGTGAAGATACGCAGCTTACCAATATGTCAGTAAAGATACGCAGTTAATGGCAGTGTAGGATATCTCAGTCAAGATGTGCCACTAACTCTTTCCATTCTACAACCTTTGTATACACAAAAAATGCACAGCACAACTACTCACCCTACTGTATTCTGAGCAGTTTCTCCCACTGATACTTTGTAATACTTCAAATAAAAATTTAAAGTTTCACCAATTCATTCAATTGTGGTACAGAAGTGGAACCATGTGCCTCATTTGTTTCGATATATTCTCTGTAATTCCTAATGCAAATGAATTATCTAATGGCAAAGCTTGTAATGCAAAACACAATCTTTTGAATTAATTTTCCCACAAATATTATTCTAAAATTTGCTTCTTTCCTTTAACTTTAATGATCATGTTTCTTTGCCTCATTTTCCTCAACTCATTATCTTCTAATAAATCATTTGATAGAGTATCTCCCAGCTTTTAAAGGGGGTCACAGTACATACCTGGCAATTCTTAGTTTTGCATCATGCAGTTTTGTCATTTCTGTAAAAACTGATTACAAATATCTCATCTATCAATTGTGAAAGAAATTCTTGTCATGCCATACTATTTGAAAACTCAACCTGCAACATTGGATCAGAATCTTCACAAATATTTGCTTATCAATAATTCATAAACAAACATACCTGAAATTCCTAAGCCAGATCCTTGCTACTGCTAACCTCAATTCATTCAATTTTGATGTTGTTTATTTTTTCTCCCCAGGGTGAGGTGACAATAAATTACAACAAACTACATGCAGATCCCAAGCATGGTAAAACCTTGGATCTTATATTAAAGAAGATGAAGCACAGAATGGTGGAAAATATGAGTTCTTCAACAGCAGATGCTCTGGGTCTTAGCAGAGCTATCCTTTGTAATGGTAAGATTCTATTTTCCATGTGAAAATTTCTGTATATGTACTAGAATGTTATGTTTAAACCAAACAATGCTTTGGTTTGTAAGCAATGCCATATTAGAATACAAAACTTAGATCCAAGTAGATTTCTTCATCACTGCAGTAATAGATCCAGTACTCTTCAGGTGTTCTTCCTCCCCCCCCCCCCCCCCCCCAAAGAAATAGTTGAATTTGACAGGTATGCAAGGAAAACGTAATTGTGTAATAGCTACGGTCGTATTATAAATGTGAACATGAAGTACAATACTCTTGCAAAAACAGTGTACCGGTACTTGAATTTGACTCCATATCACAAGGCATTCCCAGGCATACTCATGAGAAGACTACTTTCAAATGAAGAGATCAGGCGTGATCTGTTTCCACTGACATGACAAATGTATTTAGCAATACTATCCATACTGTAGGACATGTATTTTGGGGTTTTTTTCTCAAGTTTTACATTACAAATGAGTAACTGTAGTTCTTTATAATGTGAAATACAGAATTAGAATGCGCAGTAAATTTCTGCATGCTAATAATTGGACTCCAGACACTAGATAACATACTTCAAATATGTCCTGCAGCATTGAAATAATCTGCATTGACCTTGTTAATAAATTGTAAGGAACCACTTTTCAGTAGGTTGTATGTAGTCTTTGGAATTCCTCCTTACAGTAGTTGTAACAATGACAGCTCTTGTTAAATAGTGGTGATGTAACCCACTCAAGTGAATAAGGAGTCTATAAAAAGATACTGATTGGTCAATTACTGATTTAAACAGTAGATAAACAATACCAGTATGTTCAAGACTTTCAAATTTTGAAATATTACCTATAATTTTGCAAAATATCGTATTTGTTATTATTACAGACAGATGCTGAGGACAAATGATCAAATACATTTGCAATGCGCCTTTGGCTGTTTGTTTGAAATTTAAATATTTTAACTCTGTGTTGAGACAGATGTCCTGATTGTCATTTCTCTGTGATGCACAGCCTCATGTCAGTCACAAATAACAGGAAACTTCACACCAACTCTGAATACATCAATAACGTATTGTGGAGGACTGATTCATAATAATATAGCAATTCTATCATTAATATTCAAAAACCAAATATCTTTTGGAATTTTTAACACAGCTTTGAAAATTGCTTACTTTGTTATCAGCAGTGTAATCACAAGCTATGGAAATCACATGTTAATGGATTACAGCAGGAACAGACACAATTGTGTGAACACACAAACAGTCTATATTTGTGTGCAGCAGCAACCAATGTATTTATTATATCATACTTTATTTGGTAACAATGGTATGGGTTAACTCCTGAAGATGTGCTTGCAGGCCAAAACATTGAATTATTTCACCTTTTTCCCAGTTGATGCAATTGTAGATTCACTGCTTCCATGCAGGGCAATGAGGATGTACCAAACCCTGATGATGTAGGGTAAAATATTTCATTGATGTCCATTGTTAAAATGAAAGGACTGAAATTGCAGATGTTTTATATAAGTACATATACATTCTGTATACAGATAGTCTTGTCAAGAAACTTGAAGAGCTTGAAAAGACTAGTGAGCTCTACAAAGGAATGATGGAACATTCTAAGAGATTACTAAGAAGTTTTTATGACCTATCACAGACACACAAAGGTAAGTCTATGACCTATCACAGACGCACAGAGTCTATGACCTATCACAGACACACACAGGTAAGTCTATGACCTATCATAGACACACAAAGGTAAGTCTATGACCTAGAACAGACACACAGAGGTAAGTCTATGACCTATCACAGACACACAAAGGTAAGTCTATGACCTATCACAGACACACAAAGGTAAGTCTATGACCTATCACAGACACACAAAGGTAAGTCTATGACCTATCACAGACACACAAAGGTAAGTCTATGACCTATCACAGACACACAAAGGTAAGTCTATGACCTATCACAGACACACAAAGGTAAGTCTATGACCTATCACAGACACACAAAGGTAAGTCTATGACCTATCACAGACACACAAAGGTAAGTCTATGACCTATCACAGACACACAAAGCTAAGTTTATCAAACGTCGGTGACATGTAAATATTGAGTCAATGCTGTAGTTTTGCAGCCTTTGCATGAGAATATAAGGAGTCAAGAAAAAAAATCATTTGACGATAGATGGCACTACATTGTTTATATAAAAACAGGAAATATAACTTCTCGTGTAAATAATGAAGTATTCTTAAATACCCCTGATACTTGTACTATACTGACAACTGACTTGCATAAATACATATCAGTTTGTAGCTTGCTAGAAGCTGCCATTGTACAGTGCATCTGTGGACATACCGGTATATTTGACATGAATGTGAAATAAATGCTTTTTGAGATAGTTCATCATTCCTTCTTTAGTGTTATGGTAGGTTGTTACTTTTGAAGATGGGTTTTCTTGTAAGAGAACACCCAAAATTACACTGAAAATAATAAAAACTTAAAAACTTCTCGTCTAAAATCGTAAAATTTTTCCCCTTCATTGCAGTGTGCCAAACATGTATAATGTTTTGTACCACACAAGTCCTTGACTCACACAAAATTCAGTTATCTTCAACTTGATCAAAAAACAATTTTTTTCAGGGAACACTGATGGGGAGCGATACATGTGATAAACTTGAAGAATTGTTTGACCATAGACACTATAGACTGGGACAATTGAACTCACTTACACAAAATGCATTGAGTATAAACACATGAATGAACTACTGTACTTCTAAGAAAGCATTATCTTTACAAATAGTTTACTTCTTGACTTTAGCATTGACTGTTTTCTCCTTTTCAGCTTTTGGTGATGTGTTTTCTGTGATTGGAGCAAGGGAAACACAGCCCAAGGCCAGTGAAGCATTCATGCAATTTGGAGAAGCACATAGAAATATAGAAAAGTATGGTATTAGGATGTTGAAGACAGTAAAACCTGTAAGTAGAAGTCTCATCAAAAGCATTGAACAAGATGACTTATGTAACATTAATCATCTTTCTTACAGTCTTTGAAAATTGTTGTTCAATTTAAGTGAATATAAGAATCAGATTTCTGAATATAAGAATCCAGCTCAAAACTGTCAACAGAACTACCGGTAGCAATACAAATTTCAGTAGGCTATGAGATCCATTGAAAAGACATAGAAGGTATGGAGAGACAGGGAATGCATTGTGTACCTGTATGCCTTATTGAACTTTCAGTGAGGTGGCAGCAAACGTAATGAATCACTTTATTTGAGATCTTTGGCAGGGGTGTGTATCTTGATCAGATCCATGAGATAAAGTTTTGTGCAGCACGATGAAGGGCATCAACAAGATTTTGAATTTAATTCTAGCTTCAAATGGCAGCCAGTGTAGATCAATTAGTACATGTACGATGTGATTGAATTTACTAGTCCACAATGCAAGGCAAGCTGTGGCATTTCTAAAGTGACTGAGGGCGTCCAAGCTGAAACACCCAACACAATACAAAAGATTGTGATAAATGTGTGGACCACCATAATATGTGTATGATAAAGGTGAATACAAGGGGAAGTGAAGTTGGAAGGAAGGGACTTTATTAGTCTGCCAGTTGAGCAGCCTTATGCAAACTTTTCAAGAACATATCAGTACGAGTCAAGTGCACACATGCACACATGATTCTGTAGAACAACATATCACAAGTACAGGACGATCTATTGTTTAAAATCATTGAACTTGAAGAATTTCATTTGCAAAACACTCACAAGAAATGGAAAAAAGCTGTGGTTGTTTGATTGTTGTTGCTGCTTGTACAAGCTCTTCATCAGTAAGTTCATCAAGATGTTCCATACTTGAATCCATGGCAAAATTCACCCAAAGCTCTTAGTCCCACTTGATTGCATGTTTAGCTCTAAAGTTGGAATTTCAAAATTTTTCACAAGCTTCTGAATGTTGTGCAGAGTTCAGAGTTTTGTGTACAGAGTTAAGTGCAGGGAGTTTTATTGAAGATAACACAATCAGCAAGCAATGTTACACTTGTGAATCACCAGTCAAAGTTCCTTGCAGTTTTCTGAAAGAGATAGGAACACTGTAACGGATATTAATAGGGACATATCGACTTTGGTATCCCAAACATTATATCATGCACTTTAAGTGGTGATTTCACTTGGGAAGGCAGTTTAGTAGGATGTCTGTGTTTTATCAATACAACCATGTTAGGGAACACTAGAGTTACCATACTTTTGAAATCATTTCCCTACAATGTTCCTAAACCATATATTGAGAAACTATTACTTTATATTTTGTAGATGTGCATTGTGCCCTTTTTTATTCCATTCTTGAAAGTAATTATTTAAACAAGAACTTCCCCTATAAAAGCTGGATTATTGTAAATCTGTGCCAATGTAAAAAAGCCACGCTTCTGATCGGATGTGCCGTGTTTGGTCCCAGAATCATATAATTTTGCCATGTTTCAGACGTTCATTGTCATTGAATCTTGCATATGATGTCTGTGAATATACCAGTATACATGTCACGACTAAATGTTAATCGAAAATAAACTGAAAACATAGGGCCAATGTCCCTGAAGCTACTATAGACATGGATACAAAATTAGGTATTTCCTGACTGTATGAAACTATCTCACTAAGGTCATCCTAGGGACATGTTAACCAAATATTGAAGCTGTCTGACCAGCAGTTTTAAAAAAACAAGCGACTCAACAGTCGACAGAGCTCCACTCTATTATGTAGAGAATAACTTTATGTGACACATGTATTGATGAAGAAGGTGAATGTCTTTGATAGCTCATTTCAGGGTAGCCTGACCAAAAATGGCAAAATTACCTGCAAAAATACAAAATTGATGATTTGATCATCATTTCAATATATTACATAAAGATAAATCCTAGGAACCTGTATACCAAATATCAAAGCTATCACATGAGTAACTTTTGAGAAACAAATATTTTGACCAAAAATAGCAAAAATTGACCCAAAAATAAAAAAATTGAAGATTTCATCAAATTTCACTATATCACACTAAGACAACCCCTAGGAACCTGTATACCAAATATCAAAGGCATTAGACAAGTAGTGTTTGTCTGTTTGAGAAATACATTTTTTTACCAAAAATGGCACAAATTGCACAAAAATACAAAATTTCAGATTTCCTCATATATTCAATATATCATATTTAGCTCATCAGTAGGAACCTGTATACCAAATATCAAAGCTGTCAGATGAGTGGTTTTAATGAAATAAAGTTTTGACCAAAAATGACAAAAAAATTCCTAAAAAATACAGATTTGCATATTTCATCACAATTTGAACAAATCCAAGTTGGGTTATCCCTAGAGACCTGTATACCAAATATCAAAGCTGTCTGACCAGCGGTTATGAAGAAGAAGATTTTTTACCAAAAACACCTTTTTTAGGGCTTATTTGAATATTTTCAACAATATCAAAAATTTAAAAAATATGTTTCTCATAATCATATTTTGCATCTATACAACAAATATGAAATCAGTTAGTACTGCGGTTCTCAAGATATTTGAGTGAATGGACGCCTCACAAACGGACATACATACATACATACATACATACATACTGACGCCGGACGGATACCCATCCCAATAGCTTCTACAGACTATAGTAGCTAAAAATGTTCCATTTGTTGTCAGAGAATGCATATGTTTCAAAATGTGTTCCCTGTACGACTATTTGCATATGTTGCGAAAGTGCCCATCATGATTCTCATACGGTCAAAGCGATGCTATGAAATTCAAAAAAACCCCACCCAGTGTATGCACATGGCTGCATCATTAGTAATCCCCTATTGTGTGTACATGGTCCTGTAACTTCCCATTTAGGCTTTTTTTTCATGATTGTTGATTACCTTCATCAAATTTATCATCAAACGACTATCCTAAGCCACTACCACAATTATCAGTACATTCAGCTGTGAGGTACAAATGTCAGATAAACAGAGACAGAGTTAGGTGCCAAATGCCTTTCAATTTTTGTTGAATTTTGATGAAAGCTAGAAGAGAAGGAAGGTGCCACAAGTCACATCAATAATTACCTAGACTGTGATATTACAGAATTTCATGTTGCCATCTCCTTGAAACCATTGTTTAACTTTGATGTGGTAGAGCCTAAATAAAGAAAACAATGGTGAAAGAACTACAATGAACAGTACAGGCTTGTTATCAGAATACACATTGTACATACTGCCTAACCATATGGCTGTGTTTGTTTTGTTTTCAGATGCTGAGTGACTTAAGTACATATCTTAACAAGGCAGTGCCAGATACCAAGTTAACCATTAAAAAATACTTAGATGCCAAATTTGAATACTTAGTAAGTTTCTGGAACTTTCTATAACAATCTTGTACAATATTACCCAATGTACTAATATTACACTGAAGAAATGGACCATTATTCCAATGGACGTCTGGGGAAAATTGAGGATGAATATAACGTCTTTTAAGTATGAAAGATGGCAGAATAGACCCAACTACCAATATCAGTACCAGTGCAGCATTTTAATTTATGGAAGAAAAATGATGGTGATAAGTTCTATCCTGCCAATAATTTAGACTGATGTTCTACTCAGACATGTAACTTCGTGAATATGAGAGTTAATCAAAGAATGTTTGTTTATGAAAAGTGATTACTGTTCTGTTGTAAGGAGGTTGTTGCACACATCAAGATTCACCAGTGCTAATATTAGTAATAATATTTTTCAATTCACTTACTTTTAGTCATACTGTTTGAAAGTGAAAGAGATGGATGATGAAGAATACGCCTATGCAGCTTTAGGAGAACCACTGTACAGAGTAGAAACCGGCAACTATGAGTATAGGTAAATACATCACATCTTAATTTAGGAATACGGACATCGGTAAATACTTCATAAACTGGTAATAGTTGAGGAAAATAATGTGAAGTTGGCCTGTTGTCTTGTTATCATATTTTGTCTTCATATCTGACTAGTATGATGCTATCTTGATTGGTGACTGTACATTTATAAGTACAGTGCTGATTTATTTGTGTGTAAACACATATTTAGAACACCACCATCTGTTCATCTGTTTGTGTTTCTCAATATATCAAGAGATTGACCTATGACCTTTGACATGCCAAGCAGTGTCATCCTTGTAGCTATTTTAACTTCTTTATCCCCCCCCCCCCCCCCCCCCCCAGTAAACATATTAAACAGATCCACAATTGCCATTGAGAACAATGGGTTTGGGGCCAAACCATTGTGCTGAAAGGGTTAAAATGTGTAGCTAAAAAGCCACAGGAAATGAATAACATTTGCTTAAACCTTTGTGGACAATAATGTGCATAAGTAATAATTCATAATTGCAATACCCTTGATATAAACTACAGAGTATCTACCATACCTGAAAATTCATTGTGTGGAGTGACTTTAAGAAGTACCTTTATCAGCAATGTTATTGTCATTGACTCATTGATATTTATGAAGCATCTACACTCAATTTGACAAAAAGAAATTGTCTTTTGTAAATATTCAAGGCTAGTATTACGATGTCGTCAAGATGCCAGACAGCGCTTTGCCAAGATGAGGTCTGATGTGCTAGTGAAACTAGAACTTTTGGACCAAAAACATGGTATGTTGTTGTAGTTTTCATTCCTATTTGCTCTCTACATGTATGTAAAAGTTGCCATGTAAATTATCATGATGTCATGGTATTATCAGTTTCCTCTTTTCTTCTTGTTATGTGTGAACATGAGGAGCAGGGATTAGATTGTGCCTTGTGCTGGCTGTGAATATGTCAGTGTCAATGTTTATAAACACCATTCATTATGCATTGTACATTGATGTCTGTCAACTTTAAACACTGTAGAATCACTTCATGTTTTATGGTAGCTTAAGAAATAGGTGATTGATATTTTCTTCATTATGTTCAATGCAAAAAAAATTAATTTGTTTATTTATTTATTTTTATATTTATTTATTTGTTTATTTAATTATTGATTTAGTAATTTGTTTTTGTATATATTTGATTATGTGTGTGTTTATGTGTTTTGTTTGTTGTGATCGTTCATTCATTCATTGATACCTTTTGATCAGTAAAATAGGTGTTAATTTTTAATTGGTGCCTCAAACGTCGAATATCACTCTTTTTATTAATGTCTTTGATCTTCCAGTGCAAGATATAGAAATGTGTGACATAACTATTTTATAATCTTTTGATCTTCCAGTGCAAGATATAGAAATGTGTGACATAACTATTTTATAATCTTTTGATCTTGCAGTGCAAGATATAGAAATGTGTGACATAACTATTTTATAATCTTTTGATCTTCCAGTGCAAGATATAGAAATGTGTGACATAGCTATTTTATAATCTTTTGATCTTCTAGTGCAAGATATAGTAATGTGTGACATAACTATTTTATAATCTTTTGATCTTCCAGTGCAAGATATAGAAATGTGTGACATAGCTATTTTATAATCTTTTGATCTTCCATTGCAAGAT
This sequence comes from Ptychodera flava, assembly GCF_041260155.1. Classification (NCBI taxonomy): domain Eukaryota; kingdom Metazoa; phylum Hemichordata; class Enteropneusta; family Ptychoderidae; genus Ptychodera; species Ptychodera flava. Next base: position 820,315 of record NC_091942.1, on the reverse strand, counting down.
ATAGAAACGTGTGACATAGCTATTTTATAATCTTTTGATCTTCCAGTGCAAGATATAGAAATGTGTGACATAGCTATTTTATAATCTTTTGATCTTCCAGTGCAAGATATAGAAATGTGTGACATAGCTATTTTATAATCTTTTGATGTTCCATTGCAAGACATAACTATTTTATAATCTTTTGATCTTGCAGTGCAAGATATAGAAATGTGTGACATAACTATTTTATAATCTTTTGATCTTCCAGTGCAAGATATAGAAATGTGTGACATAGCTATTTTATAATCTTTTGATCTTCTAGTGCAAGATATAGTAATGTGTGACATAACTATTTTATAATCTTTTGATCTTCCAATGCAAGATATAGAAATGTGTGACATAGCTATTTTATAATCTTTTGATCTTCCATTGCAAGATATAGAAACGTGTGACATAGCTATTTTATAATCTTTTGATCTTCCAGTGCAAGATATAGAAATGTGTGACATAGTTATTTTATAATCTTTTGATCTTCCAGTGCAAGATATAGAAATGTGTGACATAGCTATTTTATAATCTTTTGATGTTCCATTGCAAGATATAGAAATGTGTGACATAACTATTTTATAATCTTTTGATCTTCCAATGCAAGATATAGAAATGTGTGACATAACTATTTTATAATCTTTTGATGTTCCAGTGCAAGATATAGAAATGTGTGACATAACTATTTTATAATCTTTTGATCTTCCAGTGCAAGATATAGAAATGTGTGACATAGCTATTTTATAATCTTTTGATCTTCCAGTGTAAGATATAGAAATGTGTGACATAACTATTTTATAATCTTTTGATCTTCCAGTGCAAGATATAGAAATGTGTGACATAGCTATTTTATAATCTTTTGATCTTTCATCGCAAGATATAGAAATGTGTGACATAACTATTTTATAATCTTTTGATCTTCCAGTGCAAGATATAGAAATGTGTGACATAGCTATTTTATAATCTTTTGATCTTCCAGTGCAAGATATAGAAATGTGTGACATAGCTATTTTATAATCTTTTGATCTTCTAGTGCAAGATATAGTAATGTGTGACATAACTATTTTATAATCTTTTGATCTTCCATTGCAAGATATAGAAACGTGTGACATAGCTATTTTATAATCTTTTGATCTTCCAGTGCAAGATATAGAAATGTGTGACATAGCTATTTTATAATCTTTTGATCTTCCATTGCAAGATATAGAAACGTGTGACATAGCTATTTTATAATCTTTTGATCTTCCAGTGCAAGATATAGAAATGTGTGACATAGCTATTTTATAATCTTTTGATCTTCCAGTGCAAGATATAGAAATGTGTGACATAGCTATTTTATAATCTTTTGATGTTCCATTGCAAGACATGAAGACATAACTATTTTATAATCTTTTGATCTTGCAGTGCAAGATATAGAAATGTGTGACATAACTATTTTATAATCTTTTGATCTTCCAGTGCAAGATATAGAAATGTGTGACATAGCTATTTTATAATCTTTTGATCTTCTAGTGCAAGATATAGTAATGTGTGACATAACTATTTTATAATCTTTTGATCTTCCAGTGCAAGATATAGAAATGTGTGACATAGCTATTTATAATCTTTTGATCTTCCATTGCAAGATATAGAAATGTGTGACATAGCTATTTTATAATCTTTTGATCTTCCAGTGCAAGATATAGAAATGTGTGACATAGCTATTTTATAATCTTTTGATCTTCCAGTGCAAGATATAGAAATGTGTGACATAGCTATTTTATAATCTTTTGATGTTCCATTGCAAGATATAGAAATGTGTGACATAACTATTTTATAATCTTTTGATCTTCCAATGCAAGATATAGAAATGTGTGACATAACTATTTTATAATCTTTTGATGTTCCAGTGCAAGATATAGAAATGTGTGACATAACTATTTTATAATCTTTTGATCTTCCAGTGCAAGATATAGAAATGTGTGACATAGCTATTTTATAATCTTTTGATCTTCCAGTGTAAGATATAGAAATGTGTGACATAACTATTTTATAATCTTTTGATCTTCCAGTGCAAGATATAGAAATGTGTGACATAACTATTTTATAATCTTTTGATCTTCCATCGCAAGATATAGAAATGTGTGACATAACTATTTTATAATCTTTTGATCTTCCTGTGCAAGACATAGAAATGTGTGACATAGCTATTTTATAATCTTTTGATCTTCCATTGCAAGATATAGAAATGTGTGACATAGCTATTTTATAATCTTTTGATCTTCCAGTGCAAGATATAGAAATATGTGACATAGCTATTTTATAATCGTTTGATCTTCCATTGCAAGATATAGAAATATGTGACATAACTATTTTATGATCTTTTGATCTTGCAGTGCAAGATATAGAAATGTGTGACATAACTATTTTATAATCTTTTGATCTTCCAGTGCAAGATATAGAAATGTGTGACATAGCTATTTTATAATCTTTTGATCTTCCAGTGCAAGATATAGAAATATGTGACATAGCTATTTTATAATCGTTTGATCTTCCATTGCAAGATATAGAAATATGTGACATAACTATTTTATGATCTTTTGATCTTGCAGTGCAAGATATAGAAATGTGTGACATAACTATTTTATAATCTTTTGATGTTCCAGTGCAAGATATAGAAATGTGTGACATAACTATTTTATAATCTTTTGATCTTCCAGTGCAAGACATAGAAATGTGTGACATAGCTATTTTATAATCTTTTGATCTTCCAGTGCAAGATATAGAAATATGTGACATAGCTATTTTATAATCGTTTGATCTTCCATTGCAAGATATAGAAATATGTGACATAACTATTTTATGATCTTTTGATCTTCCAGTGCAAGATATAGAAATGTGTGACATAACTATTTTATAATCTTTTGATGTTCCAGTGCAAGATATAGAAATGTGTGACATAACTATTTTATAATCTTTTAATCTTCCAGTGCAAGACATAGAAATGTGTGACATAGCTATTTTATAATCTTTTGATCTTCCAATGCAAGATATAGAAATGTGTGACATAACTATTTTATAATCTTTTGATCTTCCAATGCAAGATATAGAAATGTGTGACATAACTATTTTATAATCTTTTGATCTTCCAATGCAAGACATAGAAATGTGTGACATAGCTATTTTATAATCTTTTGATGTTCCAGTGCAAGATATAGAAATGTGTGACATAGCTATTTTATAATCTTTTGATCTTCCAGTGCAAGATATAGAAATGTGTGACATAGCTATTTTATAATCTTTTGATCTTCCAGTGTAAGATATAGAAATGTGTGACATAGCTATTTTATAATCTTTTGATCTTCCAGTGCAAGACATAGAAAAGAAAGTAACAAAATAGGACACATATTTATTTAGTCTTCATAAGCATCTGATGTATCTGTTTGGAAAGCTTCTAAAAATTTCCAAATTTTGTTTTGTCATTGCAGTACAAGATATTGTATTCCAGCTACAACGTTTTGTCTCAGCAATGTCAAACTACCATGAAGACTGCCACAAACAAATGAAAGATGCCGATGTTTTCCCCATCGAAGTTGACCTGCTGAGAACAACTTTCAACTATGACAAGTCCAATGAATTCAATGATCAAGATGATGAGGAGGAAGAAGAGATTTCAGAGCAAGGACCTGTGGAGGGCAAGATTGTCTCCACAGACTAGGACGCATATTCCGGATTGTCTCCACAGACTAGGACGCATATTCCGGATTGTCTCCACAGACTAGGACGCATATTCCGGATTGTCTCCATAGACTAGGGATGACATTCTGGATTTTATCCACAGACTAGGACAGACATTCTGGATTGTGTCCACAGACTAGGATGCACATTCCGGATTGTCTCCACAGACTAGGACGCACATTCCGGATTGTCTCCATAGACTAGGACAGACATTCTGGATTGTCTCCACAGACTAGGATGCATATTCCGGATTGTCTCCATAGACTAGGACGCACATTCCGGATTGTCTCCACAGACTAGGATGCACATTCCGGATTGTCTCCACTGACTAGGACAGACATTCTTGATTGTCTCCACAGACTAGGATGCACATTCCGGATTGTCTCCACAGACTAGGACGCACATTCCGGATTGTCTCCATAGACTAGGACGCACATTCCGGATTGTCTCCACAGACTAGGATGCACATTCCCGATTGTCTCCACAGACTAGGACAGACATTCTGGATTGTCTCCACAGACTAGGACGCACATTCCGGATTGTCTCCACAGACTAGGACGCACATTCTGGATTGTCTCCACAGACTAGGACAGACATTCTGGATTGTCTCCACAGACTAGGACAGACATTCTGGATTGTCTCCACAGACTAGGACGCACATTCCGGATTGTATCCACAGACTAGAACAGACATTCCAGGACAACGTCATATTGAATCTATGAGTTACAGATACCAGAGATTTAGTTCCACCCTGCATGAGAAAACTGCCCAACATTTTGCAATTCTCTACAGCCAAGAGCTTGCAACAGCAGATTGCACACAAATGTCTTTCAAGGTGAAGAGACAATTCTGTACTTCCAAGATGTTAAGTTACTGCCAGTGAAATCTTACATATGGTCTCCTTTGTAAATGTTGAAAGTTGTGAATTACATATGGACATATAACATCACATATTGTGAATGTGGAGAATGCAAAAAAAAGGGGCAGATGTTCCTCTTCCTGTTAGTGACATAATCTGTTATTTTCCCAAAATTTTAGGATAGTGTTGTTGGAAGTTAGAGAGGTGCTCATATATATTATATTTGTGTGGTTGTCAATGTAGTAATTTGCCATGTTTTGTAATGGTCAATTGAAGGGCAGTTCAAGGACAGTGCAGATACAGTGTCTATTTGAAGACTGACCATTCCTAGGGCTGTGTGCAATGTAAAAATTTATGAAATTATACATACATAATCACTTGCTTTCCAGGAAACAGAGAGTGACAGAACTGTCCATGATAACTTCCATTATATATAATGCATCAGGAGAGAGAGAGAGAGAGAGAGAGAGAGAGAGAGAGAGAGAGAGAGAGATCTGTTTGTTTGTATGTGAAGTTTTCTTGAAGAGATGGATGTGTGTGATCACTGTTCTAGTATGTGTGAATTTTAGGTGTGTGTAATAGAGAACTCTTGAGTCATTTGTTGTAGAAAAAATTAGACATAGACTTGGTAAGCATGGGATATTTCTGTGAAGGTGAATGACACGTGTCTGCAACCATAGTGTAGACAACCTTGAGCGCAGCCTAGTTTGTAGAAATACTTTATGAACTCTTCGAAATCAGAATGGTATACACTGCCCCCAGTAACAAAAGATGGGTTGAGGTGTACGGGATATACTTGTTTAGTGTATTTCTTCATAAACACAGGATGGACTGAGGTTTATGGAATATCTCCATGACAGAGGACAGACAGGGTGGTGTGTACAGGCATAATAGCTGTAACCTTTGATGAAATTGAAATTGTTTGTTTGTGAAAAAAAGGGTTTTTTATTCTTCTTTGTTCCTGAAATATGTTGAAATACTAAATATTAGACTTGCAAACACAACATTGTTTAAATTGTGGCACCCATTATTGTTGACAAATTGTAATCTTGAAAATATACTCAGTTGTCAGCAATGACATACCAGGCTGTGTTTACAAGTGTAACGCTTGGAATTTTCATCTTGATTTTGGAAGAACAACAAAAAAATATATAATCTACAAAGACAAAGAAACAATGGCAAATACATCCAATGTTACTGATAGTTGAGCCAATTTGATGAAAACATGATGTACAGTAGCTATTTATTATATGTAAGTTTACATAAACACATGTAGATGTAATAAAGCGAACTAAAGCAAAATTGAGAGTTGTCTTGTATGTTCATCCATGAAAATCTTGATAGCACCTAATGTGCATTTCAGATCATTTGCAGTTCTCACAAAGTGGTGATCTTGATGTCAAGTTCATCCTGTTATTAAACCCTAAAGTCTTTATCAAACTGAAAATTGCATTGAGAAATGGGTCCTTTTTATACCAAATCTTCAGAAGTTTTGATACTGCACCGTACTGTGCTACCTTAAAGCAACATAGTGCAATTATTCTGTTTCATCAACCCTTCAAACTATTAATAAGTATTGTGAATCTTTGTAACTATAAAGTTTACATGTAGTATTAAAACTCAGTCTGGTTGTCAATAAGGATATGCATTCTACATCTGACATAAAGGTGGAATGCATCTCAGGGACACATATCATACTCAATTTTTTTTTACAGTTTGTTTCTGATCTAGTTGGGACTTGTTTTAAGCTGTTGGGTAACAAAGATTTCCATCATCGTTAATTTTCAAAGATTGCAAATTGTATTTTTCCTCAAGTTAACACTGGGGATGGCCCCATTTTAATTTTCAATGAGTGCTAAATTTTAGGTAAATACAATTTGTTTCTCTTTTACCACACTTTGCAAAGTGACCCCTGGTGTTTATTCTTGATTTGTTAGCAACGTGGTTGAAAGTTGCATTGATAGAATAACCAAACGTTTAAGTCCTTCACTTTTGAGGCCTGTACTACCTTAATTTATCAATCAAGTCTTCATCTTTCTTAAAAATTCATATTTTAATTCTCAGAACTCACAACAAATGAATCCATGGCACTCAGACATTATATCGTTCCATTTTGTAAGCAAGAAGGAAATTTCAAAGTTTGATCCAGACATAGCATTAAAATCTCAAGAATCGTAGCTGTAAGCTTACCCACCAACTTTGCCACCAACAAGCTTTTTTTACCTCCAGTTCTATAAATTGCTCACTAACAGCTAGTTTTCAAGCACATGCAGCTTAGTAAAATTATCAACGTAGGAGCTCTCTTCTGTTTGTTGTCCTTACTATCTACCTAGAATTTCTCAAATGAAATCGTAGTCCCTTTTATGGGGGAGCCTTAATAAAATTTTCACGGTATACCCGAAGATTGGCATGAATACTGCCTCCATAAGTTGTCTTTCATATTTGTATTGTTGCACCTCTATATTGTTGTTGCTTTTTCATTAAGGTAGAACACGCCTCGGGGGTAGAAATTCGGATTTTCAAATTTTATCAATGATCTTCTGATCTACCGCTTGTGGGGCTCATTTTAAAGCTCTTGGTGAAAGAAAACTTTTCACCGTCTTAGTTTTTCGAAAATCGCAATTTTTATTTTTCCCCATTAACACAGGGATAGCGGCCATTTTGAATTTAAACATTTTAAATATCGAGAAATCTTAGGTACTTTGTCTCTCTAGTACCAAATTTTGCATTGGTGACCCGTGATTTTTATTTTGCCCTGGTAAGAGAATGGTCGAAAGTTTCGTATAAAGTTTGAGCAAAAGTGTAAGTCTTTCACTTAAGAGGCGAATATTACCTTAAACTACTTTGGTCCTATTTACCATAGCTAGCGCTTCTTACCATAGCCATACGATGGCTTTTGCCGTAGAAGTGTCAATTATTCACTGGTATTTAATTATTTCGTCATTTTCGCTAATAGATGAAATCTACAAATTGAATTCTAGTGAAAATGTTAGTTAACAATGTTGTTTGACTGACAAATCAGTGAAGTGATATGTCTCAAAATTCAAATTAAATCCCAGTGAAATTAATAGCTTAACAATATAAATGGCTTCTTCGAATATTTCAATACATAGTTTAGCTCAGTGATGACTTTTCACGATATCCTCGGGGCAGCACAATAATCACTATGCATATTTTTTACGATGGTGCCAAATTTTATATCATAGTTTTACTTCCCATATGGCATATTAAATCATGTCGTCCTTTGCTTTGCTATGTACGTTTCCTTTTTGAAGTGAAGCATTTCTTCGACTTTTCTTATCAGCATATCAGCATGTTTCCTTTGATATGTTTCGTCCTGTTTCCTTGTTTGTAAACGATTTACAATTTGTACATTGTATGTGTGTGTCAATACATACATACACACACACACACACACACACACACACACACACACACACACATATATATATATATATATATATATATATATATATATATATATATATATATATATATATATATATATATATATATATATATATAACCACAAACTTAAAATATTTGATGGAAATGCCTGAGCGTATATGGGATCACTGTCCCTCCATAAGCTTATATGTCGTTTTCACAATAAACCACTCAATGTTGTGCCTGTTTATTTGGTATTCTAGTGGCAAACACATACCCAGTTTTAACTTCGGTCAACGACTTGAAAAAAGAGAATCTAAAACAAATCAGAACACACTGAGAACAACACTGACAATAGTACCAAGCCATAATCTACATTACTCGATGTGGCAAATATAAACAGCCTAGCACAGATTGACATCAAACAATTACCGGTACGCCGTAGAAGATAAATATACACGGACCCGCGACCGGTTAAGATAACCGAGAAGTAGCATTATATTACCATGCCCTGCCCGTCGCATTTTGATTGGTCGAGCTGAACCACATGACTGACCACAAATACACAGTAATGGTTTGTTTACATGCCCGTGAATATGAATAATAAGATTAACAACTCAAAGTATCGTACCTTTACAACTGAAACGTAAATCATAATCAATCACAAAATAAAATGGAGCACTTGTGGGCCAAGTTGAGATACTCTTTTCTGAAAATATCTCCGGATTTGCCAATTTTTTACAGCGCGCGTGACAGTGCGTCGCGTATTGCTCAGTTTCTGGGGCCCAGTTGTCGTTCGCTCCTGAAATTTTCAGAATTTTGACGGTTTTCTTGGGTTCGCTGATAATATAATGGAAATAACAGACTCCGCTCTGACCATTAACGTTTATTTGTGGGCGCGGGCGAGAGGAAAGCCAAATTAACGGGCTCGGCAAGCCTCGCCCGTTAATTTTTGGCTTTCCTCTCGCCCTTGCCCACAAATAAACGTTAATGGTCAGCGCGTCGCCCGTTATTTCTATAGTAGTAAGTAAGCATGTAGTGTCATATATTTCGAAAATTGGAAGCGCATTCTGCCCCACATGTGACACACCCTCCATATATCAGTCTGTAAGTCCAAATAGGAAGTGGTCATAATTGTCACCGATGCAATCAGTGACCATTTGTTTAATTAAGTGATGCATCATATTATTTATCAATTTATGACACCTGCCAAAAAGGCGTTTGATTACAAAACACGTGGATTGTTTTCAGAGGGCGGGTAAGCAGCAATACCGGGTGAGTCAGGAAGCAGCAAGTGCATCATTGTATGGAAAGAGATAGGATCGATCTATTACTGGAAAACTCTTTTGCATTTGTATGGTACGGTGAACACTGAAGTGCAAGGGGCGAGAATCAACTAGGTTGGCTGCATGCGCGCAAGCAAGTTGGCGTTGGGGACTCAGTGATTAAGGACATGATACATATATGAAAGATGGGTTTAAATAGCAAGCGAAAAATAGTCAACAAGGCTTTCTGTCAGTTTTGTTTCAACGAAATAAAATCCAACGACTAACTTTTTACAGTGCTTTTATTTGTTGCATTTATTTGTGAGCAACGAACAGTGACATCAGATTAATGAAGTTTGTTTGCAAATATGATAGTCTAGCTTCTAGATTAAATTCCTTCAACAAAGCTTCTTCCATAGACTTAAATTTAGACTGCAATGCCTGATCTGTAGCACCCAATGTGAGGCAGTCAATAGATCGGCATTCAGATTAACATCTGTTGGCCAGAGATTCAAAGGTCGACTTGCAGCCATGAATGCGGTGGTTCCTATGTAAATCGAGCAGTTTGTGGTCTGCGATGCAACGCCATGTCATGTCATACAGGTCAGGGACGGTTTCATCGGTCACCTGATCATTCATACGGAAGTCACAAGACTCTTTTGCCAGGTGAAGAAGTGATATCATAAAGGTCTGACTCGGTGGAGGGTAACAGAATTTTTTTAGAGTGAGAATGAGTTCAGCACTTCACACGCTGCAGGCAGGCTTGCTGGCATTATTGTGCTGCCAAGCATTCATATGTGACCATACTGAAGGTGCGCTGAAAAAAGGTGAGTAAATGACGACTGCTGTGTTCCTTTTGCCATAAATAGTAGAGGTTTCTCTCCACTGTCTATGCTTCGGTGTATCACACTGTGTGGGCGAACTGTGCCTGCATATACGCAGTAAGAGTTGACAGTGGGCGTACATCAACATGTTCCATGCACCACCATGTATTCCATGCACAGGAATTCTCGCCCGCAGGCTAGGTAGTCTGGCTTGATCAATAGATCGTCTGGCACGGCAGAGCACACGGGCAGGCGATCCATTGATCGATCACACCACCCAGCCCACGAATGCCCGTGATTCTATGTCATATTTTGCTTATAACTGGCTGCCTTAGCGGTCTTCGAATTTTCTCGTGAATTCAAATTCCAGCAATCACACTGTCCCTACCATGGCTTCAGAATATACAGGGATTGCATTGCAAATTATGATATGCTCAATACATGGAAATGAGTAGAACCATTTACTTACATAACAGAACATCGATCACGAGACGAGAGTGTTATCAAGCAAAGACAGAAAAAAAATGGTAGAATTTGCTATGTTTTTCACCGTTTTCAGTCGATTGGTAGGCGCAGAAATTCCAAATAGTATGAGAATCAAGGGCAACCGACAATACCGCACACACCAAACAAAAGGGCCTTTGGTCTGCTCTGGTATGTAATTGCTTTGCTTTGACAAAACCTAAGAAACACGATTGGAACTAATTTGGGATAATTGGATGGTGAAGTAATGCCGAATTAATCTACAAATATAATCTCATTTACATTACACACTTGTTTTTATGAGTAATTTGTAATATTGGAACATTCAGCTATACTCAGTATACAGCACCTAACACTTTTGAGAAATTTGAAAAATATGAATTTAATTAGTTCCAATCGTGTTCAGAGTTTATGTAACAGTAAGTCCAGAAATTTATCATAAAAATATAAAATTATCGAAGCAACAAAATATTAATAATATTGTTTTTCTAGTTCACTGGCACCATTCAGCCCGTAAGGATCCAAAACAGGATTGGGGGTACGTCGACGTCAGACCCGGAGCTCACATGTTCTGGTGGTTATACCAGTCGACAAAGCAACCTTATCTATCTCAACCACTCGTGATATGGCTACAGGTAAAACAGCAGATGTAGACAGTGATTATAAGTAGTTGTTATAATATGTGAAATTCAGTAACCTAAGCCACCTTGTAAAAGACAGACGAAACCAAAACTGATTTTTGTAAATGTGAAAATTAAAAGCTGTATTTCACGTACGGGAACTGAATCTCCGCACCCTTGATGCATTTGTTTTGCACGGTGACAGAGAGTTTACGGCTTTCATGATAAATTATATCACGGTAAAAGGAGCTTTGAATGTGTATATCATGTATTTTTCAATTGTATCCGCAAATGATGGATCTGAGTACAGCAAAAGCAAATGTTACCAATGACAGTATATTATTAGCGATATGCAGCTCTGAGTTTTTTTATTGATGCAAGGGTAGAAGCGTCAGCTTGACCGCCATCTGTATCAGATGTCAGAGTTTGTCGTATACTCTGGGCTGTGCTCGGTGCACACTATGGTGCTACTATTCTACAAATTACAGATATAAGCAATCGATTATTACAATATTCTGACACATCCATTGCGATTTCCTCCATTGTCAGGGTGGACCAGGCGGATCATCGACGGGATTTGGTAACTTTGAAGAGATCGGGCCTTTGGATGTCAATTTAAACCCAAGAAATACGACTTGGGTAGAGCAGTAATTGTAGTTTCTAGCATACTTAATGTCTACGTAAAAAATAAGGTCGGACAAAACTCTTAATGTTTGGACATGGGGTTTCAACACAAAAAAAACACCATGGAAATGTAAATCCATTTGATAACCCGGGCGAATTAGTATATGAAAAAAGATGGCTACCATTTGTTTCATTTTACATACAGAGAAAGAGCAGTATGAGGGGTTCAATATAGACTGTTTACCGTAAGCTTCAAAAAGTTTAAGGGTTGCAATCCGACATTGAATTTATGACGTCACCTCTAAGTTCACCAATGTTCGTTTCATTTGTCTCGATGTATAGATTGGCATGCGCATCGTTGCCTGATTGTAGTCAATGATAAGTTCAGTATTTTCCATTAAGTCTTCATGAGAACGTAAATATATTCTCATACAGTTATCAAAGGTCAACTTGTTGTTCATCGACAATCCGGTTGGCACGGGATACAGCTATGTGGACAGTTTTGATTTGATGCCCAAAGATGTACACGGTATCGCATTGGACCTTGTCGCTCTGTTGGAAGCCTTCCTCACAAAACACACTGAATTCCAGGTGAGCCGCTGATGCCTGGTACATAACTCGTGTTTCTGTACTTAGTAGTATGATAATTGGAAATGGACGATGTGGTTTTCAGTCATTTTATAACGTGCAAATAATTTCATTGTAAATTACACTTTCATAATCGCACATGTCGTCCAGTCAATGCTACTGGCCACATGTTTGATGGTTGTATAAGGGTTGCAAGCCGATATCTGCACGTTGTCAAACTTTTAAGGACATGTACACTTTACTAAACATGACGCTACTGTAACAAATTTCACCGGAACATACAGATATGAGGACATTCTTAGTCTCTCAAAATGAGGACTCGGTGACTGGCACTACAGCTGATACACATAACATCGGACACGGAATCTACTGAATGTATTGTCACAGACGAAGTTGAACCGTTTCTTATTACCCTGCTTGAAAAATGACTAAATTCATTATTGAATATTTACAACAAACATACAGCAACATGCATTGACCGGGAAACTATTCATCCATCCACGGTCGTTCAGTCAAATGCCACTTCTTCGCTTTTCCTACAAACGGGCAGTTAGCTTTCAACACGCCTCAAAAGCTCGGGACACATGTAATTTCTGCCAGTATTGGTAACCTTTTCTTTTTTTTTCTCATCCAGACAGTGCCATTGTATATATTCAGCGAATCCTACGGTGGTAAAATGACTGCAGCTTTCAGTCTGGAATTATACAAGGTAACTCGGGAATTCAATAAAGCGTTAACTTTGTTGTTTCACCACTAGATTTGCTCCAAATCTGTGGGCATATAGGCCTAAATATTAATGAACTACAGCAGACTGTCGAGCTAGGTGGTAGGCTGATGCATAGATCGTGGGGTTGGCCGGACAGTAACTGCTCTGACGAGACAAACAAAGCATGCAACTGGGGCCAGTCTATTTCACCACGTGTAAAATCACTATCAGTATAATTGTTAATACGACCACAGACAAATAGAAAAACAGACTAGCAACGCGGCATGCCTTTTGTTCCATGGTTGTCTTGGTAGACTTTTGCCTTTTCATATTAAAATAAGCTTCACAGGTGTTAGATTTTTTGGAGACTTTGTTCGTTGTTGATAATTGCACGAGATTATGCGAAAAGTACGACGAGATGGCATCGTGCTGCCAGTCGCGTAGCAACCATACTTATTTTGTGAGCTCTCAGGGCAGAAACACTGCTTCATGCCGATCAAAACATAACACGCCAACAGTTTCATAAACATGTCCTTCCATGACCAACTGTTAAAAGACGTCGTATTTTTCGCATAATCTCGTGCAATTATCAACCACCAATTATCAGCCTTATTTTCCAGTATATTAATCTATTATGTATATTAATTTTATGTAGGCAATCAAATCAAATGACTTAAAGAGCGACTTCCGAGGATGTGCACTGGGAGATTCTTGGATTTCTCCGATGGGTGGGTTAATTTTCATTCGATAGTTTCTTTGAAGTTCTGTTTCTGTGCAGGGTTTTATTAGCCATTGCCAAGTGTTTTGCTTCACGAGTTCTATCAGGTATACGGTTTTTACCTTTCGACACGTCTCCCCATCGGACTCGTCTCAGTTTAATAGGTCCATCAACTCTATCTTTCCAGATTCGGTGAACACGTGGGGACCGTATCTGCACGCAACGGTAAGGAAAGAGTTGCAGATTTTAAAAAGAGTTTATCGAAGGCCCTACTGTCTGATGGATACTCTGAATCGTGTTACACCTGAAAATTTAATGTACAAAACAAGGGCACAGTGTCACCAAATTCATTGAAAATCCCATATCCCAACTAATGGATGTCTATCACTTCTCAGTCTTTTACGGGGAGCATCTAACTTCGCTAGCCAATGGTGTCTATTCAAGCGCGGCAGAATTGGAGTACGTATACCACGCCGCCCTGTCCTGAACAAGCTGTGCAGACCTGACGGTGTGCACGTACACCAGTAGTGTCCCGACTTGGTAACGACTTTTCCTCTCTTTAATATGTCGTTTTTTATACCGGTAAATATTTATGGAATTGAAAATCGTCTTCTGTCTAAATTCAATTTTCAGTCGCTGCTGGATATTACGCCGGGACTGGAAGAGGTTAATAAAGCTGCCAAGAAATGCCAGGATGCCGTAGACCAGGGGCAGTGGAAGGAAGCGACCAATTACTGGGACGAGGCTGAGTCCGTCGTATCCGAGGTCAGAGACGAAAAAAAACACAGCCAACTTTCGTAGAGGGAAAGCAAACTCTCTATAATTATGCGATGTTCACAAAACAGCATAGCAGGTTTTCGCGGTTATTTATCTGTGAATAATACTTTATTCTTTGAAACAATTATTTTTGTCCAGGATATGAACCATATATTGTCAACGTCATTACGAAACACTTCCCAACCTCCTTTGCCGAGAGAATCACGTATGTAAAAGGGTGTGCGAAAAAAATTCCATATTGCGTGTGGCGACCAGCGTGAAACGGAATTCACAAACTTTTCCTGAAACTATGGCCATAGGTCAGTCGTCTACCCCTTCAACGGATGCGTTTAGGCCAAATCTGAAAAAAACTTAAATTCCAACGACGATTGTCACAGCTTGTTATCTTGTAGTACATGATTGAAAGAATTCAGTTTCGTTAAATTCCAGATAACTCCCTCCTGTGACTCCTTCGAATGAAATTTTATCACCTAGATTTAACAAAGAGTTGAAATATCAATCGCTGGAGAAGTAACTTTTTCAAGCTAGGCATCGAAATTTTTGCATAATAGTTTCTCTAGGCTCATCTGCGTGCAGATTGCCGCTTTGGAACAGCTGAGCCATTCAGCTATACAGTCTGGAGTTCAATTCTAGAACACGCCATGACGGACAACCACGAAGAAAACTTAGAAAATGTTACGTATTTTTATCCCGTTATTATTGCAGAACACTGACAACGTCAACTTCTACAATATACTAGAACATGGCGGGGACGAACAAAATGCAGTTTTCAAACATGTGCTTCCGTCACCATACTTGGGTAAGAAAATTACTTGTAGAATATTCGATTATTGGTTGCAAATTTGATTATTGGTTACAAACAATAGACTGTGACCGAATCTTTTACGTGTAAACACTTTTTGTCAAACGGAAAAGGTACACACTATTTCACTGTTCTCATATTCTCCTGCAGATTCCCTCTTTCGCAGGCATGTCATGTACATGGAAAACGACGCCCTTTCGGAACTGATGAATGGGCAAATCAAAGAGCAGCTTGGAATCCCGAAGAATGTCACGTGGGGAGGTGAGGTACACACTCTGTGCCCGGTAACTTAATCCATATAGCAGGGGACAATCACCTTTTTGGGAGCCTAAAAAAGTCGAATGTACCAACTTAATGTTTCTGTTTTCGTTCATATCAAGGGAAGATCTCTTCGAAAAAGAAGAAGAGCAATGCCTTTAAGCATCGACGGTAGTGTGTGTGTGGACGCTTTAAGATAATTAAAATAATTGTGCATGTATATGTTACACCCTGTAGCAGCCCATCTTTCCTACCAGATTTTTTCGCACCAATCGTATTCGTTAAACCACAGTCCCTCTATACCGGTGGAGAGAGGGACTGTGGTTCGACTTACGATTTCAATGCATTGACAGGTCAGTCGGGTGAAGTGTTTTCAAGTCAATCAGAAGACTTCATGAAACCAGTCATCGACACAGGTGTGTCTAAAGCTTTTTGTCATTCTTCTACCTGTACGGCCAATCCCGTGCCTGGGACCTCATCTCTTGCACGGCATCGTTCTGGGAATTTCAAAATTTTACTAATTTAAAAGTACTTATTTAATTTAATTTAATTTTAAATACTAATTAAAAATTTACTAATTTAAAATTTTATTTAATTGCAAGTATGGTTTCCAATGAGTCGAATATTCAGAGACTGTCGCAGACACTTTCAATAGTGAATTTGCAAAAAAATGACAATTTTTCCGAGCAAGAACCAAATAAAGCATGTACCCCAACATTACCATCAAAAGCCGCCAATGTTATTGAAACCACAGGATTGTGTTGAAACACTTTTGTGACAAGACACAAGTAAAAGGTCTAGAGGACATAGGTAGTAAGCATTATGTAATAAGTATTGCGTGTAACTTTACGTTTCCTGGTATTTTTACATTATATATATATAAACAAAACAAAGCAGGTATTTTTTACATTATATATATATATATATATATATATATATATATATATATATATGTGTGTGTGTGTGTGTGTGTGTGTGTGTGTAAAACAAAGCAGGTCAAGACGCACCAACTCAGGACACCAAGCTCTTCATTTATAAAATTTATTACACCGACGCTTGGTGGGCTTAATCCCACTTTATCAAGGTTAAAACAATCTGAAATAAAATAACAATGACAAACTTAAAGTAAAATACACATGTTAAAATAGATTGAATCATACAGAGACTGGAAAACGTGTAAAAGTTAAAAAAAAATTTGGCGCCAACTTACAAAAAAAGGCGAGCAGGAAACTGCCCCGCTTTCCTTCGAACCCAGAATATGTATGTATGTATGAATGTAACCTCTATTCATGCTATCTTCTGCATGATGTATTTTCAGTTGATCAGCTATTGTCAACAACCAACCTGTCCATCGTTGTCTACAATGGACAACTTGATCTAATTGTTGATACCCTCGGTAAGTCATTGATGGGTTTATTTTCAGGCAAAAATCCACTGTATTTATTTATTTATTTATTTTTATTTATTCACCTTAATCATAGATTACCCAAATTACAGGTTCCATTTAACAGGATTGGAACTAATCTGGGAGAATTGGATCTTTCAATAAAATTGTTCAAATTTATCAAAAGTGTTAAGTGCCCCCTTAGCTGAAAGTTGCAATATTACAAATAATTCATAAATACGAGTGTATCCCAGAAAAACAAAAGTAGATGAGCTTAAATTATGATTACTACACTATCTAATTATCCCAAAGTAGTTCTATATCATGTGAACAGTTATAATTTAATTTTGGAAAGAAAAACAAATATAAATGCTATAGTAGAAATAGTACATACAAACACAGATTACGATGTCGTAAATAAAACAATAGCCTTCATAATTTATTTATTTATTTATTTATTTACTCATGAACCAACAGGTTGCTACAATAACAGGTTTGTTTGAAATAAAATATGATACAAAGTATATAACTACGAGAAACAAAAGACGAACAGGACATTTCACGTAAAAAATCAGCAGAACCATTACAAACAGACAAAGAAATCCACTCAAAATAAAACAATTAGGAATTGTTCAGTAAAAAGCATCTTGCATAATGCATATCGGAAATTATAGTTATTAAAGATATCTAAAGTTTGCATGTTACAGATGGAGTTAAAATAGGTCTGAGATCTTGATAAAAAGAGTGTTTCAAAATATTTGATAAATTTGATTTGGACTCTATCCAGTTTCCGTATTAAATATGATTGATGGGGGGGGGGGGGGGGGGGCAGATTGATGAACAATATTCAACCTGGCTTCTGACAAACGAGACATACAAAACTCTTATGATAAAACTTTGATACTGTTAAAATATTTACAAGGACGCTTTATAAATCCAAGCATTTTAAAAGCCTTTGAAACCATGTGATTAATATGCATACTTCAGTATAGTTTCCTCAATCAAAAATACACCAAGGTCTTTTACAAAATTATTCTCTTTCCTAAATTACTAAGATTTAAGCCGTCAAAATGTCGGATAAAAATAGACATTTTGAATCGACACTACGTCTGTACATGTCACACCATTCAATATTTGACGATAAACATTACAGTGTAGAATTCTATACTGCATAAAAACCTTTTAAGTATTTGAAGGCATTGCGATTGTTGCATAGATAAGGAGGCAGATTTCAACTCACATTAAATGATGTTCCTTTGGTCATTTTGGGTAATTAAAATAGTATAACTTTGTGTCCCGGACGTGCAATGGTATTCATGAAGCCTAGAGGTGGTCTGCAAGGTTTTCCTAAATGTTGAATGGATCCCTGGTGTCTAATGTTATTTTTGGAAAGTCTGATGCGGGGCACTAATACTTTAAGGAACATAAGTAAACATGTCAAACATCTAGTCATATTCTTACAAGTTTTTGTCGTATGCATAGAAATATGATCTTGACGTTGTAAATCTGAAAACAAGTGGTTCTGGTTTCACTGTTACTGCTCCCTTTAGGCACAGAGGCTTGGGTACAGAAACTCAAATGGGATGGACTTAGCGGCTTCAACAACACCCGTCGTAAGGCACTCTATGTGGATTGGCGGCCTGGAGACACAGCAGCATTCATGAAGTCTTACAAAACCTTCTCATTTTACTGGATATTGAAAGCAGGTCACATGGTAAGTCCATGAAGGAAATTCTCTTTTAAATTAAAATGAAGCCATCCTTTCCAGTGATTTCCTTAGCATTTGAGAGAAACACTTGATTGAAAAACAGATTTGTCCTTCATGAAGCTGAAGCATAATCACAAAACCACGTACATACCATTAAAATACGTATTCATGTCGATAGCATTCTGAGATTATAACCATTCGGTAACTTGCAAAGCTAATCAGAGTTTTCCCTTTTCGTGGCAGGTTCCGTCAGATGCTGGTGATATGGCATTGAAAATGATGTCTATGGTCACGGGGTCCAATTAAGGACTTATTTTGTTGAAATTATGATAAAAGATTCTACATTTTTATATACGGACTCTGATAATAAGCCTAGGCATTGCATTGTGTTAAGTTTGTTCAATTATTTTAAGGAGTGTTGTTGTTTTGATTTACGAGTACTGATAAATGGTTTACCTGCTACAATACCACAAAGTATAGGCCCATGAGCACGAGACTTGCCTACCAAAGAAGAGAATTCAACGAATTTCGTAAACGATCATTCTTACGCGGTGATACTCACCTCAAACACTGGAAGTTTAAAACTTTTGCCTACACGTCGCTCGAGGAATATTTAAAATATTCTTTCTGATTAAGTCAGGGATATCCATGCACATTTTGAGATCAGAGAAGTAAATTCGGAGCAACAAAAAATGTACCCATACTTAAAATTCAAAGTGGTCGCTATGCCCTGTGTAACGGGTGTTAACTCTGCGGAGCAAATCCCGGAGCAAATATAATTTCATTCGCTCTACAGGCTTCAAATGTGGCCATAGATCAAAAAAAGATCAGCAATGAAGCTTCCAACAATCTATGTAAAAGTTCAACTCTGTCCCACATGCGCATGCTACCAGTGTGGAAGGACCACAGACAGGGACAGCTTTGCAAGACGAGTAAATTACTGTACATCACGATTGGAACTAATTTGGGATAATTAGATTTTCATATTTTTTAAATTTCTCAAAAGTGCAAGATAGTTGAATGTTGACATAATAAAAATTATTCATAAAAAACAAGTGTGTAATGTAAAAAGAAAAGCAGATGAGATTACATTTGTAGATTAAATCGGCATTACTTTACCATCCAATTATCCCAAATTAGTTCCAATCGTGTTTACACTTTCATTCTTCTTTTAAAACAAAAAAAAAATACACAGATGTGACGTGGAGGAGTATTAAAGAAATAGTAATCAGAGAACCCTGTCAATGAGTAGACACTACATATACAGAGACGGTAAGAAAGAACGACACGTCTACAGTCAATGAATAGACACTACATATGCAGAGATGGTAAGAAAGAACGACACGTCTACAGTCTGAGTAAGCTTCAAATCCAAAGGTGTAGGAGTTACGCCATCCCGTGAGGGGATTATTTTATGATTTGCTGTAAAGGTTTGATTTATTGAACAGGAAGTTCATTTTTCAATAAACAATTATTACTCAGAGAAAGTTGGCTGCATGTAGAATTGATGAGTGTGGTGGGCAAGACACCCTAGAACCAATGGCCATTTTGGCAATATCTCTTTGTACGAATGTAACCAGTTTTGAAATTCAGTTTTCTCGATGGTGTTGGCGTGAACGAAATCATGGTTCATCAACCAATCGAATTGGCAAAACCGGATATGCCAACAGTTATAAATATATGTGACATCATAAGAATGGACATTACTTGTACAGAGACCTGCACCTTTCTATGTTTATAGCAGCTCTCATTAATAGTATGTGTAGGTACGGCAATGCGGAACTTATCCTCATCGTATTGGTTGGAAAAGTGTGTATGTCCGGCCCTATACACACTGAAAAGTCTGCGAACCACTTACTCATATCAGCTTGGTATTGGATGTTTAGATACATCATGAGTTGCAGTTGAGACTGTTGAAATTAAGTGCAATTTCCAAAACTATGGGGAGGAAAGAAATAAACTCTACAATGTTATTAACTTCAAAACTACTGGTCCAATCGATTCAGTTTATTGTACAATGCATTCGAGGGATGGCATGACCAAAATTTGTACAAATTAAGGTAACATTTGTACATGGTTTGACCTTTAATTTCCAAGACATGACTTCATTCAAGTGCACGATGGCTCATAGGCCCCTCCAAGTCCAGATGATGGGTTTTACATACTTAAATTTGGAGCCAATTTCTTACTGTTGGTCTAAACGTTTTTCTCTGAAACCAAGCATTCGTGTATTGTACCATACATACATCCAAAGTCTGCATTTTGTGCATCCTACAGCTGTAAATTCAGATAAGAATTGCACCAGCAGTAAACATGTATGAAACATAAATATGCATCTCATAAATATACATCAAACATGAAAGGCTGTCTCTGTCAAGCACAGTGGGGTATTTTGTAGATAATTACACATTAGCAGGCAGTAAAATAAGCCTCAAGCTGGTTTCTTTGGAAGCAGTCTGTGTAAATGTCATGTAAAAGAGGCAGTCTCCAATACCAGATTGTTTCATCAGTTGTGTTTATTGACATGGTCTATATATACCTATTAAAAGGTATTGGCCCTTTGTTCTCCTTTTGAAGAGTGTTCAAGTAAAAACCTGCTCCTTTATAGCGTCTGAGAACCATTTCAATACACTTTGAAATCATGAAATCTCTATAACATGATCTTCAAATATCCTACAACTTTGTAGTCCTCTTCATTCATTCAGTTTATCAGGAGTTAGCCATAGATGTTCTCCAGCCTATTCGCATATCTTTAAATGTAAAATTATTTGAACAGGCCAGAAACATCATTGTTATTTCTTGACAGTTTAGGGGGCACTGTATGAAAAACAGCGTAATTGCTCAAATATTCAATTTTCAGTAAATTGTTAATCCAAGATTAAAATAGTGGTTGGTTTCACTTTTGGCTTGTCAAGCAGTCATACGTTGGGTGAGAAGTGTAAATTTATGCAAAATCACCCGATTTCCTGCCTTCTCTTTTCCCCCAATTTCAAGATTTCCAAATTTATATAACTCCACCGTGGCTATGTGAAATTTTCTGACACATTACCTTCTTTAAATACTATTTCATAACAAGCGACCTAGCGGCCGATATAGCTCCGCTGTGTTTACGTAGAGAATAACTATTTTTGACACATGTTGATGAAGAAGGGTGGAAATCTTTGATAGCTCGATGCAGTGGCCAGAAAAAAGTGGCTAAAATAAGCTGCAAAAATACGCAATTGATGATTTCATCATACTTTGAATGTATCATTCCCCATTAATCCTTACAGTAAACTACTGCTACAATACTAAACTTAAATTCTCTGCTAATTGAAAATATATAGTATGAGAGGGTTTCCTTGTCATCTTTGATGAGACATATTCATTTGAAATAAAACTGTTGGTTAAGTGCAGCAATACCTCACAAGAACTTTCTATCTTCACTGGGACATTTTATATCGAAAACAAACAAACAAACAAGTGGTTTCTCCTTGAAATTAATTCCTTGAATATGCTTCTTTCCGTGTTAAGAATCTTTAGGTGCGGAAGTCTTCAATTATGTTCGAGATAATTAAAATAATTGTGCATGTATATGTTACACCCTGTAACATATTTGCCTGACTTGATCACAAGATGTGTTTGCTTTCTATGTCACTGGTAGCTCATTTTGTTCAATTATTGAAGGTTTCAGGTTGAATATGACTGCATAGTCTACACAATTCATAGTTTTCATTTTCCAAAGCAGTTTGTCAAATCAATGCACAGAAGCAGTTTGCATCCCTGATGGTCAGACTTTAGAATCCTAGTACTGAAATTTTACGGAAAATCAACAACATGGAAGTGAAATTGTTTTTAGATGGAAATTAACAACTTGCCTAGCCAACTGGCTAATGAGTAGCAAAATCCAGCTCCACGAGGTAGCTTATTTTGTGTATGACACCATAGCAGGTATATCTATATCGTGATGTATTTTAAGCAAGCGGTCAGGGAGTCTGCATTGGTATAGAACACCTTGTCACCCATGAAGCAACAAAACACTGGCAAAAAGTACATTTGATTGCATAAAGACACACCACCTGTCAATCATTCTGATCAGGAAGTCACTATGACAACTACTTTCAAAGCAAGACATCAGTTTAATTCATTCAACAATGAAACAAAGAAACAAATACTAATAAATGAAATAAATACAGAAGCAAACAAATTCAAATTGGAAAAGAATTACAGAAACCAATGCCAAAACATTTACATTGGTCAGTCTCTTCTAATAATGCACGGTTGATAAGAATGGTTGAAACTAAAGAATTGCTGCTTTCAGCAGGTTTGGTCATGGTTGGTCACACATCCAGTTAACTTGTAATCAAATCATGTTTGCATCCTCAGGGCACAAACTGGCATCCACTCACTTCATCCCCATGATCTGACACAGCTGAAATTGAAATATTAGTGTACCAGGCCAGGAATGTTGACCTGGCATCAACTCTGAGATTACAGTTTGCAATTCAAGAGGCCTGCAGCTTAAGGGCCAACATATCCATTTCAACAAATGCCACAACTACTGCAACTCACCAGATGTTACACCTGTTGTGGACAACAGGATCAATGTTAGCCTAGGGCTCCAAACTTCTGAAGTTGCCGTGATCATTAGAAACGCTGATAAAGTCATTGTCTTCTTTGGAGGGAAATTAGTGGTGACACTTTACAGTACCACGGGAAAGAAACTTTGCAGAATGCAGCAACTGATTAAAGTACAACAAATATGAGGGCACTTTCACCAAACTCTAAAGTTTGGGGACAGGATCCAACAGCAAGTCTTGCTGTGAAAGTGCAAAGACTTTGGTTTCACAATTTAAGAAAAGTATGCACTTGCCGTTCCTTGAAATCTATGGAATGGTTTCAAATACTGTCTGGTCAGGCATCTGAAAAGAGGCAACATTGATGTCGTTGAGCAAATATTACTGTGAAATTTCTTTTAGGGTTAATGACCAACAAATTTTGAAATCTTGATTAGGAAAAGGCTTTATACCTTTCTAAGTCAAATATGAAATATACATATTTTTGACAAATTAGTTAATTTAACCCGTTGCCTACCAATTCCCTCCCTGTAAACATGTCTGCAATCACCATTAATAACAACGGTTTTTAGCTGAACTATGGTGGTGAAACGGTTAAACTTCATTCTATTCTTTTTAACAAACTTTATAAACTGACTTTTCACAGCTTCTTATTGTAAGTGCCAATTTTAGATAAAACATAGGGCCAAAGTCCCTGAAGCTACAATAGACATGGATACAAAATTAAGTATTTCCTGACAGTATGAAATTATCTCACTAAGGTCATCCTATGGACATGTAAACCAAATATTAAAGCTGCCTGACCAGCGGTTTTGAAAAAACAAGCGACTCAAAAGTTGACAGAGCTCTGCTGTGTTATGTAGAGAATAACCTTTTGTGACACATGTATTGATGAAGAAGGTGGATATCTTTGATAGCTCATTTCAGGATGGCCTGACCAAAAATGAAAAAAAAATTCCGTAAAAAACAGATTTCCATATTTCATCCGACTATATTAGTCTACAACAGCAAATAAACGAGAGTTAATTACATTCTAATTAAAGTAAACAAAACTTGCTTAAATCAAGATTTACGTTATACAAAAACAGCATATCTGTCAGGTTATAAAGAATCTTGAGCTGTTATATTTTAATATCAGTATTTTCATCCTATTAACCAAGCACATTTTAACTTTCAAATTAACATTGTAAGTAAGTTCTGTTGAATAAGTTGAGACTGTACGTACTCAGAGAAAGCACACTGAAGAGACAAATGTTTGAAACTTAAGAAGTTCAAGGTCATCAAAAGCATTATAAGGAATCATGTTACACTTTCATTGCACTGTTTACACAGATTGCATAATTGCTATAAATAGCACATGAGGAATCTTACAGCCCAGCTTTACCATAAAAACCCTATCACTTTGACCACTCTTTTAATTGACCACTCTATTTTTTTCCTCAAAAAGTAATCTTATTTTATCCTTACCAAGTCAACCATAAGTGGAAATTAGAACTTTCTCTATCTCTATTTATTTGACCACCCTAACATAAATGGTGGTTCAGAATATATCAAAGTTGGGATTCAGGAAAGTTGCCTTTACATGTTTTAATCCTCAATTCACTATGAACTGTCAAAAAAAGTTGAGCTTTCTGATAATTCCACACTAAAATTATTTTGGCTTTGATGATTTCCTAATTAATTCAATTATTTAAAATCATATTAATTATTTTTTTCTGGGTGAATTGATAGGGTTTATACAGTACAAGAATTACATAAAATGTAAGTCAAACTTTGACCAAAAATGACAAAAAATTCCTTAAAAATACACATTTGCATATTTCATCACAATTTGAACAAATCTAAGTTGGGTTATCCCTAGGGACCTGTATACCACATAACAAAGCTGTCTGACCAGCGGTTATGAAGAAGAAGATTTTTTACCAAAAACACCTTTTTTGGCATTAATTTGCCTATTTTCAACAATATCAAAAAATTAAAAAAAATAGTTTCTCAAAATCATATTTTTCATCTACACAACAAATATCAAATCAGTAAGTACTGCGGTTCTCAAGATATTTGAGTGGACGGACGCCTCACAAACGGACATACATACATACATATATACATACATACATACATACAGACGGACGCCGGACGGATACCCATCCCAATAGCTTCCATAGACTATAGTCTCTAGTAGCTAAAAAGGGGGTGAGGGCATAGCTGGGAAAAGGCCTGCTAATCACTGATGAGAAACTTCTATATATTGAAATCAGTTGTTACAGGACTATTGGCTATAAACACAACTGCAAGTGATTATTCAAAGATTAACATCTATTCTGAAGATAGCTTTTCTTAACTCTGCTGGTTAAACAATGTGAACTCTTGTTATGAAATCACCTTTGCCAAGTGAGGTCTTAGTATGTACATTTAATATGAATAAATAAATTCTACAATGAATGCTTCAACTTTAACAAGGGAGAATACAACAAATATTTTCATTTAACCCTTTACAGTGGAAAAGTGTTGCAAATTGGGCACAGTCTTCATTTTAGCATTCAAAAAAATTCCCCCCCTTGGTTTGTTTGCAAATGTGTGTGTGTGTGGGGGGGGGGGGGGAGGGGAGCAGTTTTTAAGCACTTTCTTTTTTAAATTTTTGGTAGCACACCACCACTCAGAGAGAAAGTGAGGTGGTCCATTCTAAGCCCTGCTAGAAAGACCTTATCATCATCAAAGCAATGTTGTGTTACATTTAGATAGCCACGTCAGTCATCCCAAAGCCCCCATAAAACAAGCACAGACTGACATGTCACCCTTGTACAATGAAGTTTGAGATGATTTACACACAGTATTTATAGTAGCATTCCACTTTACGATAACGGGCTATGGTGTAACATCACAAAGTTGGCGTAATCCACTATCTGTAGCCACAGTAAAGTGATGCAAGCTTCCTACAGTATACAGCTGGAAGAATATCGACTAGAGCTTTCTTCCAGAAATGAATGAAGTGTGAATTTGTATGGCCTTGTTATATATTCAACATTAACTGGATAAAAAGAAAAACAGAAGTGCCTTTTATTTGATGACTGATCAATACTATAACCTTAATTTACTTATACCATGAAAAAATCTTCATTTGCATATCTCGAATTTGCATAATTTGTTTTAGTCCCCCTCTATTGGAACCAAATTCCCCACCCCCTAATTTTCAAGCAGAGGGCAACAAATTCCCCTGGAGAAAACACAGTGATGGCATGCTAAAATCTACCCAGTTGTACCATTTGGAGCAAATAGAGGTATAGACCAAGGCTGCAGACTATCTGTCTCAAATTGATTGTCACCGATGCATGAGCCCTCATCGATTAAGCAAGCTACAGCATGATTCAATAAGCTTCTTCTCAGAGTGTTAGCTTACTGAGCCAGTTGTTATCTTGCTGAACTGCTGAGGCAATACATGGGCTGTGAAAGTCTAAAAGTGCAGAATTTTTCAGAAACAACACTCAAAACCATGTGGGTTTTGTATCATACCTCAAAAGAGCCGAGTTAAACACAGTCACACAGGTATTTAGCTCTTCATGACCTGGAAAAAATACAACAGCTACACCTCAGAAAGTATCAACAACCAGGACTCAATGTGTACAACTTAATACTACTACTGGCCCACTTAAAAGTACCAAATTCGTTAGCAATATATCATTAAAAGGATATATTGCAATGCCATGCTCTTTGCAAGTCTACAATCACTCAATAATGAAGCATGAATATTAGAGATCTGTGAATGTTGAAAAGATACAATGTACTTGGAAAGACTGATCATGTCAGTAGCAGAAAGAGACATTTGGGTGGAGTTCAAGCTTTATCAGGAAGAGATATCACAGTAAAGTACCAAAAGAGTTTTCTATATCTTGAGTACATATTATATTTTGTTTTCATCACTTATCACATCTTATTCACTATAGGATATTGAGCTTCACTTTGGTGATTGATATCTTTCCAAAGTGCATAAAAGCCCAAACAAACACAAACAAAAATTTCCATAATGAACTGTATATCTCAGAAACAAAATCTATTCCATTCTTCAAAGAAATGGAAGAACAATACCTGCCTTTTTTTTCTTGTAGATTCCTGAAGTCTAATACCATCTGTTTTCTTATTCAAAGCCTGAGAAATTTGCATTTTATCTGAGCAAATAAAAGCAGTTCTCCTTTTTTTTACTTTCAATATTTTAAGTGAGGTCTATTGTGGTTCATTGTTGATTTTTTGTAAACAGCTGTCATTGACCTAAAACAGTACAAATGAAAGTTTAAAAGTGAAATGGACATACCATTTATCAATTAAACATAAAATCTGTGACGCTATACAGAGATAGATGAGGCAGAGTGAAGGACAACGGAAAGGGTAATGTCACATTTCCAGATAAATCACCACCTGATCACACACACACACAAATGACATAACAACACAAGTCCCTCGTTTTAAAAATAGCACATGGCCATGTACAATTAATAAGGCAGGAAATGATGATACATGTACACTACAACTGATGTCCGGCCTAATACAGCTTCGTGTGCTTACTGGTGCATTCCAAATCCCCCACCCCCCACCCCCTTTTTCCGGGTCACATTCCGGGTTCACTCCAATGTAAATTTAAACCTCACAACTCTGCGAACACCAGTGTTGTGGTTTGATCAAGCATAGCAGTGGTATGTGACTGCTGAATCGGCCAGCCAGAACACCGTTGATGGATTATAAAGTATAACATGGACATGCAAGTTTGCATATGCAAGAACTGCCAATGTAAGTGCATCTCCCTGACTTTGTGCTTTAGTCATCACAAAAACCAGCATTCATTAATGATGGAGCCAATGTATTCAATGAATTTGGCATAGTTATGCTTGTTTTGTTTCATTTTCCTTGTTTTGTTTTGTTTCTTAATAGCATAAGCCATGATCAATTAACCACCCTTATTTGAACTGAAAACTTTATGACACTGTTTGCCTTTCAAATTTTTGTATTCAAATTTGTCCCTTAAAAATCCAGACAGGACATTCCATTCAGCCAGTTTCCTCTTCAATCTCTAAGAAACACATCCTGGTTCCCTTTTTACTGGTAGTTTATGAATTACCACAGAGACACAATGCATGGAAACAATGAGTGAAGTTCAAAAGCACCATCAGATTTAGAGGGACATCTTTACATTCTGAAACGTTTCATGAACAATATACTACAATGTAACTTCCATTAACATTGGTGAACAGCTAAAAGTGAGTTTAAATCCATATTGAAAACATATTGACTACAGTAATGTCATGAAAAATGTGATGTGCACAACAAATTTTAACATTCCCTGAAAATAAGCTGGCAACATTCACAACACACAAGTACTATATGATGTATTTAAACAAGCAAACAACGATGGCATTGGGGAGTTCTCTTATTTTTTTCATTGCTGAAGGAAATTCCTCATCAATAATTTTCTACAAACTGCATTAATATTTACATTCAATCTCAAGGGTGAGACTTAACCTTCACACCCACTTCCATGTAAACTGATCCAAACTTGCAACTGAAAACAATGGGTTTGGGCCAAATCATGCTGGTGAAAGGGTTACTATATTATGACCACAGAATGATATTGTTTTCGGGGACATAAAAGGGAAAGTTTTCTTGAGACTTTGAAATGTGATTTCAAACCATTTCAAACTTCAGCAATGAAAAGAACTGTCAATCACTCTGCCTAGTACACTTTGATATTTGGCGCAACAAAACAACACTGGGCTCAACCTTCCTCATGAAAACATGTTTTCCCTGTGGACTTCCCATGGTATTTTAGCAGGCCCCCCTAGGATTATGCTGATATGTGAAGTACCTAAACCCCTAGGATTGTTTTTTTTGTGAAATTCATCATTGTCGGCCCAGAGTTATTCAGTATTGCCTTATATTCACCAACTTTCATGCTTGAAGTTGGGGACCACTTTGGGCCCAACAGCATAAAAACATGCTGTGAAAACTTGAATGTTTATCAAGATAACTTTATTTAACACTTGCCTTTTTTTTTTCATGTTCTACGGAAAGTAGCACAAACACAGAAAAGGGGACAAGCCACTTGAGCACAAATCTTTTTACAATGTCACTATTATTAACCTATTGGAAAATTACAACCACAGTTAGAATTCAATTGCAAATATTCACTTTTCATGTCAACACTCAAGTCAGTGTGCCCAGTAAACATTTCACACAGCAACATCCTTGATTCATGATGACCTTATTAATCTGAATACACGAATAAATCAGTTAAAAAGAATTAAAATAAAGGCTACGCCATTTATTTGGTCAGTGTTTCTCAAAAGTAAGTGAATGAATTTTTACTGACTCAGTGACTTGAATGTTGGTCAAGCAAGTACAATTCACATGGCCAGCTTTTCACCAACTTAGTTGGGGACTTGAAATGTCCAACAGCATTGACTGTGCTGCGAAAACTGGCAACAACAGAAAGGTGAATACTGACCTCAGTTCATGAAACGCAGACAGAGAGACATACGTCCTTTATGACTTTTACAAAAGGTCAACAAGAAAGTTCATCTATACATCAATACCATGTCATTTACAACAACAACTTCAAATCACCCTTAGAGTAGATTTTGGGTGACACCTTACATTTCTCTTAGAAGAAATATGTAATCTTGATGTTATCAAAGTTACAATCCATTCAAAACTAAAATGGTTAAAAATCTCACCTTGCTCCTGCTTGCCTACATTAAATTATTCACCATCAGCTGCGCCCTACTCACAACTAGCCAAATCTGCAGATTTCTGAGCTGCTTGCGGGCATCAACCAAAGTATCATTTGAACAGCACACAAAAACCTGCAGTATTTTGAAATTTAAGAGTTCGAGGAAAGAATGGCTTCTGGTGCATCACTTACATTTTAAAGAGTTACATGAATGAACAAACTTACTGGTGGCATCACTTACAAAACTGCCACTCTATCAAGATTTGACAAGGCCTGAATTAAAGTTGTGCCCACAAACAACTCAGACTGACAACAACTTCCACTTTGGCAGCCACACTACCAGATATGATAGCAATAAGTCATTAGAAGACATACCTACTTATTGGTGAATACCACTGCTTACCAGAGGCCTGTCCGATCTGAAGTCAACATACTTGTTTTTGTATTTTGTCAACACTGCCTAAAAATCTATATTCAAGACAATAATGATATGAGTAACTCTGCCTTACTGAGTTCCCACCTGATAAAAGTCTCTCCAGTTACACCCACAAAATGATCTATTTTTTTTAAGGTTTGCTTTTAAAGAGACAACATTTTCAGCCACATAGAGTTGGTATATGATTCATATTATTTATCTGACCATGTAGAAGATACCTCAGACATGTCATAGATTTATTAAAACAAAGTTGCAACAAAAACAAACTTGCAACACTCATCATCATAAATTTTGGGTAACCACTTTACCTGATATCTGATGAAACAAGATGTTGGGACTCAAAAGGTCTGTAAATTAACAGTGCTCCTTAATTAGGACTTTTTCTAGCAGTATTTTGGGTTAAAAAGATCATTTTCCAGGAGTATTGATTTTGAAAAAGTGTGCAAATTTTCTAAGCAAGATCTTCTGTATGTAAAATTCCATGGTTTCATGAAGGCTTTAAAGAGCAGAATTTTCCTAGACCTTACTATTATTTGGCAAAATGTCAAGTCAAACAAAGTGTCTGAAGATCATGACACTGTAACTTGGTATATTGACTTGACCTTGACATTACCTTGGGTGTGCTCTCTGGAAATAAATTCCTTCCAAACATTTTATACTTTATAATAATCAAATTACGGTACCTTTCGTTCAAATTAAAGGCAATTCCAAAACAGGAAAAGGCATGTGAGTACAGCTGATGTCGCTCGTACATGTAACATGATCTTAACCATTGATACAATAACAACTTGCCTGTGAAATCTTGCACAAGGAAAACAGAAGCTGGTGTTTTCATTGACTGCAATAAAAAATATTTGATGCAGTTGAACGGTGCACTTCATTTATCAAATGTCACAATCACGAACACCTAAAATGTATTCAACTCTTAAAATGATTTGTAAATTGCAATCTTAATTTTTATTTCTTTGTATAAAAAGAGAGTCCACCTGCTAGTCAGTTTCACCTACTGTGAGGGCAGTATTTGACGCTAAAAACGCACTCCACCTGTTGGCATCATTGGGGGTCTCATTGGAGGCGGTGGACCTTGGCCACCTTGAAATGGTGGTGGTGGGCCAGGAAACGGTGGCCTTGGTGGCATTCCTGGCTGTGGCGGTGGCGGTGCCCCTGTAATATATAAAATGTGTACGTACACTCCTTAGAATGATGGCAAAGTGGTTGCTTTGGTTCTAACACTGAAAAAACTCAATAAAAAAGACATGTTTACTAATGGAATGTTTATAGGTAACACTTCAATTTGGCTGATCACTTTCTGGTGATGTGCAGCATCTTATTGGTTGGCTGAAGAGCACTGACATTGATGAATCATCTAAGAATAGCAAATCAGCAGCAACTTTTGGAGCCGCTGCATATTGGCCTTGCACTTTCCTATGCAGTCTCACAAAAGAAAATCAATCACTAGTTTCTATAAACTCACCAAAGTTCTTCGATGACAACTAAGCTAAAATAAAAGCTGACGCACAAGAAACGTAATTCCTTCGTTTTACTTCAAACCCCCATCCTCCCCCCTCAAAACGAAAGTTCTTATGCGAAATCAATTTCATATTATGATGCCGTTTCTGACAAACCCACTCGCACCTCTCCGATCCGCACGCCTATGAAAAAATACCGGAAGTGCACATTAATTAATAAACCTCCACAGAACATTTAATGTATGTCGCACGTAGGAAAATGTTTTACGTACATGTTTCACGTTGAAAAAGCATACAAGTTTTATTTTATATTTATGTCTTTTTTTGTCTTTTCTGTCTCCCTATTTTGTGGTCATTCTGTTCTTGATGAACGCGAAGGTAGTATTGCGTTTTCGCTGCGAAGTCGCACTTCGAAAACAATAGACAAAAATCCTTATGCGATTTTGACGAAATGAGCTTTGACCCCCTCCCCCCTAAACGAAAGAATTACGTTTGTCGAGCGTCAGCTTTTATTATCGACGGCTCCTAACGAAGGATGAAGTATCAAACTTTCTTCCTAACTGAACATTATCCTTTGTCATTACAATCGCTGCAAGCCCATATCACGTATTTTCCTACTTGCACTAAAATACCTGCAAAATTTTGAAAGTGAAATTTCCAGTATCTTTACAGACAGTTCATCCTAATGCCATATACTGCAAATGCAACTTACCCTGGCCCATTGGTATTCCCATACCTTGCTGAGGAGGTGGACCTGATAAGAACAAACAGAGAAATATTGGTAGTATGTATGGATTTTAAGACAATGTTTTGCCTTTCAGTGTGAGTATTATTATCGTGATATTACAAATATGACATACCATGCATCCAGAGTGATCCTTGACAGCTTACATTCTTCATAATTGTCATCTTTCACCAGATATGTTAAATTTGGGATGAGACAACAGTATTTCTTGGAAAGCTGAAATCTCTCCCCTTCCCACGCCCCTCCAAACCACATTTATTCACAAGCCACCTCATTTTGTTGTAATCTGTACACAAGTATATTGAAGGCAACTTATCTGCCATGACCTTGATCTCTCCGCCGCGGTAGTTTAGTGGGCAACATGGTTGAATGTATCCTTACCTTGTGGAGCCATAGGAGGTCTCATTTGTTGTCCCATTAAGTTACCTGGCATAGCGGGTTGGGAAAGCATGGGAGGTGCTCCTGACGGCGTTGTGTTCCCTCCACTTCCGCCCACAGATTTGGGTCTTTGGTATTTAGGTAGAAGAGCCCTTCTTTCTTCCTGTGTGCATTGATATAAATTTGAGTTACACAACAAAACTTAACATGTGTTCACATGACAAAATACCGGTTAATAAAGGGACTATCAATCAAAATATACAGCTATCAAACTCCCCTAATAGTCTAGTATGCTAAAATCCTATCCATACTGTGGTTTAGCCTCTTTATCCTAATCCCTGTGACCAAGTCTGCAACAGCTATTGATAACAATGGGTTTGGACCTTACATTATGGTTGCAAAGGGTTAAGCAAATTTAGGACACACAGGTATCAGCACTGTGTTGAATAAGAAAACATGTGAAGCCACGATATAAATAACGTTTCATTATTGTGCATCTGCCATAGAGACAAATACAATCTTGTATGTTGCAAAAAGATCTGGTCCCTTAAGAAGGAGCCTCTGCTCTTTCATTTCTGATGTTTTAAATGACTAACTGGACTACTGCAACTATTTGTCTTGTGTTCAGAATTGACATTTATAATATGTTTACTTGTCTATCTAACATGGTTGTCATTCAAATCTCACTATCAACCAACAGTAGATTTATTATGACTGGTGGTTGGCTCACTAATGTGGAATTTGCACTGCATACGAGTAAGATACATGAACAAAGGTATTTCACTCACAAGTGATATATCTTCTTCTGGGTGCATAAGTTTGCTGCTCGCAGACACACTGCCTGGCACTGTTGCTGGCTTGCTGATTGTGGCAGAAGCACTGGTCACAGTTTTCTGAGCTGGCATTGAACTGGCAGCCGTCTGCTGTGCTGGTGATGATACTGAAGTACTTGATGGATTTGAATATGCTGGGAAAGTATGTTTGACTGGTCCTATCGTGGGCCCTGCTGTAGGGCCTGCTCCTCCCAAAGGTTTGAAATCTGCACCTACTACTGATGATGTGGTGTCCGGTTTAGTCTGAAAATAATTGTACAGGTACAACTAAATGAAGAAATTACCAAAGGAAATAATATCTTTAAGGAGACTTTAAAGGGAATGGAACAGCATATGTGGAAGAACTACCTATGAATTCACAAGCAATGTATTGCAGCTTTAAATTAATGAGTACACTTACTTCTGACCTAGCCTGTGGCAATTACCATATATTTAATACGAACAAGTTGCAGTAAATTAAAATTTGAAATACACTATGTAAACTTGAAACACTGAAATGCACAGCCCTGGTCAATCATTGTTCAAGTTAATACATTGCCACGACTATCACCTTGGTAAATTTTTATAACACGTAACTGAATGAAAGGAGGGGGATGGACTGGATATCAAAGGCATAAAAACTTTTGTCAAA
This sequence comes from Ptychodera flava, assembly GCF_041260155.1. NCBI lineage: Eukaryota > Metazoa > Hemichordata > Enteropneusta > Ptychoderidae > Ptychodera > Ptychodera flava. The sequence goes on along the minus strand of NC_091942.1, from coordinate 785,808 downwards.
GACAATTACGTACAGTCAATGCACTCGGAAACAATGGTTTTGGAGGTTGTTGTTGCTGTTGAGGTGGTGGTGGTTGATTAGGTATGCCAGGTGGAGCTGTTGTTGCTGGTGGTGGTTGCATCTGAGTTCTTGGTGGTACTGGTGGCATACCAAATGGAGGCATGGCTGGGGGCACACCGGGCATTCCTGCTGGTGGCAATGGCATCCTATAGGAAAAAAATATCACTGTAGGTAAACAAAGAGCAGCTGCTAATCTGTAGGGGATTTCCCTTTTTTTGCCTAGGAAAAAAGTAGGACAGGTACTGGACAGGAAGTTTACAGGTAACATACTTCTTTAAATGGGTATTGGTGCAGCATGAATACGTTACACCGAAAATGTTGTTTCAAATAACATCACACAATCAAAGTGTTATATAGTAGCGTTTAGCTTAACTGGAAAGAAACTCCTACGACGAGGCCACTACAACCTCAAACACAATTGTTTTATATTCCAATTTGCAATCTGATAGAGACACTGTAAGTAGAAATGGTATGTACAAAATGTTATAGAGTCAATAATATCTGAAAATATCTATAGATTTTTACTTATAACCTGTTTTGTAATTCTTGTATATTGGTTGACAGTAAGACTACTGCAAGTGTATTGTTTCACTTACCCTGGCCTTGGTGGTCCCATAAATGGTGGCATACCTGGTACTGGCATTCCTGGTGGCATTCCTGGCGGCATGCCAGGTAATGGCATTCCTGGTAAAGGTGGAGGCATACCTGGTGCCATGAGATGTGGTGCAACTGGTGGCATGACCTGTGCTGGTGGCATCATAGGCGGCTGCTTGGGTGCAGCTGCTACTGCAGTTGTTGCCGGTGTGGACGACGATGTACTTGGTTCATTGGAATCAAAATCTTCATTTTTCTTTTCCCTTTCTTTTCCCATGAATGAAAAGTGTAAAAGTTACATACTGCTTTGGGTAATTTTTTGATTGAATTATAATTCTGAAGCCTGTGATAGATCACATTAACAATGTATGTCCTTACCAATGACATGGTATTACATTGAAATTTTTGGTGTGTCCTGATAGAGACAACAATGGAAGAAGGAGTCATCTTACCCACAGCACAAGCTAGCCTCTGCCAATTACTTCTGTTCTAACCAGAGGTAAATTTGCAAATCTTGAAAAACCCTTTCTGGTAATGTAAGAGTACTACAACATGTACGTAGCATAGTCATGTCTACAGCAACCCTAATGTATTCAAATGATCAGTTAAGTGAAGTGTCATTTGAAAGTGTCACTGGCAATTTATATTGACAGATCTACTTTAAACTTTTAATTACATCAACCAATACCTGCATTGGTAACTCAAGACATGAAACAATGACTAAAAAATACCACAAACATCATTCAAAGTTACTTACGCATTTTTTCATTTCGCTCTTTGATATCTTTTTCTGGAATGCCTTCCATACCATAAATTTCAATTTCAACATCTTGTCGTCCTGGCAAGGCATTGGGTACTTTGTCCACTGCTTCTTTGTGAACCTAAAAACAAGAAACATACTGGTATGTGAAATGGTCATGATATGAGTCTTGACAATTGCTCATCTTGTCAGTTTGCCCTCAAAGACAAGACAGTGTCTGTGATTAATGAACTGGGAAAATTTTCGTATCACATATTTGTTTATTTATTCAAATATCAGTTGGCCAAGGCCATTTGCAGAATGAGGTAGCCAACACTCACTAACCAGTGAAGGAATGGGGCGAAAAAGTACTCAGCTCATGCTCAAAAATGTAAGAAACTTTTCAAACAGTTATAATAAATAAAAGTTGGCAATTTCTTGTGACAAAGTATATATCTGTAAGTGCACAATGGTTTGTTTACATCACAATTGTAATCATATGCACATCAAATGTTTAAAGGCGCACTTCTCAATCCAAGGTTCTCGCATTAGCGAATGTGTCAACAGCTCATTAACAGTTTGTCATTCTTTTGTTTTCCATTGAATATTTCATCAAGTAAATAATATTTATATTAGATAAATCTGATAATTGCAGTTTACACATCTATGCATCATTGAATGATTCACAGTTGTTTGAATCCCAAAGGCCCTTACCTTTGTACTGATGATAATTTTCCCTCAAAACTCTGTAATTTAAAAATCTCATTAAAAACTTTGAGGAAACTGGTGACAGTGGTGTGGTCTTGGTGTTTAGAAAACCAGATACATGTATGCTCTGGATATGCCAGTAACTTTTGTTGGAGACTCATTTAGGCTGATTTGTATGGAGTGACTGACCTTGTTGTTGTGAGTTGTCACTCGAGCGCCTCTGAATTTTGAGTAAGTTAGGAGGTTTGTATACCCTACATTGAGGTTAAACAATCAACATGCACTGTACAATGCAAACAATAATGTGGTGACAAATAATCCTTCATTTTCTAAAGACATGATGATCTAAAACATCTGTTAAGAAGGGTAGAAAACATGAACCAGCCACCAGCACTACAGCCGCAAATTTGCGATTTCTCAAACTTAAAGCACACTTACTTGCATACAATGAATGGCCAAACCTGGTCCTGTGTAGAGCTTCTTGTGACATATATGGCATTTGAAGTGTTTTGCTTTCTGATGTTGTATAAGAATTTTTTCATCATCAAATTCCCTGTTACAATACCTGAAATACATTGTCAAGGAGAAACACTGCAGAAATCATAACACTGGGTAGCATTTCAATTTCAAATCTCAAGAAGAGAATACTTTTAAAACATGATTGTATCAGCATAAACCACAAAGGAAGTTCCTGGATGTAAAAGCAAAACAGGAATAAGATTTACCAGTTACTGTGTCTAGTAATTATACGTGTACGTCATTTGTAAACATTAGAATGCCATGTGACACCTAATGTCCATACTGAAACCAAGAATTAACAAACCATTTATCTCAAAAGGTCACATCACATTTGAGGAAGAAAACACTCCAAACACAAAATGCAGAAGTTCTAGATCTATGATTCCAAAAGTGGCAAGCTATGTCCATGGTGATTAGTTTCTGATCAAAAATCTGTTTTTGAAACTGATGGTTAAAAGAAACAGCATGGCAAATGGCTTGTAAATCTGGCAAATAGTGTTGTTTGCAACAATAATAATCATATTTATCCAAAGGGTTGTCAATCCATGATTGTCGTTTGAAGTTGACTTTTACTTAACAAGTAACTGACAATGACATAGTCCCCACTTGTAATAGGGGGTATTAGTCTTGATGGGGCAGGGAAATGTGGTCATTAAGAAGTATCACTGGAGTGTATATGTTGAGATCTATGGGCACATAGGTCTATGGCGTTGTTCCCAATTTGAAACACATGAGGTATGTCTAAGTTATGGTTCTAAATTGGGAAAAAAGATCAGACCTCTAGCTGTATTGGCCGGCCAAGAAATACATATGTGTATAATAAATGAGGTAAAGCAAGGTCAAAGGTCATCGAGGTCACGTGGCATTTTGAAAAAAAAATTGTATTGCTAATTAATCCCTATTTGCCAAAAATCAGGCCTCTAGCTCTATTCACTTGCCCAGAATTAGATATGTGCATAATTAATGAGGTAAAGCATGTGTTGTCATAAGGTTGCCCATCCTACTAAATATAAAGGACATAGCACTTGTGGCTACTTATTTATTGACAAAAACATATATTTTAGGTAAAAGGTCATAGGGGTTTTATGACATTTGATCAACAAATTTCTATCCTATAGTTATCCCTATATACTAAAGATCAGACATCCAGCTCTATTGGCTTGCTAAGAATTAGATGTACGCATAATTAATGAGGTACAGTATGTGGCATCATAAGGTCTCCCATCATACCAAATATGAAGGGTGTACCACTTGTGGTTACTGAGTTATAATATGTATATTTCAGGTCAAAGGTCATTGAGGTCATGTGACATCTTGTCAAAAAAATTGTATTGCTAAGTTATCCCTATATACCAAAAATCAGACCTCTAGCTCTATTGGCTCGCTCAAAATGAGATATGTGCATAATTAATGAGGTACAATATGTGGCCTCATAAGGTGTCCCATCATACTGTACATGAAGGATGAAGCACTTGTGGTTACGGAGTTATGGACAAATATGTATACTTGAGGTCAAAGGTCACATGACATTTTGTCAAAATATCTGAGATATCTGCGTGAACAGAGGGACATGACCCAATCTATAAGCCCCCCGGACTTAATCTGTGGGGCTAAAAACTGTGTCACGTACTGCATCCTTTTGCAATATGAATACGATGAGAAACTAAATTTTTATTTTACTTGGCCTTATACATGGGATTCTGTGCAGAACTGACTTACCGGTATACATGGGAGTCTATGGAGAAATGCCTTATACATGGGAGTCTATGGACTGCCTTATACATGGGAGTCTATGAACTGCCTTATACATGGGAGTCTATGGACTGCCTTATACATGGGAGTCTATGAACTGCCTTATACATGGGAGTCTATGGAGGTGAAAACTAAAAAGTCCTCTAACACGACCAAATTTGATCGCATTGTGAAACAAATCTGTATTGCATCTGTATGGGGTAGGGAACTATCCTTGTGCAAAGTTTGAAAGAAATTGACCAGGACATGTCTAAGATATCTGCGTGGACGGACGCACGGACGCACGCACAGATGGACGGACATGACCCAATCTATAATTCCCCCCGGACTTTGTCCATGGGGACTAAAAAGCGGTCTGGTACCTACTCTATTAACTTGCTATTCAAGCTACTAGTATCTCTTACATATCAATCTGATATGATGTATCATTTATTCAATACCTCCATTGTTACTCAGAATATGGTGGCTATTTTTTAAATATCAAACGTTCAGTTAGTATGCATCCATAGTTTTAAACTTGAATCTGTACTAATCTTGGGGATATAACCAGCAGAGCATAGACATTCTGCAAACTCCATTGCTGAAAGTGGTAAAAACCTTAGAGATTATTAAGATGGGGTAGTGTACATTATTATCATAGATAGATATATCTAACCTCTGAACACATGGAAGTCTAGAGTAAAGAAATGAAAAATTATCTGATATGTAAAAATATTGACGATTGTAAAAAATGAAGGCCCTGGGCAAGAACAGTCACCATTACAAGAAACTGTCTTACATGTGCTAGTAAAGTTATCTTTGACAGTGATGTGGCATCATGTTGTGCACAATTAAGTTGGAGAAAGGCCATCTTGAGGGTCTTTGCTATGATATGATTTTGACCTAAATCTACACTATATCTGTGGCCACAGTAACAGATTTTGGACTCCATCTCAGACTCCACCAGGAAGGCAACTAGTTACATCACTGGCACTAGACTGGTTGGATCATGTATCTGCAGTAGTCTCAGTTTCATTTACACTACATAATCCTATGGTAGATGTATCGGCTCTGCATCATTTTATCCGACACAATCCTATAGTAGATGTATAAGCCTTGCATCATTTTATCTTACACAAAAAGCCTTGCATTATTTTATCCTTCACAATCCTATTGTACATCATAGCGTTAGACATTCAGGCTGGTCCACTTATTTACATGAAGGACTAGTAAAATGCTTTTATGGGTACTCCGGTGGGAGAGTGATTTTTCAGCATTGTTTTTAACAACAAATAAAGGTTCCCCAGGCATCTTGTTTTGAGGTGAATAATCGCTCCACTCTGGTCGCCTACCACTCATGCAAATGAAATTTTGCACAACATTTACTCTAATCCCCTCTGACCAACACACATAGTATGGTGTAGCTTTCTATGTAGCTGTAGCTTGATATGGATCGATTTTGGTGCAACAATGTGATATATTTTTACAATAATACTCATCATGAGAAAAATATGCATGACATATGGGGATCATAATGCTAATGTTATCGAAATTGAGCGTAGAGAAAATGCAGATGACATGAATGCCTTGGCACTGCACATTGCCACTCACGGAAACAAATTCATAATCTGATCAAGCAGCTTAGCCTGAGCAATTGCTAGTCCTTTCAGCCCTTTGAAATTTTAAGATACTAGTAATTAAAATGGCTCTGAAAAGTTGGACAGACACCCGATACTGCTGAAAAAGAGATTTTGAAAAGATCAGTTCATGGTAGGTACCGTAAAACCTTCAAAGATGTAAAAGTTTTGCAATATTTTGGCCTATGACACAGGATAACAGTGAGTTCTGCATATCTGTCATCAAAAGGTACCTACCAAAACCTCTCAGTCTCAGAGAGTACACATGACATATTGTGCACCTTGATGTTGTTGTGTTATGATAACTTCACTTTGTTTTATGAAATGTAAGCTTGTTATCACATTGATATATCACAGTAACAATTGTCTTTTACACCTTGTGAACTTCGGTTGAAGACCAATGAGCATTCAGGATGTTTTAGTGGGCAGAAAACAAACAAAATATCAACTTGACTGTGGACTGCCGGTAACATGATTGAGTGTAAAGACTAAAATCTAGTCATATTTGGCGTAGTTCAAACAATGGAGGTAAAAAAAAATACCTTCATGTTTTAAACCAAACATGTTTGTCAAAAGCAGTTTTGGTAGATTTTTGTCTAAATGTCAATTTATCTAATGTGCATGTTGTATACTATTTTGAAAAGACCTTAATGATAAAAAATCATGAAAAATTTATGACTCATGTCCTTTTAAAGTACAACTTCATCTATTTCTTCATGAATGCAACAGAGGCCACATTTACATTTATGCATATTTACTGTTTGAAAACTGTTGAAAGTTGACCAATAAGCTGTGTAAATTTTGATGGAAGAACACTGCTCATCCTGTTCAATACACCATCATATATTTTCTCAATTGTATTACAATGAAAAAGACAGTGATTAATGTTTTTGTAATGATTCAAATCACAAGAGATGATTGATTGAAATTGAAATTTTTTGTCACTCACTGACTATTTTCAGGGGAGGTGTTAAATCACTCGCCTACCACTTGCCTGGATGATTTTAGGAAAGTGAATTTTAGCTCTCCTATCATTTTCAAAGGTAAGTCCCCATTTGATTGTCATAGGACAGTACAGCAGTACTTACTACACTATCAAATAGGACCACCAAATTTCTGGCAGGACCACTACATCAGACTTTTTACTTGTCCTGTGGGATAGTCTGTTTTTTACATTAGTATCAAACCCTGCATCAACATGTATCATTTTGCCCTGGACAAGCCTACTCTCATGGTTCATGCATCATTTTGCCCAACACAATCCCATGGTACATGTATCATTTTGCCCTACACAATCCTATGGTAAATGTGTATCAGCCATGCGTCATTCTGCCCTACACAATCCTATGGTACATGTATCAGCCCATCTCCATATCATTTTGCCCTACACAATCCTATGGTACATTATCAGCCATGCCTCATTCTGCCCTTCACAGTCCTATGGTACATATATCAGCCCACCTCCGTATCATTTTGCCCTACACAATCCATGGTACATGTATCAGCCATGCATCATTTTGCTTTTCCATGCAAGAAGTACATCTCAGCAATTATTGATATTGGTAAATTCATGAGGATATTATACAATGTTTATTCACTATTTCCACTGCAACTTTTCTGTTTGTGATTCATCTTCACCGAACAGTGTAGAGAGATGGCACTTTTCCCACTACCCAAAATCATCAGGGAAAGTTGTGGCCTAGAAGTATACAATATATTAAAAATCTGTTAGAAGTCACGACAAAACCCTTGCAGATTCCCACTCTTCCCGGAAAATCTAACACAATTCTTCAATATTTGGAATGCTAAATCATATGATTCAAACGCACGTCCTGCAATGCCTGTTCATGCTGATGCCGACAATTTTTTTGGTTGTTTTGCGACGTTTGCTTTGCACGGTACTATGGATTGTTGTGACATTAACACCGCTTTAATAATTTCATTCGATGGAGAGAACTTCTATTGTAACTGTACATGATGCAATGGTGCTCTCTCGGCATTCAACAGTCAACAACTAAAATGCACGAAACATTTCCCAAACCTATGAGCTGGAAACAAAGGGAAACCCAGCACCAGCAGTGCGCGGACCTTGTAGTCTGTACTGTGTGTGAACGGCGTGGTCACATTCAGGTTCTAAACATGACTCTCGTTTCCAAAGTAAGAACAAAATTGCGTTCTAATTAGAACAGAACGAAATAAAAGGATACCAGCACCAAGGCTTCTGGACCTTCTTCTTTTTCCGTCCCATAATCTGGATATAAAGCGTTAAAACTCGTTAGTTGTTGTAGAATGCCGTACGAAAGTAATGGCGTCAAAACCCCGATAGGTATTGCTGCCGTTTGAAGTACCCGGATGTTCTTTCTCCTGTTTATGTTGACGTCATGCCGATCATCGACCTTAACATGTGTAGGGGTGTGTCTCTACCCCGCGTAGCCGCAGTTCGTATGTGCTCATTTCTCATGGGAACCTCGTCCAGATACGTTTTCTTATTCACTGATTAAGATGCGATTTGTAATGACTAGTGTTAGATAAATTTGACAAAATACTATAAATCATACCAAAGATATTATAAATAGGTTAAAAGAACTAGCTTCGGAGCTTATTCTCCGGAAAATTGAATTTATCAGTGTGTTCTGGATGTTTGACTGTGCGAGGGATCCGAAGCCTCGTTTTCGAGTTTAAAAAAAATCGTCACCTATTATTTCCAGAACTTCGTGCTTTCAGGACTCGAAGATTCCAACACTCAGCCAAGGTAGGATAATATCCCGTTGATTCCCTTATGATTCTCCTTTGTGAAATATAGCTACACATAAACTATTCTGTAATTATGTGTTTTCCGACCTTGAGCTGATGTCATGACGATCAAATTCACCAGGGTCCGGGATCAGTCATCATCCGATCACTGCTGAGAGTGTCATGGCAGGTACACTCGTGAACTGGCGCAATGATAAGTTCAGCACGGTCACTATGTGATAGTGGGACCGTGGTTACTCCAACCGGAGTAATTAAATGTAACTGTAGACCCCCGCTATACAATTACGTTGTTGTATAGTATTTTAGCGACAAGAAATGTTCCTATACCCACCACACTCACGTTTTGCGGCCGACGTATTGCGTTGAAAAGTTTGCGGAAGAAGACCAGCTTGATTCCTAAATCGGCAGGGAACTAATTTTTAATACGGACGCGTGATTTTTTACTTTGCATGTCATACATATATCAGAGGAATGATTCATAAATGCCATAGCCATAAAGCCTATTCAGTTCAGCAAATATTGATAATATTTCAGGGAAACCCTGAGACATATGACGCTTACTTGCGCCACATGTAAACTTGGATAACATTAACCGTATGTATGATGTATGAATCGATGTTGACCACACGCCATAGACCAAGAAGCGCACAAAAGACGGTTCTCGATGATCTAGCGAAGCGCGAGAACGAGTTACATCCATCAAGTGTTTCATCACGGTTCAAGAACAATTATCCTGTCCCAGTGTTAATGTGGAATACAAATGCGCCATATGTTTTCTAAGATTACCACAACAGTGATTTTTTGTTCGATCATGGTCACCCTGGACGTCTGAGGTAGGCTGGCTGTTTCATGACTACCGCTAACGTTTGTTTTGTAGGGTGTAGGTAATTTAAAATTCTCTGATATTGTAGTTCATAGTTTGAAGTATATTTTAAATTATTGGCCTTGCTTCATGTATGTGCACTAAGAAACAAGTCAATTTTAAACATGACTCTCGAGTCAAGTCAAGTCAAGTTTTTTTTCATGCATTTATAAATGAAATCCAAGTATCTATGTTCATAACAGACCCAGACAATTTCTTGAACATGAAATTAGCATGAAAAATGTAAATCTTTGCTGACATGTCATTCTAATTCCCTGTTGCAATTTCTCACAAATTTCAAATCCCATGAACAATTACCATTATGTAACTTTTGTGAGTCTGTTATGTAGGTCATTTCCCCCACACTCATCATGACCTGAGTTCAATTAGTCTAGAACATTCTCAAGGTCACTGCCCTTGATGACCTCACAACCTTGAATTCAATTAGTCATGTTTGGAATGTTCTGGAAAGTTGATTAGTTGTGTAAGGGAGGATAATTTTAGAACAGTAATTAGCATGTCAATAAAAGTTCTAGATTGTTCTTATATGCCTTTATAAAAGGGACGTGCACAGCTTCCAGTCAGACTTTTGGGATCGTGTCTCTTGTGTGTTACTAAACTCCAGCAGTAGTCATTCTCAAGACCTTTCAAGACCTTCACTGCCAACGCTGGATTTATACTGTGGACTTTGTGCAGTTTCAAGCCTGCAAGCCAAAGGACTGTTCATTCATCCGACTGACTGTTACAACTCTGAGACTGGAGCTTTGCCGTCCCAGCTGAGATAAGTAGTCTGTACACTTTTAAAGCTTGTACTCTGTCCCTAACTTAGCAATTAGTTTTGTTTTCGTAATAAATTTTGTTTAAACGAAACTGCTGAGTTCACCTTTTGTTCGTTTTCTCTGCACGTAACAAATTGGGGGCTCGTCCGGGATACGAATATTTTGAGCCGTTTGACAACATTTTGACAGCCTTTTCAAAACTACTGTATACTGTGAACTCAGCGAAATTCAATCATGGCGGAATTCAAGCCAGACGAATTTATGGATGACCTTGATCAGGACACATTTAATTCCCTCAGAAAAGACAACCTCATAGCACTGGCAAATTTCCTTAAAGTAGATGTCAAAAGATCTATGCGCAAGCGAGAAATACAGTTCAAGATTGCAAAACATTTAGTTAATTCTGGCCATTTTGAGGAGTCTGCCTTAAAAGATTATGAGCCTGAGTCTTCCTCTGAACTCAGAAAATTAGAATTAGAATTGCAGACAAATTTGGAGATTAAGAAACTAGAATTACAAATGGAAGAAAGACAGAAAGAAAAAGAATTACAAATGGAAAAGAGAGACAGGCATTAGAAAAAGAAAAAATACGAATGCAGTTAGAAATGGAAGAAAGACAGAAAGAAAAAGAAAGGCAGGAAAGATTAGAAATGGAAGAAAGACAGAGAGAAAAAGAATTGCAATTAGAAGAACAGCGATTACAGGTAGAAATAAAACGTTTAGAGCTTGGACAGTCAGGAAAATTCTTCCCTTCAGACAAGTTTGACATCACTAAGCATTTCAGGTTAGTTCCCCCTTTCCAAGAAAAGGATGTTGATAAATATTTCCTTCATTTTGAGAAAATTGCTCAGAGTCTGAATTGGCCTAAGGAGTCCTGGTCTATGCTTTTGCAGAGTGCTTTGGTGGGTAAGCCAGAGAAATTTACATTCAGTTGTCAGTAGAGCAGGCTTCAGATTATGATTCTGTGAAGGAATTAATTCTCAAGGGCTATGAGTTGGTGCCTGAAGCTTACCGTCAGAAATTTAGGGATTGTGAGAAGGTGAAAGATCAAACTTATGTTGAATTTGCTCGAACAAAAGAACAACTGTTTGATCGTTGGTGTTCTTCTGAAAAGGTCAGTCAGAATTATGACAAATTACGACAACTTGTTTTGATTGAGGAATTTAAAAGGTGCATTCGGAGTGACATCAAGACGTTTATCAATGAACAAAAGGCAGATACATTGGAGGTTGCTGCACGTTTGGCCGATGATTATTCATTGACCCACAAATCTTCATTTCTCAGCAAACCATCCCAGTCCTTTTCATACAGAAACAATGCAGGTAAATTTAACTCGTCCTTTTCATCCAAGAATTTTTCAAAGGACAGTAGAAAATCAAATGACAACAGTTCACAGAGTTCAAGTAACACTCCACATCATCAGATCCCAAGTCTCAATCTCCTTCTGACAAACAGTTTGGTACACTTTCTTGTAATTATTGTAAGAAAGACGGCCATTTAATGTCAGATTGTTTCAAATTGAAAAGAAAACGTGAAGGTCAAAGTGGTCAAAGTGGATCTAAGCCCACCGGCTTTATTTCTTCATCAACTCAATTAGAGTCTAATAATGTGTGCAACACATTTTCTGAGGTTAAACCCCTCTTATCCCCAATTAATGAGGTCAAGGTCAATTCTTCTCAAGATAGCATTATGGGTATTTTCGAGCCATTTATTCATAATGGTTTTATATCACTTTCTAGTGATTTCTCTTCCGCTACCCCTGTCAAAATTTTAAGAGATACCGGGGCTTCCCAGTCTCTTTTGTTGGCAGATACCCTGCCGTTTTCTGAAAAGTCATTTTCAGGTTCTAAAGTTCTTATTAAGGGGGTAGATTGCAATGACTTCATTCCTGTTCCTCTCCATAATGTCTACTTGTCTTCGGACTTTGTTTCTGGACCTGTGACTTTAGGTATTAGGCCTTTTTTGCCTTTTGAAGGGATTCACCTTCTTCTTGGAAACGACCTTGCCGGGGACAAGGTCATTACTAATCCACTTGCGACTGATAATCCTAGTTTAGATCAGGATCCAGAGCCAATTGAACAAGAGATACCCGATTTATTTCCTTCATGTGCCATTACTCGAGCCATGTCCAAGAAAACTTCCGAGAATCAAAATACTCTCAAAAATAATGTCACAGATGTTGACTTAAATGACACCTTTCTCAGTCAGGTGTTTGACACGGAGCATTCGTTATCCCTCGTGGATTTGAAACTTCCAGTAAAACTTCTGCTGACCAAAGTCAGACATTTTCTAGATCAAATCTCATTGCAGAACAACACAAAGACCCAGATATTTTGTCTTTGTTTGACAGGGTAGATGATGAAGATAAAACTTCAGATAGCTCTGTTTCCTATTATACAAAATCTGGTATTCTCATGCGTAAATGGAGACCTCTAGATGTCTTGGTTGATGACGACTGGGCTATAAAACATCAAATTGTGGTTCCAAAGCCCTACCGTGCTGAAATATTGCGCCTGGCCCATGAAACGCCCTGGGCTGGTCATTTGGGAGTAAGGAAAACTTATCATAAAATTCTCAGTCACTTTTATTGGCCTAATCTCAGGCAGGATGTAGCACATTTCTGTAAAACTTGTTACACATGTCAAATGGCAGGAGAACCAAATCAAACCATTCCAAAGGCCCCTCTACAGCCAATTCCTGCATTTTAAGAACGATTTGATAGGATACTTATAGACTGTGTTGGGCCCCAACAAGATCAGGAAATGAGTACATGTTGTCAATGTGTACATTTACTCGGTTCCCTGAAACCATACCACTAAGACACATAAAGACAAAGACTATGGTGAAAGCTTTATTCATTTTTTTCACTTTATTTGGCCTCCCTAAATGTGTCCAGTCCGATCAAGGCTCCAACTTTATGTCTGGTATTTTTCAACAAGTAATGGATCAGCTAGGCATTAACAGTATACGTCATCCGCCTATCATCCAGAAAGTCAGGGTGCTCTTGAGCGATTTCATCAAACTTTGAAAAACATGATTAGGACCTACTGTTTTGACACAGAGAAGCAGTGGGATGAAGGAATTCATTTTCTGCTCTTTGCTGTTAGAGAGTCAATTCAAGAGTCTCTTGGTTTTAGCCCATTTGAGCTTGTATTTGGACATACAGTCCGTGGCCCACTTAAGCTCGTTAAAGAGAAATTCCTATCAGACGATGATGATTGTCTGAATATTTTGCAATATGTGTCAGATTTTCGTACAAAACTCTCTAAAGCATGTGAATTAGCCAGAGAAAATCTTGAGTCATCTCAGCAGTCAATGAAAACCAAATATGATAAAAGCACCTCAAAACGGAAGTTTGAACCAGGTCAAAAAGTTCTTGTTCTACTTCCAATTCCTGGCAAACCACTCCATGCTCGTTACTTTGGGCCATACCTAATTGATAAGAAATTGAGTGATTTAAATTACATCATAATAACACCTGACAGGCGAAAACAAAAACAGCTATGTCACATAAATATGCTTAAGCCATATTTGGATAGGGATAATCCTACTAAAACAAAGCCTGTCAGTACAGTCAGTTCTGGCCATTATGAAGATAGTGATACTGAAACTGACTTGAGTGAAAATACTCTAAACTCAAAGCTGGGCTCGGTCAAGCTTCAGAACTCAGAAATCCTGGAGAAGCTGGAGTCTACAAAGTTGGCACACCTCCAGCCAGAACAACAACAACAGGTGAAAGAACTGCTCCACGAATATAAACACCTGTTTCAAGATGTTCCAACGAGGACAAACGTCATCTATCACGACGTTGATGTTGGGGACAGTAAGCCTGTAAAACAACACCCATACAGACTGAATCCAACAAAGCAAAATATCTCCAGGAAGAAGTCAAATACCTGCTGGACAATGACTTTATTGAACCCAGTAAAAGTCACTGGAGTTCGCCGTGCATACTTGTTCCCAAATCAGACCACAGTTATCGTATGTGCACGGACTTTAGGAAGGTCAACACTTTAACAAAGACAGACACTTTCCCAATCCCGAGGATTGATGACTGCATCGACCGAGTGGGAAAAGCCAAGTACGTGACGAAATTTGACCTACTGAAGGGTGTTATGTAGGTCATTTACCCCACACTCATCATGACCTGAGTTCAATTAGTCTAGAACATTCTCAAGGTCACTGCCCTTGATGCCTAACAACCTTGAATTCAATTAGTCATGTTTGGAATGTTCTGGAAAGTTGATTAGTTGTGTAGGGAGATAATTTTAGAACAGTAATTAGCATGTCAATAAAAGTTCTAGATTGTTCTTATATGCCTTTATAAAGGGACGTGCTCAGCTTCCAGTCAGACTTTTGGGATCGTGTCTCTTGTGTGTTACTAAACTCCAGCAGTAGTCATTCTCAAGACTTTTCAAGACCTTCACTGCCAACGCTGGATTTATACTGTGGACTTTGTGTAGCTTCAAGCCTGCAAGCCAAAGGACTGTTCATTCATCCAACTGACTGTCACAACTCTGAGACTGGAGCTTTGCCGTCCCAGCTGAGATAAGTAGTCTGTACACTTTTAAAGCTTGTACTCTATCCCTGACTTAGCAATTAGTTTTATTTTCGTAATAAATTTTGTTTAAACGTTAACTGCTGAGTTCACCCTTTTGTTCGTTTTCTCTGCACGTAACAAATTGGGGGCTCGTCCCGGGATACGAATATTTTGAGCCGTTTGACAACATTTTGACAGCCTTTTCAAAACTACTATATACTGTGAACTCAGCGAAATTTAATCATGGCGGAATTTTAAGCCAGACGAATTTATGGATGACCTTGATCAGGACACATTTAATTCCTCAGAAAAGACAACCTCATTGCACTGGCCAATTTCCTTAAAGTAGATGTCAAAAGATCTATGCGCAAGCGAGAAATTCAATTCAAGATTGCAAAACATTTAGTTAATTCTGGCCATTTTGAAGAGTCTGCCTTAAAAGATTATGAGCCTGAGTCTTCCTTCGAACTCAAAAAATTAGAATTAGAAATTCAGGCAGATTTGGAGCTTAAAAAATTGGCATTAGAAAAAGAAAAAATACAAATGCAATTACAAATGAAAGAAAAAGAATTGCAAATGGAAGAAAGACAGAAAGAAAAAGAAAGGCAGGAAAGATTAGAAATGGAAGAAAGACAGAAAGAGAGGGAATTGGAAATGAAAGAAAAGAATTGCAAATGGAAGAAAGACAAAGGGAGAAGAAAGAGAGGAAAAAGAAAAGGAAAGAGAATTAGCAGAACACCGACTGCAGTTAGAAATGAGACGTTTAGAGCTTGGAAAGTCAGGAAAATTCTTCCCTTCAGACAATTTTGACATCACTAAGCATTTCAGGTTAGTTCCCCCTTTCCAAGAAAAGGATGTTGATAAATATTTTCTCCATTTTGAGAAAATTGCTCAGAGTCTGAATTGGCCTAAGGAGTCCTGGTCTATGCTTTTGCAGAGTGCTTTGGTGGGTAAAGCCAGAGAAATTTACATTCAATTGTCAGTAGAGCAGGCTTCAAATTATGATTCTGTGAAAGAATTAATTCTCAAGGGCTATGAGTTGGTGCCTGAAGCTTACCGTCAGAAATTTAGGGATTGTGAGAAGGTGAAAGATCAAACTTACGTTGAATTTGCTCGAACAAAAGAACAACTGTTTGACCGTTGGTGCTCTTCGGAAAAGGTCAGTCAGAATTATGACAAATTACGACAACTTGTTTTGATTGAGGAATTTAAAAGGTGCATCCGGAGTGACATCAAGACGTTTATCAATGAACAAAAGGCAGATACATTGAGGTTGCTGCACGTTTGGCCGATGATTATTCATTGACCCACAAATCTTCATTTCTCAGCAAACCATCCCAGTCCTTTTCCTACAGAAACATGCAGGTAAATTTAACTCGTCCTTTTCATCCAAGAATTTTTCAAAGGAGAGTAGAAAATCAAATGACAACAGTTCACAGAATTCAAGTAACACTCCCACATCATCAGATCCCAAGTCTCAATCTCCTTCTGACAAACAGTTCGGTACACTTTCTTGTAATTATTGTAAGAAAGACGGCCATTTAATGTCAGAGTGTTTCAAATTGAAAAGAAAACGTGAAGGTCAAAGTGGTCAAAGTGGATCTAAGCCCACCGGCTTTATTTCTTCATCAACTCAATTAGAGTCTAATAATGTGTGCAACACATTTTCTGAGGTTAAACCCCTCTCATCCCCAATTAATGAGGTCAAGGTCAATTCTTCTCAAGATAGCATTATGGGTATTTTCGAACCATTCATTCATGATGGTTTTATATCACTTTCTAGTGATTTCTCTTCCGCTACCCCTGTCAAAATTTTAAGAGATACCGGGGCTTCCCAGTCTCTTTTGTTGGCAGATACCCTGCCGTTTTCTGAAAAGTCATTTTCAGGTTCTAAAGTTCTTATTAAGGGGGTAGATGATTGTAAATGACTACATTCCTGTTCCTCTCCATAATGTCTATTTGTCTTCGGACTTTGTTTCTGGACCTGTGACTTTAGGTATTAGGCCTTTTTTGCCTTTGAAGGGATTCACCTTCTTCTTGGAAACGACCTTGCTGGGGACAAGGTCATTACTAATCCACTTGTGACTGATAATCCTAGTTTAGATCAAAATCCAGAGCCAATAGAGGAAGACATTCCCGGCCTTTTCCCATCATGTGCTATTACTCGAGCCATGTCAAAGAAAACTTCCGAGAATCAAAATGCTCTCAAAAATAATGTCACAGATGTTGACTTAAATGACACCTTTCTCAGTCAGGTGTTTGACACGGATCATTCCGTTATCCCTCGTGGATTTGAAACTTCCAGTAAAACTTCTGCTGACCAAAGTCAGACATTTTCTAGATCAAATCTCATTGCAGAACAACACAAAGACCCAGATATTTTGTCTTTGTTTGACAGGGTAGATGATGAAGGTAAAACTTCAGATAGCTCTGTTTCCTATTATACAAATCTGGTATTCTCATGCGTAAATGGAGACCTCCAGATGTCTTGGTTGATGACGATTGGGCTATAAAACATCAAATTGTGGTTCCAAGCCCTATCGTGCTGAAATATTGCGCCTGGCCCATGAAACGCCCTGGGCTGGTCATTTGGGAGTAAGGAAAACTTATCATAAAATTCTCAGTCACTTTTATTGGCCTAATCTCAGGCAGGATGTAGCACATTTCTGTAAAACTTGTCACACATGTCAAATGGTAGGAAAGCCAAATCAGACCATTCCAAAGGCCCCTTTACAGCCAATTCCTGCATTTCAAGAACCATTTAGTAGGATTCTAATAGACTGTGTTGGGCCCCTACCAAAAACAAGATCAGGAAATGAGTACATGCTGACAATAATGTGTACATCAACTCGGTTCCCCGAAGCCATACCACTGAGAAATATAAAGACAAAGACTATAGTGAGAGCTTTAGTCAGATTTTTCACTTTATTTGGCCTCCCTAAATGTGTCCAGTCCGATCAAGGCTCCAACTTTATGTCTGGTATTTTTCAACAAGTAA
This sequence comes from Ptychodera flava, assembly GCF_041260155.1. Classification (NCBI taxonomy): domain Eukaryota; kingdom Metazoa; phylum Hemichordata; class Enteropneusta; family Ptychoderidae; genus Ptychodera; species Ptychodera flava. The sequence goes on along the minus strand of NC_091942.1, from coordinate 767,887 downwards.
TGGATCAGCTAGGCATTAAACAGTATAGGTCATCCGCCTATCATCCAGAAAGTCAGGGTGCTCTTGAGCGATTTCATCAAACCTTGAAAAACATGATTAGGACCTACTGTTTTGACACAGAGAAGCAGTGGGATGAAGGAATTCATTTTTTGCTCTTTGCTGTTAGAGAGTCAATTCAGGAGTCTCTTGGTTTTAGCCCATTTGAGCTTGTATTTGGACATACAGTCCGTGGCCCACTTAAGCTCGTTAAAGAGAAATTCCTGTCTGACGACGATGATTGTCTGAATATTTTGCAATATGTGTCAGATTTTCGTACAAAACTCTCTAAAGCATGTGAATTAGCCAGAGAAAATCTTGAGTCATCTCAGCAGTCAATGAAACCAGATATGATAAAGCACCTCAAAACGGAAGTTTGAACCAGGTCAAAAAGTTCTTGTTCTACTTCCAATTCCTGGCAAACCACTCCATGCTCGTTACTTTGGGCCATACCTAATTGATAAGAAATTGAGTGATTTAAATTACATCATAATAACACCTGACAGGCGAAAACAAAAACAGCTATGTCACATAAATATGCTTAAGCCATATTTGGATAGGGATAATCCTACTAAACAAAGCCTGTCAGTACAGTCAGTTCTGGCCATTATGAAGATAGTGATACTGAAACTGACTTGAGTGAAAATACTCTAAACTCAAAGCTGGGCTCGGTCAAGCTTCAGAACTCAGAAATCCTGGAGAAGCTGGAGTCTACAAAGTTGGCACACCTCCAGCCAGAACACAACAACAGCTGAAAGAACCAATCCATGAACATTTGTTTCAAGATGTTCCAACAAGGACAAACATCATCTATCACAACGAAGATGTCTGCGACAGTAATCCAGTGGAACAACATCCAGACAGACTGAATCCTGCGAAAGCGGAATATCTCCAAGAGGAAGCCATGTATTTGCCGAACAATGACTTTATCGAACTCAATAAAATAACTGGACTTTGCAATCCATACTTTATGCCAAATTCAGTGCCATTTCGAGTTTTCCAATATCAAATTGCAAGAGGATAGTCATGGGACAGATCATCCTGTTTGCTATTTTTAACAAATTTAGCAAATTTAACAAATCCCAGAGAAACTACTCTACAATTGAAAAAGAGTGTTTATCTTTGATATTAGCTTTACAGCATTTTGAAGTTTATGTTACTTCTTCAAATCAGCCAATAGTGGTTTATATTGATCACAACCCTCTTGTTTTTCTGCAGAAATTTAAAGGCAAAAATCAGAGATTGCTAAGATGGAGTTTAATGTTACAGGAGTTTAATCTTGACATTAGACATATCAAAGGCAGAGACAATTTAATTGCAGACTGTCTCTCTCGTATTTAGAAATTATTGTTGTTCACTTTCAAGAAATTTTATTGTTGTTCACTTTCAAGAAATTTTACTTTAGAGTAAAACAAATTTGAGTACTTAAATCCTTTTCAAGATTACATTTGTAAAAGAAAGATTTTTCTTTGAAAAATTTTCTTTTTTTTGAAGAGGGGGTGTGTTATGTAGGTCATTTACCCCACACTCATCATGACCTGAGTTCAATTAGTCTAGAACATTCTCAAGGTCACTGCCCTTGATGACCTAACAACCTTGAATTCAATTAGTCATGTTTGGAATGTTCTGGAAAGTTGATTAGTTGTGTAAGGGAGATAATTTTAGAACAGTAATTAGCATGTCAATAAAAGTTCTAGATTGTTCTTATATGCCTTTATAAAAGGGACGTGCTCAGCTTCCAGTCAGACTTTTGGGATCGTGTCTCTTGTGTGTTACTAAACTCCAGCAGTAGTCATTCTCAAGACTTTTCAAGACCTTCACTGCCAACGCTGGATTTATACTGTGGACTTTGTGTAGCTTCAAGCCTGCAAGCCAAAGGACTGTTCATTCATCCAACTGACTGTCACAACTCTGAGACTGGAGCTTTGCCGTCCCAGCTGAGATAAGTAGTCTGTACACTTTTAAAGCTTGTACTCTATCCCTGACTTAGCAATTAGTTTTATTTTCGTAATAAATTTTGTTTAAACGTTAACTGCTGAGTTCACCCTTTTTGTTCGTTTTCTCTGCACGTAACAAGGGATTTTGGCAAGTCCCTCTGACGGATCGTGCTCGTGAAATATCCGCCTTTGTTACACCAGACGGATTGTTCCAGTACAAGGTGATGCCATTCGGAATGAAGAACTCTCCGGCAACGTTCCAACGGATGATCAACGACGTCATATCCGGGCTAGACGGATGTGCAGCTTACGTTGACGACGTCGTCCTATATAGTGACACCTGGGAGGAACACATCAAGCTCATGCGGAAGTTCTTTGAGAGACTGAGTAAAGCAATGTTGACTGTCAACCTTGCCAAATCTGAGTTTGGTTGGGCGAGGGTAACTTACCTCGGACATACTGTAGGACAGGGTGAGGTAAAACCTGTTGATGCCAAAATCAGTGCCATTTCAAGTTTTCCCATACCAAACTGCAAACGACAACTGATGCGCTTTCTCGGTATGGCTGGTTACTACAGAAAATTCTGTCCAAATTTCTCCACAATTACTGAGCCTTTGACTAACTTACTTAAAAAGAAAGTAAAGTTTGTTTGGTCAGAGCAATGCCAACAGGCATTTGATACACTTAAAGCCATACTGCAAAGTGCCCCAGTGTTGTCTGCACCAGATTTCACTTTGCCATTCAAATTAGCTGTGGATGCTAGTGATACGGCTGCTGGTGCTGTTTTATTGCAAGAGGATAGTCATGGTGTAGATCATCCTGTTTGCTATTTTTCACGCAAATTTAACAAATCCCAGAGAAACTACTCTACAATTGAAAAAGAGTGTTTATCTTTGATATTAGCTTTACAGCATTTTGAAGTTTATGTTACTTCTTCAAATCAGCCAATAGTGGTTTATATTGATCACAACCCTCTTGTTTTCTACAGAAATTTAAAGGCAAAAATCAGAGATTGCTAAGATGGAGTTTAATTTTACAGGAGTTTAATCTTGACATTAGACATATCAAAGGCAGAGACAATTTAATTGCAGACTGTCTCTCTCGTATTTAGAGTTTATTGTTGTTCACTTTCAAGAAATTTTACTTTAGAGTAAAACAAAATTTGAGTACTTAAATCCTTTTAAGATTACATTTGTAAAAGAAAGATTTTTCTTTGAAAAATTTTCTTTTTTTGAAGAGGGGGTGTGTTATGTAGGTCATTTCCCCACACTCATCATGACCTGAGTTCAATTAGTCTAGAACATTCTCAAGGTCACTGCCCTTGATGACCTCACAACCTTGAATTCAATTAGTCATGTTTGGAATGTTCTGGAAAGTTGATTAGTTGTGTAAGGGAGATAATTTTAGAACAGTAATTAGCATGTCAATAAAAGTTCTAGATTGTTCTTATATGCCTTTATAAAAGGGACGTGCACAGCTTCCAGTCAGACTTTTGGGATCGTGTCTCTTGTGTGTTACTAAACTCCAGCAGTAGTCATTCTCAAGACCTTTCAAGACCTTCACTGCCAACGCTGGATTTATACTGTGGACTTTGTGCAGTTTCAAGCCTGCAAGCCAAAGGACTGTTCATTCATCCGACTGACTGTTACAACTCTGAGACTGGAGCTTTGCCGTCCCAGCTGAGATAAGTAGTCTGTACACTTTTAAAGCTTGTACTCTGTCCCTAACTTAGCAATTAGTTTTGTTTTCGTAATAAATTTTGTTTAAACGGAAACTGCTGAGTTCACCCTTTTGTTCGTTTTCTCTGCACGTAACAAGTCGTTGCAGGTTAAGTTGTAACCAAAACTGTGTCCTGTACCAAAGGCCAACTCGTACCAAAATAAGGTCATGAAAGTGAGCACATTTTTTGCCACTGACATTATTGCTTCCACCATGGAGGTAATCTGGTGCTACTTCCATGCTTCCACATGAACTTAATGCAATACGTAGGTTCATTCTCTCAATCCCAGGAGACTAGAGATGGCATTGCCATAGCTGGACATTTTCACCCTCCATTTGCTGGATACCCTTGCGTGTTCCACAGAAATTCAAACACCCCTGATGGTGGATATTTCAAGGAAAAGGACACCCTTATATTCTGAAAAATATGTGAGAAAGAAAGGCAAAATTCAATTGCTGCCATAGCAGTGTAGAGCATTGAGATTGTTTTGATACATCAATGTTTAGTCTATTGTTGTCATCTGTACCAGTTTTCGTAGTACTGTCATTACAATCTGAAGCAACATAATTTCTAGAAAAAAATGTACATGATGAAGACATTATTTAATCCTTTCACCTCAATGGTTTAGCCAAAAGCTTATCAATTGTGATTGTAGGCTTGTTTACAGGGGATTTGCAGGGAACAGGGTAAATGAATTTCATTTTCAATTTAACACAGTGATATGGCTGTAAGTAAGCCTACTCACAGGGGTATTCTAATCTCATTACAGATCAAATTATTGGAATAATTTACCCCTTTTTCTTGTTGCCTCAGACCTTGATGATGAACAAAAAACCCCTCTTTTCCTTGATTTTTGAACACACGTGGGTATTCATCTCGCTCAAGAGTGCCACCACCTTTCACTTCACAATTCATAAATCAATCGATTAATCAATCTGTCAGTCTTTTATATTGTACTCAACACATACTAACAGAGAGTATGGTATGGTAGTACATCAAGATACATTACAATACAGCAGGAGAACCTCCTTTGTAATACCGTACAAAAACAGGCCATACAGGCTATAGCCATGTTGGTTGGTTTGGGTCACTGGAGGATTCAGCCTAATTTAAACCTGTATTCTTCAAGAACTTGAAGAAGACCTAAGCAAGTTTCAGATTATTTCAATCCATCACCTTTTTCATATTTTCTTCTTTTTTTGTAGGATACTGGGAAAAATTTATAGATTTATGTCTCTACTCTGTTCCTTGCAGTAGTACAGTCCTATCAGAAATGTATTTCTCACAAGAAAATAACAAATGTAACAAATTTTCCTTCAGGTAATCCAGGTTATCTTTTCCGACATACTTCCATCCTAAGAGTATGTCATCACTCCATGACATACATTCTATGCAGTGAAAAGTGTGATACATATCTTGAGTAATTTTCAAAATGAAAAATGAGTTTTGAAGATTACTTGTAGGGCTATAATTATACATGTCAATACAGTTTTTTCATTGCATTTGTATTAATCTTTTAAGTTTCTAATTCTACCATTTATGATTTCTGGAAGAAAAAAATCTTTGTTATACGGTACTATAGCCAAAATGTCTTACTGCGTCCAAGTGACATAAAAATTTCACTGTGACCCATGATAATTTTGGGACAAGCTGGTATTGGGGATAAGTGATTTGGTACAAGATGGTACACCAGGTGAAGTGGTGTATGATGAGGTGGTTTTAGGGGGAAATAATTTTGGGAGATGTTGTGTGAGGATCTGGTTTTGGTTCAGTGTCTGGACCCCCTTGCAGGATGTAAAGAATTAACATGATCATGTTTGAACATTGTGATAATGGTTCCCACATATGAAGAATTACTCCATACCCTGAAGTCATGAGAGGAACAAAGTTGCTCTGTTTTAACGTTATTTCATCCAATCTTGCAACCTTGACAAGTCTATTATAGTAGTAGAGACTGTGAAATATGTTGACAGAATCACAAACAGTTCTGACTTCAGCGTTGTTTGCATCTACCGGTAGAATGGATAAAAAAATTGTTGATATAATTTATAGTAGCCACCAAAAATAATCAGCTATTTGCTGCAGTTGTGATTTGCCAACCTCATTCAAGCTGAAGAAGAGTTGATGGTTGATTTTGAGTAAGTGCTTTCTTACACTGGATAATACTCAAAATTGTGCGCTTATCCTTTTAAAATGATTTAGTGTCTTTAGTCTGTAGCGTAACACAATCCTTTCACTTGTAATTACAGGTCCAACCCCACCATTTAAAACAATTGAATGGACAGAACCATTAGTGATGAAAAGGTATTAATGGCAGGCCTCACTTTAGGCCGTGAAAATCATAAGCCACCCAATTAGCCAAATTTGAATTAGCCGAGTATAAGCCCCTGCTCGTGTATAGGCCCCCCTACTGATTTCAGAGGATTTTAGAAAATGCATTACATCCGTGTATAAGCCCCTACCCTAGTGTAACTCAAATACAGAAAGGTTAGGAGAGTATATTTGGTCATTTAACTTGGTAAAATTACTTTTAGATAATAAAGAAACTATTAAAAGATGTTAAAACAATGGCAAACTGGAGTTCTCTTGACAGCATAGTAAGAAAAATGACTAGACGTTTTCCCAGTACTATCTTGATTCTTTGACCCTGCTAACCCCAGTCGCCTAAATAGAATAGTCTCACTCACGTCCGCTATTGTTTATTTTCATTCACGATGTTTTCATGCTTGAAACTAGACTTGGTTCAAGTCTGTGATTTGTGAATGTTTGAGTGGAGTGAACGCAATGATTTGTATTTTGCTCTCATGTGAAACGCGCGCGTGAGTGGACGCGATGAGTAGGGTGAAGGCGATGAATGAAGTGAACGCTATACAGCGGAGTTTCACCCGGAATCACAGACTTGGCTTTCTTGCAGGGTTTGCGTTGCTATAAATTATTCATGAGATGACGTTTTCTTTACTCATATTTTATTCATAAGATGACATCACTAAATTTTACACATTGGGAGGAGTTACCAATTGACCCAAACGAGACGTGCATAAAACTCACACGGCGTTGTTGACAAAATGTCGAGTGCGGATACGACCTCTGTTCTATCACCAAAAACGCGTGAAAATATCTGTGTTGTTTGTTGGGCGCATGTTACAAAATGCGAAAATCGTGGCCGGTTATTCAAGGATGGAAAAAGACACCGTCCTTACAGTTGTAGCCTGTTCTCTTACGTGCCCAAAGCGATGGAAATCAAAACAATGTGGAGCGACTTCGCATGTCAGTGATTTTCCGCTGCCGGTTGGTGTGCAGACGAACACATCTTTTCCTTCAATGTAACTCTCAACAAGCTTTCTTTGGTAATCTCGCATGATTAGCGGTGGTTGACCGATCAGTTGTAAAACGCGGTTGATGTACGAACTTGATGCCATTATTCGCCCAGATATAAACGTACTCGATGTCTAGCTTTGCACGGAGATGACAACAAACTTTTTAATGCATGCAGAGGTTTATTAGCAAGCGTTCTTCTTATTGGCCAGAATAACGGCGGGCTGTCAATCATTTTGTATTTGCTCTACGTCACTGTGTACACAGTCCGTCTCACCGCCTGTACTTTGCAAGAAGTCCAAGTCGGTGAATCCGGCAGAAACTAACTCACTACTGCGCAGACTCAAACGTGACGCATTCAATCGCTGGGAAATCTGGCGTGAGCTGCCAAATTCCGATAGGTTTGTACGAAATAGGGAGACACAAGAGAAACTATTATAAATGATTTTATTTTTTTAAAATTCACCGACTTGAACCAAGTCTAGCTTGAAACATGCAGTTTCTTTTGTTTGAAGCAATTATCCTTTCATTTGTGAAGACTTTTCCTGGTGACTATTACAATTTTCACTGCTATGCTGTTGTTTTCACAAGATGTAGACATTTTGATACTGGAATATTGAGTTGCCTTTCCGTGTGGGCAATGCATGCCTGTTCAGTTTACATTTATACTGTTGATCAGCAGCATACATAAACGTCTATGTTTCAAGTTTGGGGTTTTTTTCGACGCTGAAATTTCACCAAAATGTCACTTCTTTGTGCAGAGATTGTACAATCAATTTCTTTGGATGTGTAAGTCGATTTTGAAAGCGATAGAAAGATCGAGTGGTGTTGAAAAAAATCGTGCATAAAATTAGCATAAATTAAGCGTCCATGCCAGATACATGGGGTTGCTCGAGTATAAGCCCCTCCCCTAGTTTTACCGCTGTTTAGTGTTGCTGAACCGGAGGCTTATACTCGGACGAGTACGGTATATTTGGCATTTCATGTCTCTGAATGCTACAGTTGATGAAACTTGCAAACTTGTGATCGGCTGTTTTGTCCATGTTTCACATAATCATCAGCTTAAGGCTGTCTGACATGCTTTTCATTGTGAAAATTTTACTTCTGATGGCCTTGATGCAGAAATCAAGCATGTTTCTCCATCATAGTGAAGTGAGGGAAATCATCTGAACAAGTCACATTTCATCTTCCACCTAGCTGTTAGCAACTTTTCTGGCTTCTTGTTTATGGCTTCTCATTGACTGCAATTTTTGATCTGTCTGTTTCTTTTCCCGACTTTGAAAATTAATTGGGCGGGCATTGAGATTGTACAAACAGATCACTGAGCACATTCCATGACAATCAGTACATGTGATGAAGCCAAAAGTTTCTGAACATCACTTATAGAACATCATATTAGCCAATGATGACGTGGAGAATCCAAGCTGGACATGTCAGATGTACCATACTCAGCCAGTGATTGACATAGAAACGTTTTAGTAGTTACTATAGTGCTCACTGCTTACACAATGCATTACGCTTAGCAAATCATTGCTCACTGTCACGTCAGTACCTGTATGTCAGACAAAAGTTAGATGAAAGTTATGTGGACGGCTCAAAAAAGATTCCTAGCAAGAAAATACCAGTCTTCACCAATTACCTCACCTAATAAATTTCTAATCACCATTTGAAATTTGTAGTTTTTGGCAAACTAGCAATTTAGTTGCAGGAAACCTGAATAGGGGTAATATGAATGTCTGTTTGTTAACATTGATGGTTATTAACATATGGTAGACTAGATTGTCGGATTGGACATGATATAAATTAAGTTGGCATTCAACAAAGAGTAACAGTATTAGACAACTGAAGCATTCTATCCTTTTTACATTATTTTCTTTTGTTACTTATTATGGGTCTCCCCAGTTTCAATTTTAACGTTATTTAACTCTTGTTGGAGTAAAATTCAATCAGATAATGGTGGTCCCCAACTTGAATATCAACAATTGAAAAACAGAGACACTAAAGATTGCATGTCTCCTGAAACTTCTAGCATTTCGTTAGCTGACCACATGATCCCATTATCATATCAGATGATCTCTAAATGTCCTGTATAAAATTATTAAAAATTTATGTGTGTTTTCTTGATTATTGACAATATGAAGGTCTGGACAGTCTATGGTGAATGCTTTTTGTGGTTTAGAAATGAAGTGTTAGTCCAGAGCATTGAGATTGTGAAAATTATCATTCATAAAGCATAGTGGCAAGTCAACACAAAGAGATCAAAACAGCTTCAATAATCAATATCATTCAAGGTAAATGAATTTTTTACCATGTCCAAGGAACAAATAGAAAATGACAATACCATAACAAAAGGATTGTCTTGGTATCAGGTGTCCAGAATGGGTAAACATACCCTGCTAGCATTCTACATCTGTCAAGATTGACCCAAAGTGACAAAGTCCATGTAACCAGGTAAAGCCAACAAAATTACTGTTATGAGTCAAAGCCAGGTATACTGTGACATCACTAATCTACTTTCCAAGAACCTCTGCCTCACCAGCTTTTGTACTAATACTAGACTGTCTAACTCATAAGTCTTTATATGAGTTACAAGCTCTATTTTATCCAAAGATTATACATGATTATACATATGTACACCATAAGCTGCAGCAGATATCATATACCAATAGTACTTGACAAAAAGGGAAATATGTGACTTTTGGATGAAATGTAATTAAAGAGGCTCTTCAAAGGCATTGTATTGTAGCATCATAAAATGTGTTTTGTCTATTGGAATTTTCCATGTCTGAGTATGATGAATTAGCCATACAAAGCAAAATTAGATGTCTCACTAGTTAAGTAAATATTATTATTATACATCTACCATCGAGAACAATAGAATTTAGCGTGCGCTAAAAAAGCCGTACAGAACGCCTGTTCCGTAAAATGTACAGTTTCAAGGCGCTCCATCCCCTGTGGCTATATCTGCGCATTCACTGTTCATGCGAACTCATTAAGAACTCATTTCAAGCGACTCATTAGTCCCCACGGACGAAGTCCGGGGGGACTTATAGATTGGGTCATGTCCGTCCGTCCGTCCGTCAGTCCGTCCGTCCGTCCGTTCACGCGGATATCTCAGACATGCCCGGGTCAATTTCTTTCAAACTTTGCACAGGGATAGCACCCTACCCCATACAGATGCACGTCGATTTGTTTCACAATGCGATCAAATTTGGCCATGTTAGAGGACTTTTTAGTTTCCACCTCCATAGACTCTCATGTATAAGGCAGCTGTCCATAGACTCCCATGTATAAGGCAGTCCATAGACTCCCATGTATAAGGCAGTCCATAGACTCCCATGTATAAGGCAGTCCATAGACTCCCATGTATTAGGCAGTCCATAGACTCCCATGTATAAGTCAGCTCTGCATAGAATGCCATGTATAAGGCCAAGTAAAATAAAAATTAGTTTCTCATCATATTCATATAGCAAAAAGGATGCGGTAACACAGTTTTTAGCCCCACGGATGAAGTCCAGGGGGCTTATAGATTTGGTCATGTCCCTCCATTCACGATGATATCTCAGATATTTTCACAAGATGTCACGTGACCTCGGTGACCTTTGACCTCAAATATACATATTTGTCCATAACTCAGTAACCACAAGTGCTACACCCTTCATATATGGTATGATGGGACACCTTATGACGCCACATATTGTACCTCATTAATTATGCGCATATCTAATTTTGAGCAAGCCAATAGAGCTAGAGGTCTGATTTTTGGTATATAGGGATAACTTAGCAATACAATTTTTTTGACAAAAAGTCACGTGACCTTGGTGACCTTTGACCTCAAATATACATATTTGTCCTTAACTCAGTAACCACAAGTGCTACAGCCTTCATGTATGGTATGATGGGACACCTTATGACACTACATATTGTACCTCATTAATTATATGCATATCTAATTTTGAGCAAGCCAATAGAGCTAGAGTTCTGATTTTTGGTATATAGGGATAACTTAGCAATACAATTTTTTTGACAAGATGTCATGTGACCTCAATGACCTTTGACCTGAAATATACATATTAGTCCATAACTCAGTAACCACAAGTGGTACACCCTTCATATTTTGTATGATGGAAGACCTTATGATGTCACATACTGCACCTCATTAATTATGCACATATCTAATTCTGAGCAAGCCAATAGAGCTGGATGTCTGATTTTTCGTATATAGGGATAACTATAGAATAGAAATTTTTTGATCAAATGTCATGTGACCTCTATGACCTTTTACCTAAAATATACGTTTTTGTCAATAAATAAGTAACCACAATTGCTATGTCCTTTATATTTAGTAGGATGGGCGACCTTATGACAACACACGCTTTACCTCATTGATTATGCACATATCTAATTCTGGGCAAGTGAATCGAGCTAGATGTCTGATTTTTGGCATATAGGGATTAATTAGCAATATATTTTTTTTTCAAAATGTCACGTGACCTCGATGACTTTTTACCTTGATTATACATATATATGCATAACTCAGTAACCACAAGTTCTATACCCTTCAATTTTGATAGGATATTAGACCTTAAGATGTCACATCTTGGACATCATTTATTATCCACATATGTATTTCTTGGCTGGCCAATACAGCTAGAGGTCTGATCTATTTTCCCGATTTAGAACCATAACTTAGACATGCCTCATGTGTTTCAAATTGGGAAAAACAACATAGACCTATGTGCCCATAGATCTTAACATATACACTCCAGTGATACTTCTTAAAGACCACATTTACCTGCCCCATCAAGACTAATACTCCCCTATTTCAAGTGGGGACTATGTCATTGTCAATGACTTGTTGGATATGTGCCAGAACATGTCTCATGCGCACTCTGTACATACGTGTGTAGTGCACACACACAATCCAGAACTTGAAGAAGTGTATCCAAGATACCACACCACACTTGCACTATAAATCAGAAGAAAAATTGATGACATTCAGGGCTTTTATTAAGTTTTTTATCAACAAGCTGAAAACATTTATCAGGTGGCTAGTTAAGGCAGTGACCTTTGGTCGCTGCGGCCGATGACCGAAGGTCACCAGCGAGGGGGAGAGCTCGAGAGGGGGGATTAGCCCCCTTCTCGAAGGGGGTTCTAGGGAAACTTTTTAGATTTTATGGCTTTTTACAAGTATTTCGTAGCTTTCCAGATGCTGTTCTATGCATTTTAGGAGCTAAATTTATTCAGCATTTTATCAAGTGTGATAGCTATTTTTTTGTAAAATCATTAAAACACAAACAGTGCAACAAAAATCCAAGGACAGCAAGTTGCAAAAAGCAACTGAGGAAGAGACCGCACAGTGGTTTCGAAACTTAGCGTCAAAGGATCACGCTGTCATTTGAAAGCCAGGTTACGGCTATGTCCCCCATGGCTTATATACTACATCAGGTACCAGTAAGGGTGATCGAGCTCGAGTCACTTGCTACATCATCATAGCTGCGAACAATAGAATGCGCACTCTAGGACGTGTGAGTCCACAGTATGGGGACCGTGCTCCCTGTAGAAACTACACCATGGTTTTGATGGAAACCTATCTTCATACAACTTATTGTCAGAGCTTTCAGCATGAAAGCGGACATTGTTAGTGATAATTGAATGATAATTATATTATCTTTGAGTTCTAGTCAATATATTTACAGAGTATTTAAAAATCCAAACAAAATAATTTGAAAAGGACATATTTCTTATCAAATTGTGATTTTTTCCATTTCACATATTTGGAGGGGGTGATGTTAAGCGATGTGCAATATCTGAACAATAATTTCTGTGAAAATAAACAAAATTGTTGGATTGGAAAAATAAATAATTCTGCAAAATATTGATAAGGCGTGGTCATTACATTTAAGTTTGCAACAGCTTTAACTGTTGTTTTGGAAGGCCAGGGAAGTGGTAATTTAAATTCTTATGCACATTTTCAGCAGAAAAATAGCTAAAACTTTCATTTATCATTCAATGTGGTTAACATGTAAATAAAACAAGTGCAGCATTGCAAGAAAGGAACTGAAAGTAAATATATCGGGTTGGGCAACGCTATGGGACATTCATAATTTCTGTCATTCGAACTGGATAAAGTGGGTGTTCAGGGCTTGACAATTTTTTTTCCTGTTCACCGGACAAGTGGATTTTCGATTTCACTTGTCCTCACCAAAATTTTACTTGTCCTCCATTTGTAATAATCAGGACCAAAATACTTGCGACGAATTCCGTAGCTGCTTTCAGGGCTTTCTTATCTTGACGCCAATATTTCTCAAAAGTTCACATTGAAGTAGCCCTGCGTATGGTCTGTGTGTTCCCGGTGTTATACGGCCTCCACCACAAGAGACCGTATAACGCCAGGAACACACAGACCTTTACGCAGGGCTAACATTGAAGGTACATATCATACATTGGCTTCCCGTGTTTGGCAAGCATAAATGCCGTCGTAAAAAGATTGGTCAGTTTCTGTCGCTGGTCGTCGTCATTCGGTTTACACATTGCGAGTGCATGCGATCGCGTTGTTGGCAAGTGAAACCGTATTGGGCTAAGCAAGACCCACAAAATTTGACTAAACTCGTGAGACCTTATCGATTCAACGCGAAACATATCGCATCCGTCAAGAAAAGCATTTCGCTTTCCCAGTGGTTTTGCAATGGTGGGGTATTTGAGACACGACGTAAAGAACATTTTTGAACCGTCATATTTCAACCAAGGCCACTGTGCTTTCCATTTTGGGAGATAACATCTACGGCGTTTTTCCTCATCATTACGCTTATGTTTAGATCTTTTGTCAGAAACATCGTTCTAATCATCACATCGAGTCGTCGATTCTCAGACGATCCCACTCACGCTGGCCCTTGTGGGGCTGTCGTAAATCATCACAACATCGTTTCTCAGAGTTACACAATGCCAATCATCGTAAACATTAGTAAGCATTTGATATGGTAAACTGTATTTGGTGTTGAAATGCGGTAAAAAAAATCCTAGCAGATTTTGAAAAAAAATTCCAAATAAATGCCAATAAAAATTTCAGCCAGAGAAGGTTCGACAAAAAGAAAAGGTGGGAGAGTGGGGAAAAAGAATGTACAATGGATCGGATAAAAAAGATAATGTATCTCATCGATCTTCCAGACACCATCCCTTATCAAATGGTCCACCCCGATGTATTTTTGTGCACAATTAACCATGCAGTGTATTTTAGTTTAAGATGCCAAGTTAGGTAAGGATTTGAAAGGAATAGTCAAGTTCACCACAGTTTAACTTTATCTCTTGTGTCATCATCCTTGTGTAATTGGTTAAGTTTGTAAGTTGTTCCAGATGTGGATGTACCAGCTGTTCTGGAAGAAAACAATGTTTACTTTTTCCTGTAGGGTTTCTGAGTTGATGATTGTATGTTGAAATTTCTCCATGTATCTGGTGTATAGGCAAAGTGTAAACATTGGTTGCATGTTATGTATTTCAGTCTATGTCAAATATTGTAAATGAAAAATCAAGAACAGTTTACTGTGTGCTTGTAAAAGATAACATATTTGTCAATACATAAACTGCCTTGCAGATTGATTGTCTTAAAGATTATCACAGAAGTAGAAAAGGAAAAGAAACTAATCAAATTGCTGTAACATATTCACTCGCAGCGCCTGTATAGGCCTATACTTAACTATTTTATCATTACATTCAGCTTTTCGTTATCTCCATGAGCTAAGGCACACTTGGGGTCAATGTCATCACTCTGTGCCAGTCTGTGTATGTCAGTCTGTCTGTATATGTATGTCCATGTTTCATAAAATTGTTGACTTGTTTTGATAACTATATGGGAGCGAACAGTGATGTTGTCACTATTTTTTAGTTCACATTTGGTATACCAATGTGAGGTTATCATGTAAGCTAAAGTTGATGGCGTCTGCATGTATGTGTGTACGTATGTATGTATGTATGTACTGTATGTACGTACAGTATGTCCATCAACATCAAAAACAGCAAACCGCTTGGTAATTGGTGTGTGGATGCATCCTGGGCTTTAGATGGGATTTTGTTCAAATGAAGTTTGCATTGCCAAAATTATGCAAATAAGCTTACAAAATGAGAAAATGGTCAAAAATTAATAACTCGAGAACCACCGTTTTGATTTCTTTGAAAATTAGTGGGCAGGTACCTTAGGTGGACCTCATACAGTTATATGAATATTGTGAAGATATCTTGCATTTTGTATTTTTGCTGAATTTTTTGGCTATTTTTCTCATTTTAAATAAAAAGTATTCTTCTGTTAAACCGCTGGACCAAGTGCTCTCAAATTGAGGTTGGATATTTGCAAGGATGTTACCCTTCTAATTTGTTGAAATTACAACAGAATTGGTAAAATTACCGTTTTGGGGCAATTTTTTTCATTTTTAGCTACTATAGACTATACTCTTGGGATGGGTATCCGTCCAGCGTCAGTCTGTATGTATGTATGTATGTATGTATGTCTGTTTGTGAGGCGTCCGTCCACTCAAATATCTTGACAAACGCAATACTTACTGATTAAATATTTGTTGTGTAGATGAAAACTATGATTTTGAGACTTTTTTTTAATTTTTTGATATAGTTGAAAATATGCAAATTAGCACCAAAAAAGGCATTTTTGGTAAAAAATCTTCTTCATAACTGCTGGTCAGATAGCTTTGATATTTGGTATACAGGTCCCTAGGGATAACCCAACTTAGATTTGTTCAAATTGTGATGAAATATGCAAATCTGTATTTTTAAGGAATTTTTTTGTCATTTTTGGTCAAAACTTTATTTCATCAATACTGCTCGTCTGACAGCTTTGATATTTGATATACAGGTTCCTACAGATAAACTTATATGATAATATGATATATTGCATATATTTTATATACGAAATCTGCAATTTTGTATTTTTGGTGCAATTTGTGCCATTTTTGGTCAAAAAATGTGTTTCTCAAAAACTACTTGTCTGATGCCTTTGATATTTGGTATACAGGTTCCTAGGGGTCGTCTTAGTGTGATACATTGAAATTTGATGAAATCTTCAATTTTTGTATTTTTGGGTCAATTTTTGCCATTTTTGGTCAAAACATTTATTTCTCAAAAGTTACTCATCTGATAGCTTGATATTCGGTATACAGGTTCCTAGGCTTTATCTTAATGTAATATATTGAAATGATGATGAAATCATCAATTTTGTATTTTTGCAGCTAATTTTGCCTTTTTTGGTCAGGCCATCCTTTAATGAGCTATCAAAGATATCCACCTTCTTCATCAATACATGTGTCACAAAATGTTATTCTCTACATAACACAGCAGAGCTCTGTCAACTGTTGGGTCGCTTGTTTTTCAAAACCGCTAGTCAGACAGCTTTAATATTTGGTTTACAGGTCCCTAGGATGACCTTTATAGTGAGATAATTTCATACAGTCAGGAAATACTTAATTTTGTATCCATGTCTATAGTAGCTTGGTCAAAAAATCGTAAAAAGTATTTTTTCTTAAAAACTGTTGGACAGACAGCTATTACATTTGGTGTACAGTTGCCCAGAGATGACAATAGTTGGATATGTGGAAATTGTTTAGAAATATGCAAATTTGTATTTTTAAGACAATTTTGTAATTTTTGGTCAAGAAAACATTTTTTTAAAAACAATTTTGTAATTTTCGATCAAGAAAACTTGTTCTCAAACAGTACTTGTCTGATAGCTTTGTAATTTGGTATAAAAGTCCTGAAGATATTTGTATAATTTAGGTAATTTTCTCAGTCTTTGGCCTTATATGACCTATACCCTCCCAGGATATGTTGTAAGACAGTGGTTAAGGCCGTGAACATAATTTTGTCACATTTGGTATCAATGCATAGTGAAATTTGATCCAGAAAACTAAGCTGAGGTCCGTCAACTTCAAAAACTCACGAACCACTGCTTTTTTTAGCGCGGTATTCAGTCTGTGGATGCATCCTTTGCTGTAGATGGGATTTTGTTCAAATGAAGTTTGCATGGCACAAATTATGCAAATGAGCTTAAAAAATGTAAAAATGGTCAAAAATCAATAACTGAAAAACCACTGGTTTGATTGCTTTGAAAATTAATATGCAAGTACGTTAGGTAGACCTTATAAAGTTTTATTTGCTCACGTGTTTACACATGTGAGCATATGTCACAGCAATGTCTGTCTGTCTGTATGTCTGTCTGTCTGTCTGTCTGTCTGTTGGTCCGATATCTCAAAAACGGCTTATCAGATCAGAATCAAATCTGGTACATAGATTCAGTTAGCAAAGGGCAAGAAGTGATTAGTTTTTAGTGGGTGTGGCTTGCTTACTTTTTGCTCATTAGCATAATTAATGATTTTAGAAAAAACGAATATACATTAAAAACGACTACTCACAATTTGATGAGATTTGCTACAAATGTTGATCACACCAAGATATATCAGCGGTGGGAACCATTAAGGGGTGACGTGAAAGAGAGTTGCTAATTTGCATATTTAATGAACTTTCCTAATAAGGGATATATGTCTGATTTGACTCGATCAAAATCGACCAAACTTGGTATGTATATTAAAGATACTGTAAAGAGGGGAATAATCGCGGGGTTAAAATTTCGCGCACTCACTTGATCGCGTCGATTGGCGGTGTTTTAAATTCACGCTCAGCACTAGTTCATCAGCGTTGTCACATAATTGTAACTTTTTCTTTCAACAAACCGACCGTGCCGACAAAGACAATGTTTTCATTGTAATAACCATACTGGTAAGCTACACTGTCATACGCTGTTCCACTCAGGGTTCTCCCCACGCCGGACGCCGCTGGACGGGCCCGTCTGGCACTAAGAATTTCCGACCAGCATTGACAAGTGACCGACCGGCACTTGCAGTTCAATGCTTTGAACAATCAACATGAATGTCTATGACACTTTTGAGGTCAAGCAGTTCATAAAATTGCATGAAGAGTTGATGAAAACAATGGTACTATAGAATGCCTTTCAATAAAATGCTATTTCAACAATACCACTGGTTGATTACCGTATGCTGATTTTGCATATGAAAAGCTGTTCAGTTGTTGAACGTACGTTCACAAGATCATCGCCCTAATGAAGTAGACACGGTTTTCCTGTCACACAGTATCTCTGTACGATCGAAAGAAGGAGAAAAACTGAAGTTTTTTTGCTTTGTATGAAGGTTTATAACACCACAAAAATGAAGTGCGGAAGCGAAAGTGAGCACAAAAAACAGGACTTCTACTAACTAAAACGTACTCTTCAATGTTCAGTTCAGACTCAATGAGTGGCATTGTGGAAAGACTGCATGCAATGAAAGTCACAAGCAAGTTTGGTGTCAACGAATCCAGTCTTTGAATTATCAATGGACACTCACTTATTTTTCAGGTCAATAAGCCAAAAGTTACTTGTCCGTGGCAACAAGCCTCTCTGTTTGTGAATTTTCCCATTATACAATGACTATCAAGAAGCAATTGAAGTGAATTTGACATCGAGAAAACACTGGATGCTGGTACAGTGCAATGGTAATCCAAACTTCATAGTGGTGAGGGATGATATAAGCACAGGAAAATGATGACAAAAAAGTGGTACATTATTTTTCAGAAGCTTCAAAAGATTCCTTTACAACTACTGAATATTTTTTTCTTTCTGTTTTATTCAGTTAAAACTGAAAAAATACTTTGAAGGTACAGTGGAATTGGCTATTATTTGTATATCAAGCCCTAAGAATGTAAAAATACAAGCATATAAATGTTACAGTTTTTCATGAATATTAATGCTCATGAATATTAATGAGCCGTCCAGCACTCTTGGAACTCTGGGGAGAACCCTGTCCACTAATAGGCATGTTGTTGACACCTTTTTCACATTGACTGCAATGACAAAGCAACGCTCACACCATGCGGGTTACAAAGGATATTTTTCCTGTAAACAAACCAAAACTGCCAGAACCGTCAAAGGATAGGTCTTTCACAACCGCAAGATGAAAGTAAAATTCTCTATAAATGATGAACAATTTTTGACGAGAAGTCAGTACACGTCTAGCCGTCGCTTGTGTCACATCTCTCGCTGTCAGATCAACTACTGTACTTCTATTCTACAAACGTCACAATGTCTACTGGCCTGCTGCAATGGTTGAAGAAGGCTCCCTTGCCGACTGCAACCCAACCCGGTTTGCCTGACCCATAGACGTAAAGACCTGTCATCTGCTACCTGAAACCATCGCAGCTGTCAACGAAGAAATTACCGCGTCGAGTAGTAGGAAACAAAAGCGCGACAATTATCAACATTACGACAATGGTACAAGAGCAAAGATCGCAAAGTTTGCTATCGACAACGGTGTGATGAACGCAGCTCGTAAATTCACGAAAGAACTGGGCACGCCGATCAGTGAGAGTACAGTTCGCGGCATGAAAAAAGCATACATCCGGGCAGTGAGAAGCGGTAAAGAAAACATAGACGAGTTAGCATCATCACATGGTCGTCCTGTCATGCTCGGTGGTGACCTTGATTTGAAAGTTCAGTCATGCGTTCGGCAGATTCGAATCAAGGGCGGTGTCATTAATTCATCAGTCTGCATCGCCATTGCTCGAGGTCTGCTTCTCCACACCAACTGTAGTTCATTAGCAGAGTTTGGCGGACACATTACTCTGACTGTGGACTGGGCAAAGTCTTTGCTAGGCCGCATGGGGTATGTGAAGCGGAAGGGAACAAAAGCTGTCAAGGCGAACGTCGACGACTTTCCATCAATCAAAGAAACTTTTCTTCAGCGCATACGGAATGTCATTCAGCAGCATCGCGTACCCCCACAGCTCATAATAAACTGGGACCAGACTGGTGTGTCTATCATTCCTGTCGGCCAGTGGACTATGGAAGAAGAAGGAAGTCGTCAAGTTTCCATCGTGGGTTTGGATGACAAGCGTCAAATTACGGCCATGTTTGCTTCGTATGCAGCTGGTGATTTTCTTCCGCCGCAACTTCTATATCAGGGCAAGACTGATCGCTGTCACCCCACTTACGCGTTTCCGGACTCTTGGGACATTTTCCACACAGAAAGCCACTGGTCGAATCACGCTCTCATGATGCGCTACATTAACAAGGTTTCATCCCGTATGTCGACGCTACTCGATCTCGGCTAAAACTCCCTTCCAACCAGCAAGCCATCGCCATATTCGACGTATACAAGGCACATCGCAGTGAAGAATTGTTGAAAGAACTCAACAACCGCAACATTTCCGTCGTCTACATCCCAGCATCGTGTACTGATCGCCTTCAGCCTATGGATTTAGCTGCCTACAAAGTTTTCAAGGACATCATGAAGCACGAATTTCAGCATTGGTACAGCGATCGAATGTGTACAGCGATGCAAAATGGTGATGAAGATCCGATCTTAGATTTGCGTCTATCAGAAGTTAAACCTCTCCACGCAAAATGGTTGGTGTCCGCCGTCCAGAATGTATCTCAGTGCCGTGATGAACTTGTGGAGGGTTTTTCAAAGGCAGGCTTTCTTAACTGTTTCGTTTAGAAATTGTGTGTAACACATGTAATACGGCTAGTTTTCAATCGGATTCGAACCCACAACATACGGCATCAGTCGCCTAGCTGAGAGGCCATAGACAGAACCGTTCGGCTAAATCTCCACTCCCAAAAAAGAGTGGTTCAATAGCCGTCTAAGTTGTTACATTTTTCTGACTGAGACCGCTCAACACGTTGTAGAGTTCGTGAAGCACTCACGCACGCATGCTCACTATCATACATCGCACATACACACTTTATCGAAGTGAAGAAACGAATTTCATCGCTTTAACTGGGCGAACGATAACCTCGGGGACAATTCTGTCCACCAGCAGTGTTACCAACCCAGGGTAGAAAATATGGTGTCGTCCTGCTTGCGTGTGTTGTTTAGTGCTTGTTATGAGTGTGCGTAGTGAGGTGTGACCCCCAAATGACCCCTACTCAAGCTCACGATGGCAGTGTAAACAATACTGGCGGCGTTTTAATTTCGCGCACTTGCCGCCGCGAAAAGCGCAAAAATTTAACCCCGTGAATAATTTCCCCCTCTACAGTAGTACATTTTCCTAATCTCCTCCATTAGCCACTTCTTCTGCCAGTTTAGCATGTCAGAGAGGTCGTGGTCAGAAAATTGTAACAACTTATCTTGGTCAATGTGTTTAAGGTGGCTATTTAGCTGTTAAGGTTGTGATGTTTTCCCTAAGTGACTTGGTGCTGTGCATTATGAGTTTTATTCTGATGGAGAATTTAATACACGATGCCTTTGTGTGTAATTTACAATATTGTTGTTAAATTTAGTTTGTGCTAATCTAGTTTAACTAGAATTAAGTTGTCAATAATAAGATCTGCGAACACAGACACCAATATGCATGTATCCCAGTATGCATTCATGGCCAATATGGCTGCTGCATTGCCATTTGTGACAAAATTTTCCTGGTTCAGAAATGTTTAGAAATGGCCTTATGTACCTAACTTATGGGAAAGGACAATAACATGACTCAAATTGGTGACAGAGTAGCCATTATAGTAATCTGCAGCCATTCCTCTCAGGTGGCCAATTTTATTTTGATCAAATTTGACACCAGGAGAGAGAGAGAGTGCTATGTCATACAGGTTCGTAGATTACTGACAAGATACAGTAGATGGTATAGTGAAGTCCCAGAACTTCTTGGTCACTGGTGTTTATATTGAGAGGCATTATGTAGTCAGTTCACAACCAAATTATTTTTATGGTGACTTCCTCTACTTGTCTTTGTGATCTGTGTCAATAATGCTGATCTGTGTCAATAATGCTGCATTCATATTGTGATAGTACTGTATGTTACATGAACTTTTTCACATTACTCACAGAGCTGCATGTGTATATATGTACATGATGTGTTACCCATAGTCTATGACAGCTTGTCCTATATAGTTTCATAGGGCTGTATAAAACTGTTGTCCATGCAGCTAATGTGACCAAATTTTCATGTTACACAGACTTATCTTTATTTAGCTTGGCTATCAGCGCCGCCACACCACACTCACCTTATCAAATATACATGTGGTTGTCCGTCATCATGTTGCATTGATCATGCAGTGACGTCTGTCAACTTTTTGCATTAAAAGTTTCTTCTTGAAAACCACAAGTGCAGTTACTTTAGTTTTTGGTATATCTTTATTTAGCTCAGCTAGCAGCGGTGCCACACAACACTTAGTCTCGTTTTACCAGACCTTGTCGCTTCGCCACTGCAAAATGAGCCGCTGGCGGTAGGACATGGCGAGTCGCGGAGCGACGAGCGTCGAGTCGCGAAGCGACGAGGGTCTGGTGACTACCACTGCATTCCACTATGATGACGCATCAGGACAGGCGGAGAACCAAATTTAAATATAACCCTTGACCTACTTGAATATTCATTCCGAAAAACCAAGACAAATGCATGTGTTTTCAATATGCGATAGTCAACATCGAGCTCGTCGCAAATGTCCGGGGCAAATATACTGCTGATGTGCAGCTTGAATAAGCTCTTTCTATGATTGGTCCATTTTTACTATTCACAGCCACTTAGGGAGTCTATTTGTATTGTTTTCATTATATTGGTCAGATTCAGCTACCCAATTGGGTCAGATCTTATTCAGTGCTGCACATTAGCCCTCGTTTGGGGAATCCGAGGGAATCCTTTTATGTATGTCATATCATTGCGTGGTCACTTGTGACGAGCTTATTGACGTTGTCAGTCACAGAAGTTCCTCATAGTTGTTGGTAGATATTTTTACAAGCCCCTCCTTCTATTGAATATGCATGAAAGTTTGCCTGTTGTCGCGGGTTGTCGATTGAGCCATGTGATTGGTGGGTATAAATATCTTGGAATGCGGAAGTCAGTAGTCTCCAGACCCCGTCGCCCAGCCAGTGGAAAAATCACTTCATGTTCCTACCGCCAGCGGCGCACTTTGCACGGGCGAAGCGACGAGGTCTGGAAGCGAGACTACACAACACTCACCTTATCAAATATACGTGTGGTTGCCCGTCAGCATCTTGCATTGTTTGTGTGGTGACTTAATTGTGTCAAGTTTTTGCATTAAAAGTTTCTTCTTGAAAACCACCAGTCCAGTTACTTTTGTTTTTGGTATACAGCTACATGTACATGTACATCATGTAGGCCCCTAGGGTTGACTGAAATCAGGCTGTCCAAATTGTGGTGAATTACACAATTGAAAGTGTATTTTTAAGGCCATTCTTGCCAGTTTTCATATAAATCTTCTTCTAAACCATTGGTGATAAGTGATAAGCTTAATTTATATCGTGAATGTTGAAGAGCAATCACCCTATGACGACATTATTTAGTGTATTAGCCAATTGCCTGGCAGAACCATGGAAGCCATTTTAGATGCAATCAACATGAGATTTCGTGCAGAACTTGGCTTTGATGACTTCCCATGGAAGTCAAGAGTAGACTTGCTAGGATGATGTCTGCTGTTGCTGCAGTAGTGATTGGAAACGCCCTGAATATGACCTGCATTCAAAACCTGATGATGTTCCTCATCTTATCATTCTCCAATGTCACTGTATGCTCATCAATCAGATCTTTGCTTATAAATCACCCCTAAGCAAACTCCTACATTTAGGTTCTAAAGTTGCAGAATTGTAAATTTTCCGAATTCAAAACTTTAACAAAATTTTTTTGATAAAATTATACTAGCTGCACTTCAAAGCTGACAAGGCCAACTGTATAGTCATACCAGAAACCCAGCAATGTACTAGAATGGGTTGAGCATTAAAACACACTTTGGACTAGAACTGGTATGGGTATAGTGAACTATCAGATAATATGCTGCTCTATCTACTGGTTTCTGAAAATGGTTGTCCTCTCAGACTACCAAGAAAAAAGTTAGTTTCAAGCCCTGTCTTCCCATGCAATTGGATGACACACTGTTTGACTAATCTGTATCAAAGAAAACAGCAATTTTCCCTAGCCATGTCAATTCTCTTTGAATTTAATTTTGGGCTACTATGCAGTGATTCTATTAGTATTACTGTTGTTTACACTAAAAATTACATGTAACATCAGAGCTGTATAGGCTGTTATGCAGTGTTAATCTTCCATGAAAAGTTTTGTCAATTTAATCGGTTTGTTTTGAGATAAAAGCTGATGAAACACTTGCATCATTATATCTTTCTCTTTTAATCACAATATTTTAGAATTATGTTTTCTTGAAATTTATAGTTTTTAGCTCATATTTGTTTCATCTTAATATGACTTTATATATATCATGTCACATAAATTCTGGTATATCAGTAAAAGTTACAAAGCTCAATAATAAAACCAAAGCAACACAAAAATGAGCAGATGAGCAGCTGTTTTACTGTATACATGCAATAAATTTATACTTCCCTTAACTTCTGAAAATAGCATTTGTATTGAAATGTTCTTTGAACAGTGTATTGACTGTGACAACAATTTGTAATAATTTATTATCGCTAGTGATCTTTCTTACAGTAAAATGTATAATCAAGAAAATTAGATTTTTGTCAGTTTTTTAATCTTTTTAAATACCCTTTGACATTAGTCACAAATTAGTAACAAATTACTGATGTAAGTTACAAACATGACACTTTTTTGATAATAATTGTTATATTTTACTAACAGGCAACAGTATTTATTAAACATGGTCCTGGCATGTAACCCAACAAGCGGTCCACAAACCTGTATCTGCAGAAGAGGAAGTTAATGGAATTTGATAAAAAAACCTAGAAATAAGCATAGTGAGACATCTACTTTAGAAAACATGGCACTGAATGGCGACAGTTTGGAAGTGAAAAGGGGAATGTTAGAGTGCAAGGATGGCGGTGGAGATATACTGGTGAGTACATACCATTTGAGTCCTTTACTAGAATAACCAGAAGGACAACACAATGACCAGCTTATGAGAGACTTTGATCAATTTATGTCATCTACACAAAAAAGCTTTTCCTTGCGTCAGTTTATCAATTAGTTTTGGATCTCTGCAACATGTGTCAAAATTCCAATTCCATAATCCAGAAAGTGAAACCCAAGAATAAAATCTAGTCTTACAAGACTGCAAGGCTGTGTGTCCTCATTTCATTAACACAGTGAACATTGTTTACTTATCTGCAAAATATAAAATACAGGAAGTATGGTCTATTTGGTCAAAGTATGGAGAGGTTAAGCTATGACCTTTCCATTACTTTATGATAGAATCATTACATATAGACATTGTTCAATGTGATGGCTATTTTAATATTCTGATTATGTAAACTAGAAGGTTCAAGAGTATTGTGTTCAAGAAACACCACTGATGTTCTTTATCACATTTCCTTACAGTTCAAAGCAGAACTAACGCACCAAAAGGCTCGCCTCGGGCTCGCCTCAGGCGAGCCTGAGGCGCGCCTTGGGCGCGCCTCGGGGGTGCCTCAGGCGAGCCTGAGAAGCGGTTTCCGTTTAGAGACCTGCTGCACTCGTATGCAAATTTATTCACATGCATGACAAAGGGCAGCAATATTGACAATCAGTACTTGAACAATAGATCCGTCAAAACGATCTCGCTAACCTTTACATACAATGTTGCAACTGTCAGAAACTATTGCTAAAACCATCTGGAAGGAAAATTGCTACACTTGATAGGATTTATATTCATCTGGTGCATATCAGGCTGCTATTGCACCCTACGTTATTTTACTATTTATTTACCCTTCTAGGATTCGTGATTAATAAAGATGTTTCCGTTATGAACTTCTTGCCTTGCTGTTATTTAGGATACGTATTTACTAACAAATATTCCCGTTTTGTACTTACAACTGCCGAAAACCATTCATTTATGCTTGTTTCTGATTATGTTTCTGATGTTTCACATGATATGTATGTGTTTCACTACCCAATCAACGTCCTTCTCTACTTTCAAAACTCCCCGTTTCGAAGAAATTACGGCCAAGATACAAAATAGTTCGTCCATTTCTAAAATGTTGTACATTTGTCAGAACTGTTTCCGCTCCAAAAGTCACATATATTGCGGCCAAAAATTATGTCTTTTGCCAGTGTGTTTCACGTCTGTCCATCTATACTTAATGATGTCAGACATTCAAAGCTGTTCCCCATTTCAACTTATATTACGACAGAAAGCCAAAAAGTTACGTCCGCTTCTGCACGGTCCCTCCACAAAAGGGACCGTGGCTTCATGTTACATGTGGGTCGATACCCCTCCACAAATTCCAACATTCAAAATTGTTCCCGATCCGAATGAAATTGGCGCAAAAAACTCAAAAAGCTTTCAAAATTCCTGTGTTCGTTTCTGATTGTATTCTGGGCATTTGAGTTGAT
This sequence comes from Ptychodera flava, assembly GCF_041260155.1. Lineage (NCBI taxonomy): Eukaryota > Metazoa > Hemichordata > Enteropneusta > Ptychoderidae > Ptychodera > Ptychodera flava. The sequence goes on along the minus strand of NC_091942.1, from coordinate 741,529 downwards.
ACCTGATAAAGTTTGATATTCATAAAGTGTTCCCGCTCCAAAGTAACTGGAGACGGAAAAAAACGTCTTTTTCTAATGGTAGTTTACATGTAATTCAAACCCCGTGATAGAAAGGGCCCGTAGTCAAACTTGGTTATGCTTATTCCTGAAGTCCGTGGTATTATATATGAACCATTCTCCAACTTTGAAAGTTATTACACTGTATGAAGATTACGTCAAAGTACGTCACCACAGATTTCTCACGTCGTTATGTTTTGAAAATTGTTGCGATATCTTACAATTATCCAGCTCAGAATTGTTCTCGCCCCACATGTATTGCGGCCCAAAACTGGCGTTACGTCTTTTACCAGTAGGCCTATTGTTTAACATAACTGTCCGTACCCAATGAAAGTCCAACTTTCAAATTTACTGTCCCCAGCATGCCAAATTATTACAACCGATAACCAAAAACGTAAGTCCGCTTCTGTCAATATTTTACATGTGAGTCGATATCCCACATTCAAAATTCTTACCGCTCCGAATAGCAATTGAGGCTGAACATAAAAAAACCTCCGTCTTTTTCTAGTAACGTAATGATTCCCACATGGAACTAACTGGGCAAAAAAAACCAAAAAAAAAAACAGGCATCTTTTTCTGAAAAACTCAGTGAAGTCTGAAGCATCAGAACTTTATGAATTTCACGCGACTGATCAATCTTGTGATTAGCAGCGACATGATGTAAGAGGTCATAGGTGACATATTGCAAATCATTCCACTTTCAATTGTGCAACAGCCAAAGTCTGCCTACGTGGAATCATGCTCCATTTTCTCGGAAAACGGCCAGTTTCCATAGTAACAATGCAAATTGCAGACTTGACCGTCGAGAATAACTCAGAGCTGCGGAGCTGGACGGTCGTCTGAATCTTTCGTGTACAAAATGACGGAGGCACTGCTGAAGTTTCTTGTTATACGTTGAATAATAGAACACGGACTAAAATGCTCACTGGAGAATGCAGAAGTTTTTGTTACTCTCCGGCCCTCTTTTGCACTGGCGATGACAAAATTACGCCGAGTCAATAGACCGAGTAGTGTATTCGATGTCATCTGGTGTAATAAAACTTGGAACATCAAAGTCCCATACATAGGGAAACCGCTGGGAATATCCATATATCGCCGAGTGATCAGCGGACAGCAGTATTGCTCTGTCCATGATCATCTTTTAGTTCATTTATCAAAACCGCCGGGTGTCTCATAAAGCATATGCCCTTCAACATTTTGCATGACCGATGGTAATAACCCAAATAAAGGATTGGCTTTTTATGAATAAAGTTATATTGCTTTTACCTATGTGTATCACCAAGTGTTTGTTGAATTGCTCAGTAAATTTCATTGCTTTCCTATTTTCCTGGAGTTTTGATGACCGTTTTGCACGAATGACTAACTAGCACTTTTTCCAACTTGAACCCGCCCAGAAGCAACTCGCCGGATCGCCCTGTTCCCTCTAGGCCGAAACCAACTCGCCCGTTGTTTGAGATGTACACGTACGTACCGCGTACATTGCGTTGTACATTTTATATGCACACTCCATCGTCGATTTAGTCTGTACATATCGATTAATTGTTGGTAGAATCGAGACTGCCTATGATGTTATCAATTGGAACAAGAAATATTTCGATTGATTAACTAACACAACCGAAATTTTGAGCACTTTCTTCAACTTTAAAATCTAAGTCACTGCCTTTCCTTGACAATGCCGTTTTCGTTTGAGCTGTCCCCGTTGTCTATGAACGCCCAAGTTTGCCACGGCTGTACTGACTGAGAGATGGCTATGTTATCTTCAGCTATTTTTCAACACCAGTGATGCCATGCTGTTTTTCTTGCCAGGTTTTCTCATTTCCCATAAATTTTTGGTGATGGCTATTTGAAAATAATAATTTTGCGTCTGCTGATCGTGGCAATTTGATGTGGCTCTCAGAAATTGAAGTCCAGAAACGTCACTGGCTTCGATCCGGAGACCAACCAGAAATACATCGTCAAACTTTATACAAAAGGTCAAACCAAGTGTACGTGCTCGATCGGATGCGTTGAATGCAAAAAACAAACTATGTCATTAATTAGCGATTAAAAGCTGCTGCAGTTCAGCATTCTATCCAATTGATCTTATGCTTGAAATATTTTAATTTAGACCGTCTTTTACGTCGTAGGTTTCTCGAGAAAAATCTACAATGTGCCCACTTCAGTTGGAAAGCCCCAGATGAATAATGGTATCATCTGTGTGACGCGCGCTAATAAATGTAGCTGAAGTAGCCAAGACTTGGACACGGCGTACAAGGCGACATTTTCTTTGTCTCTGAGGAGAGACTTTTAGAATTATAGGCAAGAAAAAAGGTCTGGCTTTATCTACGGTTTACTATATTCTTACAAAAATACAGGAACACCGGCCTTGCATGTGTTTGAAAATCGATTTCGGGACGTCCCTGAACGAAAGCTCGCCCGGACGTAGTAACCAAAAGCCGTTGACGACTGCTGGCAGCTACAGCTAGTAGGCCCCTACTACAGGTTAGGTCGGCCAACGGTTTGAACAACGTGATTTGTGACATTGATTCCCCGCCAGCAGCAACAACCATTTATGCCGTATTTCAACTTAATAATGAGCTAATACACTGAAACTGTCGGAAAACCGAAACCTTGTGTGCATTCTCCGTACAGAATTTTGTTACACATGTTGGATATTAAAAAGAACATCGAGGCAACTATTTTAGAAACAAGGTCTGGTTTCGCCGCCCGACCCAAATACCCAAGCAAAACTTCGAGCTACGTACTGTATTGCAGCTATCTAAGAATATGCATCTACTGTAATTTCGTCGGCTAATTAGAAATTTAGTGACTTTGAATTTCATTCAACTTTCAAGGAAACACTGCAGCACTGTCGGTTAGATCGGAAATATTGCTGAAGTAACTGCTCGAGTTCAGATGACACCGTGCGAAAGATGTAAGCTTAAATTGTGGAAAAGGTTCATATACAACAACTAGAAATGAGAAGCACATTGTAAACCTCGACGTAAGTTGATAACTGTATACTTAAATAACAGTTAAAACGTTTTTTGTGGGAAATTGGAAATGACGGCATTAATTATGACTACGTCTGTACGTGACGGGCGTCTGTCACAGTACCTACCGTTTTCTCTCCTGCACATTTTCTTCAATTTTGAAAATCTGTCAAAGCGGGTTGCTTCAACCGTGACAGGTTACCTGGTCAATGAAATTTTCCTCAGCAATGCAACAAGACTACACATGGGCAAAAGCAATGTAACTTTATTCATAGAAAGTACATGTATATCCTTTATTGAATAGTTACTATCGCGACGTTCATGCAAAATGAATGGCCTCTGCTAGTGGTGGTGTTTTGTCTCTGACTGCGCACACCAGTTTTTTTTTTATAAACAAACTGCACAATGATCTGATGCACTCTGCGATACTACGTCGGCTAATCACTTGGCAATATTTTATAGGGATATTCAAAACGGTGGGGACAGTCCGACTTCGGTGTTCAAGACTTGAAGTAACATATTGTTGCAACGATTCGCGACTTTCTTTACTGTGAACTTCACCGATAACGGCATTGACGTTTCTTAAAAAACTTTAATCGTCATCCCAATAATCCGATGTTGTATTTGGGCAATCATTTGTATATCGGCCTATAAACTACGCAAGTCGCTCAGGAAGTCACTGACAAATAATTCATTCCTTGCCCTTTGAACCCAATTCAGATCCATATAAGGACTAAATAGGACATCATCTACATCATGCGATGTGTGTAGCCTGGCATGCAGCGGAAATTTGCATATGACTAGAGCGACCTTTCGATGAAAGCGGGTCAACAACTATATCGTGAATACGTAATTAGGTCTGGTTCGCTGGAAGGGAAAGAGACATTTTTTCCTCAACCACGTGCCTCAACACACGATGTGTTTTTTGTGACAGGTTATGTGCCACCACATGACAGAAATGGCAGACTTCGGTGTTTTTTGAGGGTAATTGCGGGAAAATAAAGACTTGTGTTTATCGTTTGAAAGTAGTTTGAAGTTGAAACAGCGATTCAAATGGGTCGCCCCGTGTGGAGGGACCGTGCGCCGGAGCGTCGCGTTGACTGAACTGCACCGGCCACTCTGAGTGAAAGCTCGATCAATATCGTGAGTCTGTGGTTGAGGTTTTCTCTGTCAAAAACACTCAAGATGAGGAATTTTAAAAGGATTTTCACCAAATCTTAATTTAATATGTTATTTTGGAGCGATCAATGAATGTTTATGTGAGGTAAACTTTGATACCGCGGCATGCTCCCTTGCCAACATAGAGACAGCCATGGCAGCCGGTCACGGGATTCTTGACAAAAATATACAACTTCAACACACTGCAACACGTTTCAACGGTCAATCCAAGTTCCGAACTGTTGACCTCGCGTCATATTCCTACGTCTATGACTCATTATTTTGTCTAAATAAACCAGGAGCTTGAAATGATGGGGATTGAAAATGAGACACATTGATACGATGGTTGGAAAATGAAAGAGGGTTCAAGAGAGACTCGTTTGTGGGCGTCAGGAAATGAAAGAAAGTGCCAGAAAGATTTTGACAAGGTCTGCTTTACTTGAAAAATTACACCATTGCCAAACTTGCCATTTCGAATATACAACTGGTGGGTCGTGTAAAAATGAACACAACCACGCTGAATACGGCGTGGCCTGTCATACCGCACTACTTCAACACAATGTCAATGGTCGTCACAAAAAAACGGTGTCGCTTCTGGTTTCAACATGCCGAAGAACACGATGTTTTACTGTTGAACTGAAATAAATGTATTTCATTACTTGTACAAAAACTAAAGTAGTCGGTGTTTTTAGAATAACGCGTTCTCTTATCCTCCACGGATTTGCAATCAAATCATTGTTTGAGCCAATTTAAATGTCGGCGATGCATTTGACAAATCATTTACGTGAGCCACACATCAAATTTTCCTTCATCTTGTCGCTCCAGACAAGAAAAGGAAGTCTGGCCACAGTCAGTGATCGTAGTCTGGCTCATAGAAATTTACGGCGAACGATGCTAAATAAATTGGAGGGCAATTATTACCAATTCGTTTTTGTGACCTCGTAAAACGATCGATGGCGATCACTGTAAACAAGACACATGCTAAGTTTACGTTGTTTGCTACAAAGTTGTACAGAGATTTGACCCTTCAACAAAGTGGGTCACAAGCTTTCCTTTATGTGAAGGTGTGTAGATTTATATGCTTGAACTGCAAGTGCAACAAATTGTTGGCCTGACTACAGTCCAGAAATTACGTCTGAAAAGTTAGGTCGACTTTTGTCTTACTCGTCCTCAGTGTAAACACAGTGTGGCTGGGACAGTTATCGCTGCATAATTTACTTGTCAACATAATGAGGATTTCCAGTTGCAGATAATGAGCTATTGAGGGCAAACCTGTGTGGTCTGAGACGCGCCTGAGGCGAGCCTCAGGCGCGCCCAAGGCGCGCCTGAGGCGAGCCCGGATGGTGCGTTAGTTCTGCTTTGAACTGTATCTACATTTTGCATTGACAGTAGGTGAATTGTTTGACAATTATTTTCAACATTTTGTATAAGGAAACCAGTAAGTTTCTGCTTCTTCTTACTCTCCTCCCAAAACATATCTTGAAGTACAAAGCACCAGTGCTAGCCTTTCAGACACAATGCATGATGTACAAAATTCAATTTTACAGTTTACAGATTAAGTTTAGACGTGGACTCTCAGGTGTCAACAATAATATTTGACATGACACTGGTAAGGTTGTGTTGAATAATTGAACACAAGGCATTTGAATATGATTTTAGGTGTAGAACAAGGTACAATTTGAAAAAAGGAGCAAAAGTAATAGAATGTACATGAAAAGTGACAGTTTGCCGAGTTTCCTGTGGGTTTTAAAAAATCTTAGTAAATTTACGAATCCCAGTTTTAAATTATTAGTATATTTGATAAAATATTAGTAAATGCTATTCTGGTGGTTTACCAGTCTTTGGGCAGTGTCAATGAGCTTCTCCAAGACAGTGCAAAAACTGAATGTGCTACTACTGGACATACTAATACATGTAAATTTTGAGCCAATAATTCTCCTTTCGTTCAGTGAACACTACACTGCAAATGCCTTCATGAAGTCAAATTTATCAATATTCCTCAGAGATGGTGCCTCTATTGCAATTGTCATAATGGAACTAACTGTGCTAACTTTCAGACAAGCCCTGGATTTTGTTTTTATTCTGTTGTACCTGGAAAAGCCCCTTTCACAAGCAGCAGTGTTTGTTGGCAATATCAGACCAATTTTGACTAATGTACACAGCTTTGGATATATTTCATCAACTTTCTGATCCAAAAGTATGCCCCATGCATCTTGAAGTGAAACCCCCCTGTAATTTTCACACAGAATTTCTTTGACAATATTCCACTCATGTTTTAGTCTTTCAGAATTCACAATTGGGTCACTGTGCTCACCCTTCAGCAGGGTTCTCCCCAGTGTTCCAAGAGTACTAGACGGCTCATTAACATTCATGAGCATTAATATTCATGAAAAACTGTAACATTTTATATGCTAGTATGTTTACTTTCTTAGGGCTTGATGTACAAATAATAACAGCCATTTCCACTGTGCCTTCAAGGTATTTTTTTCAGTTTTAACTGAACAATACAGAAAGAAAAAAATCTTTAAGTAGTTATAAAGGAATGTTTTGAAGCTTCTGAAAAATAATGTACCATTTTGTCATCATTTTCCTGTGCTTATATCATCCCTTACTACTTTGAAGTTTGGATTATCATTGCACTATACCAGTATCCTATATTTTTCAAATTACCTAGGTGGTCTTGTTAATGCACATGCGCAAACTCTGTAGAGTTTAAACCAACAACTTAAGGGGTTGACTAATCGGCTATGCATGCTGTTCAAAGTTTCTCGATGTCAAATTCTCTTCAATCGCTTCTTGATAGTCATTGTAGAATGAGAAAATTCACAAACACAGAGGCTTGTTGTCACGGACAAGCAACTTTTGGCCTATTGACCTGAAAAATAAGTGAGTGTTCATTGAAAATTCAAAGACTGAATCCGTTGACACCAAAGTTTGCTCATGACTTTCATTGCAGGCAATCTTTAGCTTTCCACAATGCCATCCCGCCACTCACTGAGTCTGAACTTAACATTGAACAGTTGAAGAGTAGGTTTTAGTAAAAGTCTCATTTTTTGTGCTGATTTTCGCCACTGTACTTTCTTTTTATAGTGTTATAAACTTTCATGATACAAAGCAAAAACCTTCAGTTTGTCTCCTTTCGATCGTACAGAGATTGTATGACAGGAAAACCTTGTCTAGTTCATCGGGCAATGAATAGCTTTGTGATGAACGTACGCTCAACCAGCTAAAATAGCTTTATCAACACTTCAAAGGGATTTATTACCTTTTTATTTACATGACAATCCGACTAGAGAAAAAGTCGTATCTTTACTTTCAACGGAGAATCCTAACATTATATTTTAGAGTACAGGGGAGTAGATATAGGTGGCATTTGGGCGGTACAAAGACGTATGCTTGTCTCAGCCAAAAAACGTGGCTGTGCATTGACAGCGAAATTGGCATGTCTCAGATGATATGATTGGCTGATAATGTGAATAGTCCACATTCACGACCAGACAAAATATTCGTTATAAAGACTCTTATTTTGAATGATGTCATTCTCACATTCAGGAAGTCTCAATCGCGAATCGCCTCCTTTGAGAACATCGCTGTACGTTATGACACGATGCCCCGTATGTCCTAAGCCTGTATTTTTTCTCGTAAAAATACGAATGCGGTGTGAAAATATTTCGTAAACGGCAGATTTTTTTCTCAATTTACTAATTTGCGAGCGGCAGCGGAAGCCCAGGTTTGTGGATCTTGAGATACACATTTCATTACTTACAAAGATGGCTTCTGATGGGACATAACTATAAAATATGATATTTCAAACGTTATACAATCAGTATAATTTGTTCAGGATAATTTGTTTTCCTGCTGTATGTACTTTTACATAAATGTTGCTCATTGACCCTTGGTTTGACTTCTTGAATATGAACCAAAAAAGTGATCAATGTAAACTATCCTCAAAGAGGGTATGAGTAAAACTTTCTCCTAATCCTACCAGACAGTATCACTTGCCCGTCTGCTTAGTCAGTAAAAAGCAGTATTGAGCCAAATCTGTATATATTTTCACCTACATGGCCTGGTTTGTTACAACAAGTATGGTCAGTAAAAATTCAAATTTATAGTATTAGGTATATTCAAGGGCTTTCATATATTCAAGTTCTTGTTAAAATAAAATAATTTGGACCAGTTACGCCACTCTTGTTTTAATCAATGTGACCTGCTGATGGCATATGAATTTTGCAGGATAAGGATCAAAGCTTTCAGTTTTATGATGTATTTACATTAAAATGCTACCATACCGGTATATAAAACCAGATATTAACTGAAAATGCTCCTAGTTTCATTGTATATTGCAGTTGTGTGCAAATTTTAACCTTTGCCACATGTTTGCAACTTCATTGAAAGTGTTATGATCAACATGATGAACAATATTCACCACAGATCAATTCTAAAGGTCAATAAGTATTCAAATATGTAATAAGCTGAAATAACAATAATTAATTCAGTGTTTCTGTTAACATAAAATCCTGCGTATTTTACGCAAAATTGTTCTGAAATACGCAAAAAAAAAAAATGACTGCGTAAACTAATACGCATTGAGAAATACTGCCAGCCATGAAACGGACGTACTTGGCCCGCACTACATGGCCTGAACATACTTCAATTCAGGACAAAAATAGAACATATGCACCTGCTTGCAAGTGACATTTATCATGATATTGCAACATTTATACTCGGATCATAACTCTTGAAGGCCCCAGGTTATTGTTTTTAGCTCATATTTGGTACTTATGTAAATACCAAAAAGAGCTTATATGGTGAGTCGATGGCGTCTGTATGTCTGTATGTATGTGGGTATGTCTTTGTTAATAGAGCATGCGCATTAAAGGAAAATCCCCCAAAGTTCTACAGAAAAGACTGCCTAACTCACTTCAGATACCGATTCCTACCGTACGCATTTTTGATACATTTTACGCAAATAAAAACCCAGTTGCGTAAAATCGTACGCAAGTTTTGAAATTGTAACGGAAACGCTGTTAATTTCTTTGAGTACTGTCATTGTATCACCACTTACAGAGAACACTACATTAACCCGTCAAGCCATTTAGCAAAATGCCTAGTGAGACAGGGAGTCATTTGGCCAGATAACAAATAAATTGGCAATCAACTTCACTGGTTGGGTACAACACACTAAAATCAGTGGGTAATCTCAATCGTTGTCACTTGTGAATTATTCTTCTTTAGATTCAGTTTATTTTCTAAGATACACCATTAGAGAAATGGTTTCTACCACTGTTCGATATTTACGCAGCCTGTAGTATCAGTATCAATTTTATGGCCAGAGTTGGGCTTCTTGCTGACTTTTGTATTACAATTGCTGTACCAGACCACTGAAGTTGACCGCCAATTTACTTGTTATCTGGCCAAATGACTCTCTGTTTTACAAGGCATTTTGCTAAATGGCTTGACGGGTTAATGTGGCTTTTCTGTAATATAGCACTTGTAATTGCCTTTGGTCAAGTCCTTCAAGCTATATACTAGTATGCCAAACTGTGAGAGCTCATTAGATATGCAAATTATAAATTAGCTGACATGAAAATGTGAAATGACTTTCAATATTTTTATAACCTGGTATAATCATTGATGTACATAGCATGTTTTGCCAACTTTGATCAAGTTAATCCCAGTATATATCTCTAATTAGGCAAGTTCATTAATTATGCAAATTAGCAATTATCTTTCTTGTCAACCCTTAATATCTTTCATGGCTGACACATTTTGATGTGATCAACATCTGTAGAAACTCATCAGATTGTGTTCAGTCATTCTCAATATATATCCGTTTTTTCTAAAATCATTAATTATGCAAATGAGCAAAAAGGAACCAAGCCACACCCACCAAAAACTAATCAGTTCTTGCCATTTGCAGTGTACCAGATTTGATTCTGATCTGATGAGCCGTTTTTGAGATATCGAGCACACAGACAGACAGACACAGACAGACAGACAGACATCGCTGCGACATATGCTCAGGTGTGTGAACACTTGAGCAAATTACCATTATATATATTTGATTGTACTTTTATATAAAATTTCAGGAGATAGCAGTACATAAGTTATTTGTAAGAGGTCTTATTAAATATAGAATCATAAAACATTGAAGATGTCCCATTGTAATGTGTTCTACAAAAATCATGCCAACTGAAAAAAAATTATTGCATTTATATGTACTCTTTGTACAAATATTGAGGTCACCAACACAGGTCAAGTAATAAATTACTTCTAGGAGCATTGTTAGTTTGAGACAAATAGCTGATATAATTCTGTGACAGTAAGATCTTTCCGGAAAATTGTGGCACTGTGGAGTGCATCTGTGCAGATGTAATATTGCATCAGAACTCCAAGCTTACAGCAAGATATCTGGAAACTTATACACTTATCAATGTTTTTCATGGGGTGGGGGGTGGGGATGGCATTTCGTGTCCCAGCAGTGGGGAATTTGATCGCTACAGAACGGTATACGAGGGAGATTTGACAATGTCACAAAATAGGGAGTTTTGTTTTGCGACATTTTACACTGTGTTTGCAATGTTCCATTCAGTTCAGTGTTGACATGCAGATTCTAGCACCATTGGAATGGAATGATTTTGATGCAACAATGTGATACAATATTACAATTACTGGTGTGTCTAGTGAGTGTTCTCCAGGTGATTTAGCATAACAGTGTTGGACCTGACAATGATGACAACACCTTATTCACTTGTTCCTAGTTCCACAACCACTTCAGAATTTACATGTACACAAATGTCGGGACAAATATACATAGTACAGCCTTTCAATCTCACGTTTTCAAGTTGACTCCATTTTCTTGGCTTTGATTTTCATTTGTAGCATTCAAAACATAAATGATTCATTGAATAGTAATTCTGCCGCAGCAAGATTTCATAGGAAGAATAATCATGACAAACGCTGATCATACTGCTTTCGAGATTGAGCATGGAGAAATTGCTGATGACATGAATGGCACACGTCGCCACTCAAGGAAATGAATGTATAATTTCTGATCGAACAGTTTTATGTAAGCAATTACTAGGTCTCATGGCCCTTTGAAAGCTTAAAATAATTAAAATGACTCTTAAAGTTGGACAGACACCAATGGTACTGTAAAACCCTAAAAGACATAGTATCTTTGCGACATTTGGGCCTCCAGTACAGGATGACAGTGAATTTTTCACGTCTGTCATAAAATGGTATCTGTCAAAACAATTTGCAGCCGTTCTCTCGAACACAGACTCCAAGAGTATACAGGATGGATCATGCATGTCAATGTTACTATTATGATAAGTTCGCTTTGTTGTATGAAATGTAAACTTGTTATTATGTTGATATATCGCGGTAACAATTGGCCTTGTGAACTTTGGTTGAACTTGAAGACCAATGAGTATTCAGGATGTTTAGCGGGCCACAAACATCAACTTGACTGTTGACTGCTGGTAGCATGATTGGGCTGGCCTGTAAAATCTAGTCTTTTTACATCAGGCAAAATTCAAAACCATGGAGGTAAAAAAAGATCTCCATATTTAAAACCAAACATGTTTATCGACAGCACTGTTGTCTTAGTAGGTTTTCAATGTCAATTTATCTAATGAGCATATTGTACACTATTTTGAAAAGAATTACATGAAAAAATGCATTAAAAAGTTTCTATACTTGTCCTTTTAAAAGTATAACTTCATCTATTTGTTCATGAATACAACATATGCCACATTTAAGCATATTTATTGTTTGAAAAATGTTGAAAGTTAGCCAATATGCTACAAAAAGTTTGTGGGAGGACACTGCTTGTCCTATTCTATACATGGTATCAAAATACATGCTGGGTATTTTCTCCCCTCTCTATATATTGCAATAAAAAAGACAGTCTTTAATGTTTTCATAATAAATCTTATTCACGCACTCCCCTTACTGCTTTCAAAGGAGCTTTTCAGTCACCCTCTCACCACTCACACGGCTAATTTCAGGAGAGCTATTTTTAGCTTGCCAGCCATTTTCAAATCACATGCCCTGGTGTATGTGTACAATTTTACATAGTCATGAAGAGAACACCATCCTCTATAGAAAGTGCAAGTTTTAATATGTGTTGAGAAACATTTTCTGGCTTTCATCATCGACATGTAGCTTGTGCATGAGCCTCTATTTCCCCAACCCAAGAGTGGGGGATTTGACGTGGCTAGAAAAAAAAATCAAATTCCCCTGTTTATAGTCCTGTACTAACCCTCCACTCCGATGGAAAACATTGATAGGTGCATTAGCAAATAGAATCTTATATCTGCTTACATGAGACTTAAGATTAATCATTCAACATCTGCTAGCATACTTCATAATACCAAATGTATTTGTGAACTTTTTAACCCCTCGATTTCTTGCAAACAGGTCCTAACTCATAATTGATAACACTTGAGTCTGGGTTAAACCATGGTGGTGAAAGGCTTAAATGATGGTGGTGAAAGAGTTAAATGATGGAATTTTGCTTCCTTTTCTCAGATACTAACCAATTCAAATCAAAAGATTGTACATATGAGTGAAGTGTGATTGTGGCAGTGTGTGTATTGCAAATGAAAGCACGCCATCTTTTTGATTCGTCACAATATCTTTTATTCATGAAATGGTACATGTATAAAGAAATTTCTGTCTGTAAACAATCATCTTTTTGCCCATGATGTGTCAGAGGTTTGCTCCATTTTGATGTTCTGATTCTTTACATAAAAAAATTAGGTACCGCTTATGTTTTGTCTTTAAACCATTGGTATCTTAAAAATTTATATGATATTATTTGGGCCATGACTAGCAATGCAAAGAAATATTGACACTTGCAGTAAATCTTTCAGAAAATGTAGTTCATTGAAAACACAAGAATGTTTAAATTTCATGTATTTTATTACATAACACAAATGGATTGTGTTCATAGACTATTCAGTTTCCAAAATTCAACATACCCCATGCTTATGTTCACTGAGGTTCTCCAAATCAACCCAGGCCTAGGACATGGACATTAATTATGTTACAGACCATATCGTGTGATTCATTTTGCCACACTTTAGAACATGTTCTCCCATAGTGTTTTAGATCCCTTGTAGTGTACAAACTTACAGTGTGATACACTGATATCTCACGCTTGTTTGGCCATGGAAGCAATACATTTCATAGTGATCAGAAGAAGAGAAGAAAGAAGATTGGAGTGATTCGATCATTCTCTCAAACTTTCCTTGTCAAGGTTCAGACCTGCAGTTAGTCCGTATAACATAGAAAAAGACTCCAAAGGACAAAGGAAGTCTTTCAGTTTACATGTGTACCGGTAATTATTACATATGTACTGCAGATTATTCTATTGTGCCCCACCACATAAAGTTGGTATTGAATCTCAGTAATGTGCATATGAGAAAAATAGTTCCTTTTCAAAATTCGGTTTTTGGCAGGATGAATTGCATATCATATTGACCACACAGTTGCTTCCTACACTTTATTAATTTTATCATAATAATACAAAATGTTAACAATAAACTCCTTGTCAAACAGTTAAAAACGTACTTACAGATTGAAGGAGAATGTCACAAGCCATCAAATAACTATGCAAATTAGTCACGTGCCCATTCAATAATTTTTCGGTATTTTCACGCTAAATTATGCAAATGAGTATCAAATTTGGCGGACTACTTTATACTTTCAAATTGGTAAAAATTGTCGTCTAAGTACTGTATATTGAAACCAGCTCGATGGAGGACCAGCGTTACGACTGGCAAAATTGCGAATATGTTGATCATTTCGAAAGTGAATTTTATTACGGAGACACAATGGAAACACCAAGGATAACACGACGGTAGAGTCCTTGACAGTGCCGTCTGGGACTGCACAGGGAGACGTGCCAGTGACAACACAGCTGACATGTCGAAAGGTGCACCGAAGAAAAACCAAAACTCGGTACATGTGAGTTTGGCTTCAAGAAAATGTTGAAAACATTGCCATGTGGAATCAAGTATTAAGCAGCTACCCCCTGTATTCTTGTTTTACATTGATGCTCAACCAGTGCTTCAATCTGCAGAAATCTTTTATCTTATACAATATTTTGACTATGTGTAACTTGTCTGATAAAGCTACAACAGATAAAATGCAAATTTAAAATTGAATGGAAAGTTCTTCAGTGTGCATGAAAAGAGTAAATATTAAAATGACAAAAGTTACGGTGTTTCAAAAAAACTAAAATTTATACAAAAAAGGAGGAAACTAGTGAAAAGCTACATTTAGATACATACATGTATGTAAACTGAAATGAAAGAAACATTAAATATGCAAACAAAGGTTAACAAAGCTATGAAAATAACCATGAAACTTTTAGTATCAATTTGAAATCAAAGGTGAATAGTACGTGTATGTTGAAGGGAAACACAACCCCATGTCAGTGTGAAAAAGTAATCACAGAGCTATCTGCTATATGTGGAAAAAGAAGAAAAGGAAAAACAAGAGAAGAATCAAATGCAGAAGGATGGGCGGGGGTAAGGAAGACATGGGTACATTGGCTAAGATGGTCAATTTTGTGAATTTACACCAGCGGGTGTGAAAATGTTCAGTTTATACAGTAAGGGTATTGCAGTTCCAGCCACCATCCATGTAAATGGTACTTATGAGATGAACGCTCAATCGCTACATACCAAATGTGTGCTGATAGTATTGAAGTGTAAAAATTACACCCAGTTTTGGTTGATATTACATAACATAGGTGTGTTTTTTTATCTTTGATGCATGTCAATAAGTGCTTCATAAATATGTTCCTTTTATGGCTCATTTGGTTTCAACAATATTACAATGTTAAGGTTAGTGACTTTAGCTGCGATAATTGTAGCCTGCAGGC
The DNA here is from genome assembly GCF_041260155.1 of Ptychodera flava. Taxonomy (NCBI): domain Eukaryota; kingdom Metazoa; phylum Hemichordata; class Enteropneusta; family Ptychoderidae; genus Ptychodera; species Ptychodera flava. The sequence goes on along the minus strand of NC_091942.1, from coordinate 726,445 downwards.
TTTCTGTGACTGGACATTGGTGTCACAAAGTGGAACAAAACCATCGCACTGTCAACAGGTGACAGTTATTGCAGCTGGTAATTTACATCATTGCCTACATATAAATATATGAGTGTGAGATCTGAGTGGGTGCCATTTTCCTTCCTCAGGTCAGGCAAACAGTCCCTGCAACAAAGGTCCCAAGTCTGTGTATTCAAGCAATAATGTTTTATAAATCCATGCCCATATAGGCGAGCGGCGAATCCACAAAAAGGGCCTTATTTTAGGAGTTTAATGTACCCACCTTACATACGGCCACATCATACGTCATTTGAAAGCTTATTATCTCTACTTTAAGAATATTGACGATGTGGAGCTGCCAATTAGGGCCATACCCCCTAATTTGCATAATTCACACGGGTACCCAATTTGCATAAGTGCGATATAAAATTAGAAAATTCACTGTTAACTACTGTAAACATACTTTTAAACTATCGAGTGATATATCAAATGAAAGGTACTTGCATGTAGAAAACAACTTTGATATCCAAAGACATAGTTAAATTGATTTCACTGAAATATTTTCATATTTATATTGAAAATAATATTTTCCTCTCTTGAATATCAATATTTTAAAAATTTTAACACATACAGCTACAACATACAGGTATATCATACATCATTTGAAAGCATATTATCTCTTCTTTATGAAAATGGACAATGTTGAACTGTCAAGTACGGCCATATCCCCTAATTTTCATAATATACAAGGGTATCGAATTTGCAGAAATGCAATATAAAATTACAATTTCATTGTTCAATACACTAAACATACTTTTAAACTATCGAGTGATATATAAAATGGAAGATGTTTGCATGTAGAATACGAAATAGATATCGAAAGAGATATTTAAATTGGTTTCACTGCAATATTTTCATATTTATATTGAAAATAATATATACCCCTTTTGAATAACTATAATATAAATATTTCATCACATACAGCCACATCATACAGCCACATCATACGTCATTTTAAAGCTTATTATCTCTTATTCAAGAAAACTGACAATGTTGAACTATCCAGTAAGGCCGCATCCCTAAATTTGCATAATTTACACCGGTAAGTAATTTGCATAAATGCAATATAAAATTAGAAAATTCATAAACTATTCTAAACATGCTTCTAAACTATCGAGTGATATATCAAATGAAAAGTATTTGCATGTAAAAAACAAAATTGACATCCAAAGAGATATACAAAGTGGTTTTACTGAAATATTTTCATATTTGTAGTGAAAAAAGTTATTTTCCCCTTTTGAATAACGGTATTTTAAAAATTTTAACAGCAGTATCAATGCAACCACATGCATTATGATGTGCAAAAAGTGCATAGAACACGGAGAACAAACAGCTGAAATGAGGTCTGGAAATGAATATTTTGTTTGTTTAATGTATGGTTCAAAACATATGAATAACTCTTTTTGTCTGCATTATTATCCGATACCGATGTATAGTTTTTATAGGTCAGAGTGTACCCATTCACAGCATATGAAAACCTTTTAAAGTTACTCAAGTATGCCAACACGTTCTTGTAATGTTGTAACCAAGGCAACAGCACTAATATATATATATATATATATATATATATATATATATATATATATATATATATATTATATATATATATATATATATATATATATATATATATATATATATATATATATATATATATATATATATATATATATATGTACGTACCAGGTACCTGATCATAACTGCTTGGGGAGCCAAGGCAGTTGACTGTATTGTTTTCAAATCCCCGAAACAGTCGCCTTGGTAAATAACTGATGAACACCTAGGAGATTTTGATGATGTTTTTTCTTTGCTGTATATTAATTGTTATAAACTAATCCTGCTGATGTCATATCTTCATCATTCATATGACACAATCATAGAGAACTCATAATGATCTATTGCTTGCACTTGCATGACGTTACTTTACACCATTGCTGTATTTATTTCCATCCGAGTGAATTTAAACTGTTTAACTACTTCTGACTATATATATATATATATATATATATATATATATATATATATATATATATATATATATATATATATATATATATATATATATATATATATATATATATATATATATATATATATTATTTATTTATTTATTTATTTATTCACATATGGTTAATGATTTGAATGCCGACAAATTTTCGTAAAGATGTGTAGGGAAAATATCACCAATTACTATTTAGTTCAAATATAAAGAAAGATCCCCACGAACGATACTATTGTAGTTGTTGAAAAGTAATTCTGTAGGCGAAACAATATGTGAGAGTAAGCTGTAGTCAAAGTTATGGCATGATTCATGATCCAAGTCATTCATGCCGATACAGTGTCATGCATTTCCAGTTCATCTAGTAATTCTACAAATTCATCATCCTTTTCTTAAACAGTTTTGTCATGTGTAAAAGGGTTGCCACAGATTAATTTGACAGCAGACACAACTGGTGACATATAATAAGAGAAAGCAAACTCCACACATCGTTCATGTCTTATACTTGTTTGAATTTTGTGAAATTGTGTAGGTTATGTTTGGCGGTTTTGTGTAAAGTGTTGATTTGCCGCGAGATGTACCCCTAATCTACGTATCCTGCCCTGAACCCGCACTGGAGTGGAAAGACTTCTGTGACACTGCGATCCTTTGATGCTACCTTTCGAGAATAGAGTTGTCTTCATCAGTCACTTAAAATTCATTTTCGGTTGGTGAAACGTGTGCACTATTTGACCACGTTTTTTTACTGAAGTTAAGTTTGTTCAAGTAAAGAAGCTAGAATGTCTACCATTTCGGTCTGGTTGTGTTTTTGGATGCTCAAGTGAATCAGAGATCGGGCTGTTGTAGGTTTTGTTTGGCATAGGTGAAGCGCTTATATTTCTGTTTCATATGTATGTGATTAGGCTACGTTCACAAATAATGGAGGTGAGGGGTGGAAGAATTCGGGGTGGAATCGAAATTTTGAGAGATAGTAGGGGAGCACTTGAAAGTTTTGATCTGCCTCTGGGGGACCTGAAAATGTTTCGGTTCCCTTTGTGATTCCAAGGTTTCGAAGGCAATTCAATGAAAATCGAATAACAATTAAATGTCATCCGATTGTTCTAAAGTTAGTAATAATCAAACAAGATCTAGAATTACTTTTACTTTTTATTTATACTTGATTACTTTCATCTCGAAAAAATCTTGCATTTTGTATCGTATTGTTGTGGCATAATTGTTCTAATGTATCGTAATGTTTCGCCTTTAACAAATCCTTGAATATTGCCGTTTGATTGCATGAACTGGAATCTGGTATCTGTTGGTTTTGTGTGTGTGTTCTTAAGTCGAGAATGTTAATTTGTTGCATCGATGACCTTCACAGATAATGAGGTCTAAAGATGTGATTTTTTGAGAAGAGCTTTCAAAAATTTCAGAGAAGGATGCATTTTTATGCTTGATATGAATTTATTAAGCTCGTGTTGGGTTCCAATGAAAATCATACATTGTCTCTGAATCTCAGTCAGAGCGATATTAATTTTGTGTGTTGCTAAATTATTCTTATTTTGTATATATTTTATTCTTATTTTGCATAATGCGGGCATTATTCGTATTTACTGCATAATTTTATGAATAAGTCAAGATATTCGCGATTTAAATAAAAATATTTAAGAAGAATATTTAAGATACGTGTTTTAAATTCAAAGTTCTATTCTATATGCCAATACCTTTCATTTGATATGTCACTCGATAGTTTTAAAGTAAGTGAAGAGTACATAACAATGGATTTTTATATTTTTATATCGGACATGCAAATTAGGTACCCGTGTGCATTATGCAAATTAAAGAATTACGGCTGTATTTTGCAGCTGCATATCGTCAATTTTCTTAAAGCAGGTAATAGGCTTTCAAGTGACGTATAATGTGGCTGTATGATGTAGTTTATGTGTTAAAATTATTTACATATCGTTATTCAAAAGGGGAAAATATATTTTTCTATATAATTATGAAAAACATTCAATAAAATCATTTTTCATATCTCTTCGGGTATCTATTTTGTATTCTACATGCAAATACCTTTCATTTGATATATCACTCGATTTTTTAAATTATGCATAGAGTAGTAAATAAATTCCTAATTTTATATCAAATTTCTGTGATTTGCGTACCCATGTGAATTATGCAAATTAGGAGCTATGACCGCACTTGACAGCTCGAAATTGTCAATTTTGTTGAAGTGCAGATAATAAGCTTTCAAATGACGTATGATGTGGCTGTATGATGTGGCTGTATGCATTAAAATTGTTAAAATATTGTTATTCAAAAATGGAAAATATTTTTTCAATATAAATATGGAAATATGTCAATGGAATCAATTTAAATATGTCTTTGGATATCAAAGTTGTATTCTACATGCAAATACCTTTCATTTGATATATCACTCGATAGTTTAAGAGATGTTTAGAGAAGTTAACAGTAAATTTATGATTTTACATCGCATTTATGCAAATTGGGCACCCTTGTAAATTATGCAAATTAGGGGCTATGGCCCACTTACCACCTCAACATTGTCCATTTTCATAAAGTAGAGATAATAAGCTTTCAAATGACGTATGATGTGGCTGTTTGATGTGGCTGCATGTGTTAAAATTTTTAAAATATTGTTATTCAAAAGGGGAAAATAATTTTTTCACAATAAATACGGAAATATTTCAGTGAAATCAATTTAAATATCTCTTTGGATATCCATGTTGTATTCTACATGCAAATACCTTTCATTTGATATATCACTCGATAGTTTAAAAATATGTTTAGAGTAGTTAACAATGAAATTTCTAATTTTATATCGCATTTATGCAAATTGAATACCCGTGTGAATTATGCAAATTAGGGGGGTATGGCCCTACTTGGCAGCTCCACATCGTCAATTTTCTTGAAGTAGAGATAATAAGCTTTCAAATGACGTATGATGTGGCCGTATGTAAGGTGGGTACATTAAGTGTGAAAAATAGGTGAGTCTGCCGCTCGCCTAATAGTTATTTGGACAGGAAAAGTTCATATATATTTCATATATTTTGAACTCCATACGTCGTCACCCGTATCATTATAGATAGGACAGATTTATTGAGTGAATCTGGAATTGTTTAATATTTTGAAAGTATATAGCTAACAAAGAAACAGATGAACACAATGATGATCAAAGGTCATCAACCCACCAGCTACCTAACAAATTTATGACCATTTCTGAAAGTTTTTCTGTTATGAAGCTTACAATTTTGTAGAAGCTCAGCTTAAATTCACTGTTGTGAACTCCCCTGAATAAAATATCCAACAATGCATTCAGGTAGATGCAAAATGACAACAAAACATACGAAATAAAGAACACTCTCTGGGTGGGCTAGTGCAGAAAAAAGTAGTTCCACAAGCCTGTAGCCTACGGGGATCCAGACAGATGAAACTTTTGGAACTTTGATAGCAACTAATTTCTTCAGTTCAAAAGAAAATACAGAAGTGTTCAGTACACAGTTGGTATAGTGTTTCAAGTAACCCCTTTGACAAGTTTTTCTGTCTTCTCCCATTCATTCCTTGGTTGTCCCATAAGTCATTTTAAAGACGAGGAAAAACCACTTTCAGTTGAAGAAGTTTCATTAAAAGCTTAATCAAGCAGTCTGTAATTCTCAAAAGACAAGATCTTGGAGAACTTGAATTGCTACATTCAGCGAATCAATTTCTGTTCCGAACATTTATATTGTTTATCAGGTTTATGGAGTTTTAACATCATGAGAACAGTATTGAAAATCTAAAGTATGACCTAAATGAAAAAAATCTTTGACCTGAATGAAAACAATTTGTACCAGTAAAAGCTAGAACTTGAGAGTCTCAAGTATAGCACAAAACTATTTCAGAATAATATGTTATGCACAGTAAACAAAAGCCCTGGAATCTACCAATGTACTCTTGCTATATGCGTGGAGGAACGTCATACTGATCCACATTTTCGGTGACCATTCCCTTTTCATTGTCTTCCCAGAAATTGGTTGTTCTACAGAAGGGCCAAACCGGTGGTCGATGTAAGTGTACAAACCCATTGTTATCGCATATTTATTGGAAAACATGTTGAAAGTGGTAACAGGTATAGGGTAAAAATATGTCAGTTATGCAAAAGTACACTTGAATTGCATATGGTACTAGTATTTCTATAGCAAAACACATTTTGTTTGCGTATTGTTATTGTTTTGTGTTATTGACAAATCTTAACCGATCCTGATGTAGATGTATTTTTCAAAATGCTTTTTAAACTTTTCTTATTTGTATACAAGACCCTCTAGGTGATGGGAGAGGGGCTATATTGAGTCAAATTTTACCACTGACTTTTTATTGTCTTACAGCAACATACTACTTGAATATCTACAAGAAGAATGGAAGTGATCTTTTGGTATACTATGAACTGAACCAAGATAAAGTGACCGGCATTGAAAGAGGAAAATACATGCAGACTACAACAAAATACCACTATATAGCCATTATACTGCCACATAAGACACTTGTCTTGCAGGATAAAGCCCCTGAAAATGGAAAACAATCTGAAATTGAACAATGGAATCTTACGCTTCGAGAGTGCCTTAACCATGGTGAGTTGTATACTACAGTACAGTGTTTAGCACTGCTGTCAGTGACACAGCTGATCAGATAGGTGGTGTCCAGCATACATTATTCATTGTCATCCGTCAATATCTATAAACTTGATATTTGGTATACAGGTCCCCGGGGATGATTTAAATCAGATTTGTTCAAATTGTAGGCAATTTTTGATAAAAAATCTTCCTCTTCCAAACGACTTTTACATTTGGCAGATATGTTTCCAGGGATGACCTAATTTAGAAGTGTCCAGATTATGATGAAATATGCAGTTTTATATTTTTGATGATTTTTTGTGTTTCCTGGTTAGTTTATTCAAAAATCTCAAAAACATTCATGCAATAGCATTTAAATTTTGTATTTCTAACTTCCAAGGGATGACATTGAGTTTTTAGCTCCGCTGTCAGCGACGCGGAGCTTATCAAATAGGTTGATTTTCCGTCGTCGTCCATCGTCTGCGTCCGTCAACAATTGCCTTCTCCTCTGAAACTGCAAAGTCCAATTGCTTTGAAATTTTATATGCAGTTCACTTGAGGTAACCTCACTTAAGTTTGTTCAAATCGTGGTGAAATTTGCATATATTTGTATTTTGGGGCCATTTTTGGTGTTTCTTGTAAAAAAATCTTCTCTGAAACCACTTGTCCGATTGCTTTGAAATTTGATATGCAGTTTACTTAGGGTGATTCAGTCAGATTTGTTCAAATCGTAGTGAAATTTGCATATTTGTATTTTTAAGGCAATTTTTGTCATTTTTGGTAAAAAAAATCTTTAAAAATCTTCTTCAAAACTACCAGTCAGACAGCTTTGATATTTGGTACATACCCGGTATGTCCCTAGGGATGATCTATTTCAGATTTAGTTCAAATTGTGCAGAAATATGCAAATTTACATTTTTAAGGCAATTTTTGCCATTTTTGGTCAAAAAATGTGTATTTCCAAAACTACTTATCTGGTAGCTTTGAAATTTGGTATACAGGTTTCTATAGATGAACTAAGTAATTAGTTCCAAAGACCAGCTCTGGAACTGTTAGTTTTTGCTCACTTTCCTTCTTTCTTTCTTTCTTTCTTTCTTTTTCTTTCTTTCTTCTTCTTTCTCTATTTCTGGTATTACTACCATAGAACATGCTATACACAAATTTTACGTTAATTACCCAGAATGCATTGCGACATGCTTATGACATCATCGCTCAGCTCGGACGGGTTTTACGGGCATTTCTTGTTTGTTTATTTATTTATTTTTTATTTTGCATTGCTCAACTATCATATTGCGTTCAGCTATTAATAATTCTAGCTTACTTTCGCTTTGTTTTTTGTTGCTTTCTTATTTTATTTTTCTCTAAATACTCGCCGTACGTGGCGCTATACTGTTTCGCCCGAATGCTCATGGTTGAATGACATTAACAATGGCGGCGGATACGATGGCTCCGCTCGCATAGAGAGAGAAAAGTAGGCTTTCCGTAAGTTTACAAGCGCGGCTGGGCACATCGTGTACCTAGGCGAGGTGGGTGTGCTCGAAAACGAAGATCAATGCAAAATTTGGAGTCAAAATCGGCTGTTTTGGCGGAGAAACTGCCCGCCGTATTTCTGAGGAGCCACCAGCGATTTTTCCTATATCAGTCTGCGGGGCTGTGATGGGAGGCCGTTTAACGCCGGTAACACACAGCCCTGCCATGCAGAGCTAGGCATTCATAGTGAACTGTCTGTCACTGCACCGGCATGCGTTGACTGCACGTAAAAGCAAGTCAACTTTCCAAGATCAAACGGTCAGTATCTTGTGAAACAGCGACATAGCAATGAAAATTGTTTTAGTCTGTGCTTTTAATCAAGTGAAAATGCATGTGGCATCGGTTTTCAATTTCAACGGCCTAGGTCCGATGTTTCCTCTCGTCTGATCATCGTCGTAAACCACACGCCTCTTTACGGCAACTACTCAGCGCTACCCGTCAAGCGATTGATTTTTTCGTAGGTCAGCAGAGCAAAAATAATTGCTCTGGCTCGCGAGAATGTCGTCTGATATACATTTCCGTGCGTTGTCGCCCCCATATGTATCTGTTGCGTTTTTACCGTACATGTAGGAATTTGTAATCTGTGTACTGTAATTCCAGGACTGCCTTGCTTTTAGTTGTATTATGGTGTTTACTGCTATCAGCCCTAACTATAGGTACGTGCTTAAATATTAAAATCCAAAGCACTCTTCCATTCTCCATTCTGCACCTATCTTTGTCACACATTCTCTTGTTTCTTCCCCTGCTCTGGTCTCTGGAACTTCGCTTTTGCTTGCAAATGCTTTCTAGTTTATCTTGAATTTCTGATGAAATCTGTAATTTTGTATTTTAAGGGCAATTTTTACCATTTTTTGTCAAAAAATGTATTTCTCAAAAAATACTGGTCTGATAGCTTTGAAATTTGAGATACAGGTTTCTATAGATGAACTAAGTAATATATATTGAATTTCTGATGAAATCTGTAATTTTGTATTTTTGGGGCAATTTTTGCCATTTTTGGTCAAAAAATGTGTATTTCCAAAACTACTCATCTGATAGCTTTGAAATTTGGTATACAGGTTTCTACAGATGAGCTTAGTAATTTACATTGAATTTCTGATGAAATCTGTAATTTTGTATTTTTGGGGCAATTTTTGCCATTTTTGGTCAAAAAATGTGTATTTCCAAAACTACTCATCTGGTAGCTTTGAAATTTGGTATACAGGTTTCTATAGATGAACTAAAGGATATTTATTGAAATTATGATGAAATCTGCAATTTTGAATTTTTGGGGCAATTTTTCCATTTTTGGTCAAAAAAATGTGTTTCTCAAAAAGTGCTGGTCTAACAGCTTTGAAATTGGTATACAGGTTTCTATAGATAAACTAAGTAATATATTGAATTTCTGATGAAATATGTAATTTTGTATTTTTGGAGCAATTTTTGCCATTTTTGGTCAAAAAATGTGTATTTCCAAAACTAGTCATCTGATAGCTTTGAAATTTGGTATACAGGTTCCTATAGATGATCTAAATGATATTTATTGAAATAATGAGGAAATCTCCAATTTGGTATTTTTGCAATTGGGGCAATTTTTCCATTTTTGGTCAAAAAATGTGTTTCTAGAAAAGTACTGGTTTGATAGCTTTGAAATTCGATATGCAGGTTCCTACAGATGAACTAAATTTGATCTTTTTGACATGTTCTTAGGGATGATCTGATGTGATATATTCAAAGTATGATGAAATCTTCAATTCCGTATTTTTGTAGCTATTGTAGCCACTTTTTTCTGGCCACTGCATTGAGCTATCAAAGATTTCCATCTTCTTCATCAACATGTGTCAAAAATAGTTATTCTCTACATAAACGCAGCGGAGCTATGTTGGCCCCTAGGTCGCTTGTTTACAAATAGTGATTAAATTTTCATATGCAATTATTTTTTGGGGGGGGGGGGGGTAATTTTCTCCTTTGGTCAAATCATGGCATTCTCTATGCCACTAGTATTACAGCTTTGAGATTCAATATGTAGCTTCTTAAAGATGTGTATTGAGTTTTGGTATTAAAAGCAAGCGTGTAATATTTGCATAGATATTTTCCGGTCTAACAGACTAATGTGATGGCATTGTGAAAGCCTTAAGAAATGTTAGATATTACACACATTTTCGGTCTGAGTTTACAGATTAATACTAGGTATTTCAACATTAAATTTGGAGGAGAACTAGAAAATCTATTTCACTCATACGTAAGAAATACTTGAAAGTTCATATGGAAAGGGTTACTGCCTATTGAGCATGTATGTACTGGTAGCATAAATTCTGTATTACTCGATACAGTGTGAGAAGAGCTTATCAGTTTATCAAGTTTAACCCTTTTCCTACCAGACAGTATCACTTCCCCATCAACCAAGTCAGTAATAAGCGGTATTGAGCCAAAACATGACGTATTTTCACCTACTTGGCTTGGTCTGTTATAGCATCTTTAGTGTCCAAAAAAATTAAGTTTACAGTATTTATGCTTTCAACAGCCTTCAAATGTACAGTATTATGTTAAAAATACACCATATGGAATATGTTGTGTTTCATTAATGTTAACCATCTTGACCAGATGGTGAAATATGAACTTGGCAGGAAAAGGGTTAAATACAGGATAATAATGATAATAATAGCATTCAATGCAGCAGTTAACATGTTCAGTGATGATCTGCAGAAATATGCACAAACTTACTGAAGGCTACAGTAATGATAATTTTATATGTCTGTGTTAAATGCAACCATAAAAAATGTTGTCTTTAGAATTAATGGAATTCATCAGAAAAAGTTGTTGTCAATTGGCACTCTTGAAATTCAAAACTTTAACAGTTGTACTACCAACTAATTATTTGCGACTCTTTCAACTACAGGGGAATGCCACACGGTCTTAATCACTGATGGAACAAGTCCATCTGAATTTGTACACACAAAGAGCGTCATTCATTTTTTCAAAAATGTTGTCGGAATCTCAACCTTTGACCCACCCAAGCATCTGAGGAAGTGGAATTTGCGAGACATAACATCTTATGACTTAAAATCAGACAAACTGGTACTGTATGTTAGTGGAAACAACAGAAAAGGTATGTCATCAAAAAAGATTTGGCTCTATACCCATGTATCTTTTTAAAGTATGCTTGTGGCTTATGTATAAATGAACTTGGATACCATCGAATCAGGGTTGCTGTTTCTTGTTTTTCACTATCAATATAATATCAGTGCATCCAGTGCACAACTGACAAGAGCCCACATTGACTACAATGCTGAAACAACAAAGTGTTTACATAATGGCAAAAATTAACATCAAGAGAAATCTAATTTTATTTAAACTGTGGATAGGTTTAAAAAACACTGTAAACTTTGTCAAATTTTGTTTAGAATTGGCTTATTAGGACATATGGCAAGCACTATGCCATACCACCACAATGCCATACCACCGCTATACCTTACCAACGCTGTGCCATATCACCATTGTGTCATAGCACCGGTACCACTGTGTCATACCACCACTGTGCTATACTACCACTGTGTCATACCACCACTGTGTCATACCACCACTGTGCCATGCCACTGCTATGCCATACCACCCCCTGTGCCATACCACCATTATGTCTTACCACCACTATGCCATATCACCACTGTGCCTTACCACTACTATGCCATACTGCCACTGTGCCATACCACTGCTCTGCTATACCACCACTGTTCCATACCATTACTGTGCCATACCACCATTATCATGCCATACCACTGCTGTGCAATACCACCATTATGCCATTCTACCACTTTGCCATACCATTGCTATGCTATACCACCAATATGCTATACCACCACTTCAGTGCTGTTTATTTGTGAAATCACTCCAGTGCTGTTTTTTTGTGATCCGGGTCCAAATACATGTACCAGCTAAGAGAAATGTTTTACGGTATTTCTGCACATGCCAAGTTTCCAATTAACACAATGACTCAAACAAAACTACCGGTGTATTGACAAAATTATGTGGAAGGAAGCTCTCTCCATGTACCATAGTGTAATCACACTAGCCGAAGTAATAAACTAATAGAAAATATGTTGGTTTATTTCAAGCTTTCTTTGAACTGTTCAGTCTCAGACCTACCAATCCTGCCAATTTCATAAAGGGTTGGGTTCTTTGCTCACGTGTTCACATACATGAGCATATGTCGTAGCGATGTCTGTCTGTCTGTCTGTCTTTCTGTCTGTGTGTCCATGTGTCTGTCTGTCTGTCTGTCTGTCTGTCTGTTGGTCCGATATCTCAAAAACGGCTGATCAGATCAGAATCAAATCTGGTAAATAGATTCAGTTAGCAAATGGCAAGAACTGATTAGTTTTTGGTGGCTGTGGCTTGTATACTTTTTGCTCATTTGCGTAATTAATGATTTAGAAAAAAATGGATATACATTAAAAACAACTGCACACAATTTGACGAGATTTGCTACAAATGTTGATCACACCAAAATGTATCAGTAGTGGGAACCATAAAGGGGAGACATGAAAGATAATTGCTAGTTTGCATATTTAATGAACTTTCCTAATTAGGGATATATATCTGATTTGACTTGATCAAAGTTGACCAAACTTGGTATGTATATTGAAGATACTATAATTTAACATTCTTGAAAGTCATCAAGCATTTTTACTGCAGCCAATTCCGAATTTGCATATTTAATGAACTTTGCTTATAAGGGATATATATTTGAATTGACTGGACTAAAGTTGATGAAACTTCCTACATGTATTGAAGCTACTATGATACAACATTCTTGAAAGTCATTAAGCATTTTTACTGCAGCCAATTCCGAATTTGCATATTTAATGAACTTTCCTAATTAGGGATATATCTGAATTAACTTGATTGTAGTTGTTGAAACTTGCTATATACATCAAAGATACTTTCATATAACATTATTGAAAGTCAAAAGATATTTTTACTTCAGCCAATTCCTAATTTGCATATTAAATGAATTTTCATAATTAGGGATATATATCTGAACTGACTTGATCAAAATTGATGAAACTTGCTATGTACATTAATGACACTATAATAAAATATTATTGAAAGTCATTAAGCATTTTCTCTTCAGCCAATTCCTAATTTGCATATTAAATGAACTTTCCTAATTAGGGATATATATCTGAATAGACTTGACCAAAGTTGACAAAACTTGCTACATATACTTAAGATACTATGATACAACATTATTGAAGAGTCATTAAGCATTTTTATTTACTTCAGCCAATTCCTAATTTACATATTTAATGAACTTTGCTAATTAGGGATATATATCTGAATTGACCGGACCAAAGTTGATGAACCTTGCTATATACATTAAAGATACTATGATACAACATTATTGAAAGTCATTAAGCACTTTTTCTTCAGCCAATTCCTAATTTGCATATTCAATGATCTTTTTAGCTCCGCTGTCAGCGACGCGGAGCTTATCAAATAGGTTGATTTTCTGTCGTCGTCCGTCAACAATTGCCTTCTCCTCTGGAACCGCAAGTCCAATCGCTTTGAAATTTACATGCAGTTCACTTGGAGCGACCTCACTTAAGTATGTTCAAATCGTGGTGAAATTTGCAAATTTTGTATTTTTGAGGCATTTTTTGGTGTTTTTGGTAAAAAAATCTTCTTCTCTGAAACCGCTTGTCCGATTGCTTTGAAATTTGATATGCAGTTTACTTAGGGTGACTTCAGTCAGATTTGTTCAAATCGTGGTGAAATTTGCATATTTGTATTTTTAAGGCAATTTTTGTCATTTTAGGTTAAAAAATCTGTAAAATCTCTTCTTCAAAACTGCTAGTCAGATAGCTTTGGTATTTGGTACATATGTCCCTAGGGATGATCTATTTCACATTTGTGCAAATTGTGCAGAAATATGCAAATTTGCATTTTTAAGGCAATTTTTGCCATTTTTGGTCAAAAAATGTATTTCTGAAAAAGTACTGGTCTGATAGTTTTGAAATTTGGTATACAGGTTTCTATAGATAAACTAAGTAATATATATTGAATTTCTGATGAAATCTGAAAATTTGTATTTTTGGGGCAATATTTGCCATTTTTAGTCAAAAAATGTGTATTTTCAAAACTACTCATCTGATAGCTTTGAAATTTGGTATACAGGTTCCTACAGATAAACTGAATGATGTTTTTTGAAATTATGGTGAAATCTGCAATTTTGTGTTTTTTGGGCAATTTTTGCCATTTTTGGTCAAAAAATGTGTATTTCCAAAACTACTCATCTGATAGCGTTGCAACTTGTTATACAGGTTCCTACAGATCACATCAATTATATTTATTGAAATTATGATGAAATCTGCAATTTTGTAATTTTGGGGCAATTTTTGCCATTTTTGGTCAAAAAATGTGTTCCTCCAAAAGTACTGGTCTGATAGCTTTGAAATTTGGTATACAGGTATCTACAGATGAGCTTAGTAATATATATTGAATTTCTGATGAAATCTGTAATTTTGTATTTTTGGGGCAATTTTTGCCATTTTTGGTCAAAAAATGTGTATTTTCAAAACTACTCATATGATAGCTTTGAAATTTGGTCTACAGGTTTCTATAGATGAACTTAATAATATTTATGGGAATTATGATGAAATCTGCAATTTTGAATTTTTGGGGCAAGTTTTTTCCATTTTTGGTCAAAAATGTGTTTCTCAAAAAGTACTGGTCTAACAGCTTTGAAATTCGGTATACAGGTTTCTATGGATGAACTTAATTTGATCTTTTGAAATAATGATGAAATCTGCAATTTTTTTTTTTTTTTTGGGGGGGGGGGGGAAATGTTGCCATATTTGGTCAGAAAATTTTATTCTCAAAAAACTACTCATCAGATATCTTTGGTTGACAGGTTCATACGGATGATCCGATAAGTATGATGAAATCACCAATTTTGTATTTTTGCAGCTAATTTTGCCATTTTTAGTCAGGCCATCCTGAAATGAGCTATCAAAGATTTCCACCTTCTTCATCAACACGTGTCAAAAATAGTTATTCTCTACATAAACACAGCGGAGGTATATCGGCCGCTAGGTCGCTTGTCTAATTACTGATATATACTGGGATTTACTTGATCAAAGTTAGCAAAACTGCTATGTACATTGATGATTATACCAGGTTAAAACAATATAGAAAGTCATTTTACATTTTCATGTCAGCTAATTTATAATTTGCATATCTAATGAGCTTTCACAGTTCGGCATATATGACTTGAAGGACTTGGCCAAAGGTAATTACACTTGCTATATAAAGTGGTGATACAATGACAGAAGTCAAAGAACTGTAATATTTTTATTTCAGCTAATTACATATTTGTATACTTCATGAACTTTTAGAATTAATCGGCGGTGAATATTGTTCATTATACTGATCATATTACTTTCAGTGAAGTTGCAAACGTGTGGCAAAGGTTCAAATTTACATATAATACAATATATAATGAAACGTGAGCATTTTCAGTTCATATCTGGTGATTAGTATGCCAGGCAGAGATCAAAAGCAAAATATACGCACTGGGTGAAAAGTTCTTTCTTGGTCATGAGAAGTAGTTTGCCCAAGAACAAAAGGTTTACTCATTGTGGTGGTATGTAGACCCCAATATCACAATTTAAACTGGTGGATGCCATTTTTTGAAAAGCAATTAGAAAAAGCCGATAGCGAAGCAAAAGAAATTTATATTTTAGGGGATTTTAACATCGATTTAATGCATGGTATAGATAAACATCCACAATGGGAGGATTTGATCATTTCTTTTCAATTTACTCAATAATAAACACAGCCAACAAGGGTTACGGAAACATCTAGGACATTACTTGATCACATATATGTCAATAATGTCAATAACGTACGGTGTGTAAATGTTAAACCCTATGGTTTTAGTGACCACTACCCAATTAATATAGTTAGGAAACATAATAATCTTACTATTATATATAGATGTTACAAGAATTTTGAGCTGGCAAATTTCTTTGTAGATTTAGAGGGAATACCATGGTCTGTGTTGGATATTTATGGTGACCCAAACTATAGTCTAGATGCTTGGTGTAAATTATACCAGGATGTTTTAGACAAGCACGCCCCTTGGAAAGAGAAAAGGGCGGTGCAACCTGAATGGCTCACAGAAGATATTGTTCAGGCCATTCGACAGCGTGACAAGGTTAAAGGGCGAAGTCCAGCGCCGTGGGCACACAATAGGCAACGTGGTAGTGACGTGGGTTGTTGGCAAACACTGGGCGGGATGGTTAAACACTTGCTTAGTCTTTGGCTTATCAGAGAAACATAAACTATCTGTTACACCAGGGCCTACTGATTATCACCTTTGCGTGAGTATTACGGAAGTGTGCAGGGTTCACACAATTCGAGCCTAGCTTATAACTAGGGTTTGTGGAGTGGCCAAGGGGCTGTGGTCTGGCCCACCACAGACCTTCCTCAAGTGTGATGTCTTCGCTAGGTGACTGGATGCCGTACGTTGTGAGTTTGAATCCCATCGAAAATTTACTGAATTCAAATCACAGTCATTTGTGGTTCGATTGACAGCGTTGGCAGCTGTGGTATGCAATGAAACATAATGGCCGCGCAAGTACAATGTATCGCCGCATTCAAAGACGAATTTCTCTCATGCAGTTTACTCAATAAAACAGCAACGATGCATGCCTTTCAATACATCTCTGAGTTTCTGCTAATTTTTTTGCATCTAAGTAGATGTGTGCATTCTGTTGCGATTTCCAAGGGGAGCTGGTTTTCAACCCTGGCTTTCGAACATGGAACGGCTACTTTCACACAACAGCAGTGGGTGATTTGAATATGAAGGCGCTGTGATGGAAGCCAGTCATCGAAATGGACATATTACGAGCTTTGGAAGGAAGATACAAAATGAAAGTCTTGACTTATTTCAGAAGAGAATTTCCTCGGGCACTGTATTGAGTTCAAATGCAGCCCTGAGTGTCTCATGCTTGGTACATGCGCGCACACTAGACATAAACAATAAGGGGGAAATCTAGCAAATAAATTATAGTCTCTAAGGACAGCAGCAGATTGTGATTGTAAGCAATCGCCTTCCACTGTTTGTAGTTTTATGGCTTTTTTTGTAGGCAGTTATGTAGACAATAGCCGGTCACTGGTAAAAACGCCAGGTTACACGCAGCTTGCTGGGAAAAAATAACAAGAAGACATGCAAAAAGACCTTGTGAATTTGAAAAACAAATCTTCACCCATTCGTATTTTCAGTGTAAGTTTAGGTATTTTGAAACAAATCACAGAAAAGGGTGAAGAAAATTTGAGTAAAACTGATCTAAAATGTTACGATCCCCAGTTAGGGCTTGGTATGACCTGAACGGCATGACCCTAAGTATAGTAAGCGCAGGCTGCATATCCAGTTACCTCCGATAGGTAACCTCGGAAAACATCGATTACCGTTCGTAATATGCAAATGCATGGGACTGAGACGCAGTGGAAAAGTTCGTAGTTCCATAGATGAGCATGCATATTTGAATACCATATACGCTGCTTTTCACGATATGTAAGCTGGAAAACTTCAACAAAAGGAAACTACTAGTAATCTGTAGTAAATGGTCAGCCAAGTATTTTGAAATACATTGGTAAAGAAAGTTAATGAGGCTGATGAGTCCCCCAGGATAGCTGTCCAGGACCGCGGTTGCGTCGATGAGTGTGGATGATCTATCAAACAACGCAACGTTGACATAGCCAGTAACAGTGGTAACGATGTGATTGACGCTGAAATTTCAAGTCCACTCAGCTAAACTGAATTGAAACAACTGATATAAGCAATGACCAAACTTGTATCAATGCCAAGGTAATTCCTCAAAATGTGAGAGAAAAGATTCAGTTTCGATGATTGAAGGAAGAAATTAAATTTTGATTGCCTTCCAAACGACATGACTCTCAATGTTCATAACTTTTACAGGACCACATACAAAACAGTTCTTTTCAGGACCACCAATCACTCCAAAAAGAGAATGCTGTTTCTTGTGTGTTCATTACATGTGTCTTATCATGGAGGTAGAAAGAGACTCTCTTCCTACCTCCATGGTCTAATCGTGTACGCTGAATATGGCTGTGTAGGCGTATGTTTAGGTATATAACGGTGATTTTAGTGATAAAACAGTAAGCTTTTTTAGTCGTGCTCAGCAGGGATCAAGATCGCCCAGGCCGCAATTTGAATTTTAGTAATCATGATTGGCAGCATACATTAACATTTAGAACAGAAGTCAAATGGACGTTCTGGAACCACGCTTTGTGATAATATGCGTTCTCTGTATTAAATAACAATGTTTTTCAACGTTTTTTCGACATAAAGGCAGTCGCTATACATTCACAGGTGTCATGTATGAGATTGGACGGAAATTAACGCCATTCACACGTCAAATTTCTGGAAATCTCGGAGCAAATCAATTGCATCTTACCCACAGCGTGGCTTTTTCACATTTGCATCGTCTTACCATAATCCTCCTTTTGTAGGGGACTTTGGCGTTATGAGTCTTGTTCTGACTCTGAGTTTTTTGGGCGTTGCAGGGTCTTTGTGGAAGCTTTGCAAATACAAGGGATTAGCCCGAGAATACTGTGAGCGTCCACACACGTAAGTTTACACCTTTGGTTTTGAAACTGACGCCGACCTTAACGCCCTCTACGGTCATATTAGACATCAACATCAACAAATTAAGATGGCGGACGTCGAGAACACGTCTCCAGTTTCTACTCCTAAATATGCGTTCTAGACGACTTCCCTGTCGTCTTCATGACCATTTTGACGGTCTAGAAGTGTTGAATGTAAATCCACAAATCGAAAATGCATCGGCTTTTCGCGGACATCACGTTTCATGAATTAGAACTGAAAATTATACGTGAACACACAACAAAAATATCACTGTGGTGTAGATTCAAAGACGATATTTTCCTAATTTTTATTGGAACAGAACAGGAACTCCACGAATTCACAACAATAATTAACAAAATGCATCCTACTTTCAAATTTTCATATGAAAGTTCTTCACACGAAATAACATATCTTGTTATTTATAAATGTCAATGATACAACAACGAAAACATACTGGACACTAGAACGCACACAAAACCAACAGATACGTTCGAGTTCTTTCACAGGGAATCATGTCATCCAAAATCAACCTTCAAGGGCCTTATCAAAGGCGAAACATTAAGGTACATAAGGACACGCAACAACGAAGAGGACTTTAACAACAAAGTCAAAACATTTAATGAAAAATTACTACAACGAGGAAATTCACAACAAGAAATATCGAACATCAATGCGGAAACAGATTACGCAACACGAAGAACACATTTAAATCACAAACAAACACACAACAACAACACTGAAAAAGTGATATTTTCGCCCACATATAGCCCACGTATCAAAACAACAGACATCATCCTGAAGAACTGGGAAGAAGTAGAAAAAGACCAAACACTAAAGAATTTATTCACGATGGAACCGATCATCGCAAACAAAAGAAATCCAAACATTGGCGACACACTCATAAATAAATGCACAAGTACACAATCTTACAGAAAAGACCAAACAAAATGAAACACACCAAGGTAGTAGAGAGCCCATGGACACAACAAACTGACCCAAATATAAGTATTCTAGCCTCCTTACTGGAAGAACAAAACACTGACAAGTTTCATGTCACAAACAGTGCAAGAAAAACCCGAGGCAAGCAAGTACTAAAAAGTGACTGAGGAAGAGACCACACACTGTTTTCGAATGGTTAAGTCAAAGGATCACGCTGTCATTTGACAGCCCTATTACGGCTACGTCTCACCATGGCTTATATCTACACCAATAGCTAAACACACAAAATCGAACATGAACACAGAAAACGAAAAATACAGCTTAGGCGATGTGTCGAGCCGCTTTCCCTTTATTACATGATTGAACTCACAGCGGCAACTGAAAAAAAGGTTGTAGGTCACATTCAAAATATGCCTAAAAGTCGCCGCTTGGGGGCGTTTTTCGCCGTTGTTAATTTTTGATGCGTTCACACGGACTCAAGTGCTGAAGTTAAGTCCGAGCTCGGACTCAGGTCCACCCCTCAACTCTGTCCTAAATTAACAGTGGCCCAAGGGCGTTGGGAACTGTTCTCATTTACTTTTCTGAGTCGGACTCGGATTAGGGGCGGTGCTGGGCCACGAAAATGTTGCAGTGAGAACGCCACTTAAGTCTCTAAAGAAGTATGATGAGTATAAGATGTGGCGAAATAGGGTGAATAAGCTTATCAAATCATCAAAGAAAGATTATTACAAAACACTTATAGAAGAAAACAAACACAACACTGATAAGCTTTAAAGTATTTAAGAGAGTTAACAGGTGTAAAAAGTTCTTCGCAGTCAACCATATTAAAAGTAAACAACACAGAACTTACTGACCCTGAGACCATTGCAAATGCATTTGATGACTTTTTGTAAATGTTTCAAAGAATTACGTCTCTTCTGATAATATAAATAATCAAAGTATGAATGATAAATCATCATGTACATCAACACTTGCATCAAGTGAATAATTTTGAAATAACATATATGAAACCAGAATTTGTAACTAGGTGTTTGAAGGAATTGTGCAATAACAAGGCAACTGGATTAGACAATCTGAGTGCTAAAATGCTTAAATTATCTGCTACTATCATTGCCCCCTCACTATGCAAAATTTTCAATCTTAGTATAAAATCTGGTATATTTCCTTATCAATGGAAAGTAGCTCAAGTTGTTCCCTTGTTCAAGGCTGGTTCAAAACAAGACCTTGTAATTAAAGACCAGTTTCAATACTACCAATTGTCTCCAAAATTATTGAAAAGCATGTGCACATTCAGTTGTACAAGCATATCAAGCCGCTATTGAACAATTCTCAATCAGGATTTAGAGAGCATCATTCGTGCGAAACAGCCTCGATTAAACTTAGCAACATGTGGCTAAAAGCTCTTGAGAATGGAAATATTAATGGAATAGTGAAATATTAATGGAGTAGTGTTTTTGGATCTTAAGAAGGCTTTTGATCTGGTTGATCATCGTGTATTGTTAGAAAATTATCAATTTCCAGGTGCGATGGTACATCTCTTTGGTGGGCATGCAATTGGTTCAATTTAGAAATTTTTACTCTACAAAGTAACATATTTTGACTGATGTTCCCCAAGGTAGTATACTTGGGCCTTTATTGTTCATCATTTACATAAATGATTTGCCACTTTATATTGATAATAACATTGACATGTACGCAGATGATTCAACCATAACTACCAGTGCAAAATGTATTCAAGAAATTGAGACAACTTTGAACTCTGACTTAAATAATGTTCATAATTGGTGTAAGAATAATAGAATGGCCATTAATTGTGACAAGACAAAGACAATGATTGTAACAACGCAACAGAAATGTAGTCATTTGAATAAACAAACTTTAGACTGTAATCTTGGTGAAACGGAATTGCAAGCAATACACTGTGAAAAGATTCTTGGTACGCTTGTCGATGAAAATCTGTCATGGAAGCAGCACTGTGACAAGATTTTTAAAAAAGTAAATAGTAATATTGCTTTGCTCAAGAGAATAAGACAGTTTTTACCTATGAATATAAGAAAACTTTTTTATAATAGCTACATTTTACCACACATGGATTACTGTTGTCATTTATGGGGAGCATCACCGTTTATGAAACAGTTACATAAGATTCAGAAACGCGCTATCAGAGTGACGTGTGATGCAAGGTATAATGCTTCGACCGAGCATTTATTTAAAACAGTGCATATAATGCCATTACCAGATAGAATAGTTGATAAGAATGTTTGTATGGTTTTTAAATGTTTAGATAATTTTGCACCGCAATATATGACAAGTCTTTTTACCAAAATTGATTATAAAAGAGTTACAAGATCTAAGAAGCAAAAATTGTTTGTGGTTTCTGCAACAAATAGGGATTATTATAGAAAAGGGTTTACAGTAAATAGTGCCAATCAGTGGAATAATGTAATTTAAATATAAGATCTAGTAACTCATTGAGCAGTTTTAAAACTACTTACCTTAAAGCTTATTGGGAATAATTTTTGTGTTTGTGAGTTTTAGTTTTCTTGTCAAATTGTTTTTGTCGTGTAATGTGATTGTGCATTTATTTTCTCTTGTGTGCAGGTTCACTCCTGGCCACTTTTTTCTGTGCATTGTATTGTGCTAGCTTTGTTAGTCGTCCGGGGGGACTTATAGATTGGGTCATGTCCGTCCGTCCGTCTTCCGTCCGTCCGTCCGTCCTTTCACGCAGATATCTCAGACATGCCCTGGTCAATTTCTTTCAAACTTTGCACAAGGATAGTACCCTACCCCATACAGATGCACATCGATTTGTTTAACAATGCGATCAAATTTGGCCGTGTTAGAGGACTTTTTAGTTTCCACCTCCATAGACTCTCATGTATAAGGCAGCTGCCATAGACTCCCATGTATAAGGCAGTCCATAGACTCCCATGTATAAGGCAGTCCATAGACTCCCATGTACAAGGCAGTCCATAGAATCCCATGTATAAGGCAGTCCATAGACTCCCATGTATAAGGCAGTCCATAGACTCCCATGTATAAGGCCAAGTAAAATAAAAATTTAGTTTCTCATCATATTCATATAGCAAAAAGGATGAGGTGACACAGTTTTTAGCCCCACAGATGAAGTCCAGGGGGCTTATAGATTGGGTCATGTCCCTCCATTCACGATGATATCTCAGATATTTTGACAAAATGTCACGTGACCTCGGTGACCTTTGATCTCAAATATACATATTTGTCCATGACTCAGTAACCACAAGTACTACACCCTTCATATATGGTATGATGGGACACCTTATGACGCCACATATTGTACCTCATTAATTAGACGCATATCTAATTTTGAGCAAGCCAATAGCTAGAGGTCTGATTTTTGGTATATAGGGATAACTTAGCAATACAATTTTTTTTGACAAATTGTCATGTGACCTCGGTGACCTTTGACCTCAAATATACATATTTGTCCATAACTCAGTAACCACAAGTGCTACACCCCTCATGTGTGGTATGATGGGACACCTTATGACGCTACATATTGTACCTCATTAATTATACGCATATCTAATTTTGAGCAAGCCAATAGAGCTAGAGGTCTGATTTTTGGTATATAGGGATAACTTAGCAATACAATTTTTTTGACAAGATGTCACGTGACCTCAATGACCTTTGACCTGAAATATACATATTAATCCATAACTCAGTAACCACAAGTGGTACACCCTTCATATTTGGTATGATGGAAGACCTTATGATGCCACATACTGTACCTCATTAATTATGCACATATCTAATTCTGAGCAAGCAAATAGAGCTGGATGTCTGATTTTTCATATATAGGGATAACTATAGAATAGAAATTTTTTGATCAAATGTCATGTGACCTCTATGACCTTTTACCTAAAATATATGTATTTTTCAATAAATAAGTAACCACAAGTGCTATGTCCTTTATATTTAGTAGGATGGGCGACCTTATGACATCACACGCTTTACCTCATTGATTATGCACATATCTAACTCTAGGCAAGCGAATCGAGCTAGATGTCTGATTTTTGGCATATAGGGATTAATTAGCAATATTTTAACGTATTTGTATGCAGGGTACCTATTATGTTTGGGAGTGATAGCAGTAACTGAAACAGCTAATTTGTCATTTCCTGTCATTGTTTATGAACTGTGACATATTAACAGATCTGCTAAAACCATATGGATGTCTATTTTTGTACATCCATGGTAGAAAGATTCTCCTGCTATGCATGTTGCTAAAGTTGACCTTCAGTACCTAAAGTTTCAGACCTTATTTACTTTTGTCATTCTTAATT
Source organism: Ptychodera flava (assembly GCF_041260155.1). NCBI lineage: Eukaryota > Metazoa > Hemichordata > Enteropneusta > Ptychoderidae > Ptychodera > Ptychodera flava. The sequence goes on along the minus strand of NC_091942.1, from coordinate 702,355 downwards.
TTCTGGTTTAAATATTTCTTGTTGTATTCTGGTTGTATTTCTTGTTGTTTTTCTGGTTGTACTGTGCAGAAATTGTCATAAAACCAATGCATAATTTTCCTGCACTGAACAGATAGAAATAACACTTATTGTTGATCTTTGGTATGTACCAATTCTGATCAAATTTGAGCGACACCGTATAATTGCGGTATTTTTTTTTCAAAATGTCACGTGACCTTGATGACATGTTACCTTGATTATACATATATATGCATAACTCAGTAACCACAAGTTCTATACCCTCCAATTTTGATAGGATATTAGACCTTAAGATGTCACATCTTGGACATCATTTATTATCCACATATGTATTTCTTGGCTGGCCAATACAGCTAGAGTTCTGATCTATTTTCCCGATTTAGAACCATAACTTAGACATGCCTCATGTGTTTCAAATTGGGAAAAACAACATAGACCTATGTGCCCATAGATCTTAACATATACACTCCAGTGATACTTCTTAAAGACCATATTTACCTGCCCCATCAAGACTAATACTCCACTATTTCAAGTGGGGACTATGTCATTGTCAATGACTTGTTTGTCATGTTTCTTGTTGTTCTGCTTTGTATCAGTTTGTATGTTCATCTGAGGGCCCTGGGGAAGATAAGCATCTTTACTGAAGCTTACCAGGCTACCCTCCTTAAACAAGGTTTAATAAAATAAAATAAAATAATAATATGCTCTACATAGTGACCCTTGACCTCATTTTCTCATTGTTTGTTCGTGGGCATTTACAAATTAATTCTTGCCCACTTCTCTGTCCCGTTATCATGTCTAGGCAGACTTTATCAGTGTCTAGAACATTGTAATATTTAAAACCACTGTTTGTTTCAAAAGCATTCCAGCAAATTTTTTTGCATCCAGCTCATTACAACAAAAAAAGAAAATGCAAAATTGTCTGTCCTATGAACACCTCAAAGAGCCAGACATCATTTATTAGTCCTTTGGCCAAAGGCCCAAAGTACTAATGTGATGACGCGGCCTCTGTTGTTGCATACAGTGGGCCGTATGCTGTGGACGCAGGTATCTCAGAAACGCTTCAGTAACTTTTTCTGAAATTTGGTCTGGTGGTCACTTGGGCATGTATCTCAAACGGTCTTTTTTCTTTTTTGATTGAATCATTTTAAAGTCACTTTTTTAGCTTTTTTCTGATAACCACTATTTTCACTTTTTCCTCAAAACCACTGATTTGATTATTGTGATGTTTGGCATGGGTGTTCGTATAGTTGAAATACCGTCAGAAATGTTCAAGATTTGGTGATACATGCCTCACATTATTTTTAAACAATATTTTTATCCATTTTTATTTTATATTTACTTGATTTTGCCTCACTTTCGCTAAAGCTACCGTCTGCGCATGCGCACAACTGTAGGACAAAATCTGAGTTGAAGAATCGAAACGGACGCCATCTTGTTTCTCGGTATGGGCACATTTTTGGTAAAGTTGACAGTGATGCACTTTTGCAGCTGTCGTGTATTTTTTGGTACGAAAGGCGCCTTTGATCGACTGAAGAATGATGGCCTCCGTAGGCGATAAACACCGGTACTGGCAGGCATATCAGTTCTACTGAGGAAGTAATCCACTGGCCCGTATAGGTCAGGGGCTCACTTAGGGGAGAACCACTTGATTTCTGGGGGGGGGGGGTATAGAGGATTTCGAGGAAAAAAAATTGTCACCAGGTGAAATAAAAGAAAAAAATTAAGCCTGTAATGGCTTGAGAAAAAAATATTCTCATAACAGACAGAAATAAAAAAGGAATTGTCACAATGCTGTTGAAATGAGCAAAATTTTGGAAACTTCATTCTCATGTATTCTTTGCTGGCATGCTGCCAAAGGCACGCAAATGTTTTTACCACAAGTAATTCTTATGTTTTTCTTCCAGCACTTATGATATAAGCATTCACTACTTTACACCTCGGTGCACTCGATGTTTTTCTTCCCTTTCTGACCCAAGAAATCATGTTTCAGGATTTCTGTTGCAATATCTCAATGGTATAGGCATATCTAGATGGGACTATTTGACTTCTGTAAATCGTGAAAATTTAAAACACAAGATAGGAGTCAATAAACTAGTGTTAAAACCAATACATTATTCTCTCAATATAAATATGTTTATGTTAGAAAGATTACAAGTTGACAATGAAAATTGAGGAACAACAAATATAATGAAATACAATGTGTGAGCCTTGTTTCTCTGACCACAAAAGATAACATCTCCCCTGAGAACATAAAAGGAATTGACTGTTTTAAAGAAAAGCAGGTATAGTACTGATCACAGTTGATTTGCTAAAAAAGTGTTCTATAATTTAAAGTTGTATATATAATAGACTTTCCATTTTGTTTGTCATTGTTGGAATGTAAAATGAATAAATAAAAACATCCTGTGATATGTGAAACACTGGCTTAAATTTGAAAATTGCACTGCTACTCCATTTGAAAAAAAAAATTGATGCAGGTCTGACTGTAGAAATCAAAAAATGCTGTCTCTCTAACAAAAAAAGTTCCCATACCCACTTCCTGCATACCCCCCCGAAATCAAATGGGTCTCCCTTAATTGCGCATGCGCACATAACAAGTTAGCGTTGTTTTCGAGGACTTTGAAAAAAAAAACCCGAGGCCTTCATGTTTCTCGGTCAGTTGCGAATTTTGACGTTTTAAAGGTTTTAGCGTATATTTGATTGCTGTCATGTATTTTTTGGCACGAAACGCTCCTTCGATAGACTGAAGAATGATGGCCTCCGAGGCTCCGTACTCGGTACTCCCCAGTACCGGCGAATCCATTGCTTTTAATAGCGAGGCAACCCGACCGGCGGCCCGTACTAATAGCTGGGTGAGAGCGAGGGAATGCTCTGTCCTTCTACCTCCGGCCTCCATGTCATAACAAACTGGCGTCTTTTTATGTTAACGTACTGTCCTTTCGACACAGCGATTCCTTTTAGTTTTCTGTTGCTTATTTTGGGTAATTTCGACAGTTGTGCATTGATTTTGACATCATTTTTGACTTCGATCGCTAAAGTGTGTGCTTTTAAAGTTTTATGTTGACCGAAGTACGCGCACTTCAGAATCACGGCATAATCCGACATGGTAATTTGGCATGATCATCAGATCATACATGATCCGAGATTGCACTTTAGCAAGGTCACGATAACTAATGTTGTTTGTTTCACTGTCGTTTAATACCTATATTTCCACTAAAAGACCATTAGAATTTCCTCCTGGCTACTTTGAAATCGTGCACTGGCATGCATGTAGTTGTCAACATCACTATGCTTGTTGTGGCGAACAAAACCCATCGGCAATCGCCACGATCTCAAAAGCGTGGCGACAGCTGATTTCGTCGAAATTGATAAAACTAAGCAGTCCAAATATATGCTAAAGACAAAATAAAAAACTCTTTATTTAAAGCGCTTACTTGAAATTGTAAAGGAAGACAAAATATTACAATTACATTCTCGCGATCTCCATGAACTGGCCTTCCGATCACGCTGATACTGAGATCATGGAGGTAGTGCTGAGCTTTATTGACACAATATTTCATATCGCAGTATCAAATCAAACTGATTACAAAATCCCTGGATCAGCGATATTTTAGTGAAATTTCCACATTAATCATAACTTGTGAAAAGTAAACGTGAAACAAAGACGTCGTGTATGCTGTCGATCGACAGCATTGTGTGAACCATAAAACCAGCTGGCATGGCATGTGCATTGACTGCACATGATAAAAGCAAGTCGACATTGCAATATCAAACGGTCTACATCTTGTGAAAACAACGACGTAGCAGTGAAAGTTGTAATAGTAATCGGTAAAAACTCTTCACTGATGAACTGATAATAGCGTCAAACAAATGAAATTGCATATTTAGAGAAGGAAAACCAACGTCTCATCGTGGCCTTGAGTGAGAATAAACAATGGCGGATGTGCGGAGTGGGACTATTCTATTTAGGTAACGGGGGTACGGAGGGACACAGATTCATGAAGGTAAAACGTGGCATTTTCCTAGCGATGCTGTCGCGGGAACTTCAATGTCCCATTGTTGTAACACCTTTTCAATAGTTTTTCTGATCGGAAAAGTAATTTTATTAACTGTAATGATCTATTATACGCTCATCACCTTTCTGTATCGGGGTTTAACCAGGGTAAGAGCACATAAATTAAAGTGAAGTAAGCCTCTATTGAAATCCTATCCCCATTGGGGATCTTGATCATAAAGTGCAATACAGGTTTGGCAAAATCAACAACAAAAGAGTATATATAGATGAGGATGTAACATGTTCATCAATATTTTACTCTTTTTCATTTTTATTTTGGTCTGAGTTCAAACAATTTTCCCAAATCACATAATGATGATTTGTCTGTTCTTGAAAAATGTTTATAAGGTCTTGTGTGTCTCTGAATGTGTTTTTACAAATGTTTTAATTAGTTTACTTAAACATCATGTCTACTGTGTGGCTAATGAAAGTTGCGTGTGGCTAATAAAATTAGGACCAATTAGCCACACTGAGTAAGTGTGGCTACTAACTTGAAAATCCTACCGCTAACCCTGATTGTATGTCCTTTCCTGCACTACATAATTCAAAATTAAATATTGTTTTTGGCCTATACATACTTGAGGGGTAAGCTTATTTAGTCTCATACATTAAAGATGCACTGTTGACCTACAGAGTCCAAACTTTTTATCATTGTATTGTAGATAGGTATACACTCCAAATACTAAGTACAAGTGTGGTGAGTGTAACAAGCAAATGTTTTTTAGTCAATGGTTCATATCAAGGTTGTTGATACTTACAATCCACACTTGAACTTATGCTGGAGCGGTAACCAACCAGTTCAAATAACTTTCATTTATGTCAAAACAATTTGACATTTTGCCAATTTCACATTTATGGCAATTAATAAACAGTAAGGAGGTACAAAGGACGTCGGTGCCCCCGGGCCCCATTTTCTTAATAAGGTCATTTAAAATGTACAAAAAGCATAGAAATACATTGTCCTTTAATAGTCAGCCACTCATGAACATTTTTGAATTGGTTTCTTATTAATTGGCTTGACTTGCCCTGTATGAAATGTTTTTTTGTTTTCAATGGCCTGACAAGCTGTGAGTTTTTAATAATTTTGGGTGGTGTTCTAGTTTTGAACAGGAAGTATTTCACTAACATGTCAAGCAGGCATTCTGATGTAGAGACATGCCACTGCTATTTTGTTAGTGAATTGAAATCAAGAAGACAAGATATGAGACTCTTCTTGAAAATATCACTGTACAGCTGAAAATCAGACTTTAATGACATGTTACAGAGAGCAAATCATTGAATATTGCATGAACAGTGAAAATAACACCAATTCGTGACATTTCCAGTTATCCTAAGACATGGATGTATCAACTGAAACAATTTACACAGCAAATACGGCAAGCATTTTGTATCCTACAACAGCCAGTGTTTGGCAAGCTGAAGTAATGTGTAATTTGACGTCTTTTTGAATTGTGTCAAGTAGATATTATGCCCTGATTTTCTAAACTTGAGCAAACTGTTAAAGTCTACTGAGAAGATATGCAATTTCCTCAAATCCTTGAGCAAATGTTTTTCAAAGAAGTAAAAGTCCACAACCTAATTTTCAGAATCTCACACCTTTTTTTTTTACAGTACAAGTAGAATCTAAAAAATGACGATGTACATGTATGAATAATACCATGTAATACTCGATTTATAAAGAATGTTCTGAAAGCTATTGAGGTGGTCATATCTTCAGGTGATCACTTTAGTTGCGCTTTTCAATGTATTTTTACTCCAGGTGTTTTACATATGGCAAATTCCATTCCAGTGCTGTATTTACAGCATAGGGTGCTTGTGTTGTCATTAGTGTACATGTATACATGTCTATAAGTGTCCATGTGTGCTCAGGAAGTGGTGGCATTTACAATTCGAACAGGATACTGATAATGGGGAATATGTTTCAAAATGTCAATGATACACAGATTGAGGTGCGTCCCATCCAGATTTGAAAGCATGCTTCTGGTGGATGATTAACAAACGATCAAGCTTCACTTGGCCAGAATCCTTAGCAATAAATTCAGTAACTTTGCTATTCAAGCTGTGCATGAAACATTGTATTCATCCAAAAAAGTGTGAAGTTACAAACATACCGGTATGCACACAAGTACTTTGATAGCAATGGTTTTGGTTTATATTTTCATTTTAGTATGACCATAGTACAATCATATTGGATTAAATGCCCTATGATGGCATCTTTTTCCTTGTGTTTTTATTTTGAAATATCATCCACATGCTCTTCCTGCAAGTCAGTTTACGATATAATCTTGTGTCAATGTTGACATAGACTTACTGTCCTAAAGTGACTTATTACTGTAGTAAACATGATGCTGGGGTAGACACAGTTAAAAAAACTTGCTATCCTTTCAGACCTGTGAAATTGCTAACTTGGTGGTCTCGCAAAAGATTTACTGGTCCTGTCTTCATAAGTATAGTGAGTGATGCTACAAGTATTAGCTCATGACAACCAATCATTTTGTATCAGAAATTATGCAGATTGTATCCAGTGAATACTTATGGTGCTCATTGAATTAATGAACTGTGATCTAGCTGGCTCATAATGTACTGTATAATGGCTCTCAAATCTAAGGGACTGCTTGTCTGATCAGTCACCCAAGCATTGCCACAATGTGAATTGCCCAACACAGATCATATCAAGGTGAAAGCATGTAGTTAAAACTGAAGGGAAATCCTGATATTAAATAGACCATTCCTATTTCGTCAGACAAAATTTCAAGTTAGCTCTAAAATTTGACCACCAGCTAAAATGTGAAGTTCTGCAGTTCTTCAATTTAAGCATAGGCCTTAAAAAACTATAAGATCTATGAATTGACCGTGTTGACTGGGCTGTCAAAATTTGAGGAATATTGTGATACAAATTTTCACCAAAAGAAACAACAATTTTTTGAGATAATCTGAATTGATATCTTATCAAAGTGAAATGCATTAATGCAGCAGATTAATTTGTCTGATTTTTTACTTCTCAGCAATGAGTGTCTACAACTTGCCAAACTGAAAAGGCCATGTGCTTAATAAGATCTGTTTATCTCATGGACCTAAAATCTCCATTCCCTAACCATAAGTATCTGAAACTATAGTCTAGGTGCCTTGGTTCCTCTCAGATTTCAAAATTCACAAATGCAAGCACCATGAGTTCTGTTTTGTTTAGAACCACTTTATCAGAACCCACTGTGCAGCAAATATTGTGGTGACCTGGTCATCATACAAAGAACCAGTATGTCTACGAATTCTTTGAAACGAGAGGTTATCGGCCTGTCCAAAGGTCTCGGGATAGCTTTATGTGGTTCTGTGCAGTACAGTACTTGTTTACATGTATGCCATAGCTGGTGCAAGGGGGATATAGATGAGAACAAAGGTCAAGGGTCAACACTCGTCAAATGGCAAATTGTGATTTATGAAGGGAATATCAATGAGAACGCTGGGTCAAGGGTCAATATTTGTCAAATGGCAAATTGTGATTAACATATCTGGTATACAAAATTCCGTGAAAAAATACTCAAAGAGATACAAAGAAACCAATGTCAATGATTGATCTTTCCTCTCTTTTCATAATGGATGCTCCAACTTTGATTAAAGGGGTCCTTTAAAGTAATAAATCATATGGTAAAAGGCCATTTAATTTAATGGCTAAAATGGTCATTGGAGTTTCAAATGAAAAATAATAGTATGTAAAAATTTTCAGTAATATTTCAATGAAAGATAAAACACTTCATTAAATAACCTGTAAATCCACAACCCAACTACCAGTAAACCTCACCCAGAGGTCAATCCATATGGCCTTATAGCTGCCATGGTTTGATGATTGAAAACAAATACTGACTTTGAGGCAAAACATGCCTCAAAAGTGAAAGACTTAAACTTTGCTAAAACTTTCCTCAGTGACACTTTCAACCTTTCTCCTATCAAAGCAAGCATAAGAATTCGGGGTCACTATGAAAAATTTGGTACTAGTGAGACAACTTAGTGTCTAAGATTTCGCGATATTTGAAATTCAAAATGGCTGCCATCCCTGTGTTAACTCAATGGGGAAAAATAAAAATTTCAATCTTTGGAAAACTTCGACGGTAAAAACTTTTCTTTCACCAAGAGCTCTTAAATGAGCCCTAACAAGTGATGCATCAGAAGAGAATGTATAAAATTTGAAAGTCCAAATTTCTGTCATTTCCGTCCCTGAGGCATGTTCTACGTTAAAAGCTTCCAGATGAGTTCATTGTAGCATATCTAAACTCATATGACTTTATGAATGGACATTTTTTACACCCCAGACCTGGCCAAAGGTTGATAAAGAGACCTTATGTAATTGAAAGTGATTTTCCTTTTGAGCATGTGTTTATTCATTGGGTTGGGGTGGAGGTGGGGGTCACAAATATGTTTTTTCAAGGCTAGTTCAATCCAAAGCATAGTGCACCTAACAGACATATAATTACCAAAATTAATCTGTTTCTCCAAGCACGTTAAATTTGACAGTAACCATAGAGATTTAAGTTGAAAGCAAGTTATGGATAAAACTCAATGAAGTTGAAAATGAACAATATCTTTCAGAAGTTCCAGTAGATTCAGTCTTTTTCCATTCAGTGCCCATCAATATTGAATGTGATAATTTCCATGTGCAAATTTATAAATATGACACCTAGAAGCTACAGGGGTAGCAGCTATCCAGTGTCCATCATCCTTCTGTTTGTGCATGCATGCATGCATGCATGCATGTTTGTATGTAATTGTATGTCACTCTGATAGTGAGCTCAGTTTTCTCAGAAACAGTTGCATCTATGAGGTTTAAATTTGGTGTGAACATGTATTTTTGGTGAAGGAATTTCCAAGATCTTAATATTACATAACTCCAAACATATGCCAATGAGTTCAAAAATTCAGAAATGATAAACAATTTTAAATGCCAAAGCTACCAAACCTAGACCTTTGAAATTTTGACAAATACCATAGTCCTACTAGATTACAATTCTAAGTTTGTTGAAGGCAAGTTGATCACATGACTAGTACGTAAATGAGCAAAATAAATGCAAATTTTATCCAAAAAAAAAACCTACTTTCTGTATGACTAAAACTTTGTGGAAAACTTTCTATTTTGAGGCAGATTTTTGTTTGTTCAATCCAAATTGATCACATGACTGATATGCAAATGAGCAAAACAAATCTTGAAAATTATCTAAAATTCATAACTAATAAGGCAGTATCTCTATTACATTATCATTTGGTCCTACTACTATCACTGTAAGAATTAAGTGAACTATAATACTTGTTTTATTGTAGTTTAATTTGGGTAGGTTTTAGGGCTTTGTGTCAAATGATCCTTAGTAAGGATAGGCTTCAGTACCTCATGGATTTATTATTGTTTGCTAAGGAATTGTTCCTACCAACTTCACCTACCCAAATAACAATAGTGACTTACAAAGAGCAAAACTTCAATGATTGGTGCGATGTAGCCAGTCTTTCAAAAGACACAATTGGCATGCAAACTGAGTAGAGCATTATATTGATAAATGTCCTTCAGTGCCTACGTGACTTAGATATCAAAGCACTCGGCTTGTGGACTGCTACATGTATGCTGGGCACTGAACAAGTTGTGCTCCAAAGTTGACATATCGGAACCTGGCAGAGAGAGACAACTCCCACACGATCTGCAGAAGAGGGCAGCATTGCAGATAGTGACTTAAAAGAATCTGGCAAAAAACAAGGAATTGAAGCAGTTCAATAATGCACTAGGCAACAATGTGCTGAAAGACATTTTATTGAACCAGACATCCCAACACAGTGTGGACCAGAATTTAGCAAAAAGTGAGCATAAACCTTCAATTATGGATGATTATGGCTTGCTATAATCATGGTTAACGCGGGGAAGGGCACGGAGACGCAGGCCATTCTACCTTTGCCTCACAACCACGCCTCACGCTTCTGCCGAACACACAATGAACCCTTGCCTCTCGAATCACAGCTGCTTCTTGTCCACCCTCACTATCAAATATGAATGCCATGCATGCCTTGCATGACGTCCAACCCGTTATCTGCTCGCATCACTGACCATCAGCTATCCATGCATACCCCCCTTGGCCAAAGCCATTTGCCGCCACTTCAGCTCCTGCAACGATAACGTACACATCACAAATCCTTCTCGCATCCCGACCATGGTAAAACAAAGAAAAAGACCGGGCAAGCTGCCCGCCGATCTTCATCGCGACCGAAGCGGACTCCGAAGCACCTTGATCCCTACTTGGTACGGAGACAACAGGCTCAACCCGATGACCAGCGCCCTACCACTTCGAACCCCGATGCAGTACCAATGCAGGGAGCGACAGACCACATCTCCAAACTCATTGAGGCCGGAATCGCCACAGCCGTCGAATCGATCCGACGTGACCTGCAAGTCCAAACGACCGGTGCTGCTGGCCTGACGGCACATCACCCATCAAGCCACCCTATCACTTCCGCTCACACAGATACTGGACCTCTATCGCCTGCTTCGATCATCGAGACCAGTGTGGAGCGGGCAGCCCGACCGGCCCACTCGCAGACTCACCAACAGCAGGCGTACGCTGTAACACAACAACAACCAGCCATTACAGCGAGCCACACAACTGACCTGGTCACCGCTGATGGCGTACATCACTTCCTGGATCAACCCACCGTAGGAGGCGCGCCTCATAACAACATAACAGCCAACATGGCTGCGCCCATGTTGCAGCGGACCCAGCTTCCCAGTTCCACAGAAACAACGTGGCGTCCACCCCCTCGTTCGGGAACACCGGCTAACGCACCAGCAGCTACGCCGCCAGCCGACCTCCTTCTACCATACATTGAGCAAACAATCTGGCGAACATCGGTAAGTTCATCGACCTCAGTGAGCTACACCCCGATGCCCTTGCCCCAAGCGCATCAAGGGCCACAAAAACACAAATAGCCTTTGATCCCGACAACCCGGGTATAGCTACGTTCACCACCGAAGTCAAACGAAAGAACATTGACAACTTTGAGATCTGGTCTCAGTGTTACAGTACCTTCTTGATGTATAGATCATTCTACCATCCGCACCTAGCTATCCCCCTGGCTAACTACCATCGTTTCATAGCAGCACAGGCAGCTGCCTATAAACCTGAGGCCTGGCTAAACTACGACAAAGCCTTCCGCCTGAATGCGGCACGCTACCCTGACCAGGTGAACTGGGGCAAGCCGGATCCAGAGCTGCACTTCTTCCACTTCCAACAACACCCACACCTACTGATCCCCACATGCTTCGGATGTGGGCAACGAGGTCACGTCAAGACCGAGTGCAACAGATGTCCAAACAGCACCACGAACCCTTACTACTGGGAAAATACCAACGCCAAGAAACAGCCTGACTCCACTCAACAACAACAGCAACAGGTATGTCGTGTTCTTCAACCGTGGGACTTGCAAGACCCCCTGTCCCTATGGGAGAATACACAAATGCACAGTGTGCGCCTCACCTGACCACAATGCTCAACAACACCACCTGGTCACAGGTCAGCAGCCACCCCAGCCCTTTCGAGGGAATGATCGCCAGTCCGGCGATACTCGAAACGTTACAGCCAACAACACCAATCAACCTCGCTAAACTAGCCACAGCCCTTAAAGGCCACCCGAACTCTGCCACCCTACTCCATGACCTCACCTACGGCGCCAACGTTGGCTTCACCGGGACCAATGGCCCACGCTACACCCGCAACGCAAACTCGGCCATGAGAGACCCTGAGGTTGTTACCAAAGCCATACAAAAGGAAATTCAATCAGGCCACACAGTTGGCCCATTCCGCACGCCACCACTACCGAACTTCATCATCAACTCCCTCGAGTTGCGCCCCAAAAGTCTGGGGGACATCGAATCATCATGGACCTATCACGGCCGAGATATAGACTCTGTCAACCACAACAATAAACAAGGATGACTACACCCTCACCTACTCCGTGTCGACGACGCAGTCGCCATGGTGCACAGACATGGCAAGGGCACTTTGCTTACCAAGGTGGACATTAAAAATGCATTCCGCCTATGCCCCGTTCGAAAGGCAGACTGGCACCTCCTTGGTTTCAAATGGCAGGGACTCTACTTCTTTGATCGCGTGTTACCCTTCGGCTTACGCTCTGCTCCATTCCTCTTCAACCGCTTTGCCGAAGCCCTGCTTTGGATCATTCAATCTAGGGCAGGGACGAAGGACTTGTTGCACTACCTGGATGACTACCTTGGGGCCGGCCCACCTCACTCCGGACAATGCCAGCATCTACTGGACACAATGCTCAGTACCTGTGATGACCTAGCCATCCCAATCGCACCAGAGAAGATTGAAGGGCCATCCCCGGTAATAACGTTCCTCGGTATTATCATTGACACCATCTCCATGACATTGCGGCTTCCCAATGACAAATTACAAGACCTCCTCGATGTTCTCCCGACCTGGCTACAGCGGCAAACATGCACAAAACGAGAGCTACTCTCCCTCATCGGCACCCTCAGCTTCGCGTGCAAATGCATTCCAGCTGGCCGCATATTCCTCCGTCGTATGTTAGACCTCAGTGTGACAGTTCAAGCACTCAATTCCACCGTCATTTTGTCCAGTGAATTCCGCCTCGACGCGAAGTGGTGGTGCGACTTCTTGCCAACGTGGAATGGTACTGCCTCATTCCTGGAGCCAAACTGGACCTTATCCCGCGACCTGGATCTATTCACCGACGCCTCCGGTACCATTGGCTGTGGTGGCTACCATAAGGGCCACTGGTTTACCGTCACCTGGCCCACCTCACTCACTGCCTCAATCGCCTGGAAAGAGATGTACCCCATACTAGTGGCCTGTTCAATTTGGGGGCATTTGTGGCACGGCCGCCGCATCCTCTTTCACTGTGACAACCAAACAGTAGTGCATATTTGGAAAAAAGGCTCAGCCCGATGCCCGAAGATCATGCACCTGGTCAGAGGCATCTTTTATCAGGCGGCCAAAGGTAACTTCCATGTCTTGATAGCCCACATTAACGGAACTGATAACTCAATTGCTGACTCACTTTCTCGTTCACAGATGCCGAGATTCAGAACGCTGGCACCCGAGGCACAAGCACAACCCACGCCAGTACCGCAGCACCTGCGACCATTGCACCTGATATGCGGCAACTGATGACGCTGGCCACGGCCTACATTCACAACAGTGTTGCTGAAAACACGCGACGCACATACCAGGTAGGCCAGACATGCTACGCCAACTTCTGCTCATCATACGGACTACGCGCAACGCCCATCACGGTTAGGGCGGCAATCCTATTTGTCACCAATCTTGCAGACCGGGGCCTCGCGTATAAGACTATCAAGGTGTACCTTGCGGGGGCAATGCACAAGCACGTCGAGCTAGGCTATGAAGACGATGTCACCACCCATGCGTTGCTGCAGCGCACGCTACAAGGGATCCGGAGGAGTATCGGTGATGTGCGCCGGCCGCGTCTGCCAATCACAATCAACGTACTTCGCCACCTAAAGGAGAGCCTACGATCGTGGGAAGGCCTGTGTGATCACGACAAGGTCATGTTATGGGCAAGCTTCACCCTCGCCTTCTTCGGATTCTTGAGAGTGAGTGAATTCACTGCGGCTGGGCCACTGCAGTTCGACCCAGCCACAACGCTGCTTGCTCAAGACATAGTGTTGAGCAGTGTACTAGAAGTGAGACTGAAATCCTCTAAGACTGACCCGTATCGACGTGGGTACGTACTCCGCATTGCGCCAACCAGGACATCTGTCTGTGCGGTCAACGCCTTTGCAAAATACCGACGATCACATTGCCTTACGAATACAGCAGTGCCGGTCTTCCAATTGCTGATGGCACGTGGCTCACGCGTCAAAGGCTGACGCACTACCTGAGAAAGCTGCTCGTGCATTCAGGGATTGAAAGTGCGGAACTATATACCACACATAGCTTTAGAAGTGGTGCTGCCACAACCGCCGCCGAGGCTGGCCTACCAGATTGGCTATAAAGACCCTAGGACGATGGCGGAGTGATGCGTACCAGGTCTACATAAAGACAGCGAAAGAGACTCTAGACTCTGTGCCTCGCGTGCTTGCTACAAGGAAGTAGTCTCTAGGACATGAGGTATTAGAAACACCTACTAGTTAGTGGGACTTTAACGACACTCGATCTACAGTACAAAATCTACATGACTATGTTAGCAAAGTTGGGCATACAATATGTGGAACTGTACACGTCACTTGATTAAACATCGAACTGTGGACTATGAACTATGAACTATTCACAATAAACGGTTGTTTATCCTGTGGTACACATAGTGGCAGTCACCTAAGGATGTTCCATAATCAGTTGTACGACTTCCAGGTCTGAGGGCTGGCTTAATTTGGGGGCTGCTGTCGCGGATCCGGAGGGACCATGGTACCACGTTGCCCGATGCATGGCATGATCCCGCAAGGGGTCCGTGTCATCTTCCAGGCCGCCACGACGCCGTGCATCCCCGCCGTGGCAGTAGGTGCATCCTGGGTAACACGTTGCCCTCCCTTGAGGTCATTCAAATCTGCGACTGGCTTCACGGGAAAGGCCGCCACGACGCCCGGATGTTCCATCGCCCCTGGGTTTCGGCCAAGCCCTGTCTCCGTGTCGTTTCTTTGCGTTAATGGATGATTATGGCTTGCTATAATCATGGTTAACGCGGGGAAGGGCACGGAGACGCAGGCCATTCTACCTTTGCCTCACAACCACGCCTCACGCTTCTGCCGAACACACAATGAACCCTTGCCTCTCGAATCACAGCTGCTTCTTGTCCACCCTCACTATCAAATATGAATGCCATGCATGCCTTGCATGACGTCCAACCCGTTATCTGCTCGCATCACTGACCATCAGCTATCCATGCTACCCCCCTTGGCCAAAGCCATTTGCCGCCACTTCAGCTCCTGCAACGATAACGTACACATCACAAATCCCCTCCCACCCACCACAAAAAAAAAAAAAAAAAAAAAAAAAAAAAAAAAAAAAAAAAAAAAAAAATGAAAGCAAGCTGCGGCATTAGCAACCCACATACAGACATATTACAGTTTGTCACATTTCTATCTTGATGTTATTTGGATGATCAAATCTCAATAAAGTTCCATGGGGCTGCTGTCGCGGATCCGGAGGGACCATGGTACCACGTTGCCCGATGCATGGCATGATCCCGCAAGGGGTCCGTGTCATCTTCCAGGCCGCACGACGCCGTGCACCCCCGCCGTGGCAGTAGGTGCATCCTGGGTAACACGTTGCCCTCCCTTGAGGTCATTCAAATCTGCGACTGGCTTCACGGGAAAGGCCGCCACGACGCCCGGATGTTCCATCGCCCCTGGGTTTCGGCCAAGCCCTGTCTCCGTGTCGTTTCTTTGCGTTAATACAGGACTATGTTTCCACCGAAAAGGATTCGCTCTGCTCTATTGATGAGACTGAACTCACAGCTGACGAAGACATGAAAGTCGTTATGCAGATGGCAAAACAGAGAAAAAAAACACCACCAAGTTTCTCTTCTGAGTGGATATTGGCCAATGCTTGAATCTCAACCACACAATCAACATCAACAATAACCGACATTCCAAGTTGTGTCAGTGCTAACATACGATCACGAATACAGGAAAAAACAGGCAGCAGACTGAGCCATGTGTGGAGCCCCATATACCTCCATCTATCGCTGTATCACTTCAATAAACAACATAGGATACCCACCAACTATGATACAACTACAACCCACAAGGACAGGAGATTTCTTGTGACTTCCAACACCCTTGCTACTATGCGTATGTTAGCATTGCAGAGGGCTGCAACACAGATCACACTCAGTACCAGTACTCTGCCAAAAACCCAGCTACCAAGCCTAGCAAAAGGTATCTAGTCTTTTGACTATATTGCCTGATAACATCGGAAAAAGGAACACCAAAATGACATTGATTGCGACTTCACACTGAATAAAATAAAGTCTCTGACAACAACATCAACCCTGGCACCCCCTTTGTAAAGTGGAAGGAAGAAACTATGTGTCATGCACTGACCCAACAGCAATGTGGTTTAGCAACATACTGTACATGTATTTCACAAAATTGCCCTAGACAACTACAAAGTTACCACCATAAATCTGCAAATTATAAACAGCCTAGGAGCAATACCAAAGGTTAGACTTATCCACGATTGCATCCAACCAGTCAGCAATAGCATCAACACATATGCATCTACTACACCATTCCAATATAAAACAGTAGATAATGCCATTCCTACCCAGCCAAGGTCAACTTAAAATCTGCTCATTAGCCACATCCATATAATTGTTGACTGAAAAGGGGCGACTGGTCTCTGTTACAAATTGGCGAAGGCAACAAACATAGACATACATTGTTGAAACCAGACTGCCTTTTGGGTCATCAAAGAGCCTGGAAATATTCAATTATATAACACATCTAGCAACACTTGAATGAAGCAATGGAAAAGGTACCAGGTCTTCGTCCTCTATCTCAACAATATCCTTACAGTCACAGAATCTGAACTAGCATACTTATAAGCCTTCCAAGCTTTGCTACACCTATGTACCTAACACAGTAACTCAGCCTTGCTTTAAACTTTGACAAAGTGATGGCACCCACAACAGAATGCCCCACATTTCTAGGCATGACAAATAACATGTTTACACGGACATAGTCTATGGACTGCGACAAACAACAGGAATTGAGCGACCTTGTGGAATATTGACTTCTGAAGAGGTAGCCAACAAAATGCAGACCTCAACAGTTACTTGGCAAAGTCAACGGGGGGCAAGAGTCATTCACAGTGGTCGCTTTTTTTTGACAACCCATAGACTTGAAAAACTCATATTCATGTATATCTCACCACGTCAGCTGGGGGTGAATCTGAGCAAAAGTGTCGATGGTATGGTATTTTTCCCAGAGCTAACACTGCATTGCCCCAACAGACCTAACAGATCTGCTCTGCAGCCAGATCTGGAATGTATGCAAAGACAAAAGTTCATGTATGATGTAATGGTTCTACTCCGGAATAAAAAGGACGCGATGCGTTCTACTGACTCAGTACACCCATATAATCACGTGATGCCGGTACAAACAAGCCCACATGTGTACTAACGCATATGGAAATACACATACGTCTATGCGCGTTTGCGCATATGGCTTTATTTGTACCGTGGTCGATTCGAATTCCGGGTTTGGACTATTTGACAAAACAATGTGCTTTATAAGTTGAAAAATACCAGTATGTCACCAGGTCTACATTTAGGATTTTCTTGGCTCTAAGGTCAGAGCAGAATGCACTGAACACTAACACTGGAACACATACTTTAATGTCATAGGCTACAGATATGCATACTGAGTGTAGTCCATCCATTGACATCTTTACAAGTCTACCAACCTGTGGGGTTGAGTACTGTCCCTCCACAAAGGGACCATGGGTACAGTAATTATGTCAGCATTCAGACCTAATTGTACATTTAGGAAAGAAATGGGTGACTGGGTTTCAGCAGAAAAGTTGCATAAATTACAAGAAATTTCCATATTCATAATTGGGCTATATAATGTCAATAGTTTTGCCCTTGCATGGTACTGAAATAGGTTCAAAGGATAAAAAATTGATTATTTTGTGCTCAGTTAGGCATCGTGTAGCTTAGTTAGGCCATAGCCATCTACTGGCTATGGTTAGGCCAAGCTAAGAAACAACTCTTGTCCACATCTGTATGTGCATTATAATATAATGTGTATGGGGGGGGGGGGGGGGGGGGAGAATGTGTGGTTGTAACATCCTTGTGGGACTTCACTCACAAAATACTCCAGATATTGTAACAAAATACCTTGCAAGGGTTGGTGTCAATCTGCCATAATTCAAATTTATTAGTATAATCATCTAATGATGATAAAGTTCTCTGTAATTATAATTTTTTAGTCACACTTTCTTTGGTAATGAGTCCTTTCATACTGCAGCCCCCTCAGTGTATGTTCATCAAAATAAGCTACTGATAACAGGAAAGTATGCCATCGAAGATAGCTCAATCCTATTCTACATGTCAAATCGTTTATTTGATGCATCATACATTTTTGTGCCTTATGAGAAGCATCTTACCCACTGGGTCATTAATTGTTATGTATTGTGTTTATTCAGAGTGTTATGTGTTTGAAGCCACTGAGAGAAACCCAAATGGATTGCATAAAATTCGTAATAGACTGGACCAGGTTATTCCCAAGAAACCTGAGCTGAATGGATGGAGACCTCCAATAACTCCACCTGCCACCAGTCACAATTGTGAGTATCAAACTTTTAGTTTCTGAAGATTACAGATAAAGTATGGCATAAACCTTCGCCTCAGATCGCCTCCACATCGCCGCTAGATCGCCTCAGTATCGTTTCCGACATCGCTGTCGCCTCAGTTTGTTTATTTTCTATATCGTTTCATTACCGCCTCCGTATCAGCCTTGCATCGTTTCCACATCATATCAGCCTAAACATCGCCGCTGCATCGTATCAAGTCAATTTCATGGTCCCAATTGGCCACGGCATATTCACTCAAAAATGCAACAGCAAAGTTGCCGTCTTCGGAAATTTCGCCGCCTGGCATTGCCGATGTTTTCGAGAGTAAAGGTATACAAAATGAAAGATCAAATACATGTGTCCGACATTATCCATTCATGAAATGTTGCTTCAACACACAACCAGATATGAACTGTAAATGCTCACGTGTTTCATTATATATTGCAGTTATGTGTAAATTTGAACCTTTGCCACATTTTTGCAACTTCATTGAAAGTATTATGATCAAAAATAATGAACAATATTCACCACAGATTAACTCTATAGGTCATTAAGTATTCAAATATGCAATTACCTGAAATAGAAATAATTAATTTCTTTGACTGCTGTCACTGTATCACCTCTTTATATAGCAAGTGTAATTGCCTCTTGTCAAGTCCTTCAAACTAAATATTCCAAACTTTGAAAGCTCATTAGATATGCAAACTATAAATTAGCTGACATGAAAACTTAACTGCGAAATGACTTCCAATATTGGTATTTAACCTGGTATAATCATCAATGTACATAGCATGTTATGCCAACTTTGATCAAATAAATCCAAGTATATATCCCTAATTAGGAAAACTCATTAAATACACAAATTAGGAATTGGCTGAAGCAAAATTGCTTAATGCCTTTCAATAATGTTAGCCTACATAATGGTATCTTTAATGTACATAGCAAGTTTCATCAATTTTGGTCATGTAAATTCAAATATATATCCCTAATTTCAAAAATTCATTAAATATGCAAATTAGGAGCTGCATGAAGTAAAAATGCTTAATGACTTTCAATAACGTCGTATTATAGTATCTTTAATGTACATAGCAAGTTTCTTCAACTTTTGTCTGGTCAATACAGATAAATATCCCTGATTATGAAAGTTCATTAAATATGCAAATAAGGAATTGGCTAAAGTTCAAATGCTTAATGACTTTCAATAATGTTCTTTCATAGTATCTTTAATGTACATAGCCAGTTTCGTCAACTTTGGTCTCGTCAATTCAGATAAATACCCCTAATTAGGAAAGTTCATAAAATATGCAAATTGGTAATTGGCTGAAGTAAAAATGCTTAATGACATTTAATATTGTTCTATCATCGTATCTTTAATGTACGTAGCAAGTTTCATCAATTTTGGTTATGTAAATTCAAATATATATCCTTAATTTTGAAAGGTCATTAAATATGCAAATTACGATTTGGATAAAGTAAAAATGCTTAATGACTTTCAATAATGTTAAATCATAGTATCTTCAATATGGATTCCAAGTTTCGTCAATTTTGATTGAGTAAATTTAGATATATACCCCTACTTAAGAAATTTCATTAAATATGCAAATCAGTAATTATCTTTCACGTCACCCTTTAATAACTTTCACAGCTGATATATCTTGATGTGATCAACATTTGTAGCAAATCTCATCAAATTGTGTGCAGTCGTTCTCAATATATATCCGTTTTTTTTCCTAAAATAATTAATTATGCAAATGAGCAAAAAGTAAGCAAGCCACATCCACCAAAAACTAATCAGTTCTTGCCATTTGCAAACTGAATCTATGTACCAGATTTTATTCTGATCTGATGAGCCGTTTTTGAGATATTGAGCACACAGACAGCATACAGACAGACAGACAGACAGACAGACACACAGATAGACAGACATCGCTGCGACATATGCTCACGTGTGTCAACACGTGAGCAAAAAATGGGAACAAAGTTGAAACATATTGTGATTATAATTCGCTACTTTTGCAAATTGCTTTTATTTGATATGAAGTTTGTTTACCGTTTTATTTGCGAACATTTTTGTAACAAGATAGCACTCTGCCAGGGACAGACATTAACGGTTGCAAGTGAAAGTCGCGTTCGGGCAACTGCAACTGAAACACCAGTACCCGTTGCCCGATGAGACAAGTGTCAAAAAATGACGTGGGACAACTTTTCCGCTGACTAGAAACCCAGAAATGTGCGGTACTGTATGCGGATGATCATTTTATATGACTGAAATTAGTATTTTTTTACGTCCGTGAAACCGCACAAGAAAAACCTGGCCGTATAAAGTAA
The DNA here is from genome assembly GCF_041260155.1 of Ptychodera flava. Classification (NCBI taxonomy): domain Eukaryota; kingdom Metazoa; phylum Hemichordata; class Enteropneusta; family Ptychoderidae; genus Ptychodera; species Ptychodera flava. The sequence continues at coordinate 681,628 of NC_091942.1, read as the reverse complement.
GGAGAATTGCTAAAATAATAACTGCAGTGTATCATATACTAGGTTAACACATACAATGATGCCGCCATGAATTCTCCTAATGCTTAACACAGTGACCTTTAAATCCGATTGACGTGAATAAATTATGACGTAGAAGGAAGTCCGTGACCTTTAGTCACAACACATTGATAACAGTCTGATAGCGGGAACTTCCAAGTGTTTCAATAATTGCTACGCAATTCATACTATAGAGTTACACTCCGCAACCAATTATCCATCAAACATAAAATTAATTTTAGGCAAACTATCGCACCGTGCGCATAAGGTATAAATCTGAGTAGGCCTACATATGTCACGCCGCGCCGATCACTCTAAATCACGTACCCACATCATCTGAGACGTTCGAATTCATGATTATTAACCGATCATTTACCTTCAACTAGATGAATCTTGTCTGTATTTTCAATTTTCATTGACTTTTGACGAAATGACATCGGTTATTCATGCTCATATCCGATGTCTTTGAGTTCCATGCAGCCAGCCAAGCAGAAATTGAGTTGATCGACACACAGTTACGAGTGGAGTGAAACATAGCGGCCACCGCGTAGTATGCATTATTCTATGCAGACTACGCGGCGGCCGCTGTGTTTCACTCCACTCGTAACTGTGGATCAACATGGCCGCGACCTCGTGTCGACCCCAAGTGAAAATGTGCTCTGATTTTTTTTTCAGAACTTTCGACAAAACCATTGCTTCTAACATGTTACAAAAATGCGCTGTGCCATGTCTCCGCATTTCTAAATATCGTTGTTGAGAAAAGAACATGACACAGCAGGCCTGCTCAGCTGTTGATAGAGGTCATGGCAAAAGGTTGTTTAAATTAGCAGTGAGCATGGTGAGTGATTATGCATGGTTGCAACGTCAAAAGATCGCGATTTTTGCAATCGCGAATATTGCAAAAATAAATCGTTCGCGTATCATTCTTTTTATTGTTCGACACGATGCAAGTTTAAAATGAAAGGACACACCGTTTATGGGCGGGAATGAGGCGATGCGCTAGTGAAACGATACGGAAACGAAACGGAAACGATGTGGAAACGATACGAAACAACCGAGTGAGTGATGTTGGATTGGGGGTTGGGCGATGCGGAAACGATACGGAAACGATACGGAAACGATAATGAGGCTAAAAAAGCGAAGCTTTGAGCGATACTTTATCTGTACATTCATATAAATCACACAACACATGACTGAAAAATAAGATTTGATTACTTCCAGGTGCACAAAGGCTTGACCTCTTGGAAGTCTTGATTACGCCCCCTTCTTTGGACATTTCTTTAATTCTCAGAATTATTGGAACCTCAGCTAGCTTGCATCAGCCGATCATTTCCTGCATGTTGAATGTATCATTTGAAGTGTTCTTTTGCCTTCAACTTCTGTCAAGTTTACAACTGTTTTTATTCAAAATTGTGAGACTATAATATGCACCCAGAGTTTACAATTAATGACCAAAATTTCTTAAGCTTTGACACAATATCGCAGATAAAAGCTCAGTCACAATTATGAACTTTGTGAAATTGAATGTGACCATAGATATTTATTTTTATCAAAAAATTGGGTCTCAAAAAATGACATCACAAAATCTAGTCACAACTTTGTGTATCAAAGCTGTATTTTCAACAAATACTCATTATTCTACATACATCAGTGATTTTACCAAATTATAAATTCATTTATAATAACAATTCTTATGTAATGGTTGTCTTTCACTGAAGATCATCCCCCCCCCCCCAAAAAAAAAAAAAAAAAAATTGGGAGATGACTGATGGCCATATTGCTTGCATTAAAGCCCCAGTATTTGTAACTTTTAACCTTTTTTATGTTCGAAATTACATATTATTCTCTTACATCCATCGTGAAATGTTGTTCAGTAAAGAAATAAGCCAAATTTGTGCTCCTGTAGTGACATACAAACGCTAAATATTGCCCGATCGAGTTGGATTGCCGCGCGGGTTTGTTGACAACTTGTAGGCTGTGCACGTGATCGAGAACGCCGATACTGATGACATCATCGAGCCTGCAACATTCCTGGGGCCTTGCCATGCCACACCACACTGCCTGGGTGATCGCCCATGGTCGCCGGCTGAATGACCTGCGAATGGTTTTATTACCTCCCATTTGCCATACATATATGGCAATTGGGAGGTTATATGGTTGAAAAAAGTCTGTATGTGAGATGTCTGTCTGTATGTATGTATGTATGTATGTATGTATGTATGTATGGATGTCTGTCCGTCCAACGCAAAAACTCAAAAACCGCTGCACGTATTGAGCTGATTTTTGGTGTAGTGATGCCATATATGATGTAGATGTGCCGTTGTTAAAATGAACTTTTTAGGCCCATAGATATGCTAATGAGGTAGAAAAAAAGCGAAAATGGTCAAAAATCAATAACTCAGGAACTACTCATCTGATCATTGTCATATTTGGGTTTTAGGTACCTTGGGCCCAACTCATTTAAACATATAGATTTGATGTCAATATTTGATGCTTTCTATTTTTAATGATTTTTTTTTTCTTTTTTTGCCATTTTAGTAAAAAATCTTTTCCTCTTAAACCAATGGTTGGATCGCTTTAAAATTTGGCGTGCAGGTACCTTGTGAAAACTCAAAATAGAATTCATCAAAATTATGGCACAATTTGCATATTTGTATTTTTGGGCAATTTTTGCCATTTTTGGTTAAAAAAATCTTCTTTGAAACTGTGTATGCCATTACTTTCTAATTGGGTGTGCAGGTTCCTAGGAATGACCTGAAGATGACTCTGTGAACTCAAGCTGAAATTTGAAAATTTTGTGGTACTTTTTGTCATGCTATCAAATTTGGTACATAGGTGAAATGTAGTAGGTCATTCATTCAAAGTCAAGTACTGCCTGTGTGAATGAGCAGATTATGATTGTGCTGTTCCAGTCTGAGGTGCTATTTATAGGAATGATGCAATGTTAGATTGTAATTGATGTTTTAACTGAATTTGACTAACATTGTATGTACCTCTTGTACTGTATAAACCCTATCAATTCACCCAGAAAAAAATAATTAATACGATTTTAAATAATTGAATTAATGAGGATATCAACAAAGCCAAAATAATTTTAGTGTAGAATTATTAGAATGTTCAACTTTTTTGACAGTTCATGGTGAAATGCTTACCATCTTGGAGGATTAAAACATGTAAAGGCAACTTTCCTGAATCCTAACTTTGACATATTCTGAACTGTCATATATTGTGCTCTGTATGTTATCTAAAAGAAATTGCTCATAATAGTTTGTCATGATAGGTTGGTCAAATAAATAGAGATAGAGAAAGTTCCAATTTCCATTTATGGTTGACTTGGTAAGGATAAAATAAAATTACTTTTTGAGGAAAAAATAGAGTGATCAATTAAAAGAGTGGTCAAAGTAATAGGGTTTTTATGGTAAACTGGATTGTAAGATTCCTCATGTGCTATTTATAGCAATTATGCAATCTGTGTAAACCATGCAGTGAAAGTGTTACATGATTCCTTATAATGCTTTTGATGACCTTGAACTTCTTAAGTTGCAAACATTTGTCTCTTCTGTGTGCTTTCTCTGAGTACCTACAGGCTCAACTTATTCAACAGAACTTACTTGCAATGTTAATTTGAAAGTTATAATGTGCTTGGTTAATAGGATGAAATGCTGATAAAGATAACCAGCTGAAGATTCTTTATAACCAGACAGATATGCTTTTTTTTATGACGTAAATGTTGATAAGCGAGTTTTGTTTACTTTAATTAGAATGTAATTAATTCTCATTTATGTTATTATAAGCAGAAGTATCAAGTTGATCAAGCTAATATTGACAAGTTGGTCGGCTGTTGGAGGTTAAAAGCTGTAAAAATAAATGTATGCATGTCTATCTGTTTGTCTGTCTGTCTGTCTGTAGACCCGCGTTTTTTGGAGGGTCTATGGTCTGTCTGTATGTATGTATGTATGTACATGTATGTATGTATGTATGTATGTTAGTTATTATGTGCGGATGTATGTCTGTCAACATTAAAAACTCCTAAATCGCAGCACCTACCATCTTAGTATTTGGTGGACAGGTGCATTGAGGGGTGGAGATGTGAATTTGTTGAAATAAACATGTCAAAGTCAAAAATATGCAAATGAAGGGGAAAAAAGGAAAAATCCTGCAAATTGCTAAAACTTTAAAACCACGGGCCAGATTTGGTTGAAACTTGGTATACAGGCTCTTTATAGTGACTTAAGTTACATTTCTTCAAATTGTGGTGAAATTTTGAAAGTTGTATTTTTTATGCGATTTTTCCCCTGTTTTTTGTCAAAAAATCTTTTCTGAAAGCACTCATCCCATTGCCTTGAAAACTTGTATGTATGATCCTAGGGTTGACCTTTGTCAGATTTGTTCAAATTGTGGTGAAATTTTCATATTTGTAATTTTGGGGCAATTTTCCCATTTTTTGTCAAAAAATCATTTTCTCCCAAAGTATTTGTTGGATTGCTGTAAAACATGATAGTCTTGATCCTAGGGTTGTTTTCTGTCAGACGTTTAAAAGTCATTATGAGATGGAGCATTTCATATTGCTGGGGTATAAGATTAATTTGGACTTGCATGGAATTTTCTTAGTCAACCTGTAAGACTGCAATGTCATGTGTGTACTAGTAGTTAGTATCGCTGCAAAATGGGAGGACAGTGTCATTGACACTATTTTTTTGTTCTTCTCCGTTCAAATACGTACTGCTACTGTGTTTCAGAGGATACAGAACTTTGGCAGAGGAGGCTGACATTCTATTCTGGTACAGTGTGCGTTATATACGGATTATTCAAACTGCAGTCGGCAGTGCACCGATGCGCACCCTGCAGTTGGTCACTCAGAACTCCGGGTACCGATGTAAAATCAAGACGACACTATATACACTTGGCTCACTTCTGTAGGCAAATACCTATCAAAATTGAGTAACTTGAAGTAATAAATTTCAGCTGATTGTCGCTTTAGCGGCAAGGTGATTGCGAAATCGAAGCAACATAGTTTGGCAATGTATGGTAAGCAGTCGAATGCAGTGAACGCGATGGCCTTTGGCAGCAAGTAAGGGAACCGTCAGTATTTACGACCTGGGGGTCATTCAAAAATTGAAAGTTATAAGGGGGTGCTCAAAATGTTTTTTCTTTGTCTTACTCTGTCCTCAATGAAATAATGATTAGTTGATTATATATATATTTTACTCTGATACATATTAAATAAAAGAAAAATACTCTAACAGTACAAATAAATATCAACTAGATGAAGGAAGGCAAAAAACTACAAGTAGGTGCTACTACTAGCAATACTTATTATGAAAGAGAAGATAGTGACGATGAGAATGATATCGTTGTTCATGTACGCAATGGCACCAGCGACAGTAAAGATGAGGATCAACACTGGTGATGATGATGTCACACAGTAGTTTTCTGCAGTCGTTACCAGGGTTGGAAGGAGAGGCTGGGTCATGGAGAAATGTTCTAGACAGATATCACTATAAGTGCACAGGATCTAAGACAAAACTGAACTGTTGTGAATTCATCCTTTATATTATCATAGAAATGTATATTTTATTTGACTTGAGTTCAATAACCATTTGGACATTTAACCATACCATAATGACATGCTACCCATCCAAATTTAGCAATACTATATGGTCGGAGACTGCTTATTAGGTGAACTTTTATATCTACATATTGTTACATGGGCTCAGGTAAGCCAAACTTTCTGTTAGAGAGGGGATTACTCAAAGTCATCATGGTTGGCTGGGGTGTGACTCAAAATTTCGGAGTTTCTAATGTAATTCCTCCGACCCCCAGATCGTAAATAATGACGGCTCCCTAAACAGATGTGAACGCCTGAGTCAGATCGATCGGGACCAGTATACGCACTGCTGTAACTCAGCGAAAATTTAGAAAAAAACAATGGAGCTACTGCTAAGAAATTTACAGACTCTTGGCTCTTGATGCATCAGTTACTGAGCTTTTATACTGGTAAAAAGGCATTCTGAATACAGCGGTAAATTTCCTCCCAAACGAGAAAGGATAACACGTGGGCATTCTGCAATGGACGCTGTCAATTTTACCTTGCTGCAGGCCCCACACCAATCTCGGCCCGGCCGCCCGCTGCATTTGTACAGGCTACTACCTCCGATGTAGTACAGCCTTACAGGACTAGTAGCCGGCCAAACACACAAAAAACAACGTCGCAGTGTACAATCCGTAGGTCAGAACCGTTGATCATAAATTTTCAGAACCAGTGATGTTTAAAAGTTTTGTATTGATCACTTCATTTAGGTTTATGTGAATGACTTTCTCATCGAGCTGCGTCTATAATTGTCCCGGGCATTGTCCATGCAAATTTGGGGCCTGCCTTAGTTCCTCCGATCGTCTGTAGACTACAGCCAAACTCACAGTCCTGAGCAAATTGTACAGTTGTGAAAGTCAGATATATGTATCATGAACTTTATACAAAAATATATAAACAACAGAATCAAACCAAGAGGTTAGTTTGCTGTGGGCCGGGTGCGCAGGGGACGACTTTGCAGTGAGGCCGGGATCTCTCTTGTGTTCGAACTTCTAAGCTTACAATGCCTCGCTGGAGCTCCATCGCATCGCAGCTAGCCGATAATTGTACTACTGTAGTCCTTGTGAGGATTAGATATCCGTTATGTTCGATGTTATTTTGATATACTTTTAAATTAATAAGTAAGACTTTTGTACTGCATTCAAGATATAATTTTTCCTTTCTGAGCGTTTTCAATTACGCCGTACGGCAACGATATGCGAAGTTGATAGGCTGTGTTGCCTGCAGCGTAGCCTGGCCGTACACAAAACTTCGTTTGAGTAGATGGAGCAGAATCAGTCCTGTCATTTATTTTAAACGAAATTTTCATTATACTCCATAATGGAAGAAACGACTAGTTCAATGATTACAATGGTGAAGTGTTGAATTTTTATTCATATATGTTTTTCTCTCTCAATTCATTCAGCAAACTTGATCTCCGTACCATCGGTCACAACGTGCAGTGCCTTGCATGAAGCTTACAATCGACTGCCTCCGTCTTTAGTTTAGCTGTTCAAGACGTTTGTTTGCACGGCTCATTATAGTCGGAACAATCTGTAAACACTTACATATTTATATCTTTCCGGTATTTCACCCAACTTTTGCGCGTTTTTAGCTGAGTCTCCAGTTTCGATGGACCAGACCTTTTCGAAGAGCGTATGGTTTCTACGGACGCCACAGTAAAACTTGCGTAGATGTGGTTGAGCATGCGTGGTGGTGTGATTACGTTTCGTTTTGTGTCAACAAAGCTGACTTCTGGTCCGGACAAGAAGTCATTTTTCACTCCTTTTACTGTTAATCATGAGGCGGGCTAGGCATGCAAACCATCCTATTCAGTATTAATTATGGTCTACTTTCACATACTGAGGATGTCATTTTAATCAAAAATATGAAAAAAATTGTTAAAAGTTACAAATACTGGGGCTTTAAATTGAATGTGTCACCTTCATTGTTTTTGCTGCTGCAGCTTATTCCTCTTTTAAAAGCCAAGAACCTCCTGTGATATCATAAACCAATCTGTTGTAAAAGTAACAGATAATCTGCTACAGCAGACAGATGAAAATATCTTAATCCGTTTACTCTTTCATATTGCAGATACAAGTCAGGGGGAACAAACTCATCATTCCATGGCTGATATACAAGCCATGTTGGTTGAAAAACCCCCTCCAATCCCTCAAAAGTCACCAAGACTTGCTAGGAAAATGCCAGAATTACCAAAAAAACAGGGAAAAGGACTCCAACAAACAGATGAGGACTTTGTGCCTCGTAGTAGGAATGCCTATGAACAGGTTGAAATTGTAATTCCTGCTTCCAGCAAGCCTATCAGTAGTGGTGGGGATAAAAAATATGTTAATGCTGATGAAGGTAACATTAGCAATGCTGCATGCTCAGCCACACCGGTATTGAAGTTACCAGCTCATCCTCCTCCAAAACTTCATCTTAAGATACCACCACATTCCACACGGCAAAATGATCTGTTAAATCCTATGGACCTAAAGAACTTGCATCCGCACAGTGCTGATGCAGCACATGCAAACTTGCAGAAAGGCTTTCCAGTGGACACAAGAGATGCAAACGCGGAGAAACTGTCTGTCAAAGGAACAGGGTCAAATGATAATAGTGCTACAAAACTGGGGGAAACCAAAGTTGAGTCACATGAAATCAAGAAAACAATCACGAGGTGTCAGTCAGACAGTGCAGCTTTGGATATTAAGATTGCTACACCGCTTCCCCTGCGCAAGGAAGAAAACACCTCTGATGATGAATCTGATGAGGAAGATGATGATAATTATGAATACCTACAACCACCCCAACCAGCTGATGAAAAACCAAAAGATTCTTCAGACTTTGTTGATGAAATACCCTGCATGGATGATGGTATTTTGGAAGCGGACGTTAACCACTATGCAAATGTAGACCAAGAAGGCATTAGGAAAGATAGTATACCATTTTTACCCAGCCTGTATATAAACACACCAAATAACCCTACATATGTCAATCCCTCTTTACATCCCATTGGTGAGATCACAACGGAAGATAATGTTCCACCTCCACCCTTGAAGCGGGATTATGCGCTGTAAGTTTAACGTATTTGCTATATGCTGTGTACACCTGATTGGTGATCCTTGTGTTCTATGCTGTAACTTTGATCAGTGAAATGTCAGTGTTGCAGAAACTGTAGCATACTAATAATGATCTATGTATTCTGTTGCATTACACAGTGCTTGTACACAAAGTGCCTCTTTACAATGTGGATTCCTTTTAAATTTTAGACTTGTTGCATTTTGTTTGACATCAGCACACAGTGAAAGTGTAGCTGTGGACATCGTGACTTCTGTGTTTACTTGGGCAATGTTACCTCCATGCAGTGAATGGGATCTGAAAAAATACTCAAACAGTTTAACATTGAAAATTAGCCACAGTAAATTATTGTATTATGTTTGTCTCTCTTATCCCGTTCACTCTCATATTGAATTCTTTAACCTTTTTGTTGTCACATTGGTAAAAATGTGACTCAAAGAAATTCCGAACTTGACTCAGAGTTCATAAGTGTTGTCAGGGGTACACTGTTCTTCAATAAGTCATTCATGCAAAATTTGCAAATACAGTGGGACAGAGACTGAACTTTGATTATTTTTGTGTGTTTGTCATTCACAGGGAAGTACCACCACGTCCATTCAAACCATCAGAAAGTGTAAGTATCTGCAGTATTTTGCATTCTTTCACTTTGTCTATACAGTATCACACTGTTTGCACTCTGTCTATACAGTATCACACTGTTTACACTCTGTCTATACAGTATCACACTGTTTGCACTCTGTCTATACAGTATCACACTGTTTGCACTCTGTCTATACAGTATCACAGTTTGCACTCTGTCTATACAGTATCACACTGTTTGCACTCTGTCTATACAGTATCACACTGTTTGCTCTCTGTCTATACAGTATCACAGTTTGCACTCTTTCTATACAGTATCACAGTTTGCACTCTGTCTATACAGTATCACACTGTTTGCACTTTGTCTATACAGTATCACACTGTTTGCACTCTGTCTATACAGTATCACAGTTTGCACTCTGTATACAGTATCACACTGTTTGCACTCTGTCTATACAGTATCACAGTTTGCACTCTGTGTACAGTATCACACTGTTTGCTCTCTGTCTATACAGTATCACAGTTTGCACTCTGTCTATACAGTATCACAGTTTGCACTCTGTATACAGTATCACACTGTTTGCACTCTGTCTATACAGTATCACAGTTTGCACTCTGTATACAGTATCACACTGTTGCACTCTGTCTATACAGTATCACACTGTTTGCTCTCTGTCTATACAGTATCACAGTTTGCACTCTGTTATACAGTATCACAGTTTGCACTCTGTATACAGTATCACACTGTTTGCACTCTGTCTATACAGTATCACAGTTTGCACTCTGTATACAGTATCACACTTTGCACTCTGTCTATACAGTATCACAGTTTGCACTCTGTATACAGTATCACAGTTTGCACTCTGTGTATACAGTATCACACTGTTTACACTCTGTCTATACAGTATCACAGTTTTCACTCTGTATACAGTATCACAGTTTGCACTCTGTCTATACAGTATCACACTGTTTACATTCTGTCTATACAGTATCACAGTTTGCACTCTGTCTATACAGTATCACAGTTTGCACTCTGTCTATACAGTATCACACTGTTTGCACTTTGTCTATACAGTATCACACTGTTTGCACTCTGTCTATACAGTATCACAGTTTGCACTCTGTATACAGTATCACACTGTTTGCACTCTGTCTATACAGTATCACAGTTTGCACTCTGTGTACAGTATCACACTGTTTGCTCTCTGTCTATACAGTATCACAGTTTGCACTCTGTCTATACAGATCACAGTTTGCACTCTGTATACAGTATCACACTGTTTGCACTCTGTCTATACAGTATCACAGTTTGCACTCTGTATACAGTATCACACTGTTTGCACTCTGTCTAACAGTATCACACTGTTTGCTCTCTGTCTATACAGTATCACAGTTTGCACTCTGTCTATACAGTATCACAGTTTGCACTCTGTATACAGTATCACACTGTTTGCACTCTGTCTATACAGTATCACAGTTTGCACTCTGTATACAGTATCACAGTTTGCACTCTGTCTATACAGTATCACAGTTTGCACTCTGTATACAGTATCACAGTTTGCACTCTGTGTATACAGTATCACACTGTTTACACTCTGTCTATACAGTATCACAGTTTTCACTCTGTATACAGTATCACAGTTTGCACTCTGTGTATACAGTATCACATGTTTACATTCTGTCTACACTCTGTATACAGTATCACACTGTTTGCACTCTGTCTATACAGTATCACAGTTTGCACTCTGTGTACAGTATCACACTGTTTGCTCTCTGTCTATACAGTATCACAGTTTGCACTCTGTCTATACAGTATCACAGTTTGCACTCTGTATACAGTATCACACAGTTTGCACTCTGTCTATACAGTATCACAGTTTGCACTCTGTGTACAGTATCACACTGTTTGCACTCTGTCTATACAGTATCACACTGTTTGCTCTCTGTCTATACAGTATCACAGTTTGCACTCTGTCTATACAGTATCACAGTTTGCACTCTGTATACAGTATCACACTGTTTGCACTCTGTCTATACAGTATCACAGTTTGCACTCTGTATACAGTATCACACTTTGCACTCTGTCTATACAGTATCACAGTTTGCACTCTGTATACAGTATCACAGTTTGCACTCTGTGTATCCGTATCACACTGTTTACACTCTGTCTATACAGTATCACAGTTTTCACTCTGTATACAGTATCACAGTTTGCACTCTGTGTATACAGTATCACACTGTTTACACTCTGTCTATACAGTATCACAGTTTGCACTCTGTCTATACAGTATCACAGTTTGCACTCTGTCTATACAGTATCACAGTTTGCTCTCTGTATACACTATCACACTGTTTGCACTCTGTCTATACAGTATCACAGTTTGCACTCTGTCTATACAGTATCACAGTTTGCACTCTGTCTATACAGTATCACAGTTTGCACTCTGTATACAGTATCACACTGTTTGCACTCTGTCTATACAGTATCACAGTTTTCACTCTGTGTACAGTATCACACTGTTTGCACTCTGTCTATACAGTATCACACTGTTTGCACTCTGTCTATACAGTATCACAGTTTGCACTCTGTATACAGTATCACACAGTTTGCACTCTGTCTATACAGTATCACAGTTTGCACTCTGTGTACAGTATCACACTGTTTGCACTCTGTCTATACAGTATCACACTGTTTGCACTCTGTCTATACAGTATCACAGTTTGCACTCTGTCTATACAGTATCACAGTTTGCACTCTGTATACAGTATCACAGTTTGCACTCTGTCTATACAGAATCACAGTGCACTCTGTCTTTACAGTATCACAGTTTGCACTCTGTCTATACAGTATCACACTGTTTGCACTCTGTCTATACAGTATCACACTGTTTGCACTCTGTCTATACAGTATCACACTGTTTACACTCTTTCTATACAGTATCACAGTTTGCACTCTGGCTTTATAGTATCACACTGTTTACATTCTGTCTATACAGTATCACAGTTTGCACTCTGTCTATACAGTATCACAGTTTGCACTCTGTCTATACAGTATCACAGTTTGCTCTGTATACACTATCACACTGTTTGCACTCTGTCTATACAGTATCACAGTTTGCACTCTGTCTATACAGTATCACAGTTTGCACTCTGTCTATACAGTATCACAGTTTGCACTCTGTATACAGTATCACACTGTTTGCAATCTGTCTATACAGTATCACAGTTTTCACTCTGTATACAGTATCACACTGTTTGCACTCTGTCTATACAGTATCACACTGTTTGCATTCTGTCTATAGTACATATCACAGTTTGCACTCTGTATACAGTATCACACAGTTTGCACTGTCTATACAGTATCACAGTTTGCACTCTGTGTACAGTATCACACTGTTTGCACTCTGTCTTTACAGTATCACACTGTTTGCACTCTGTCTATACAGTATCACAGTTTGCACTCTGTTCTATACAGTATCACAGTTACACTCTGTATACAGTATCACAGTTTGCACTCTGTCTATACAGTATCACAGTTTGCACTCTGTCTATACAGTATCACAGTTTGCACTCTGTCTATACAGTATCACACTGTTTGCACTCTGTCTATACAGTATCACACTGTTTGCACTCTGTCTATACAGTATCACACTGTTTACACTCTTTCTATACAGTATCACAGTTTGCACTCTGGCTTTATAGTATCACACTGTTTACACTCTGTCTATACAGTATCACACTGTTTGCACTCTTTCTATACAGTATCACACTGTTTGCACTCTGTCTATACAGTATCACAGTTTGCACTCTGTATACAGTATCACACTGTTTGCACTCTGTCTATACAGTATCACAGTTTGCACTCTGTATACAGTATCACACTGTTTGCACTCTGTCTATACAGTATCACACTGTTTGCACTCTGTCTATACAGTATCACAGTTTGCACTCTGTCTATACAATATCACAGTTTGCACTCTGTATACAGTATCACACTGTTTGCACTCTGTCTATACAGTATCACAGTTTGCACTCTGTATACAGTATCACACTGTTTGCACTCTGTCTATACAGTATCACACTGTTTGCACTCTGTCTATACAGTATCACAGTACGCACTCTGTATACAGTATCACAGTTTGCACTCTGTCTATACAGTATCACAGTTTGCACTCTGTGTACAGTATCACACTGTTTGCACTCTGTCTATACAGTATCACACTGTTTGCACTCTGTCTATACAGTATCACAGTTTGCACTCTGTATACAGTATCACAGTTTGCACTCTGTCTATACAGTATCACACTGTTTGCACTCTGTCTATACAGTATCACACTGTTTGCACTCTGTCTATACAGTATCACAGTTTGCACTCTGTATACAGTATCACACTGTTTGCACTCTGTCTATACAGTATCACAGTTTGCACTCTGTATACAGTATCACAGTTTGCACTCTGTCTATACAGTATCACACTGTTTGCACTCTGTCTATACAGTATCACAGTTTGCACTCTGTCTATACAGTATCACAGTTTGCACTCTGTGTACAGTATCACACTGTTTGCACTCTGTCTATACAGTATCACAGTTTGCACTCTGTCTATACAGTATCACAGTTTGCACTCTGTCTATACAGTATCACAGTTTGCACTCTGTATACAGTATCACACTGTTTGCACTCTGTCTATACAGTATCACAGTTTGCACTCTGTATACAGTATCACACTGTTTGCACTCTGTGTATACAGTATCACACTGTTTACACTCTGTCTATACAGTATCACAGTTTGCACTCTGTCTATACAGTATCACAGTTTGCACTCTGTCTATACAGTATCACAGTTTGCTCTCTGTATACAGTATCACACTGTTTGCACTCTGTCTATACAGTATCACAGTTTGCACTCTGTCTATACAGTATCACAGTTTGCACTCTGTATACAGTATCACACTGTTTGCACTCTGTCTATACAGTATCACAGTTTGCACTCTGTCTATACAGTATCACAGTTTGCACTCTGTATACAGTATCACACTGTTTGCACTCTGTATACAGTATCTCAGTTTGCACTCTGTGTACAGTATCACACTGTTTGCACTCTGTCTATACAGTATCACACTGTTTGCACTCTGTCTATACAGTATCACAGTTTGCACTCTGTCTATACAGTATCACAGTTTGCACTCTGTCTATACAGTATCACACTGTTTGCACTCTGTCTATACAGTATCACAGTTTGCACTCTGTATACAGTATCACAGTTTGCACTCTGTCTATACAGTATCACAGTTTGCACTCTGTCTATACAGTATCACAGTTTGCACTCTGTCTATACAGTATCACAGTTTGCACTCTGTCTATACAGTATCACAGTTTGCACTCTGTATACAGTATCACACTGTTTACACTCTTTCTATACAGTATCACAGTTTGCACTCTGTCTATATAGTATCACACTGTTTACACTCTGTCTATACAGTATCACACTGTTTGCACTCTTTCTGTAGAGTATCACACTGTTTGCACTCTGTCTAGCAGTATCACAGTTTGCACTCTGTGTACAGTATCACACTGTTTGCACTCTGTCTATACAGTATCACAGTTTGCACTCTGTATACAGTATCACACTGTTTGCACTCTGTCTATACAGTATCACAGTTTGCACTCTGTCTATACAGTATCACAGTTTGCACTCTGTCTATACAGTATCACAGTTTGCACTCTGTATACAGTATCACACTGTTTGCACTCTGTATACAGTATCTCAGTTTGCACTCTGTGTACAGTATCACACTGTTTGCACTCTGTCTATACAGTATCACACTGTTTGCACTCTGTCTATACAGTATCACAGTTTGCACTCTGTCTATACAGTATCACAGTTTGCACTCTGTCTATACAGTATCACACTGTTTGCACTCTGTCTATACAGTATCACAGTTTGCACTCTGTATACAGTATCACAGTTTGCACTCTGTCTATACAGAATCACAGTGCACTCTGTCTTTACAGTATCACAGTTTGCACTCTGTCTATACAGTATCACACTGTTTGCACTCTGTCTATACAGTATCACACTGTTTGCACTCTGTCTATACAGTATCACACTGTTTACACTCTTTCTATACAGTATCACAGTTTGCACTCTGTCTATATAGTATCACACTGTTTACACTCTGTCTATACAGTATCACACTGTTTGCACTCTTTCTGTAGAGTATCACACTGTTTGCACTCTGTCTATGCAGTATCACAGTTTGCACTCTGTGTACAGTATCACACTGTTTGCACTCTGTCTATACAGTATCACAGTTTGCACTCTGTATACAGTATCACACTGTTTGCACTCTGTCTATACAGTATCACAGTTTGCACTCTGTCTATACAGTATCACAGTTTGCACTCTGTCTATACAGTATCACACTGTTTGCACTCTGTCTATACAGTATCACAGTTTGCACTCTGTGTACAGTATCACACTGTTTGCACTCTGTCTATACAGTATCACAGTTTGCACTCTGTATACAGTATCACACTGTTTGCACTCTGTCTATACAGTATCACACTGTTTGCACTCTGTCTATACAGTATCACAGTTTGCACTCTGTATACAGTATCACACTGTTTGCACTCTGTCTATACAGTATCACAGTTTGCACTCTGTGTACAGTATCACACTATTTGCACTCTGTGTATACAGTATCACACAGTTTGCACTCTGTCTATACAGTATCACAGTTTGCACTCTGTATACAGTATCACACTGTTTGCACTCTGTCTATACAGTATCACACTGTTTGCACTCTGTCTATACAGTATCACAGTTTGCACTCTGTATACAGTATCACACTGTTTGCACTCTGTCTATACAGTATCACAGTTTGCACTCTGTGTACAGTATCACACTGTTTGCACTCTGTCTATACAGTATCACACTGTTTGCACTCTGTCTATACAGTATCACAGTTGCACTCTGTATACAGTATCACACAGTTGCTCTCTGTCTATACAGTATCACAGTTTGCACTCTGTCTATACAGTATCACAGTTTGCACTCTGTATACAGTATCACACTGTTTGCACTCTGTCTATACAGTATCACAGTTTGCACTCTGTCTATACAGTATCACAGTTTGCACTCTGTATACAGTATCACACTGTTTGCACTCTGTGTACAGTATCACACTGTTTGCACTCTGTCTATACAGTATCACACTGTTTGCACTCTGTCTATCAGTATCACAGTTTGCACTCTGTATACAGTATCACACTGTTTGCACTCTGTCTATACAGTATCACAGTTTGCACTCTGTGTACAGTATCACACTGTTTGCACTCTGTCTATACAGTATCACAGTTTGCACTCTGTCTATACAGTATCACAGTTTGCACTCTGTATACAGTATCACACTGTTTGCACTCTGTATACAGTATCACACTGTTTGCACTCTGTCTATACAGTATCACACTGTTTGCACTCTGTCTATACAGTATCACAGTTTGCACTCTGTGTACAGTATCACACTGTTTGCACTCTGTGTATACAGATCACACTGTTTACACTCTGTCTATACAGTATCACAGTTTGCACTCTGTCTATACAGTATCACAGTTTGCACTCTGTCTATACAGTATCACACTGTTTACACTCTGTCTATACAGTATCACACTGTTTACACTCTGTCTATACAGTATCACAGTTTGCACTCTGTGTACAGTATCACACTGTTTACACTCTGTCTATACAGTATCACACTGTTTGCACGTTGTCTATATAGTTTCACAGTGTTTGCACTCCATATAAGGTAGTATCACAGTGTTTCAACTCGATGTAGTATCACAGTGTTTGCCCTCTGTAGTATCACAGTGTTTGAACTCTATGTAGTATCACAGTATTTGAACTCTATGTAGTATCACAGTATTTGAACTTTATGTACCGGTAGTATCACAGTGATTGCACTCTGTATAGTATCACAGTGTTTGCATTCTAGTATCACAGTGTTTGCACTCTTTAGTATCACTGTGTTTTCTCTCTGCAGTATCACAGTGTTTGCACTCTGTATAGTGTCACTGTGTTTGCACTTTGTAGTATCACAGTGTTTGAACTCTGTAGTATCACAGTGTTTGAACTCTGTATAGTATCACGGTGTTTGCACTTTAGTATCATAGTGTTTGCACTCTGTAGTATCATTGTGTTTGCCCTCTGTAGTATCACAGTGTTTGAACTCTATGTGGTATCACAGTATTTGAACTCTATGTAGTATTACAGTGTTTGCACTTGGTAATATCACTGTATTGGAACCCTGGTATAACAGTGTTTGAACTCTGTAGTATCACAGTGTTTGCACTCTGCGGTATCAAAGTGTTTGTAATACAGTCAATGAGGAACGCTGCTCCTAAAAGTTAAGACAAATTTGATATGACAAAAGTGGTGTGCATCTGTGCATCTTATTAGTCCCCACGGACACCGTCCAGGGGGACTTATAGGTTTGGTCATGTCCATGCGTGCGTGTGTGTGTGCGTGCATGCGTGCGTGCGTGCGTCCGTCCGTTCACGCAGATATCTCAAAGACGCCTGGAGCGATTTCATTCAAACCTGGTACAGGGATTATCACCTATGCCATACATATGCATGTCAATTTGTTTTACGATCCGATTCAATATGGCCGTCTGGCAGCCATTTTGTTTCCTGTATTTGATGTCGGTGCGTATGTTCATGCAAATTTCTCAGTGATGCTAGGATCGATTCCATTCAAACTTGGTACATAGATTACTCTATATGTTATACATGTGAACATTGATTTTTGTTTTGATCTGGTCTAAAATGGCTGTGTGGTGGCCATTTTGTTTCCTATATTTTACGACTGTGCGTTCGTTCACGTAAATTTCTCACCGATGCTGGGAGCGATTGCATTGAAAGTTGGTACCTATATTAATCCCTATCATATATATATGCACGCCGATTTTTGTAATGATTCGATCGTAAATGGCTGTGTGACGGTCGTTTTCTTTCCTGTATTTGATATCCATCCACAGGGTCCCCAGGTATGATCCACAGGCGTTCCAGGATGGAATTAATATTAATGCTGTGTCCATGCATAGGGGCTAATGAATGCAGATATCTGAGATATTCCTGAGCCAATTCTTTTTAAACTTGGTACAAGGATACTACACAATGGCATACATATGCAGGTCTATTTATATTGGTTTGGCATGCATAATTAGGTCTAATTTGCAGAATTTGAGATTAGAGGGCTGTTTCTGGTACAACTGTACCAAATTTGATGAAACTTTGTGCAGATGGTTTTAGTCCCCACGGACACCATTCGGGGGGACTTATAGGTTTGGTCATGTCCATGCGTAGGTCCGTCCGTCCATCTGTCCGTTCACGCAGATATCTCAGAGATGCCTGGAGCGATTTCATTCAAACTTGGTACAAGGATTACTTCATATGTCATGCAGATGCATGTCAATTTGTTTTGTGATACAATCCAATATGGCTGCCGTGTGGCCATTTTATTACGATTTTTTCAGGTATAGAGCCATTACTCGGGCATGTTTCAACCGATTTTATTCAAAGTTGGTACAAGAACATTGACCAATGACATAGATATGCACACCAATTTGTTTTGTGATACAATCCAATATGGCTGCCTTACGGCCATTTTGTTTCGATTTTTTTCATGTACGGAGCCATAACTCAGGCATATCTCAACCGATTTTATTCAAACTTGGTACAAGGACATTGACCTATGTCATACATGCGCACGTCAATTTGTTTTGTGATATGATTCAATATGGCCGCTAGGCGGCCATTTTATTACGATTTTTTCATGTACAGAGCTATTACTCAGACATGTTCTGACAGATTTTATTCAAAGTTGGTACAAGGACATTGACCAATATCATAGCTATGCACATCAATTTGTTTTGTGATGCGATCCAATATGGCCTGCATGTGGCCATTTTATTACGATTTTTTCATGTCCTGAACTACAGCTCAGACATATATCAAGCGAATATATTCAAAAGTATTTTTATCACAGACCTAATGAAGAGGACTCTATCCTCTCTGAGGAACTGTAATCAAAGTACCCATTAACAAGTGGGGACTGTGTCATCAACGATGACTTGTTAATCATGAAGTTGCCTGAATATCAATGTCCATGGTACATTTCACCCTCTTAAACTGATTACACAATTGGCCCAATTACGATTCCAAAGGACTGATGTAATGCAAGGACAAAAATCAACCTGTGTGTTTGAAATATTGCATGCAGAACAGTCCCTCCACAAAACGGTCAAGAAACGCCACCAGTTTCTTTTGTTATGGTCCGGGTTTCGATTTGGCTTTCTGTTGATTTTACTGATGGGGATAATCCCGGATTATCACGCGTGCGGCGGGAGGTGTTAACAGTTACGTGCATAAAATTATCGTAAGCAGAAACTTAATTCTCCCAGAATGCATTCTGATTATTGTCTGCGCATGAGTCTAAAGGCCAAAGTTTGTTTACATCTGCCTGCCGTGGAGTCATGCAGCGTGAACTATGTACAAGTCGGAGACGATTTCGTCAATTTGACGACTCCCATGTTGATTGGGACTTCATTTTGGAAGATAAAAATCCTGCGTCGACACGTACTGCTGCGAAACCCAAGCCTTGCGTGGTCTTCCAATGTCCACAGTGTAGCAACCGATACAATCAGTTTGTATATAAATACCCATCGATGGATTGACCACGGTCTCTCGTGGGTAACATACGAAACCCATACACGACATGATTTGTATCTCACTTGATCCTCAATCAGGAAAATCCATGGCAGAGAGTTTGGCACCCAGGCTTGGGGAGGTCATGTCACCAAAATGTCGCGACACTTGTAGGGTTTCTAGATTCTCTAAATTTGGCGGTCTGAGAATTCGAAAGATCGACAAAATCAAAACATTGGGTTCGGCAGTAACTTGTGTCTTTAAGAAAGAACAGATTCCGTCATGAACCTGATTGCCTACTTTTG
Organism: Ptychodera flava; assembly: GCF_041260155.1. Lineage (NCBI taxonomy): Eukaryota > Metazoa > Hemichordata > Enteropneusta > Ptychoderidae > Ptychodera > Ptychodera flava. Next base: position 661,351 of record NC_091942.1, on the reverse strand, counting down.
AGAAGACTGAACGATCGGTAGGGCCGCACTTGACACCTCTGAACGATCGATAAAGGAGAAAAAAAGGGTCGGAAAAAACGTTGCACTATTACCATAACGCCAACTCTCAATGGGTCGACGCACGGTCGACGGGAGCACCTTGCAAAAACAAGGTCATCGTAAGAGTTCCTTGATTTCGTGCATTGAATTTTGTTGAAAACGATCAAAAATTTCAAATCGAACTCTCAAAGTTTGGAACTGAGGAATTATCATGTTAAATCGATATCAAAAGGGAGTTAAGGAAGACATTTTAGGATTTTCCCATGTAATGCAGATACGACTCGTCGATCCCAAGCGACGCCATTTTGTTTTCAGTTGAAAATATAAACGCGGCAAAAAAGACTAGTTTTCTTGTCGAATTAGGTTTCAAAATAACAACACAACACGATTCCCTATTTTTTCGAAGTCTTTGCCTTGTTAGGAGGTGCATGACTTACTTTTTTGATGAAAGGTGAAAAAACAATAGGGGGAGTAAAATTCACAGTGTTTCCGAAATGCATGGCGTCGGTCAAGATCACCTCATGGCTGAACTCAGCCATAAAATATCATCCAAGATTTCTCGATAGTGACCTAGATCTTTAAGAAACTGTTTTACTCATCTTCTCACAAGTCTTCAAATACATGCGAAACAGTGCAGAAAGATGAAATAAAGTTGCTTGATTGACTGAAAATCGTAGGATACCGGAGCGGGACCGTGTCACAAGACGCCACTGAAACAAGACGCTAACTTGCCTATGACGTCATTCGCTTCCTGCGTCCACCGCAACGCGGACTATTGCAACTGTGTAGGTGATTAGCACCTTTGAACAAAAGCGTTTCTTGACCGTTTGTGGAGGGACTGTGCATGCAGAAGAGCAGAAAGAGGAAGAAATGGTATCAAAATGACTTAACAACTCTCTGGAAACTTGTTTTCTTATTATTAGCTTTGATATTTGGTATACAGGTTCATAGGAATGATCAAAATGTGATATATTCAAATGATGATAAGATCTGCAATTTTGTATTTTGGGGGCAATTTTTGCCATTTTTTGGTCAAAAAAAATTCTTCTCAAAAACTTCTGGTCTGATAGCATTGATATTTGGTATACAGGTCCTTAGGGGTTATCTTAATGTAATGTATTGAATTGATGATGAAATCTGCAATTTTGTATTTTGGGGGCAATTTTTATCCATTTTTAGCTCACATGTGTAAACACGTCGGCTTATGTCATAGCGATGTCTGTCTGTCTTTCCGTGTGTGTGTGTGTGTATGTTAGTGTGTGTCTGTCTGTCTGTCTGTCTGTCTGTCTGTCTGTTTACACGATAACTCAAAAACGCCTGAACGGATTCAAGTCAGATTTGGTACACAGGTACCATATGCTACTTGCAAGAACTGATTAGATTTTGGTTAGTGTGGCTTGCATATTAATGAAGTTATGCAATATTGTTTTTTTCCGTACAATGGTTTCCCTATGGAGACAGTAATGACAGTGTAGACATATATCAAGAAATACTGCACCAAATTTCATGAAACTTTTCACAGATGACAGTCTCAGAACATTATGATGATACTGTGAGTGTCATGTCAATTATCTTCTCATTTGCATATTTAATGAACTTTTGTTATTAGTGAGATAACTCTGAAATTCCTGCACGAAACTTGATTATACTTGCAACAAATATTGATCTGATATATATCTAATTATACTTAGAAGCATTTGGCAGTGTCAAGTTAAAAAATAGCTCATTTGCATATTTTATGAAGTTTTGTAATTAGTGATATAACTCTGATATAACTTCACCAAATGTGATGAAATCTGCTGCAGATACTGATCTGACTGATATCTAACTGTAGTGTAAAGCATTTAGTAGTGTGAAATTAATTAAGGGTTCATTTGCATATTTAATGAACTTTGTAATTAGTGATATTACTCTACAATTACTTCGTTAAATTTGATGAAACTTGCTACAGATGTTGATCTGATAAATATCCAATTGTACTGAGAAGCATTGAGCAGTGTCAAGTTAATAATTAGCTCATTTGCATATTTCATGAAGTTTTATAATTAGTCATATAACTCCGAAATAACTGCATCAAACGTCATGAAAACTGCTGCATATACTGATCTGACAGATATCTAACTGTGTTGTAAAGCATTTAGTAGTGTAAAGTTAATTAAGGGTTCATTTGCATATTTAATAAACTTTGTAATTAGGTATATATAACTCTGAAATTACTGCACTAAATTTTGTGAAACGTGCTACAGAAATTGATTTGATAAATATTTAATTGTGCTATGAATCATTGAACAGTGTCAAGTTAATTTAGGGTTTATTTGCATATTTAATGAACTTTGCATTAGGGGTAGGCTGCATTAACTTGCATGGTACCTGAAACCCGAGTCCTTGCCTGACCAACTCGGGTGACAAACAGAAGACTTTTAATCCCCAAGGTGTGAATGTTCCATTGTTATGTTTATCTAATCCAGCTGGTGCCATTGTAGTGCCATTGTAGGAAAGGCAGGTCTGTGAAATTGATCCTCTAGGGAAGTCGGGTATTCCTAAGTTAATGGAGCTTTCCCGTAATGGTAATTAGTGAAATTACTCTAAAATTACAGCACTAAATTAAATAAACGTGCTACAAATGTTGATCTGATGGATATCTAGTTGTCCCATGAAGCATTGAGCAGTGTCAAGTTAATTAACAGCTCATTTGCATATTAAATAAAGTTTTGTAATTAGTGATTAAACTCTGAGAGTACTGTGCGAAGTTGAAAAAACCTGCTACATATAGTGATAACATATATCTTACTGTTCTGTGAAGGGTACTACTATTAATGAACCTGTTGTAAAACACGTGAGCATATTCAGTTCATATCTGGTTGGTAAAAAAATTTGTTTCTCAAAAACTACTCATCTGATAGCTTTGATATTTGGTAGACATGTTTGTAGGATGATCGTAATGCGATTTGTTCGAATTGGGATGAAATTTTCAATTTTGTATTTCTGTAGCTATTTTTGCCATTTTTTGCTCACGTGTGAACACGTGAGCATATGTCGCAGCGATGTCTGTCTGTCTGTCTGTCTGTGTGTCTGTCTGTCTGTCTGTCTGTCTGTCTGTCTGTCTGTCTGTCTGTTGGTCCATTTTCTCAAAAACGGCTGAACGTATTTCAGTCAAATTTGGTAGACATCTTCAGAATTCAAATGGCTAGAACTGAAAAGGTTTTGGTGGGCGTGGCTTGGATATTAATGAAGTTATGAAAGTTTTAATTTTTCTGTTACGCCGCGTATGACAAGTGAAAACAATCGACTGTTTGAGGGCGCTGTGAAATGTGCTTGTCCAGGTTGGCTACAGCTGGATAGCTCTGGTTTCAACCACGGTCCCTCCGTGTTTCAACCTCGTATTGAACATTAAAAATATGATATTTTATTACTCATTCAACTCACTATTCAAGATAAAATGTCGTTTAGCAAATTAGCTTTATCCTTGGTAATTGATTGTTTCCCTCGCTGCTCGATCGCCAGAAATGAGTACATACGTTCTCTACCTAGCCTCATGGCATGGAAGTGCTGATGAATAATAACTTTGGGTCAAAGGTATTGAAGTGTCCAATCAGGTTCGTGCACAGAGTCCAAGGCCATGACCTACTTCATGTACTTCTGCACTGTTTTGATTTTGCTTCGCCAAGAAACGTGTTTGTCATTGTCCATAGAAGTATGTTTGCTCTCCTTTGAGGTTGTTTGTGAAACAAATTCCGGGATAGGCCTTGGAATGCATACGATCGGCATCGCGGCAGTGCATGTAGCTAGCCCTACGAGTATGACGAGAGTGTCCGGCTTTGGCTACGCCGCCTCCCACCTCCGGTAGGCGGCGTAGCCAAAGCCGGACACTGTCGCCATACTCGTAGGGCTATGCATGTAGCGTACCATGCTTGTGTAACTGCCGAGCTCAACGTGCATTCACGGTTGATACTCGTGTACAATCATGATGTGTTCAATTCTGATGAAGATTCATAAGTCTTACTTTTGCAGTCTTTTTTCCGTACGATAATCCCGACAATACGTGTTACTGTTAGACGAGGTGGCCATTTTATGATAAGTTTCAATACTGCACAGCTACATAGCGTCACTATCGTGTGATCGAGGTACAGCGTTGTTGAACGGGATACAGAAACTCTGCAGAGGGAGAAACGATCGTTGACATGAACAGTCAATGTACTTCAGCACGTAGTCCGCAGATAGCGGATCGAGAAAATAAACATGTCCCAGTAAATAACGGAATATTTATGTACATTAACTCGATATTAATCAAATTTCCAGCTCATCGCAAAAAAATGTATTGCAAAGATTATCACTGACAAATACTGCACTGTATGGAAAAAACAGTCTGTAGAATAGTTCAACTTCAAGTGGTATTACCCGAGACAAACACTTGTGTTGTCACTTTGATTTCATTTCATAAACTTCATACTTCATCGAGTATCGTGTATTTCAGCCTTTGTGAAGCCATTTTATTGATATTTTCAATTTTTGTCTTGGCTTTGTTGTGGAACATGTTGAATCGTCTTCCGTGGACATGTAGGCAAAAGTGTGACGGGGTCGAAGTGACTTGGGTACCTGGGGCCGACCAAAACCAGTGTGAATTACTGGGGTCAAAGCGGACAGCAGCCGGGATGACGTGTTCCCCAAGCGAGCTACCTTCAGAAGTCTGTTTCATCGCAAAAAAACGTCAACTTTTAAAACCCGTCATTTATTTACTGATGTTATTCTCAGCATCACAAACATATACGCCTCTGCTATGTATCACAGCAAATAGTTATATTTGAGCGCCCCGTAAATGGGATCCTCGTTTTTTTGCGAACCCGGAAGTGTGTCTTGCTCAATGCATTTCCTACCCATAGCGAGGGAAACTGCCCGCGTTCCCATGCTCCCATGCACCCTTTTTCAATGCCAGTGCAACGCCATCTGTGCAAAATTTGTGGTGGTATGCTCCCGTGTGATGCAAAACCTCTCTTATTTAACAATGACGTAGTTGACTTTGGACTTCGATTTCGTAAATGTGATGTCCATGCAGTGAGTTTGGGTTGGCGCGCTTATAATGCAATCTTCGCCCGCCTGCGGTCCGATATCCCGCATTTATTAGCGATATTTATCTGTTTTGACTTGACCAAAGTTGGCAAAACTTGCTATGTACATTAAAGATACTATGATACAAGATTATTGAAAGTCATTTGACATTTTTTCAGCCAATTCCCAATATGCATATTTAATGAACCTTCCAAATTAGGGATATATACTGGCATTTACTTGATAAAATTTGGCGAAACATGCTGTGTACATTGATCATTATACCAGGTTATAACAGTATTGAAAGTCATTTTGCATTTTCATGTCAGCTAATTCATAATTTGCATAAATAGCTAACAAGCTTTCACGGTTTGGCATATAGAGCTTGAAGGACTTGACCAAAGGTAATTACACATGCTATATTGTGATACAATGACAGTACTCAAAGAAATTAATTATTTTTATTTCAGCTAATTACATATTTGAATACTTAATGACCTTTAGAATTGATCTGTGGTGAAATCATTGTGTTGATCATAACACTTTAAATGTAGCAAAGCATGTAGCAAAGGTTCAAACTTGCACATAAATGCAATATATAATGAAACACGTGAGCATTTTCAGTTCATATCTGGTTTGGTCAGGCCAGCCTGAAGTGAGCTATCAAAGATATCCATTTTCATCAACACGTGTCACAAATAGTTATTCTCTACATAAGACAGCGGACCTCTATTGGCCACTAGGTGGCTTGTTTATTGCCGATTCATTTTACACTGTGAATATGTGAACCCCATTTATGTTCTTCCCAACTGCTCAGGATATTTATTCATTGGCAGTGAGACGGTGATTTTATTTGCAGTAGGAAAAATTTAATCATCAACCATGGCATGGCAAGGGCAGCCATGAAATCACATCCCTTGTTGGGGGGGGGGGGGGGGGGGGTTGTATAGTGGGTAGTGATACTAACATGGCATTTTGAATTTATTACACGTGTTGTTCAGTCAATTATTTCAATTCGTATTCAACGTATAATGTTCTCTTATGCTGTATATTTATTTATTTTTTTAGTTTATTTGTTTGTTTGTTTCTTTTGTTTTTTTGTTTATCTATGTGGGGTTTTTTGTTTTTATGTGTATTTGTCTGTTGTATGTATGTTTTTCCTGGCTTCCCTATCATAGCAACTGAGCTTCAATCAAGAATTGTACTGTATATTTTACAGAATGTTGATACAGCTTTCCTTTTCAAATTACCTGCAGATTTTTAGCTGTATTTACAGGTTTGGATATATGCAAATTTCTGTGGACAACTTTGAAATTAAGATGTAGAGAAGCAGTATAGTCATTTATCTCGTCATTCTTGATATTGCTGCAGGTGCCTGAAACAATTGACATTTTGTTAAAGGAACATTTTGCCAAACGTGTTACCAGGGAGAAGCTGCAACTTGACATCAAAAGCAGGAGACACATACATCCTGTTTGGATATAGAGAGACAAGATGGCCGTGACTGGACATTCATAGCTGACAAACTAAGTAAGAGATCAGTTAATTATTACACTCTCTCTGTCAGTCTCTCTGTGTTCAATTACTGGAAAATCAAATTTCATTTTGGCAAGACTGAAGAATTCTAGGTTAATTCTCTGTTTTATAACAAATGAACATTATCCTAGGGGGTACACCATAATGTTTCACCACTAAAAGATCCCCCAGTCAAGCAGAAATTACTACCACAGAGATGATGTAGTCCAGTAGCCTTTAGGTGCATAGATACGAGGTAAAAATACCAACACTGTCATGAGTGTGCTAACCTTAGGCTCCAGAAAACTGTTATATCTATATCAGGACTTCCTTTAAGAAAAAAGATACATTCTGAAGTGTTGAATTATTTATAATTCAGAAAAACAAATTTTATTGGGTAATTCTTACTGGCTTGTCAACAGATCTGACTGCTCAAGATGTGGATATCATCAACAGTGATGCCAGACGGCACCATCTACGACCAACAAATATTGTCCTGTGTCACTGGCAGCTGATGAGAAATCCGCCAATACCATGCAACAAGAAAGAGTTGAGAAAGCTGCTGGTAGAGATGGATAGGATGGATATCCTGGAATTTTTCCCTGAAATTGATGAAAACTAAAACCACAGACAATGGAATAAACTTTGCCTGTGGATTATAAAGAAGGAAGTTATAAAACTGTAGTACGGTCTTGATGGATGAGGAAATGTCAGTGTGACTACTAAACATGTGATCATGTAAAACAAACAAGGTCGGTCTTTTGATACCCAGGTATATACCATGGCTCACCAAAACTTCAACAGTGCGGCAGATGTGCATGTCCTGACTCTTACTGTATGATGTTGCCACAGATGTAACCATACAGATACCCAAAGGGAATTTGTATCTTGCATGGGCTGTTAGCCCCAAGGAAATAAATGATAGTCATGCAGTTGGTCAAAGAAAAGTAAAAAATGTGACTTTACAAAACATTACTCGAAAGCAAGAAGAAGGTCTATTCCAATCTGACAAAGACCTGACAGTGCCATACTATTTGATGGAATACACAGCATTGAACAATCCTTGACCGGTATTTAGACAGAGTATAAGTCACATAACACAAACTAAACATCTTGTCCAGTTGTTGTGCAGTCATGTTTTGTATCATAGGATATTCAAAGGACATTTTTGCCAGATATCTTTCACAGCAACAACTATGTGGAAGTATTTCATAGATGCTTTTGAACTTCCTGTTGAAATGTCAACATTGATTTATTGTTCTCAGTTGCATTGCATTCCTCTTTCCTTCCCTCTTCCTGATATTTGCCTCAGAGCAGAAACTATTTATTAATTGGTGCTCAAAGAGGTCAAGTATTTTGCTTATGGAACTAGCATAAGTATTTTACTACAATACTTGACCCCCATACCCCAGTATTCTGGTACAATCCATTGTATTAAATGGTATTGTTGGACCTCTACACTATCAAAGAGGGATGAAAGAGTTACATTTTCCAAGCCATCTTAGCTTGTCTATTGATTCTCCCTGTTGTGGGATACACATAGTAGCGACCTCTGACACTGGACAAACAATCAATAGATTGTGTAATAGAAGATTTTAATATAGAGATAAGAGTTTTAGAAGCTCAAAGACTCAACAACTTCAAAATCTTTCAATTTTCTTTGTGCAAAAACTGATAATTTGTATAACCTGTCAATCTGCATAGATCATGTTGAAATGTGCTTTCCTTGACATGCTGTAAAACCATCACTGTAAATACGTTTTGTTGCTATAGATATTTTTAATGAACACATAACATTTTAGAAAAATGTTGAAGAGTGGATTCTCTCTGTATACAGAGCCTTTTCCACTACATTGAATGTACATCATTAAATGTGTACTTCATGTACACACCACAAAGGTTTTCATATATTTGCAGGAAAATTTAATTTCACAGAGTGAAACTTATAGCTTTGTTTTCTTATCTTACTGTTATTTTCTCACTGCCGATCAGATTCAAACTTTCTCAGTGAACTTCTTGATAGAATACAAGAAAGTTGTGATGTATGCATAAAAGTGAAGAATGTCAGAGAAATTTTTAGCATTTTGTTTGTAGCATAGCTTGTATTAGGTTTTGTCAAAATCGCACAATAATAACAATTTCATTCACATGACAATGAAAAAAATGATTACATTAGTGTTTTCACACTATCCATCATAAATTTTTGAAAAGTCTACTTAAAGTTTCCTGTATTTTCAATAGTTGCTACCTGATTGGCATTAGAACTCTGAAAAGCTTGTTTTGATAGTAAGGTTGCTTTACTATATGCCAGAATGACATTCACTTACTGACAAGTCACACAGCAGGCTGTGTTTAATACAAATACCATTTAGTTGCAATACATTGTGATAGATTTATTTGTTTATTTGTTATTTTTTTTTTGCTTGTAAGCTCTTCATAGTAGCAGGTATGATTGTTTTTAGAGGTTTCTGCAATAATTTAATGTTTAATTAATTTAATTAGGGTTGATTTCAGTTGTCTTGCCTGGACAATTAGTTGTCCAAAGTCAAAATTATCTTTAATATTTGATCACTTGTAATTATGTAAAGATGAAACTGTCTCATCAATCAAGGACATTGCAATCAGGCAGTTTAAAAAAAAACAATCAATTAGCGTTGTAACCAATGGAAAGAGGTAGTTTAGCATATGTGGATCGACATGTTGGATTTCAAGAAAAATGTAACATGCAAAGGGATGCTATGCAACATCTCTGCTTTGAAACGTAGTGAGAAAGAAGTTATCCTAAGCCGGATTGAGAGTGGTGAAAGCACAGATTATTGAGAAAGAAGTTATCCTAAGCCGGATTGAGTGGTGAAAGCACAGATTATTGAGAGAGAAGTTATCCTATGCCGGATTGAGAGTGTGTGAAAGCACAGATTATTGAGAGAGAAGTTATCCTAGGCCAGATTGAGAGTGGTGAAAGCACAGATTATTGAGAGAGAAGTTATCCTAGGCCAGATTGAGTGGTGAAAGCACAGATTATTGAGAAAGAAGTTATCCTAAGCCGGATTGAGAGTGGTGAAAGCACAGATTATTGAGAAAGAAGTTATCCTAAGCCAGATTGAGAGTGGTGAAAGCACAGATTATTGAGAAAGAAGTTATCCTAAGCCAGATTGAGAGTGGTGAAAGCACAGATTATTGAGAAAGAAGTTATCCTAAGCCGGATTGAGAGTGGTGAAAGCACAGATTATTGAGAGAGAAGTTATCCTAGCCAGATTGAGATGGTGAAAGCACAGATTATTGAGAGAGAATTTATCCTAAGCCAGATTTAGTGGCGAAAGCACAGATTATTGAGAAAGGAGTTATCCTAAGCCGGATTGAGTGGTGAAAGCACAGATTATTGAGAAAGAAGTTATCCTAAGCCGGATTGAGAGTGGTGAAAGCACAGATTATTGAGAAAGAAGTTATCCTAAGCCGGATTGAGAGTGGTGAAAGCACAGATTATTGAGAAAGAAGTTCTCCTAAGCCAGATTGAGAGTGGTGAAAGCACAGATTATTGAGAAAGAAGTTATCCTAAGCCAGATTGAGAGTGGTGAAAGCACAGATTATTGAGAAAGAAGTTATCCTAAGCCAGATTTAGTGGCGAAAGCACAGATTATTGAGAGAGAAGTTATCCTAGGCCAGATTGAGAGTGGTGAAAGCACAGATTATTGAGAGAGAAGTTATCCTAGGCCAGATTGAGAGTGGTGAAAGCACAGATTATTGAGAGAGAAGTTATCCTAAGCCAGATTGAGTGGTGAAAGCACAGATTATTGAGAAAGAAGTTATCCTAAGCCGGATTGAGTGGTGAAAGCACAGATTATTGAGAAAGGAGTTATCCTAAGCCGGATTGAGTGGTGAAAGCACAGATTATTGAGAAAGAAGTTATCCTAAGCTGGATTGAGTGGTGAAAGCACGGATTATTGAGAAAGGAATTATCCTAAGTTGATTGAGTTTTGAAAGCACGGATTATTGAGAAAGGAGTTATCCTAAGCCAGATTGAGTGGCAAAAGCACAAATTATTGAGATACAGAACCAAGTAAATCCATTTTAAAATTGTAAGGGGACATTATATCTCTGTCCATGACTTCATATACTGTGTTTCATTTCAAAAATCACTTCTTAAATTATCTTACAGACTGAACAACACTAGCAAGTCATTGTCCATGAGGGATATGTATTATTACATCTGTGGTAAGAGCTTTTTAAAACTGTACAAAAATACATGATAGGTAAAAGTATCAATTTTTTACCTTGCTTGTGCAAAAACTGCAAATTTAATGTGTCTTAAAATGAATAAGTTTGTAATGATGAGAAACAGTATGTATTGCTACACGTACACCAATGGTATGTATTGCTATACGTACACCAATGGTATGTATTGCTACACGTACACCAATGGTATGTATTGCAACACGTACACCTATGGTATGTATTGCTACACGTACACCAATGGTATGTATTGCTATACGTACACCTATGGTATGTATTGCTATACGTACACCAATGGTATGTATTGCTATACGTACACCAATGGTATGTATTGCTATACGTACACCAATGATATGTATTTCTATACGTATACCTATGGTATGTATTGCTATACGTACACCAATGGTATGTATTGCTATACGTACACCAATGGTATGTTTGCTATACGTACACCGATGGTATGTATTGCTACACGTACACCAATGGTATGTATTGCAACACGTACACCTATGGTATGTATTGCTACACGTACACCAATGGTATGTATTGCTATACGTACACCTATGGTATGTATTGCTATACGTACACCAATGGTATGTATTGCTATACGTACACCAATGGTATGTATTGCTATACGTACACCAATGATATGTATTTCTATACGTATACCTATGGTATGTATTGCTATACGTACACCTATGGTATGTATTGCTATACGTACACCAATGGTATGTATTGCTATACGTACACCAATGGTATGTATTGCTACACGTACACCAATGGTATGTATTGCTACACGTACACCAATGGTATGTATTGCTATACGTACACCTATACATATGGTATGTATTGCTATACGTACACCAATGGTATGTATTGCAACACGTACACCTATGGTATGTATTGCTATACGTACACCAATGGTATGTATTGCTATACGTACACCAATGGTATGTATTGCTATACGTACACCAATGGTATGTATTGCTATAGATACACCAATGGTATGTATTGCTACACGTACACCTATGGTATGTATTGCTATACGTACACCAATGGTATGTATTGCTATACGTACACCAAAGGTATGTATTGCTACACGTACACCAATGGTCACCAATGGTATGTATTGCTACACGTACACCAATGGTATGTATTGCTATACATACGCCAATGGTATGTATTGCTATACGTACACCAATGGTATGTATTGCTATACGTACACCTAAAAAATATTTAAGATTGTTAAAGACAAACACAATTTCATTACCAGCTACTTTTTTCAAGATAAAACTGATGTATCCTTTTAAGCTCAGCTTTTATCATTTTTGTAAATGAAACAAAGTACTTGCCAATATATCTGAGTTTCCAATAGGTATATCAAAATAGTCTGAAGTGTTCCTCCAAACATGGCTTCTATAGAAATGTAATTACAGCAATCCTCTCATTTAATGTGTTCATCAGAAGAAAAAAATGTCAGTTCATAAACATTGATTATCAAATAATGTGTAAAAATGTCAAGAATATCTCTTGTGTACAAAACTCAATTTAAAACATAATTTTACATTTCATCTAGGTTTTACAGGTCGTGATATATTTTCTGTAACAATTTATATGTAACTGTTCTGTGTTTGTTTGCTGCTAGTTTACTCTGGTTAATTGTTTACATTTCATTTTCCCTGTGTCTAAAAGTACATTGTGCTGTGTAACTTGTTTTAATGACACAATAGATTTTGTATGCCTAGTTAATGTGAGGACAGGGAGCCATGGTTCATCTTTGAACGCAAATCATCCAACTTTGTGAATTGCAAATTAATTTGCTGTGATCATACTATGGAAATTGTACTATGAATCTAAAAGTTGCTTGCCAGGCAATCTTGCTAGAGCTAGGGACCCATCCTTCAAAATATCCCTTTGCCAAACAGGCCAATAAATTGTGTGATTGATAAACTTTATCACACAATTGTAAGTGGCGTGTGAGAAACCAATCTTGTAATTCTTCAAGGCTATATACAGTTCCAGATTGCATCATCCATACCATCAATACCGTCACATCAATAAAAGAAAACTTTATGTGGACACTTTACTCTGTCATGCGTGGTTATCAGCAAGTTAAATTTGTGCCCCATCTTAGGGACATCGCAACTGCTAATGGATTTGAGCAGAGACCTGGAAAAGATGGGACCAATCTCCTCATCTGATTCTTATCAGATTACTTTCTCACAAGAAGCACAAAAGGATTACTTTGCCCTTGTTGGGTGACAAGTCAAATTATGAAAACTTATGAATACATTTTGAAGGGCTCCTTGACTCGTACACTTAATGTGAGTCAAAAACCAAGCATAGTAGAAAACAGTGTAGTTCTCTTACTACTCTCTTAAAATTAAGATATACCACACCAAATGACCTTACTATAAAAATTGAACATTCGTATATTTTAATCTGTAGTCTAAACTGTAATAGCCATCCTCACTCCATCTTGCAATGTAGTTGAAGTGTATTGCAGAATGTCCTAAGGACTATTGTCACATGATATGACAGTAGAACTCCAAAGCATTACATTAGATGACACAGCATAGCATTACAAGCTAGTTAACTGTGTCTGGCTTAAAGCAACCTTGCAATAGTTTGAGTATTCATTAGATTTATAAATGTATATCAGTTTATCAGAAATGTTTTGACTTGTCTAGAATTTGGATATTTCTAATACACATACATGGAAAAACTGGATATAGTGTGTATATTTTACTGACCTTGATTCTGTATTAAGATGTATTTTAACAGACTAAGTATAATTTCTGTTTGCATTACCAAACTTTCTCTCTTCTAGGGTGGAAATATACTTTGCATAAATAAAAATACAAAGCTATTAAAGTTGCTTCTTTTGTGACTTCTTTAATGTCCCATTGCAGTTCTTGTCTTTTGACCCGGGTACCCAGAGAAGATATATGAGAAAATAGATTCATTTATGTTCACCGATGACCTCTTGCAATTCTTAGCAAACCTCAAATAGTTTCTTGAGTTGGTTCATGTTTATCTGTTAAGCTGGGAATGACCATATGATGAGTATTTTTGGCATGGGGTGCTATCAAACCCAGTTGGGTGGCAGTGTGTCAGGGTCTAGCTCTCTCAGTTTGCCAGACCATGTTTGACTGGGAAATTAATGGGTTATCACATTCCACAGCGTTTTTATTCAATATCATTTTTTGCAAAATTCCATTTTCAGTAATTTGCATACTCTAGATTGATATATTAGAAGGGTTCACTTTTGTACGACAAGCAATTGAAAGTTGAATTTAAAAATAGTGTAAATTTATGCAAATATACGAAAATAACTACTTCCTAACTTATCTTTTCACTTATTGTGAACCTTCAGAGGAAGATAATGCCTCTCTGACTGAATCAAATTTTGTGTAATTTTCATATAATAAAACTAGCTTTGAGCAATAACGTAGCCATTCTCAGCCCAGAATGGACAAGAGCTAACTTTGTACGGCAAAACATAACGGAGTGCAAAGTTTGCTTGAGTCCAATATGGGCCAGGAGGGGGTATTTTATTGCTATTACTTAATAGTTTTGGCAATCCCTATGAATTTGTCGATAGAGAAAACATCTGGGGCCACAATAATGGATAAACTGATCCATAATCAGTAATAATCTGGGATGATGACGCTATGAATTAGACAGTTATTGAAGGATATAGTTTGCAATAAAGTACATACAGTGGGGACAAGAGTCATTTTGATTTGGCTTGTCATGACTTATTTCAATTCCTTCCATTTAAGAATTTGACTAGTTAGTGCAAAACAAAATTACTGTTGTAGCTCTTCTTATCAGCAGCGATTGAGGTGGGTTTGGTTGACAGTGGCATTTATCATCTGACCTCCTCTATCAACTTTCAGAAGTGATAGAGGTGGGTTTGGTTGACAGTGGCATTTGTCATCTGTCCTCCTCTATCAACTTTCAGAAGTGATAGAGGTGGGTTTGGTTGACGGTGGCATTTGTCATCTGTCCTCCTCTATCAACTTTCAGAAGTGATAGAGGTGGGTTGGTTTACAGTGGCATTTGTCATCTGTCCTCCTCTATCAACTTTCAGAAGTGATAGAGGTGGGTTTGGTTGACAGTGGCATTTGTCATCTGTCCTCCTCTATCAACTTTCAGAAGTGAAAGAGTTGGGTTTGGTTGACAGTGGCATTTGTATCTGTGCTCCTCTATAAACTTTCAGAAGTGATAGAGGTGGGTTTGGTTGACAGTGGCATTGTCATCGGTCCTCCTCTATCAACTTTCAGAAGTGATAGAGGTGGGTTTGGTTGACAGTGGCATTTGTCATCTGTCCTCCTCTATCAACTTTCAGAAGTGATAGAGGTGGGTTTGGTTGACAATGGCATTTATCATCTGACCTCCTCTATCAACTTTCAGAAGTGATAGAGGTGGGTTTGGTTGACGGTGGCATTTGTCATCTGTCCTCCTCTATCAACTTTCAGAAGTGATAGAGGTGGGTTTGGTTGACAGTGACATTTGTCATCTGTCCTCCTCTATCAACTTTCAGAAGTGATAGAGGTGGGTTGGTTGACAGTGGCATTTGTCATCTGTCCTCCTCTATCAACTTTCAGAAGTGATAGAGGTGGGTTTGGTTGACAGTGGCATTTGTCATCTGTCCTCCTCTATCAACTTTCAGAAGTGAAAGAGTTGGGTTTGGTTGACAGTGGCATTTGTATCTGTGCTCCTCTATAAACTTTCAGAAGTGATAGAGGTGGGTTTGGTTGACAGTGGCATTTGTCATCTGTCCTCCTCTATCAACTTTCAGAAGTGATAGAGGTGGGTTTGGTTGACAGTGGCATTTGTCATCTGTCCTCCTCTATCAACTTTCAGAAGTGATAGAGGTGGGTTTGGTTGACAGTGGCATTTGTCATCTGTCCTCCTCTATCAACTTTCAGAAGTGATAGAGGTGGGTTTGGTTGACAGTGGCATTTGTCATCTGTCCTCTATCAACTTTCAGAAGTGATAGAGGTGGGTTTGGTTGACAGTGGCATTTGTCATCTGTCCTCTATCAACTTTCAGAAGTGATAGAGGTGGGTTTGGTTGACAGTGGCATTTATCATCTGTCCTCCTCTATCAACTTTCAGAAGCGATAGAGGTGGGTTTGGTTGACGGTGGCATTTGTCATCGGTCCTTCTCTATCAACTTTCAGAAGTGATAGAGGTGGGTTTGGTTGACAGTGGCATTTGTCATCTGTCTCTATCAACTTTCAGAAGTGATAGAGGTGGATTTGGTTGACAGTGGCATTTGTCATCTGTCTCCTCTATCAACTTTCAGAAGTGATAGAGGTGGGTTTGGTTGACGGTGGCATTGTCATCTGACCTCCTCTATCAACTTTCAGAAGTGATAGACTGGATTTGGTTGACGGTGGCATTTGTCATCTGTCCTCTCTATCAACTTTCAGAAGTGATAGAGGCGGGTTTGGTTGACAGTGGCATTTGTCATCTGTCCTCTATCAACTTTCAGAAGTGATAGAGGTGGGTTTGGTTGACAGTGGCATTTGTCACCTGTCCTCCTCTATCAACTTTCAGAAGTGATAGAGGCGGGTTGGTTGACAGTGGCATTTGTCATCTGCTCCTCTATCAACTTTCAGAAGTGATAGAGGTGGGTTTGGTTGACGTGGCATATGTCATCTGACCTCCTCTATCAACTTTCAGAAGTGATAGACTGGATTTGGTTGACGGTGGCATTTGTCATCTGTCCTTCTCTATCAACTTTCAGAAGTGATAGAGGTGGGTTTGGTTGACAGTGGCATTTGTCATCTGTCCTCTATCAACTTTCAGAAGTGATAGAGGTGGGTTTGGTTGACAGTGGCATTTGTCATCTGTCCTCCTCTATCAACTTTCAGAAGTGATAGAGGTGGGTTTGGTTGACAGTGGCATTTGTCATCTGTCCTCTATCAACTTTCAGAAGTGATAGAGGTGGGTTTGGTTGACAGTGGCATTTGTCATCTGTCCTCCTCTATCAACTTTCAGAAGTGATAGAGGTGGGTTTGGTTGACAGTGGCATTTGTCATCTGACTCCTCTATCAACTTTCAGAAGCGATAGAGGTGGGTTTGGTTGACGGTGGCATTTGTCATCTGTCCTCCTCTATCAACTTTCAGAAGTGATAGAGGTGGGTTTGGTTGACAGTGGCATTTGTCATCTGTCCTCTATCAACTTTCAGAAGTGATAGAGGTGGGTTTGGTTGACAGTGGCATTTGTCATCTGTCCTCCTCTATCAACTTTCAGAAGTGATAGAGGTGGGTTTGGTTGACGGTGGCATATGTCATCTGACCTCCTCTATCAACTTTCAGAAGTGATAGACTGGATTTGGTTGACGTGGCATTTGTCATCTGTCCTTCTCTATCAACTTTCAGAAGTGATAGAGGTGGGTTTGGTTGACAGTGGCATTTGTCATCTGTCCTCTATCAACTTTCAGAAGTGATAGAGGTGGGTTTGGTTGACGGTGGCATTTGTCATCTGTCCTCCTCTATCAACTTTCAGAAGTGATAGAGGTGGGTTTGGTTGACAGTGGACATTTGTCATCTGTCCTCCTCTATCAACTTTCAGAAGTGATAGAGGTGGTTTGGTTGACAGTGGCATTTGTCATCTTTCCTCCTCTATCAACTTTCAGAAGTGATAGAGGTGGGTTTGGTTGACAGTGGCATTTGTCATCTGTCCTCCTCTATCAACTTTCAGAAGTGAAAGAGTTGGGTTTGGTTGACAGTGGCATTTGTATCTGTGCTCCTCTATAAACTTTCAGAAGTGATAGGATGGATTTGGTTGACGGTGGCATTTGTCATCTGTCCTTCTCTATCAACTTTCAGAAGTGATAGAGGTGGGTTTGGTTGACAGTGGCATTTGTCATCTGTCCTCTATCAACTTTCAGAAGTGATCGAGGTGGGTTGGTTGACAGTGGCATTTGTCATCTGTCCTCCTCTATCAACTTTCAGAAGTGATAGAGGTGGGTTTGGTTGACAGTGGCATTTGTCATCTGTCCTCCTCTATCAACTTTCAGAAGTGATAGAGGTGGGTTTGGTTGACGGTGGCATTTGTCATCTGTCCTCTATCAACTTTCAGAAGTGATAGAGGTGGGTTTGGTTGACGGTGGCATTGTCATCTGACCTCCTCTATCAACTTTCAGAAGTGATAGAGGTGGGTTTGGTTGACAGTGGCATTTGTCATCTGTCCTCCTCTATCAACTTTCAGAAGTGATAGAGGTGAGTTTGGTTGACAGTGGCATTTGTCATCTGTCCTCCTCTATCAACTTTCAGAAGTGATAGAGGTGGGTTTGGTTGACGGTGGCATTTGTCATCTGTCCTCTATCAACTTTCAGAAGTGATAGAGGTGGGTTTGGTTGACGGTGGCATTTGTCATCTGTCCTCCTCTATCAACTTTCAGAGTGATAGAGGTGGGTTTGGTTGACGGTGGCATTTGTCATCTGTCCTCCTCTATCAACTTTCAGAAGTGATAGAGGTGGGTTTGGTTGACGGTGGCATTTGTCATCTGTCCTCCTCTATCAACTTTCAGAAGTGATAGAGGTGGGTTTGGTTGACGGTGGCATTTGTCATCTGTCCTCCTCTATCAACTTTCAGAAGTGATAGAGGTGGGTTTGGTTGACGGTGGCATTTGTCATCTGTCCTCTATCAACTTTCAGAAGTGATAGAGGTGGGTTTGGTTGACAGTGGCATTTGTCATCTGTCCTCCTCTATCAACTTTCAGAAGTGATAGAGATGGTTTGGTTGACGGTGGCATATGTCATCTGTCCTCCTCTATCAACTTTCAGAAGTGATAGAGGTGGGTTTGGTTGACAGTGGCATTTGTCATCTGTCCTCCTCTATCAACTTTCAGAAGTGATAGAGGTGGGTTTGGTTGACGGTGGCATTTGTCATCTGTCCTCCTCTATCAACTTTCAGAAGTGATAGAGGTGGGTTTGGTTGACGGTGGCATTTGTCATCTGTCCTCCTCTATCAACTTTCAGAAGTGATAGAGGTGGGTTTGGTTGACTGGTGGCATTTGTCATCTGTCCTCCTCTATTAATTTTCCATGTCTCCATAATCACTGCTAAGAACACTGTCAGATTTAATGGGCCAAGATTTTTACTTCCATTTGTTCATATGATAAGAACATTTGTATATGCCGTCTTTGTGGATTTTAGTGTCCCATTTTTAATCAAACATAGTTTTCTCTGTACCACTGGCCTTACGCCCCTGAGATTCAATAATCAGCTTTTCAGGGATATCTTAAGTGCTATAATAGTAATAATTAATTACGCTACCTACTACAGCAAAGCTATATCGGCTGCTAGTCACTTGTTTCTGCATAAATCTCCTGTTTCAAATAAGATATCAAATTTTATATAGAGTAGCATCAAGTTTTTGACTCAATTTTCTTTTTATTTCGTAATACAAAAATCAAGATCTTTTACCGAAACATGTTCACCATTCATTGCTTCAAGTAAACAAAGCTAAGGGTATAATGTAAACTTCAGATTCTCTATTTTCATCAAGATGTATTGTATGAAAGTGTTTTCATGTCACCATTGATAAAAAACTGTGAACACTAGTGGAACTAATTTGGGATGATGGGGTCTTCATATTTCTCAAATTTCTCAAAAGTGTTAGGTGCCCTTTAGCTGAATGTTGCAATTTTACAAATTACTCATAAAAAACAGATGAGCTTAGATTTGCAGATTTAAACCAACATTACTTCACCAGTTCTAATCGTGTTTGTGCCAGGAACATACCAGGCCACGTGTATCTGTCCTAAAATGTCAAAGAGTGGCTCTCTTCTGGATTCTCCAAATGTCTCAGTCTGCTTATTTGACAATGGGGTTTTTGATGAATTTTATTAACACTGCAGCAAGGCATATTTAGTAACCAGCAGATTTTCAATCAAGCTGTTTATTTCCTCTAACTGCATTCTTCAAAGTCTGATATTACAGAAAGTCTTGTTATCACAATGACCATCACGTGAACACAAAAAATTAAAAAACGCATCACAAGTTACAAGTATGGTGCTGTACAATTTTGATTTGGCTAGTGAAGGTCAGAAAAATATCACCACAAAGTGCAGCTACTCTGACAATGCTCTGTCTGTCATGTCATGGACCTAAACCTTTGTTTCTGTTCCATTCAGTTTCCTGCCATGGCTTTAAGGATTGCGTTGTACCAATTATATATCCCTAGAAGCCCGGGAAAGTTTTATAACTTGTAACTAAATCTGATGTGCACGGTGTGTCTGATCCTTTCTTTTATTGTTGAAACCATGAAAACAAAGTTTTGACAAAGTCTCCTTTGGTTAACTATAATGAAAACACGCCTGTTATTTTAAAATTGATGCAGGGAGGAAAATGTTTCCCTTTCTGGTGCTTCATTGAGAACGAAAAGTATTTTGTCAGTTTTTCTCTCTGTAAAATATGTCACTCTGTAAAAGTATAAGGAAATATTATAGTGCATGTAGCTTTCTCCTACTGAATTCTTACAACACGATTGGAACTAATTTTGGAGAATTGCATCTTTTAATTGTTCAAATTTGTCAAAAGTGTTATGTGCCCTATAGATGAAAGTTGCAATATTACATGTTGCCCATAAAAACAAGTATATCGCGAAGAAAAGAAAAGCAGATTAGCTTACATTTAACACGATTTGAACTAATTTGGCATAATTGGATCGTATAGTAATGATGTTTTAATCTGCAAAAGTATACTCATCTGCTTTTCTTTTTTGGCAATACACTTGCTTTTTGCTCACATTTGCTATACCAATGTGAGGTTATTGTATAAGCTGAAACAGTTCATTTGTATCCGATTTGCATGTCTATGTATGTATGTATGTATGTATGTATGTATGTATGTATGTATGTATTTATGTCCGTCCACATCAAAAACACCTAAACCGTAGCACCTACTGTCTTAGTATTTGGTGTACAGGTGCACCTAGGGATGGAGATGTGAATTTGTTCAAATGAAGTTGTAAGTGTCAAAAATATGCAAATGAGGGGAAAAAAGGAAAAACACTGCAAATTGCTAAAACTCTGTAACCGTTGGTTAGATTTGGTTGAAACTCGGTATGCAGGTTCCTTTAGGTATTCTAAATTAGGTCTTTAAAATTTGGGATGATATTTGTATGTTTCTATTTTTGGGGTAATTTTTTTCGGTTTTTAATCAAAAAATGTTTTTCTCTGAAACCACTCATCTGATTGCTTTGACAGTTGGTATACATGTTCCTCAGGATGACCTAAGTCAAGTTTATACAAAATGAATTGAAATTTTCATATTTGTAATTTTGGGGCAATTTTCCGAATTTTTGGTCAAAAATTTTTTTATTCAAAAATTACTGATCTGATAGCTTTGATATTTGGTATACAGGTTTCTCAGGTTGATCAAAATCAGTTGTATGAATATTGTGAAGATATCTCGAATTTTGTATTTTTGCCTAATTTATTGGTTATTTTTCTCATTCTAAGTAAAATTTCGTCTTCTCTGAAACTACTAGCCCAATTGCTCTCAAATTTGGATTGGATGTTTGCAAGGGTGTCACCCTTGTAATTGTTGAAATTACAACAAAATTGGAAATATTACTGTTTTTGGGCAATTTTTGTCATTTTTGGTCATACTTTCTTTTTAAAGCCCTTTGACTGACAGCTTTTATATTTGGTGTACAGATGTCCAGGGATGACAATAGTTAGATATGTGGAAATTGTCCTGAAATATACAAATTTGTATTTTTAAGACAATTTTGTCATTTTTAGTCAAGAAAACTTGTTCTCAAAATTACTTGTCTGATCGCTTTGTAATTTGGTACAAAAGTCCCGAGGGATGTTACTAGATAAATTTTCTGCTCAAAGTGTTGGGAAACCCCCAAATTTTTATATTTTAGGTAATTTTCTCAGTTTGTTACCTTAAATGACCTACACCAACACAGGACATGTTGTGAGAGAGTTTCGAAGGCTGTGAACATAATTTTGTCATATTTAATATCAATTTATAGTAAAATTAGATCCAGAAAACAAAGTTGAGGTAATTTTTTTATTTGCGAACCAATTTTTGCAACTTTGGCATGTAAGACACATAAGAACTGATGAGAAATTTGGATCCAGGATAATTCCAGATGTCGTAATCCCCCCCCCCCCCAGTGGAAGGCATGTCACTATCTGTAACTGATTTGTGTTGTTTACATTCGAATGATAGCACTCATAGCATTAATTAAAACATCCCCAATGTTGTAAATACATTTCCTGCCAGCTGGTCTTATGTAAGGGGTGGAACATTTGATATTCAGGAGGGGGTAAGGGCTAGAAGATTGATGAGGTAGCATTACTTTTTACCAGATCCCCTGTACATTTTTCCCACTCTTTATTTTTTCCCAACTATCCCACCTTTTCTCTGGCTAATTTTTTTGTTGACATTTGCTTTATGTATGTAGGATCTGCTTGTCCCATTGCTATAGAAGTTGATATGCATGTTCCTAAGGATGACCTCCAGTACCTAAGTTGGAGACCTTATTTGCTTTTGTCATTCTTGTTTTTCTGGTTTAAATATTTCTTGAATTTACCAATTCAAACCGAATGTGAGCACACTGTCCTTGACGATATTTTTATGGGTATTTTGTAATATTGCAACTTTCAGCTATAGGGCACTTAACAGCTCTGATAAATTTTAACAAATAAATGATCCAATTCTCCAAAATTAGTTCCAATCGTGTTATTTGCAGATTAAACCAACGATTCTACACTATCCAATTGTCCACAATTAGTTCCAATTGAGTTTTACAGAGAAAACAACAAGGGATCAAGTTCTTGTCATGTTTGTTACATAAATTTGCAGATTCTCATCATTTTCAATTTATATTGATGATAACACTTTGCAAAACAGATCTACAATTTCCAAACATCCAGATATCTCCGATAAGTTAAAATTTAATCGCCCGAAAGGTGAAATGGCAGTCAGTTTTACTAGTGGTAGCTTCTGGTAAATCTGATATGCACAGTGCATCTCACAGGATCTTTTCTTTTATCGTGAAACCATAAAAACACAACTATTTACTTGCAGATGTATGATTGATTGAATTTCCTTGTTGTGAATGAAGTGAGTGAGTGATTCACTTTTAACCGGTGAGTTTGTTTGGGACATTTTAAACATTGGATCCAAGGCCTTTCAAGATAGAAGTTAGAGCATTACCAATGGGCAAGGGGTAGCAATCCAGTATATATCTCTTGACTTGTAATGATGCAAATATCAGAAATGTTAAACAGACTTTAAAACGACAGATGACGCAAAAGCATCAGCAGCATCAGTCGGGCTTGTATTACACTGACGCTGTATATAGAGTTTGAAAATTTCATTGGTAGCGTCACCCATTCTAAATTTTGAACAAAATAGGCCCAATGGCACACGTTTGATGGGGGTTTTGAAAGGCAGAGTTAAAGGGTTACCAACGTCTACCTAGGATGTAAATTATTAAGTCATCATCGTATCCACTTCATACAATCTCACATCACCAGTGGCCTGCAAAGCAAATGCACGGTTTTTTTTCCATTTTACTCTCATATTGCATTTCTGTTGAAACAACTAACAGACGAACAATGAAAAACACCTTGAACTGTCTTTATTTGTCTAGATTATCCACAAAATCACATAAATACACAAATCAACAGGACTCGGTGATGAAAGCAACTAAAGGTAAAATTACAACGAATGAAACCGCTCAGATAAATAAAAGTATATTCTTCTCCATTTTTTCCTGACCCTTTCTTTACAGCAACGCTGAAAATTCAATGAGAAATGAGAGATTTTTCTCAAGAGTTGCCTAACTGCAATATTTGAAATTAATTATCATTTAGCTTGTTGGGAGAACTTTTCAAAATCAGTCGCTTGTCAGGAGAAGCAAGGACTAATCTGAAAAAAAAATACAGTAGTGTTATAGGCGATCAAAGCCAAGCATTTATCCGTGACTTAATACACAACTTTAGAGAGAGGGATCGTCGGAAATGCGCCTGTGCGGATAAACGATGCATTATATGTACAATATCTAGATGCATCACGTCAACGTAGCTGAAATATTTAAATTTTACGATGTGCATTGTTAAAAACATGTTTTAACTTTCATTAAACGCCAACGTATCCAGGACAGAGTGTTTATGATGGTCGTATGGGTCCAATACGACGTTTGAGCGCAGTTCCGACGAGTCCCATTCCTTAAATGTCTTAGAAAAATACATAGCGATGAAAGTTGGAAGTAATCTGCACATTTATGTTTTCCTTATTTTCAATCTTTTACATTCGACAATTAAATTGATAGTTTTTTTCTTGTTGAACATTAATGAAATGAATAACAGAACACCAGTTTTACCTCTGATAGTTTTTGTGGTGTAAAAGTGGCTGTATCAAAGGTTAACTGTCAGCAGCTAGCAGGTCATTTTTGTATCTGAAAACGAAAGAAAAGAAAATAGACTCACCTGTAGATGAGGGCAGATGTAACAGCGCCAGCAACTGGGCCGAGCCAGTAAGTCCAATGATACGTCCATTTGCCGGACACCACAGCAGGACCGAAAATTCTAGCTGGGTTCATACAAGCGCCGGAAACAGCGCCACTAAAAATAAAAAGAAACACAGATATGAAATTCATCTCCACGAAAATTATTTAAGTGTTTAATTTAGGACAATATAGATAACTTTCGTGGTTGAAATACAAAGTACTCGCCAAGCAAACACAACACAACACATCCATATTTTGTTGACAAACGAATTATAGTCTTGAGCGATAGCTGTGAACATAACACACACATTCGCAGAATGTTAGAATGACATCAAATACCTATTCTTAGACTGTTAGAATGATATCAAATACTCCATTCTCAGAATGTTAGAATGATATCAAATACCTCTAATTCGAACTTTGACCACCATGAATATATGTTCCTGCCTCGAATGAAAATATTGTATCTCGAAGTTTAATTCTGCTGTTTTTATTAAGTTATTTGGTTTCGTCCATTGTTTTTTTAAGTTTCGGGGGTAGCGGAGTTGTTTGTAATGTTGTATATTGCAACCTGGCGTTGTAATACTCTACATTCACGTCGGGATAACATATGTGCATGTACATTGGCGTGCGCGGCTCGTGTGCACACACACAGAGGACTGTACCAAGATGGAAACCAACATACCCGGCCAAAATACAGGCAACAACTGTAAGACCAATAACTAACGGTGCCAGAGTGCTTGGTCCTCTTTCCATTGAAACTTGCAAAGCTGTTGACACCAGTACCGTCGTGAGAATCCACTCACAAACAACTGTGCTTTCAAGCCCAACATCCACACCAGGTGTTAGGACGCCACCGTTTATGTATTCATATTGGCCTGACGTCAACAATACCTGAAAAAAATTTCCAATGGTTAATTGAAGCGATTACGAGCATTGCCATTTTCACCGTGGCTGGTTTCAGTTTCGCTATTTGGTCTTGCTATTCTCCATTTTATCAACATTTGTCCAAATACAAATTTGTACACTATACACGAACTGTCTGGGAACATTCTGTAATTATTACGCCCTAAGGTCTGCAAAATCGGGTAAGTGAAATCTGAAATTTGACAACTGCCAAGGGTTCATGTTTTAACGAAGCTCAGAGGGGATATCTTATTACTATCATGCCTCTCAAATAAGTATGTAACAGGTATACATAAATATGTTGTAAAATAGTTTCAAAGTTACATGAGCGTCACGATGGCCAGTTAACCAACTTGGGACTTGGTCGTTGTCCTTGAGCAAGGCACTTTCTTTGCTTCTCCCTTCATCAGGAAAATGGGTTTAACTTAGCTAGGACACAGTCCCTCAACACGCTTTGTTCTAAATAACAGCTACATTTTCTAAAAGCATGTTGAAATATCAAATGTTAATATCACATACACAGCGTATTACTAAGAAGTTGCAATGTTACTGTGGAAAAGCGAATTTTAATCCCACTAGAAGTATTTTGTCACTATAATTGTTTGATCTGAACCAGAAATTTTAATTTACAAAATAATAAGTTTACGGGAAATACATCCAAAGTATTAATGCAAATGGAGCTTGAAGCCATCATTGTCTGCTCTGCATTTTCATTGACATATATACACTGTATTTAATCTTCCATCATTGCTGTCTCTCTCATCTGCACTGCACTTAACCTGACGTCTAGAAGAATACTGAAAAGATGCTCAAAAGCCACAGCTAATGTTCAATGACAATCATTATTGATAAATATTTATAGACAAACAAGGTCTTGGCCCGGTATAATTTTGGTTGACATGAACACAGAGTGTCCTTTATCACACAATATTTGTAATCTTGCAGTCGACACATCGATTGAATCTTCTTCGATCAGAAATTCGTAATGTATTTAACTCTTGCTCACAAATACTATAAACTCAGATAGTATGACTTGGGGTACATCAAAATGATAAATTAAACAAAAATATAGACGCAAACAACATAACAGTTAAAAAGAGGATAGCTGTTATGGCTTAAGAAAGACCGCGAGCACAAAGGATGTAATCTTTGGAATTTATTCAGACTGTTAGAGCTTGCTGTGATTGCCGACTTTCTCTGCATTTAACGCTATGATCATTTTATTTTTGTGCTATGCTACTCTCCCAAAACTTGCCAACAACTCCGATGGCTCTGGATTTGATTGTATAATATTTCAAATTCATTTTCTTTAGTGTGAGGTCACCTCTTTAAACTAAATATATATCCATGCAAAAGCTATTTTGGCATGTGTATCACTCTCATCAATTTTAAATTAAGGTCTGGCTACCCTTTCAATCAAGCACGCCCTTCAATTATGTGCCTTCTTGTGCATAGCTTTAAATATAAACTACCTTTCCCAAATACAACTGCAGCACTCGTTACATTTAGATAGTTGTTAGGTCTTCAGATCCGAACATGGTATTTGATTATCATTTATACCATTGACAATTATCTTCCTCGGGGAATCGCCATGCGAGAGGATATCGGGATACAGAAACAGCGAGAGACTCCAAGTCTTCAAAGATAACACCGTTTGTTTCTTACAAATGGATGCTACATATTGCCAGATAGTTCCTTCGCTCAAGATGTTGTCCCTTCGTCTGAGCTGGTTTTCGTAAAAACACCTTCTATATACAATTCAATCTGTACAATCTTTATTTACATACAAATGAAATGCAAAGTCTCTCCCTGACGTATTTGGTGCCAAGGTACCTACATGTATCAATGGCCAACACCATAAACACGAGAACAGTATGTACTTGCTAGATTTCTCACATAACATATAGCCATCGCACATAATTAACAAGTCTGAACCTGATTATTGACCTTTATGCAGAATTGACGTCAAAGTCAATGACCTCTCTAACATTATCATCGGCACACAATTTATGAATCTACAGTCGATATAAAATCTCTCCTATTACACGTTCACATAATTGTGAAAAGCCTACCACTGATTGGTCTTGGACTAAGGTACGATTCTGAGAGTGGCTAGGCGCTATGGGGGGTGGACCATTTGATATCCTGGGGGGGGGGGGTTGGAGATTTGGGGGAAAAAAGATGCCAGGTGGAGTTGCTCGAAAAAATAAATCTGGCTTTAAGTGGCTGATGGAAAAACAATTATGGACCATTGCGACTCGGAAAAAAAATCTTGGCAATTGTTCGATGCACACTGCAGCATCAATAAAAATCAAGCAGTAGCTCTGGAGTTTTATAAAGCATAAACCATTTCAAGCTTGAGGAACAATAACTTAGAATTTATTAAACGAGGAACTGAAATAAATACACAAACAAAAACACTGAAAAATTGTCAAAAGTTACAGCTACTATCACTGTAGCTTTCAGCAACTGAAAAACTGAAAACAAGAACTCGTCTGAAGTGGTCTCATTGTTGAGGAAGATTTTCGCACTATTTCAGACGGCTTTTCTCTCAGTCATCTCCTTTATATTCTAAATCACTGAATATGAACAATTGTACAGTATACATGACCTTCTGATTAGAGGAACTATGCTGAAATTGAAATTGCTCACCAGTGTTTTCCAGAAATGTGTAAATCTGAATGTATGGATTTTGTCAAAATACCACAAGAAGAGACACAGCCTGCAATGAACTGGGTCAAGTGGACTCAGTCAGTCAAGTGGACTGTTCAACTTGCTAATATCACTCAAACCAGGACACTTGTCAGACAATGACATATTTTTTTCAAGCACAAGTAAATGCCATAAATGTACATGATTTTACAAATATATGTAGGATACCATCATCTCTTCTGATGACAACAGTGATGTTCTCAGAAAAGTTTTCACTGTAAGTTTGTTAATGCTTAATGTAGAACTCAGTAATCAGGTTGTTTGATTTGTATTTTCAGTGTGTTACCCATGGTATAAATAAGATCTATAAACTGATATTTTTGTAAAGTGAATAAAAAATGTACATGTATTTACATATCTTTATTTAGTTTCTTGAATATAGTCTGTGTGCGATAGAACAGCATCTTGTTACAGAGTGTGAAAAACCAAGCAAACAAACATTGCACCGAAATTTGGTAAAAAACAAAAAAATATCTCGAAGAAGGAAAGTGAAAAAAAAGTTGCCAGTATATGCCCTGTAGAAAAAAAAAATTCATGGTGAAGCAGGTGGGAAAAAAAATAATGGCTCTCCACCAATCTTCCAAGCCCCCCCCCCAGGATATCAAATGGTCCACCCCTTACCGTCGTATCCCTCCCCTAATGTCTCGACCTGAGGTACGATTCTGAGTGTGGCTAGGCGCTATTACCGTGGTACCCCTCCCCTAATGTCTCGACCTGAGGTACGATTCTGACAGTGGCTAGGCGCTATTACCGTCGTACCCCTCCTCTAATGTCTCGACCTGAGGTACGACTCTGAGAGTGGCTAGGCTAAATTACCATCACACCCCTCTCCGTATACCTGAGTCTTCACCCCATAGGTAGCAACTATGTGGTGACTTGTTATTCGTACGTTAGAGCATGACATAAGCTATGATAGGGTTTTATATCTTTCAACATTCTTATTTGCCTGAATGTGATCAAATTAACACGAATAAATCATAAATTCATCAATTAAATCTAGGGCTTTGGTAAATTATTAATTCAGGGTTTTTTGTAGAATAATTGTGATGAGTCAGTTGACTTTTGATGGCATTCAGAGCACGTACATACACACACACATACACTTGTTTTGTTATATGATATAAGAACATATCTAATCTGAAAAACGTGTTTTTCTGCATAAACGTGTTATAAAACGTGTTATAAAGAAATCACTCCGTTTTGAACAACAGTCAGACTTCATAATTAATGTCAAATAAAAAACAATCGCCTACCATATTTTTGAAAACCATGTAATCGGAACTTCACAATGTTTTTATTTGGACTATTTTTTTGCAATATCCATGAATTGGATCGTCATAACGTCGTGAATTTGAATTGTCAACAATATCATGATTGATGTCTAAAATGCAGACATAATTGAATTGTCGACAACAGCATTGCTACTTGACTAACTACAGAGGCTAAGTTGAAAAAGCAAACAATAGGCATTTCAATTGACATCAACTGTAGATGCATAAAAAGATGAACCTTTCGTCTCTGTCTATTGTTGTATCTTTTGATGATAACTTCAGATTGGGAATGTTTACTTGTTTTAAATTGTGACCAAAAAGAGAGTAATCAAACATGTGGTAAACGTTTTTTTTTTATTTTTTTGCAAACCGTGATCGAGTAAGTGTTAAGCATCCATTTCCTGAAAAGCAGAGTCCCTCTACCTCGTGAAATTTTCCAGACCCTTAAATTAAAGCATATTTGTGTAAATTTGAAGGCCAAATAATTGCTGGTACCATTTATTTCACAAATATCCATGCCAATCGATTCGAAACAGAAATAATTTCAAACCCGTAATATAATTTGATCTTAATAGGTGTTTTTGAAATTTAAATCGGGCTTTTCAACAAAATTTTTACAGGGTTTAATAGCCAGGCTTTGATTTGAATCTCTGTAATGAGAACTTAATTTTTTCAAAATAAAATTACAAATTTACATTCGCTGTAATCTCTTAACAGTAAAAGGAGTCATTTACCCAGATGAGTATGGCCCCACACAGCGCTCCAACCAATTGAAAGATGACATAGAAAATGGCCGTAGACACTGCCATTCCACCAGAGCAAAGTACGCCTAAGGTGATTGCTGGGTTAATATGACCACCACTGTAAGATATCAAATTAAAAGAGCGTTTATACATTATTGTAAAGTATTTACAATTTTCGAAATGACGGCAGAAAAGAGAGAGAAAAAATCGTTTCAATAATTCAGGACATTGAATGACTAGTCTCCGCAAGAGTGTATGATTGCATTGAATCAAGACGAACGTATTCACAGCTTATTTATACTTCTGAGAATACAGTAACCGATAAACGATCTACGATAAAATTGTAATGCGGCGTTTTGCTAAAAGATGAACTCGACAAGAGCGAGCATGGAGTAGCGACTTCCAAGGAAAAATCAAAATCAAATAGTGAAGCAATCGTGTCAAAAATGTTCAATTCTTCATCAAGATATCGTATTAGACATTGCAGGTAAAGACATAGACAACAATGTTTTATGCAATGTTTAGTTTTGTTCTTGCTATACCGCACTTACCGAAGTGTGTTGTTGTGCAATAAAGTGATTAAGGTACCGTTCAGTTTTTACGGCCGGGGGGGGGGGGGGGCGGCAAAATCCAGGGGGGGGGGTCATCAAATTTTGGAATCCGCAAAGGGGGGTCATCACTTTTTCACTGGTAGGAAAGGGGGGGGGGTCACCACATTTTCAAAAACATAATACCAACAATAAAGTTCACTTTATGCCATTGCCATGATCGACCCTCTTTACCGGCGCGCCGCCTTCGGCGGCCCACTACAATAAATATACATTATGTATTACCCATGACCCTCTTAACGGGCAGACGCCTTTGGCGGCCCACTCCAAATTAGGTTTACTTTATGCAATGGCCATGATCGACCCTCTTTACCGACGGGCCGCCTGCGGCGGTCCACTCCAATAAATTTACTTTATGTAATACCCCACGGCAATCTTAATGGCCGTGCGCCTTCAGCGGCCTGTCCAGTAAAGTCTACTTTATGCAATAGCCATGATCGACCCTCTTTACCGGCGGGCCACCTTTGGTGGCCCACTAGAATAAAGTTGACTTTACGTAATGGCCCATGACCCTCTTAACCGGAGGGCTGCCTTTGGCGAACCACTCCAATAAAGTTCACTTTATACAATGTCCATGGACATGAGTTGTCTATGGAAATGAAGTTAAAAATTGCCTTACAGTCGTCCTAATTAACAGACGTTTCAATGGATGTGGCTGAGAAGTTTGTGCACTGGCATCTCTGCTACACGAATAAAGTGTGCTGCGTACCGGAGTTCAAATCCAAACCATGCGGGTAAATTTGACATATGGGTTTTAGTTATTTTTAAAGCCCCCACTCAATTATCAGATTTATCTAATATAAATATTAGTAACTTGATGAAAGATTCAATGGAAAACAAAAGAATGACAAACTGTTAATGGGCTATTGACACATTTGCTAATGCGAGAACCTGGGATTGAGAAGGGCGCCTTTAAGCGGGGGGGGGGGGGTATCAATTTTTTTCGTTTGACAAAGGGGGGTCATCTTTTTTTCACGAAAAATGCAGGGGGGTCTATATTTTTTTGAACACCGGCGACAAGATTTTGCCGCCCCCCCCCCCAGCGTAAAAACTGAACGCTCCCTAAAGCGTATTACGGCGAATGTTCAACCTCAGAGCTCCTGTACGGAATCACTAACAACACTTTATGACATTATGGATCAACTGAAGTTCACTCGATGGAGGGCGCGCTTACAGTCCAATATACTCAACGATTTTTATAACCCAGCAAAGATGACTTGATTTATTTTCATGACATACTGATTACATGCGATTTTTTTAACACTTGGCCCGACTTTGATGACTGATATTTGCGTAAGAATTATGTTTTGTCGATTTCAGTTGCTGAAGGGTACCGTCATCTTTAACGCATGTCGGTTGAAGATATTTTGTGAACTGCATTTAGATCTCAGTATTTTGGAAATACAGGTTGATACAAGAAGGTAAAAATGGTGAAAAACCAGGAAAATGATAGTTTTGTAACATCAGTGCATTTCAGGCTGATGAAGTTACTGTATCAATTATTTCAGAGATTAATGCAGAGTAAATATTCAATGTTTGTCATAAAATTTAAGACACAATACTCAACTATATGTCTTTGGTTCCTAGTGTTTCTTTGTATATATGCTCTTTAACAAAATGTAACCTTACCTTGGTTGTCCAAGTCCAGCTATGACACTGACGACAATAAATCCCTGGGTCAGAGCAGAAACGCTCAGCCGCAATGCAGGGTCTATCTTTCCGTCCAGGAATCCCACAACACTGCTAAGCGAACCTACGAAGACAAAAATCATTGTACCCACGAATTCAGCAAAAATGGGTCGAATCCAATTTTGCATGACATCAAACGCTGTCGATGTTTCACTACGCTGAGTTTCGTCATGCTCAAGCTCAAATATTTGACGTTCGCTTTTCGACATGCTGTTTGCCTCTATAAATGCCACTGTACAGGTATACCTGCGTGTTTTGTAAAACACTACCATGAGTAGCTGGGTTAATCCACTCTCACACAGGTATGAGTTTCACTCAACGTCAAGTTGACAATACTCTCAACAAGCTTGGTATAAAGCCGGAGGAATTCTGGCTATGACTATGACTCAAACGCATTGCTGAACAAAAATATGATCCATCTTCGACAAATAGGGAAAAGAATTGACACTATTTTGATTTCTTCAGTTAAGAGCGTTCAGTCATTATGACCAGGCGTTAGGCAAGTAAATTCTTCTTGTGCCTTCTCCTTGTGTCTTAATTATAAACCCTTCTCCTGTGTCTTAATTATAAACCCTTCTCCTGTGTCTAATTATAAACCTTTCTCCTGTGTCTTAATTATAAACCCTTCTCCTTGTGTCTAAATTATAAACCTTCTCCTTGTGTCTAAATTATAAACCCTTCTCCTTGTGTCTTAATTATAAACCCTTCTCCTGTGTCTTAATTATAAACCCTTCTCCTGTGTCTAAATTATAAACCCTTCTCCTATGTCTTAATTATAAACCCTTCTCCTGTGTCTTAATTATAAACCCTTCTCCTATGTCTTAATTATAAACCCTTCTCCTGTGTCTAAATTATAAACCCTTCTCCTGTGTCTTAATTATAAACCCTTCTCCTTGTGTCTTAATTATAAACCCTTCTCCTTGTGTCTTAATTATAAACCCTTCTCCTTGTGTCTTAATTATAAACCCTTCTCCTATGTCTTAATTATAAACCCTTCTCCTTGTGTCTTAATTATAAACCCTTCTCCTTGTGTCTTAATTATAAACCCTTCTCCTATGTCTTAATTATAAACCCTTCTCCTATGTCTTAATTATAAACCCTTCTCCTATGTCTTAACTATAAACCCTTCTCCTATGTCTTAATTATAAACCCTTCTCCTTGTGTCTTAATTATAAACCCTTCTCCTTGTGTCTTAATTATAAACCCTTCTCCTTGTGTCTTAATTATAAACCCTTCTCCTTGTGTCTTAATTATAAACCCTTCTCCTGTGTCTTAATTATAAACCCTTCTCCTTGTGTCTTAATTATAAACCCTTCTCCTATGTCTTAATTATAAACCCTTCTCCTGTGTCTAAATTATAAACCCTTCTCCTATGTCTTAATTATAAACCCTTCTCCTGTGTCTTAATTATAAACCCTTCTCCTATGTCTTAATTATAAACCCTTCTCCTGTGTCTTAATTATAAACCCTTCTCCTTGTGTCTTAATTATAAACCCTTCTCCTTGTGTCTTAATTATAAACCCTTCTCCTTGTGTCTTAATTATAACCCTTCTCCTTATGTCTTAATTATAAACCCTTCTCCTTGTGTCTTAATTATAACCCTTCTCCTTGTGTCTTAATTATAAACCCTTCTCCTATGTCTTAATTATAAACCCTTCTCCTATGTCTTAATTATAAACCCTTCTCCTATGTCTTAACTATAAACCCTTCTCCTATGTCTTAATTATAAACCCTTCTCCTTGTGTCTTAATTATAAACCCTTCTCCTTGTGTCTTAATTATAAACCCTTCTCCTATGTCTTAATTATAAACCCTTCTCCTGTGTCTAAATTATAAACCCTTCTCCTATGTCTTAATTATAAACCTTCTCCTGTGTCTTAATTATAAACCCTTCTCCTATGTCTTAATTATAAACCCTTCTCCTGTGTCTTAATTATAAACCCTTCTCCTTGGTCTTAATTATAAACCCTTCTCCTTGTGTCTTAATTATAAACCCTTCTCCTTGTGTCTTAATTATAAACCCTTCTCCTTATGTCTTAATTATAAACCCTTCTCCTTGTGTCTTAATTATAAACCCTTCTCCTTGTGTCTTAATTATAAACCCTTCTCCTATGTCTTAATTATAAACCCTTCTCCTATGTCTTAATTATAAACCCTTCTCCTATGTCTTAATTATAAACCCTTCTCCTATGTCTTAATTATAAACCCTTCTCCTTGTGTCTTAATTATAAACCCTTCTCCTTGTGTCTTAATTATAAACCCTTCTCCTTGTGTCTTAATTATAAACCCTTCTCCTTGTGTCTTAATTATAAACCCTTCTCCTGTGTCTTAATTATAAACCCTTCTCCTTGTGTCTTAATTATAAACCCTTCTCCTATGTCTTAATTATAAACCCTTCTCCTTGTGTCTTAATTATAAACCCTTCTCCTTGTGTCTTAATTATAAACCCTTCTCCTATGTCTTAATTATAAACCCTTCTCCTGTGTCTTAATTATAAACCCTTCTCCTGTGTCTTAATTATAAACCCTTCTCCTTGTGTCTTAATTATAAACCCTTCTCCTTGTGTCTTAATTATAAACCCTTCTCCTTGTGTCTTAATTATAAACCCTTCTCCTTGTGTCTTAATTATAAACCCTTCTCCTGTGTCTTAATTATAAACCCTTCTCCTTGTGTCTTAATTATAAACCCTTCTCCCTGTGTCTTAATTATAAACCCTTCTCCTTGTGTCTTAATTATAAACCCTTCTCCTGTGTCTTAATTATAAACCCAATCCAATAAAACAACATGATGATGATCCCTGAGAATATAATAATTATCTCATGACCCACTTTTTAACTGGTCGGATAGTTTTGAAAAAGACCTCATTCTTCTCTATGATAAGATGGCCCAACTTCTTTGCAGCTATCCAATTTGAGAAGACTTCCTTTTGCTTAGTAAATAACTAATTTGGTAATATTAATACTATCCAATTATTATTAAATTCAAATATGTAAAAAAAATATGAAAAATTAAATTTTAATATTTACTGGTGTTATCTTTCAAAACCATGGCTGCAAATATACAATTTTAATATTCTTTGGAAAAAATATTAAGTAAGGGAGTTATCATGAAATTTGAACTAAATATCTTGATTCTAACACTTGAAACTTGAGATTAACTCTGAAAAAGAATTGGTGCAAAAATAGCCATCTTAAGGCACCGGCACATAGCAATCAATTTGTTGACTTTCCTCTGCAAATGCAGGTACATGTAGGTTAAAGCGCAGTGGTCGTCGCGCTGCGCGTGCGTGATTTTTTTGTTGATAAACATAAATTTTTGTAAACATAAGTCTTCTCAACTTCAATAGGAGTGAGATGGAGCAGTCTCCCACTTTGTTAAAGGCCTTTGTAAGACTCAACATCATGCAATAGTAAAATATTAAGATCGGAAACGAACTTCAGTGGTGTATTTCTATCTATAAACTCGTGTAGAACTACGAGCATTGGGACACTACACTCAGCACAGTATGTCGCTGAGTTTACTGCACGCAGACACAGTGAACAAAAAGGTTTGATCGCGCGCGATCACGTTGGTTGTACACAATGCTATGTACAGTACAGTGAAAATACATAACTAAAATGATCAACATTGCCTATATATGTAGACCAGCAACAAGCACAATGCCTAACACAAAAATTACACTCAAGACCATGATCGGCAAGCCAGAGCAGGACACGGGAGATGTTGGGAGACGGTCTCCGCGTTGACGTACACGGATATAGAGAATCCGGTCCCACAACGTATACCGGCCGGCGACGACTTGGCCCACAACCATCTGTTGATCACCATGTCTTACTGCTCCTAGTATTACGTGGTAAGAAATAGTAAAATGACAGGAAACAATAGACAAAACGAGCGGGTTTTCGCGGCATTTGGCAGGAAAATTGCACGGCTACACCGTGCATAGACGTATCGAGAGATCCTGTGCCCCGGTCCTGTGCACGGTCATGGCAGTGATCCAACCGCTAGCTGGTGTAGGCCTACCGGTGATGGGCAAACTTCGTTGTTGTACCTGCTGATTGCCGGGTAGGTCTGAATCCTCTTTCAAGTGAGATAACCCCCACATAACAAGAAGACCTATGAAAGGTCCTTCGCTTGACTTGATGCCTGTACTCGGAATTCTCGTTTGCATCCCAAAACGGGGTAAACTTTGTAGTTGAGTTGGATTCTCCACAGCCGAGTGTAGCGTGCCATATACCCGGTTTGACACGGACGTTCATACAGACCACGGAACGGAACAGATGCAGAGATGCTTCTTGCTGCAGCGGGCATTGCTCTGCGAGCTGTAGATTTCTGTAGTTTGGGTTGTTGTCTTTGTACTCCTGTCGGGCCTCTTGAAATGAAAGCTCTCGTCCTTGCTAGCGATGTCGAAAACTAGAGCCCGGTCGTTGATAGTCTGTTGGCGTATACATGCGTACATGCGTACGTCTAGCTCTATGGCTCGAGCGATAACAGTAGCCGAGCCCCATTCAACTGATTCAAGAAAATCATGAGCAAATGTGATCTCAATCCAGCGTGCAATTATTGTTCAATATTCAGCAGATATTTAACTTAGATTAATTGACCTTTTATTGCGTGTTACATTTGGTTAGTTGGTATACTTGTGACAGATCAGCCGCCATTTTAACAAGCGGCAATATCGCAAACATTACAATCAACCCGTAACATGTGCGGCGTTCTTGGATTTGTTTACAACAGAGGGGGACCCCCTCAGGAGGATGCGCAGCGCGACGACCACTGCGCTTTAAGGTAAATGATTTCATAAACTTTTGAAGCATTAATTAATATAATTTAAGTAAACACAAATGATGTCACAAATTTGGAGGAAGCACGGTGAGTATAGGCAGGCTATAACTGAAATAGAAAGTTGAGAATACGTAAGGCACCAGAAGTTTTCAATAAAATCATAATTGTGTTTATATTGCCAATATGAACAGGTAGTTCAATGTGATTAAAACTATTAGTGAGAGGCGACAGCAAGAGAATACCGCGCAGGTACAGACGTCGCCGTACTCTGCATCCGATTCTAATCAGATTGCATGTGTTTATGGCTTTATTGAATGCTTCAAAATATATTATTCCCTGATACAAGTTACCATGGTGATTTACAATATCAGCTGGTATAGTAAAGTACAGTGCACATAACATCTCAACTATGACAGCAAGAGGCGATTGTTGTTAATTCACATTGATGTACACGTCGACAACCGTTGCAGTCCATGGAGATATCCCATTCCACGGTGGTAGAAACCTTTCCCATTTCCCATTTATGTCCAAAACTACTAGGTAGACCTTCCTTAGTGTTTGATACCGTAGTGAATTGGAAAGCATCCTTCTTCTGTAAGGCTATGTACATTGGTTTGAGGATGAAATCGATATTTGATGTTGAGTGTATGGTAGAGTGTGACAGGGTTTTTTCAGTAGGGGCTGTCACGTAAAAAACACTTAGTTCAAACAATGTCTCGCACTGACCCGACATTCTCCTTCAAACTTTCCGGTCACTTTTACCTGTTAATAACTTTCGGTCGAATCAAGTGTTGCGATTGCCAGTTGATTTCTGCATTAAAAGTTTCATAACTAGGGGCTGTGTTGTTACTCGCACTTTAAAATGGATGCTGACTGTGCCAGACTGAAAACCATGTCAGTTTTTAAATACTAATCATTAAATTGTCTGCCAACGCTTCACTTCTTCTAGACATAAATTGTATAGCTGATGAGCATAGGTCTTTCTGTAGCTCCAAGTCTATGTCTTTCTGTAGCTCCAAGTCTATGTTTTTTTTTTCCAAAAATTTTCCTCAGACTATCATATTGTGCATTTTTCATTTTCCTGAAAAATCAAAGAGAGAACGAAACATGATTACCACTTTTCTGTCGAAATGTCAAAAATTTCAAACCCGATAATGTGAAACGCTTTCGAACTAATGAATTTCTTCATGTCGTTATCTTTATTTGATATGTTGACATGTCTTTATGGTTGGTTGAAATGCACATTGTGGTGAAAATAACTTGGTTGAACTGAACATAGAAATTGTGCCCAGCTCAACCGATGAGGGCGGTATCAGTCTTAAAATGTTCGGCAAGACGATAGAAACCCAAGGAGCGGCCAACGGAAATGCTTGTCTGATGGTGGATAGTTAACATTCGGTACACACATGAATGCACATTGGTCACAAGGCGTTCATTGTCTTGTACTGCTGATATTATGTTTCAATGTTACGGGCTCTCCCAAGCGGCACTCAGCTCATTCCGAAGGGCAGGTTCTTTAACAAACGGTAGCAACTCCTGGAGAGTCTGTTGGGAAACCAAGAGCTCCGGTGTTGACGTCCTACAGCAACAGGTAGGGTCCAAAAGGATTCGAGATGGTTATCACTGGTAAATTTATGCTAGCCTTCGGGATTTTTGCAGCAATCGTTCTGCAAGAAATCCGTGCTGAGTTGACCGTCAGCGACGAGGATGCTTGGCCTACCAAGATTGCCGTACCAAAGCTTAAGGTTCGAGAAGTCGTCCAACTTGGGTTAGCGGATGTGTCGGACGATTTACCACGAATCACCGAGAGCAACTGCGATCTCGAATGCTTGACCGACGAGATGAACAAGATTGTAGACAGCAACCGCCTGTACGAGTTGTACTCCTTCGAAACTATGCACGCAAATGGGCAAGTGGAGTTGACCGTTGTCGACGTCGAGAAAATTGAACGGCGCGGCGGAGATATGGAACGTAGCAATCGCAGCGACCGGAAAACAAGAAAGAAGCGACAGATTTTTGGCTACGACACCAGATTTGAGGTATCCGATAGCGAGTACCTAGGGGAACCACCGTTTAGCGTTGTCGTGAAGCTCTCCACCGGATGCAGCGGGACGCTCATCGGAAAGCGACACGTCTTGACCGCAGCGCAGTGTGTCCATAATGGGAAGGCGTACGTAAGGGCCGTGAAGAAGTTGCGCGTCGGAATACGCAAGGTTGTAGCGTCGGATTTGCGATTCGAAGATGCTGAAGATGCCCAAGAATTCAAATGGATCAAGGTATCAGAGGTTTTTATTCCCCAGGGTTGGAAGAAATACGGAGCAAGTAAATTGAACATCGAACATAATTACGCCGTTCTCAAATTAAAGGAAGACTATGATGGTGATAGCATGGATTTTGGTGTAGCGGCTTCTACTTCTCTCCACCCAGATCGACGTGTTCACTTTGCTTCTTATGACAACCCCGAGACTTCGGAGCTGATGTATCGATATTGTCCGATCCTCGACAACAACGACGATGAGATGTACCATCACTGCGACGCCGAGGAAGCAAGCGTCGGCGCCGGCGTCTACATCAGACTGTGGGACAACAAAGAGCACCAATGGGCGAGAAAAGTTATCGGAGTCTTTAACGGACATAGATGGATCGACGAGGGAAAGCATGGATACGCCACCGATTACAACGTAGCCGTTGTAATCACCCCTCTGAAATATGCACAGATATGTCTGTGGCTTCAGAATGATAATATCCATTGCGGTGACATTCAATACAGTGACATTTAATTGGTTAGGAAATTAAGTTTTCATTAACATGATGATGGTGGTGGTGGTAGTACAGACGTTTTCGTTTATGATAACTTTTTGAATGACACTTAAATTAAGTGTTGAGCAAGTTTCGAAGTTGTTTGTTCTTTGACAATTTGAAAGTGTATTTAGAGGTTATAATCGATGTACAAATGTACAAACTAAACAGTGACGTGGTCTACTTTCAGCAACGGCAATAAACCGTGATACCTTGTACAACAGTTTGCGAAATTAAAAGGTCACATTTTGTTTTCAAACGGGCAGGAATGTGTTTTAGGGTTACTGACAGCTCAATAGTGGATGGTACTGAACCGTGTCTTACAGGGACTGCACACTCTTTATCAGCCATTCAGTGTCGTAAATCATCCTTGTATCATTAGATTCGTCGTCTTTTCGATAGTCGCACACTCATTCCTCCGACACTCACACTGCTCAAGTTTTAGTCGAGTGTCGGAAGCAAATCGTCATATCCTTATCAGTGAAATTTCATTAAATTGGAAGGGGAGGAGAAGCCTTGAATTGGACAAACTCTATTTTCAAACATTTTAATATATTCGAGACATTTTACACTTTTGAGTGTCAATGTCAAATCTTTTTCTGTCGTCCGACGAAAGAATTAAACCATTGGATTAGAAACCGCGCCCAAATGTCCTCACCGTTTTCGATCTAGAGTGACCCGCTCAAAAGACTGTGCATGGTCATTGTAAAAGCAAAACCAAGGAATGTCACTTTCAAACATTCAGCCGACCTTTCAACCCCAAGGGATTCGGCAGTACAGTGGATTCCTTTCAAAAATGCCAAGTTCACATACTCATAGGACAATTTGAAATGGACTTGTTCGTAAATCGATCGGAGCAAACTTGGATGTTAGAAAGAAATGTAATCTATTTATATTCATGCCAAGGTTTAAGCCGATCACTTTCACCAGTAATTGCACGTACAGAATATTCTGTCACCATGTTTAGCTAACAGAATCACCGCTATTGAAACGACTCTGTCAACTGAAGAACAATCGAGGTAATTAGACGCCATCGATGACTTTTGGCAAGTCACAATTGCGCAATCTTTATGGAGGCTTTGGTCAGGCATTTTTTTTTCGGAATTCGAAAGCTTTGTTCTTTGTTAGCGCCTTTACATGCCGGTATTAAAAGTGGAGAGTGAATTTTTTGTCTCACGTATTGAAGAACTTTTAGGCGACCTACCAGCTAAGGGTGACCTCTACATGAAATCCTCGAGACATGCATGCTTGCTTGTGGCAAGAATTTCAATATGCTTAGCTTCTGGACTTCTGGCTTGAAGGACATTGAATTAACTCGTTACGATCCCTGTTATTTTTTATTCAGCTTGAAGTCGACGGGTCAGAAAGACCTCGGGCAAGTCTGAAGTTTCGAGTTTAAAGAGCGTCCTTTAAGCCTACATTACTGCTTTATGTAACCGCACAGACGCATTTTACATCAACGTCGTTATCGATATTCCAAAGTGCTTTTTAAAACAGTCCATGACTTGATCGAGCAATACTGGACACCGGATAACACTTACAGTGTCTCTTTACCGCTATGCATAGTCCTTAAAATGAGGCTATTCTTCGCATTGAACTGTATAACGACCCACGCGTGTCCAGTGGCCTTCCGTTCATTTTATCAGAAGTCCACCTAATGTACAAATATCGCCAATTTCCGACGCTTGCCCTCAATTCAGTAACTTTATTCCTGTCTAGTCTAGTCTCTAAAAAAGTAGGTTTCCTATTGACAAGTCCTATTATGAGACTGGATATGACATTTCAAAGAGATGCAAGTCGCTATTGTCACGTTAACCAATAAGGTAAACAGTTTATCTGAAGTGATTGTCGACCTTTGACCCTAATAGGACCCGTAAAACGGCCAAGGCGTGCCTTGAATGTAGATTCGGGTACTTACACTGTTGCAGGGAAAGTAGTCAAAATACGCATTAACGACCCCTGCAGGCAGATATACACGAGATTCGGGTACAATGCACGGTAAAAATCTTGAGCCAAAAGGCGAATGCTTCAATGAGCGATTTCTACCCAATTAGAATGTATACCCACCAGACGAGGGAGTTTGCAATTCGATTTATATCAATACATGTATCTTACGTTTAAAAGTTGCCTTTACCGTATTTTGCGCACCTTAGAAGGTAAAGGTAGGTTTCAAAGTTGTCAGACGTAAATTTAAAGTCCGGGACCGAGCATTGTAAACGGTGGAGTAGGTCATATGTACTCGGCTAGGGCAGTGGAAGTGAAACAGACGACGAAAGACAACCTTGGTAAATCTATTGCAGAATGCTCAACAGTGGCTTTTCCCCCAATTATCACGTCAATAATTTATGCTG
Organism: Ptychodera flava; assembly: GCF_041260155.1. NCBI lineage: Eukaryota > Metazoa > Hemichordata > Enteropneusta > Ptychoderidae > Ptychodera > Ptychodera flava. Next base: position 619,159 of record NC_091942.1, on the reverse strand, counting down.
CTATTTCGATACCCCCACACGCCATTTAATTTATTCTAAACCCAAAGTTTGCCCATTATTCAAACGCCCGCGCCCTTGTTTAGCATCAACATTGACCCGAGTAATGTGTATGTATGTATGTATGTATGTATGTATGTATGTATGTATGTATGTATGTATGTATGTATCCATGTATGTGTGTATCTATGTACATGTGTATATAGATGTATGTAGAGAGGTGTATTTTAATGGTAATGGATGCACGACTTTACAAAGGCAAGTAGGGTGTATTGTCAAGGTGTTTAGACCTCCCTCAAAGACTGTCGGAGGGAGATAACCTACCTGTGAAATCCGGTGAAGATGTAATGAGGAATTGATGAATACATTTGCTTTGTTATTATGTATATTTGTCCCCCTCCAAATAACCCGTGTCTCTTCTATGGTGTGTCCGCAAGGTGCAACTTAACAAATTAAGAGCGACAGAATATTTCTAACATTTTCCGACGACTTATCAGTATTGTTGTGTGGTCAGCTGAATGGATTTTCCATCGTTTTCGTGGAAAAGAGAACTTGTCTTAAATTCACCAGATTAGAATGTAATACCGCGTTGGTTTGACTGGCATTTGTGTCGGGAAATTAACTTCAAGTTTTGAGAGGAGTTTATTTGGGTCGTGCCATGTATCAAGGGTCTGATTTAATAGGGGTCTTCTCTGTCCTTGTCAACTCAGCCGAGATCACACTCGTACTCATAGCTGCAATCTGGTTAAAATCCGATGTTGTGATAGGTCGGTATTTTACGCTATCGTATTAAAGTTTTTTTCTCTGGTTCTCCCGTAGTGAGGGGAGGGCTGCAAAAAAGACTGTAATAAGATAGCGTTAAAGACCGACCTATCACTAGATCGGATTTTAATCACATTGTCATAGCCACAGATTGAGTCAGGTCACCAGCCTAATCTACAGAGGGCGCCCTATTTTTTGTGGCGACACTTTTTCTATAATTCAACACGATTTGAACTCAGATTGGATCTTCATATTTTCCAAATTTCTAAAAAGTGTTAGGTGCCCTGTAGATTAATGTTGCAATATTACAAATTAATCATAAAACAAGAAATGATTGTTAGTTTGTATTTGCATATCAAACAGACATCCCAAATTAGTTCCAATCTTGGTATTCAAATAATCTCGAAGTTAAGTACCGGGGATTCTCCAACCCGTTTAGGCGCGAGAAGTCGACGCAGCGGCTTGCCCTTACCACTTGTTCGATGTACCACAGGATCGCAAAACTTGTGTGTTGGTAGTGATGAAAGTGTTGGTACATATCTTGAGTTTATGGTTTTATTTACAGAACGAGAAATCTGCTCAAGTTCGAAATATCAGCTTTTGTATCTACTGTCCTCTACAGAATGTGAACCCGCGTCTTTCCAGCGTTTTTGTATTTCTTGCGTTTACTCTGCTGTCAATTTTACGGCAATACGCATTGTCTTCGAATGACGTAATATCATAACATGATGTATAGAAATATTGACTATTCAGTGCATAATGTCATGGTTGTACAAACAATTATGTGGTTCTCCACCTCAACACATTAACACCAAACCAACATGTAATGCTTTACTTGCATTCTACCAGTATCAAACTGAACTAAGGGACCGTTCACTTTTTACGGCCGGGGGGGGCCCCGGCAAAATCCAGGGGTGGGTCATCATAATTTTGGAATCCGAGAAGGGGGGTCATCACTTTTTCACTGGTAGGAAAGGGGGGGTCACCACATTTTCAAAAACATAATACCTACAATACAGTTCACTTTTATGCCATGGCTATGATCGACTCACTTTACCGGCGGGCCGCCGAAGGCGGCCCACTACAATAAATATACTTTATGTATTACCCATGACCCTCTTAACGGGCAGACGCCTTCGGCGGACCACTCCAATTAGGTTTACTTCATGCAATGGCCATGATCGACCCTCTTTACCGACGGGCCGCCTACGGCGGCCCACTGCAATAAATTGACTTTATTGTAATACCCCATGACCATCTTAACGGCCGGACGCCTTCAGCGGCCCTGTTCAGTAAAGTTTACTTCATGCAATGGCCATGATCGACCCTCTTTTTACCAGCGGGCCACCTTTGGTGGCCCACTAGAATAAAGTTGACTTTACATAATGGCCCATGACCCTCTTAACCGGAGGGCTGCCTTTGGCGAACCACTCCAATAAAGGTTACTTTATACAATGTCCATGGACATAAGTTTTATGTCTATGGAAATGAAGTTAAAAATTGCCTTACAGTCGTCCTAATTAACAGACGTTTGCATGGATGTGGCTGAGAAGTTTGTGCACTGGCATCTCTGCTACACGAATAAAGTGCGCCGCGTACCGGAGTTCAAATCCAAACCGTGCGGGTAAATTTGACATATGGGTTTTGGTTATTTTTTCAGCGGGGGGCGGGGGGTGTCATCAAATTTTTCGTCTGACAAAGGGGGGGGGGTCATCATTTTTTCGCGAAAAATGCAGGGGGGTCTATATTTTTTTGAACACCGGCGACAAGATTTTGCCGCCCCCCCCGGCCGTAAAAACTGAACGGTCCCTAACGAGAAACAAGCTGCGTAACCGTGTCTGACTCACTTGCTAGACTGTTAGTTGTAACGTTTGATATAGTCTTCCTTTTCTTACACTCTTAAAAACATGTCATGACGCAAAACGTTGCAAACAGTGTGTGTGTATCGTTGTTGTTAGTATCCGAATTTTAGTCCGGGCTCATTTACCAGTGATAACACATTATATCGTACACATTGGGTTGTACTGCCAAGACTAATAGAAAACCATTATATTGAAAAATAATTCGCCAGGTGAAAGAAGCATTTAAACTTGTTCTCAGCATTAGAAATTATCAAAATTAATCAAAATTTACAGGCATTGGCCTTTTCTAGCGGTCATAATTGAGTAGACAAATATTTTGTCGCTCGGTCCAATCAGCCTCTGCGCAAAGCCCCATTGCGTAACAAGCACAATAACTGGCACGATATCTTACTTCAGACAAGACCTATGACTTCAATTATTCACTTAGTATCAAAGATAGCATACGAAGAATGATGAATCACTGAAAAAATCATACTGCGAGTCGTATCTCAAATTCCGATTGTCTGAGACAAAAAAACAGGAAAACCAGATAAATGTTAAAAAATATAATTATGAAACTACTAAAAAACTATAAAACTGCATGAAGTTGTGCAGTGCTGATGGACATTAAGAACGTTGGCAACTGTTAGCGTGTCGCCCTGATTGACGTGATGAAGCCCCTTAACAGAATGTGTATAATGTCTTTCTTATCAACATATCACGGCTACTGTTCTTGTTGTACATATTTTATCTCCAGACGATGCCTAGCATACTTCCACTGTTTTCTTTATATCTTTTCAAAGACGATAAAAGCTCTAAAGTAAACTCAATTTTGCATGATAGACGCTTTAATAAACAAGTTATGCATGATAGACGCTTCAACAAACAAGTTATGCATATCCTTGTAACGTTTGATTTGCTTCAATTGAGAATAAGCAAAGACTGAGTGAGGCGAGCGCTCGTTAGTGAAAACATGCGACCTTGGACTACTTAGCCTGAGAAGATTGGAAGAGGTTATAATTAGACATACTTACTTCATTACACTTTAAGAAATGAAAAAAGATAAAGATTGTGCCGTGTGCAGTGTCCTAATAGCACTCTGACAAGCCTTCCACCGCCATGGTTTAACCTAAATCCATTGTTATATAGTGATTTTGAATCTGATTTACAGGAAATTGGAGGCGAAATGGATAAATGTCTGTGTTTCAACTTCGAATAGACTCAAATCAACATCTTTATAGTGTGGTCTATTTCTTAAAGGATAACTGTAACGTTTGATACTTTGATCATTTTTGTTGAACAGGTAGCCATTCTTCTCTGTGAAGTATCTTGCATTCTTCTCTGTGAAATATCTAGAAATACAAAACATTTTCTTTGTAAACAAAATGAGGGTTTATAAAGTTAAATGTTACAATCCATATATTCAGCTTTAAGCTCTGACAATACCAATATACAGAATGTGTTTAGGATATGATTCATTTATGAACAATAGCCAAGTCAACGTAACGCACAGCTTTCTGGGAGTTCAACTAGAAACCGTGTGTAACCATGACTCCATAATATTAATATGGCGGAACGAAAACCCTGAAAAACACATTGAAAGTTACAGCTTATTGACCTTTAAAATATTCAGGGGCAACGAAAATTTTGGCGAAACGTTGAAAATGAGACCTTGCTATTTTGAAATAGTGGTACTGGAAGCCTGACTGTGTGGCAAACTCCAAATAATGTCAATATCTGGCTTTGAAAAAAGATATTGAAAGAGTGTTTGCTTGAACTTCTTTTGTGCAAATTAGATCAGGTAGGTATATTTGCATGTTTAATCCTGGGAATTGAGAGTATTTTCTGGGCCTTCCTTGGATTTCCATAACGGCTTACAAAGACGTAGATAAATAGCTACTTCGTTTTCTTTGCGATCGGTTGCATTTGAATGAACAGATAATAGGTGCAGATTTGTCTTTTGCCATCCGCACATTGTTTATTGTATTGTTAAAGTCTAGAACAATCTATGGAAAGGTGATACGCTCTAGTGGATGGCTGCCGAGGATATTTAAACCTACCGAACAGATGTAATTACCTTTGTTTACCATGGAGAAGACCTTGAAGTAAGCATTGTTGGTAGGTAGGCCTACACATTGTGTTGGTGCGTCCATGTTGTTACATAATCGTTCCAAGTTGGTCTCTGTCATAATAACAGTATCGCATTACGTGTCAAAGTTGTATTGGAACGGTACGTCCTGAGACAGCTATGATGCATGAAACTTTAGTTACAGATACCGATTGTATGTATGTATGTATGTATGTATGTATGTATGTATGTATGTATGTATGTATGTATGTATGTATGTATGTATGTATGTATGTATGTATGTGTATGTATGTATGTATGTATGTATGTATGTATGTATGTATGTATGTATGTATGTATGTATGTACGTATGTATGTACGTATGTATGTACGTATGTATGTATATATGAATGTATGTATGTATGTGTGTTTATGGATGAATGGACATATATGCATGCATATATATATATATATATATATATATATATATATATATATATATATATATATTATATATATCTTATATATAAATTATATATATATATATATATCATATATATCTTATATATAACTTATATATATATATATATACATATATATATATATATATATATATATATATATATATATATATATATATATATATATATATATATATATATATATATATATACACCGATACCGATATCCACGTGAAAAATTACAATGCTCGATGCTAAAAGCAGAGCATTTATATAGATAATTAGTTACTCTTGAGTTTCATGCATCTTGCAATCCTCAGACAGAACTAAACTTTGTTTTGGTGACGATATTTTGAAACCAACTTAGAGCATTTGCTTAACAGATTAGTCAGCATTTATAGTGTTATCTTTTCTGATACACAAAGATTGCATCGCTTGCTTACGTTAGGAAACTCGATGCTGTATCCATTGACCATGTCTTTAACGTACCCTGTGTATTTGATGCTGTTTTTTTCTGTTCAATTATTTTGCTCTGCAAGTTGTGATTATGATAAAAATAAATGCATGTAATCAGCAAGATTTTTCACCTTAAAATTTACTACAAATTAATAAAGTTATGCTGATCTGATATGTCAAGGCATCTAAAGTCATGCATGGAAATAAGTGAAATGGGTGTTGCCTAAACGTATGTTACATATATACAGCTATTAACACCCAACAGTCTTGTATTTGACGCGTTTGAATTTTAAAATGTTGTGACTGACCACACCATGAAGTCTCTTCTTTGGCTCTTGATCATTTGACTTTGTAAAAAAACTTGCCATGCCGTTGTTATATATGCTTTTTTATTGTAGTTATCAAAAAAAGTTTTAATACATGCCTTATTACATCTGAGAAAAAGATTTGTTTTACACTATAGAAGCTAATAAAATATTGAACATTCATCATACATTATCATTATCATGTGTCATGTCTGTTGTGCATGGGTCTCGGTGGATATCAGAACTGTAAATTCCACACTTCTTGTTTATGCTTTTGACTTCTGCGTTTAATCCTTTGATAATTATCCTGACTAGACTCATCAGTTTGTTTCGTAATGATTGAAAATCAGTTAGCGCGTGAAGTTCAAAGTGCTGTCGTGACATAACACTTTACCCATTCCTTCAGTAACACGTGACAAATGGCAACTGATATAACATGGAACGGAATCATTCGAATCCATTTTGGAAAGTTTCAAATTTGAATAGAATAGTTCCGAATTGGAATTTACAAAAATTCTAGTACAAGTATCAAATTTAGCCTAAGGGGCTTCTCCACAATTTACAAATTTGCAGCATTTTGAAAAGTTTACATTGTTGTTGCAAAGTCAGTGCTTGTTTGGCATGTCATGTACATTTAATTCATGTTAAAAGGCTTTCTGAGGGGCAGAGGGTTCATTCATACTGTTTAGGTATAAGTACCATTTGATATTTTTCAGATGAGTTGGGCCGGAGAATTAAGGGAATGAAAATTTGTCAACTGCCCAAGGAGCAAAAAATAATAAATTTTACTCTGAAAGTTCAAAATTTACTGTCACTTCCAGTACCTGAATCGAAAACATGAAATGAAGATTGCACGAAATGAAAATACTGACATTTGTGAAACTTAAATTATATTAAGGAAACAATATTCTGCGATAATGGACAAAAACGTGTTGACACCATATTTCCTCCCACTCTTCCACGAATCACATGGTTCTCCCCTTGGAGGCTGTGTGACATCTTTGTAAGTACACCATCTTAAGACTATCAGCTCTTGAAATAGTTTAACGTGAATGAACGATATTATCAAAAAGTAAGTGATACAAATCTTCAGTACAAATTCTGTGTTATATCATGAAACCAGTGTTTATCCATTCAAATGTCTAAATCTGTTAAAATGCACTAGTATAATCTGAAATAATTAAATAACAGCATCTCTAATCTAAATCGGCTTGTAACATTACATTGTTCATAAAATATATATTACAAAGTAAAACCAGCGTACAAATACGTATTCTTGTCTATTTGACATTGCGATTAAAAAGGAGACAGTGGCGATCATAGCTACTTTCCCAAGAAGAAGCATGTCATTTTCTGCAAAACGTGTGTTATCATCATTTGCAGCACTATTTTGATATAATTCAGATTAACACTTTGCTAGTGCCTTTTCGATATTTATGCAGACATGCTAAGTCATTTCATCGAGATAAACTGGAGGCCATCTCTTCAACTAGTGATTTTCTCATGACATTCTGATCTCCAGTGAAGGACATAATTGTGCAGGTGTCAAGGATTGTTGATAGCCTGGAATGCAGAGAGTTCAATATATTGAATACTTCCTGCATGTAACATTACTGTCAATATATCCAAGGAAACATTTCACTACTAAACATCACTCACTCAATGGATAAATAGCACGACTTATGTATTTGTAAAACATACAGAACAGAAGCTCCTGCACAGAAGATGCAGTTACACTCGTTTGTAAATTCACTGGCAGACAAGCAACTGTTACCTGCGTGACGTCAAGTCCGTTGAACTGAGGTTGACCACGCCACGTCATAGTAAACAGCCGACCGCTTCCAGACATTGTAATCATGGTTGAGTTTGACCCTGATTAAATCTATCTATGCCGAATCAAGGAGGATATCTCGACTCTGGGCTACTGACCTGTGTGAATTGGCAGATGGTAAAACATGGCAAGGAATGATTCAAAACTGGATTCTCTATTTTGGAATGGTTCCAATTCGGAAATTCAAGTGGAATTTGAAAAATAGATGATGTTGTTACAAAACATTGCTTGTTTGGCACATGCATATAATTGATACTGATATGCTTTCAAAGGGACGAAGGAATACATTGGTAATGTTTGGGAAAGTACCATTTGATTTCCTTGGGCCCTGGACCACTCAAGGAGTAACAAATGTTAATTTGCTGTAAATCACGTTTGGTCGCTGCTCACGGTAGAAAACTTTTGTAGGGCCACAACCAAATTTATATTCTGTTGTTATTTAATATCTCTACTAGCATTAGACGACAAAGTGATAAAAGTCTACAACAATACGACTAAGAAATGGATAACGACTGTTCTCTGAAGCGAATATAAGGAGTGCGGAATAACATTATGGGCGACAATATGGGCGACGATGTGTGTGTATATATATATATATATATATATATATATATATATATATATATATATATATATATATATATATATATATATATATATATATATATAATACAAATTACTTAAAGTGCAGCACTGTAATTCCCCATGAGGACATCTGTATACTTTGATATATATATATATATATATATATATATATATATATATATATATATATTATATATATATATATATATATATATATATATATATATATATAAACACACACTCGCTTGGTAAAATATTTCAAAGAGCTTACGAAGTGATGATAAACGAACCAGAAATGAGACGTCTCATTCTATCTGTAAAACATGTCATAACGGAAACTGTAACAGTTGAACATGATTTCTATTGTAAATCTTCAAACATCACGTATGGTGGCGCTATTGCCACCGTATGGATTAGACTAGTTAACAAGTGTAAATTTGTTTTATTTGCCACTTTGTTTTGGCAAATGTATCTTTGAAAAAAGTTAAAAAGCCCTAACAAGGCGAGTATCACTTTAATACATTTTGGCTTTGATAATTTCATTGTGAACACCAACCAAAATCTATTTAGTACGTTACATTTTAACCACACACAGACAGAACAGAGTAGAACATCAGTTCTCATGTGTGAGGTGCAAGCTGAACTCTACAGAAAGACTGTCGCAACTGAAATGCTAGATCTCTAGCCACATGTATAGTTTTTCTAGAACTGTTTCAACGTAATATTTGCGTTTGATAAGATGTGAGAGAAATATCACGCTATTGCAAAATGTCCCCTCTTTCGCAAGTAGGCGATCATTAATAGTGAACAATAACGAAATAAGCGCGTCTGACGTTATCATGTTTGATTAGTTACAAAGGTATAGATAATACTTAATTCATATTACAAGATTGATGTTATTTGTACAAAGAGTAGGCCTATATCTCATTGATATGACAAGATACGATTGGCAACATGTTTCAGGCATGACAAACGAAATGTTTACAATGGGATGAGTAGAAGTAGAACGCTAATAAATTTTGTTGTACCACTGTCCCCCTATCTCAATGGTTGTATATTTCAAATCTTGCCTGGAACAAATGCAAGCAACATTAGCTTTTCCAGATGTACCCTCTCAAGCCCTAATATCGATCTTCCAGGATATGTATGAAAAAATCAATTATTTGATACAAATCGAAGATTAAGTAACGAAACAAACACTGAAAGAGCACCAACCTCTTACAAACGGGAAAACAAGCGATGTGGCGCAATCAATCAACGCCCTTATCGAAGGCGATGAGACTAGATACGTGGACGTGAGTTGTGTCACTTCACGGCGTTGATGTCGTACTGTAGCACACAGTTTTTATTCGTGACACTGACTTGATTGAATGTCTGCAAGCCTGACGCCTATGTCAAGTGATTTGATACATTTCTGTCAGAGTTAGAGATTGTACAATGCTGTGACGTAAACTACATTTCATTTTCAATGGAGAGAAGAGCGTTCTCCTTATCAAAATTAAAATGACATCTTTCACTCTTCTAGTAACCGTGGCTCTCTGTAAACCTTTGCTAATTTGTAAAATATACACTCAATGGCGGTTTCATTCTCATAATATGATCCCATGGCAACGTCAGAAAATACGAATGGTATGTTTTTGTCGTAGCTTCATGAATGGTTCGTGTTTAAACCTAGTTGTTATTGTAAAGGGCTGTTTCATCCGCGATAATACAACACAGTGCATTACAAAACACCGAATACATTTTCCAAACTATAATTATAAAAAGGGGTTTTGACAATCACATGAAAAACGGTCAGAAGCTTTTAATGTCAGTATCTGTAAAGACTGTATTATTTTGATTTCTTGTTTTTATTTTTATTCGTTAGCACTATAAATAATTTTCCTTCAGAAGCCTTTATAAAGTAACTAAAAGATCTTCAAAATACTTCAGACAACAAAAATTGCCCGCATCATGTAACAACGGAAGGGACGCCAGGCTTTCAGCAGTGCTAGTGTGTAGGTAGATCCCGGTCACATGTACAGATCCCTAGCCCATACTTCTGCACTGTATAATTTGCAGTGGCAAAACATTATGTGGAGGAATGTTTGTCGTTCAGGATGCTCTTCGACCTCTCTTGAGAACCCATCTGGTGTCAGCTGATGCAAGGATTAATCTGACAGGCGAAGGTAAAGCATATGATATTATATATTGCCTGTATCAACTTGTTTCAATTCTGAAATGTGACCCAATCCTAGCGACATTCTAAAAGTCATGAGTTTTTCATATCATGAATATTAATAGCAGCATACCGTGATTATCGTACTAACCATTTGGAGAAAAATTTTCTCAAAATCACTCGGTTGCTTACACAACATATTAGTTTTCGGAAGGATTGAAACAATCTCTGTCATTTACTTTAGTCTGAATATCTGAATATGGAAATCATTGTTATTAAACATGTATACACATCAATGTCCAACGCGTTATTCAAGAAGTATGAGAGAGAGAGAGAGAGAGAGAGAGAGAGAGAGAGAGAGAGAGAGAGAGAGAGAGAGAGAGAGAGAGAGAGAGAGGAGAGAGAGAGAGAGAGAGAGAGAGAGAGAGAGAGGTGGGGAGGGGAGAGAGGAGGGAGGAGTTAGGGAGGGAGAAAGAGATATGTCAACATTTTCAGACTGAGGATGGAGAAAGAACAAGAACGACAGAAAGGGATCTGATACTTGACAGGCTAAGATAGAGGGAAATGACGGAGAGGCACTCACTTGAAGACAAGAACTGAAAATAGAGATCCACTAATCGGTCCAACCCAATAAATCCAATGATGTGTCCAAATACCAGTGATCAAAGCCGGACCAAAACTGCGGGCAGGATTCACACTGGGTCCAGAAATACTATTCCTGAAGAAGTCAGGGAAAAAAACGTTTACATTGGTTACTCTTAACGTTAAGGCGATACCGAAGGATTCAAAGCGTTGGTTGCTATTTGTTATGCAAAGAAAATTATGAAAACTTTGCATTTTGATTGATTTTGAAAATTACCCTTAGCAACCGTTGCTTACCAATTGGAATCCTTCGGTATCGCCATAAGGATGTCTCAATGTTTGTCTGAAGCGGCTGATAATTCTCTCCGCCGATGTTTTGCGTCGGGAACTGTCTACTGTATAAAAATAGGAGTTTTTGCGAGTGTTGGGATTCGCTTTATATGATCAAGTAACACACTTTCAGAAATATTTCAAGACATTCCATCTCAGATAATGACACCATATCATCAGAGGGCGCTATTAAATTTGATATTATTAACTAATATTACTTGATGTGACATACCCTGCCAAGGCATTGGCGAGGATGATCATCGCGAAAGCTAACGATGGTAGATTAGAAGGTTTACTATCAACGGCCGTTCGCAGTATCGTCACTACTAATACTGTAGCGAGGGAGAATTCGGTGACTAAGACTTGCCCTATCGAGGCATCTTCACTAGGTAATGTTACTCCACCATTGATGAACTCGAATTGTTCTCTGGTCAGTAACGCCTAATTGAAAAATAACGGAATATTGCATTATCCATGCCACATCTGGTATTATCATGTCTGACAAAATGATCATACCATGAACTAAGGCCGTCACGATATTTGATGTTTAATGTAGAAAAAAAGCTTATAGTTATACGAACACAACTGTCTGTTAGACATGGTGGATTAACTTTTTAGAAAATGTGGTGTGTCCAGATACTACCGATCTCATGTCAGAGACAAGTGTTTTTACTTGATTATATTATTAGGTACTTTTTTAAGTCGAGTGCAATTGTCTTTGTGATCTATCTGACCATTCTCGGTCGCGTGACCGTGGACCACTGTATGAAATTGATCAGTTATTTATACCTGTTATACGGAGCCAAACATAAATGATTTACAGTAAAAAAGCACAAAAATGTAGGACGCTTTATGACAAATATTTACAGGAACGATGGGATGTCTCGCAATCGGCGTTCTTATCGAAAATGATATGACATGATATAATTATTGTGTCACTGTTTATGCCGTACCGTACCCAGAGGTTATCTAGTGTTTTTAGACAAATCCCTACCGACGGAACGTTTGCATGTCACCTGCATATGTCGATTAAGTGCGTTAATGGGTCGGCAACGTTAGGTTTTGACCATATCTCATTATTTTAGCTTCACAAAACAACGGCATTTTATTTCTCTGTGAAGTATGTTAAGATATAAAGTATCAGGCCTAATAACACAGCGCTTCATGTACATTGCGTCACTTTGTTACCCATAAATGTTTCCTAGTCCCGACTTAAAATTCATTTGACGCCAATAATATTGGACTTTACACATATAATTTAAAGCCAATGTTGACAGGTTAAAAAATCATTTTGGTATTTAAAAAGTACGCAAAATAATGGACATTATGTAGGAAATTAAAGTCAATGAATGTATCCATTTGAATGCAACAACCACAGCTACAAGCTGCATGTAGGTTCCTCCGAATTCGTCCCAAAACATCTTTATAACAAGTCATCGTTGATGACACAGTCCCCACTTGTTAATGGGTACTGTAATTACAAGTCCTCGGAGAGAATAGAGTTCTGTTCATTAATTAGGTCGGTGATTAAAAATACTGCGATATAGATGGGGCTTAATGGCCGAGAATGATCAAGTTCCATGGCGGTGAAAACATAAACCAATGTAGGCCGCCATCCTAATTACAAAAGGCACGGAGGGACCGTGCAAAAGGTCATTAAAAGAGTCAATTAGTAATTAATCGACAGGATGTTGCCAAACATTTTTGCATCCTATCATAATTAACACTGACAGATTATCGCCGGTACCATATTTCATAAAGTTTGATGCAGTGCTTCTTGACATTCACCCTAAAAGCAAAAATTCATCATGTAAAGGCAAATTAGCAATTAATTTAAACGATACTGCTAAGTGTCATTGAGATCAACATCTGTACCAAGTTTCATAGAATTTGATGTAGTATTTGTGGACATATCACTCTAATTAGGAAAGTTTATTATATATATGCAATTACAAATTAATTACCATGACACTGATAAATGTCTTTATTCACTGTTAAAGCAATGAGACCTTAACATCTGTACCAAGTTTCATGAAATTTGATGCAGTATTTCCTGACATATCAGCCTAATTACGAAAATTCAATGATTGACATGATACTACTACATTTATTAGGTATATTTCACTTACCAAGACAAGGGCCGATCCACAGACGCCTCCCAAGATCTGAGCTAACATGTAGAGAGATCCATAAATTATACCCATGCTGCCACAACACATCACTGCTAACGTCGCTATTGGATTCACATGTCCACAACTTATTTAAGAAAGTAAAAAACCAAGTAAGTCAAATCATAAGTTTCATACGAGCCAAAGTTATAAAATCACGCATAAAAAGCGATCTGACATAAGGAACTTGTACAAACAGAAGTATGAACAGTGTGTTCATGCCATTATTGACTTGCCATGCTATTGAAATCTATTGCATTGCATTGTATTGTATTGTCTTGTCTTGTATTATATTGTATTGTATTGTATTGTATTGTATTGTATTGGATTGTATTGTATTGTGTTGTGTTGTGTTGTGTTGTGTTGTGTTGTGTTGTGTTGTGTTGTGTTGTATTGTATTGTATTGTATTGTACTGCACTGCACTGCACTGCACTGCACTGCACTGCACTGCACTGCACTGCACTGCATTGCATTGTATTGTATTGTATTGTATTGTATTGTATTGTATTGTATTGTATTGTATTTGGCAACCTGGCCTTCTTTTCCCATGTTTGGTGTATAAGTGTTTTGGGCTAAAACAGAGATTTGTTCAAAGACACAAGCAAGAGCAAATGATATGTTAATAAAGTGACAAAAAGGAAAATTTGGTCAAAAGTCGCTAAAGCAAGGAATTCCCTCACTAAAATCTTAAACGTTTGATATAAGCATTTGCCTTGAGCACTATACGCGCCATATTATTCAGTTAAATTTTGGAGAAGACATCATATTTCAACGCTGAATCTTAGCTGTCTTTATGACATCTTGTCCATTGGCATGGTGATACAGCATGCTAGCTGAATAGAGCAGAAGTATGTTGTTTCTTGACTACACAAAAACTAAATCATTACAACAGAAATGGTTACGTTATTCTCCGGTCCTATTCACCAATATTGACACCTGTTGTTGTTTGTCATCAGAAAATGTGGAGAAAATGGTTCTTTTCAAAGACTATGGTACATTTCAAGCATCGTCATAGACTGGTAGATTGTCTGTTTAACACATACGTGTGTAACCTCCATAAATGTAATAATCTCCATAAATGTAACATTAATCATAATTGTAATAATATGCACCCATAAATGTAATATCAACCATAAATGTAATAAAAACGCCAACCATTATTATAATAAATGGTAACCATAAATGTAATAAATAAAACACCAATAAATGTAATACTTATTAACCATGGATGTAATGAATCTATATTGTCAACTCAATTAAAGAATTAGCCCTTAAACATTTGTCTTTGTGATAAAGGGAAGGTAACTCCACAAATAATTCATATCTGGGCTGTTTGCGTTGAGTATATTTTGTGTATTTTGTAAGTGTATTTTACGTTTGGCTGTTTTGTGTATAGCCACGGCGAGACATAGCTGTAAACTACGTGTCATTGCATAGCAGTCTATACCCCAGAGTGGAAATCCTGTATAACACATGACGATCCGAAGGTTTGCTTCATCAGTGGCCTCAACTTCATCTTCAGTGGATAAAATGTGTGGAATAATTGATGGATTGTATCCATCACTAGTTAGAGTGCAAGAATTGCCCAAAATATTCAGCCATGCTGCTTTTCTTTGTAAAACAAAATACCAAATATTTACATGTAAACGAGCTGAAAAAGAAGTGTGGACTTTGGGAGAGTGGCATGCATGCCATACAAACTCGTCAAATTCTGCAATGTGAAACGACTTGTGTGCTGACATTCTAAGACCTAATGGTGCATTCCTTTTAATTGCCACAACTGAAACACGAGTTGAAAAAAAAAGACATGACGATGAATGGGGGATGATAATCCATTGAGAATTCGAGAACAAAAGATTGAGGCATATATCCAAGAATTTTCAGAGATAACTTGACAATGGAAAAGAAGTCACTGTGGTACTTTGAATGAGCAAAATGCTCTAGACTTTCATAACAGAAGAAAAGTGGTCGAGTGATAACAATATGTTGCATTATCTTTTACAATTTTAGTCACTTATATTGCCTTTAGAAGAGTTAAATATATTCTTATAATCTTCACAAAATATATGTTTCTTTTGCTGAGTTCTGAAGGCGATAAAATTTTACCAGAAAGGATGGGCTCGGTAAAAACCAATCCGACCTGCAGCTTCGTAGAGGATTTTTTACATCGAGACTCAAAACGTATATTTTTCAAGGAGTAGTTCTGTTTACTGTGGGCGTCATTGGTATCTTTGCGATGGATTTGAGGCGTACAACAAACTATTCAACCTACAACTTGTAACTAAACTACTGGTATAAACTAAACGTAAAACAAGCCTCTGACCAAATTTGAAACTGACATTGGCGCCATAACTCTACAGTTCTGGTTCAGAGTTACAGTCAGTAGTACCAGAAGAAATAAATATTATTATTTATTATATTATATCATGCTACCATGCGCCATTCTGATTGGACGAGAGCTCATTCCAGCGATGCTAAAATACTGTTTTAGCACTGATAGCAGTGGTAAAACGGGCCCCTAAACCAGCATTTTCGAAAATTTCCCACTCGCTGCATTTGAACGTACCCATATTAACCATAGACCCTCGCGAAGAACCGAAAGTCCGCTTTGTTTCAAAGAAAGAATACCGAATTTTGATACACAGATAAAGTGTGGGTCTGTAACTCACCTCTTGGTTAAAATAAGTTGGGATCGATGATAAAATACATCTCTGAAGCAGCTCATTTGAGTGTGATGTAGACGAATTATTGCATTGAGGCGACAGCGCAACGTGCACTTTTCTTGATATTGCGGGAATCGAGACGTGATATATCCTACCGCTCTTTAAAATGAAGCTAGTATTCGTTCACACACTAATAAATTGACACTTCCTCACAGTAACGGTATGTCAGATATTCTTTACCAAAGTTTGGGCTGCAACAGACCAGGTGTCCTATAGTTCAAAGTACAATGGGAAGACTCCTGGCGACTGCGACAAAATTTGACATCAAATGCTACGAACAATATCAGCGTCCAGCTCTCGCTGCATCGGGCAACACACACTGTACAACTGTTCATCACAATTGCAGTCATCGTACGTCTGGATTATTTCAAAACTGCATGTTTTCTGGTACGTCCGAATTATCCATGAAAAATACATCCTGTAACTTCACTGTACCACCTCTGAATGTCGCGACGGTCGATACCGTATACGCGTAAGCGGTACAGAATGAGACAAATCTATTTTTAGTATGCCAAAAAAACCAGGACTATTGTTCATATGTAAATTTACGAAAAAATTGTTACTTTTTCTTTTGATTTGAACTCTTGACCTGTTTTCTGTGTCTGCAGCAGGTATTTTTTAAATAATAACACACGCCAGCAAGGCAAGATCACGATTTGTTGCCCGCCAAGGGATGGTGCTCATGGCGGTAATATTGATGATGCCCGAGCCGAAGGCGAGGGTATCATCAATATTACCGTCATGAGCACCAGCCCGAGGGCTGGCAACAAATCGTGATCTTGCCCGTGCTAGCGTGTGTTATTAATTTTATTACACCGAACAGACACTTTTTTTCGAAACTTTGCTCAGAATGCAGTCAAGTGTCGATCGAGACTCGCCACAGTGAAACGTTCGATTTGTTCCTCGATCGCAATGCTACATGAAGTTGAATTAACGTCTAAAAACGAAGACAGTGTTGTTCAAGCTTTTCTCGTTTAATGTACTAAACGTCGTGTACTTCAGGTCGAGCTAATTTCTTGTACCTTTTCAAAAGCCATTGCTTCACAGAAAATACCAAGCAAATGTACGCGATGATGTGGTACGCGCAGAAAGGACGCGCGGTATTCCAGAACGTGGTAGCGGGCTATATCACTGCACGCGACAGGGCTATATCAGCGCACGCGACAGGGCTATATCACCTGTGCCATGTTCTATCACTTTTTGTTCTATATCACGTGAGTGAGGCTCAGCCAATCACAGTACCTGAATAATACGTGAGGTGTAATAATAAATAATAACACACGCCAGCATGGGCAAGATCACGATTTGTTGCCCGCCCAAGGGATGGTGCTCATGACGGTAATATTGATGATGCCCGAGCCGAAGGCGAGGGTATCATCAATATTACCGTCATGAGCACCAGCCCGAGGGCAGGCAACAATCGTGATCTTGCCCGTGCTAGCGTGTGTTATTAATTTTATTACACCGAACAAACACTTGTTTTCGAAAATTTGCTCAGAATGCAGTCAAGTGTCGATCGAGACTCACCACAGCCAACTCAGCCAATCACAGTACCTGAATAATACGTGAGGTGTAATAATAGTGAATGATAGTCTTCGCGTTGCATGCGAATAAAATGCAATGTTGATGAACGTATGCGTATTTATCGTACGATACTGCGTGCGTGTACGTAATCCCAACCTAAAAATGCTCGGTCTCGGGCGCAAAATTTCCGACGATCGATCTCTCACACGTCCATTTTCTGCATTTGGGGCTTAAAGTGGCAAAAATACTCAAATAAGACAACAAAGACACACAAGTTGATATAATATAATAGCAATAACCCCCTTCGCAGGAGGGTATACACTCGATTTTGGTACAATGCGCTCCATATAGAAAGTAGTAACCCTGCGAAGACAATACCTTAGTACAATTCGCTATGATGTTGAACAAGTTGACCAAGAAGAATTAGGAGGCAGAAGAACCTTGGCTAACGGAACAGCGATGTCAGAACATTAAATAACTCTTCGGTTTCCAGAGCATAGCTTGAATAATTTTCGATAGTTGTATCAATGTATCGATAGATTTCCACCTGTTCAGAGAGAAGAGTACCGTGGATATTCTTTCACCATGGAAACCATCATCAGTCTCCAATGGACGGGCCCTGGATATGATAACAATTGCTTTATTGATGGCTCTATAGGCCATAATTGTGCAATCTGTTTGCTGTATTTAAAATCTAGCAGATATTTCGACTGATCTTTGTTTCCTTTTAAAAGTCACGTACGCCGTTCTTACCTTACCAATCCAAATGCATCTCTCATTCCGAAGGCCACAAACCCATGGGATATAGCCCCGACAAGCACACCCGAAGCAGCGCTTGTGCCTCCGTCTGGATAGCCGACCAGTCCGCTCAGTGACCCGACAAACACCAACGCCATCGTGCCGAAGAATCCGGAAAATAGCGGTCTGATCCATTTGTCTAGCAGGACAAACGATGTAAAACCCGTTACTGTCTCGTCATGCCTACCCTCTCTGATAACACCCCTTTTAGTGGTCGCCGACTGCTCATTGACCACCTCTTCATTTGCCACCTCTATATGCTCATCACCTGTACCTGAAAACGTATCTGAAGTCATATTTGCACCAAAGAGACTAAACTTGGTGGAAATGGGCTGAGTGGAAACTTCTCGTCAGAAATCTCAGCAGTTTTAGTTGTGCTGAGAAGAGATACATACGTGCTCACGCTTCTAGATTACTAGTTAATGCTAGGTTATGAAGTGATACCGCTATGAGAAGGGGACTTTGCCATTTCAAACACTTATCAATAGTAACATTAACGGTCAGTCACCTATACTGGTGCATGGGTGGAGCAAACTTTGGAACAGGTCTAGATATCATTTGATTTCATACACGTATCTTACCTGGTCATTAATTAAACTGATTTGGAAATTGCTGACTTCTATTTTAAGTTGCAATTAGGAATAGAAAAGAAAAGGCATTCTTTTCGTTTGTAAAGTTTACGGATATCCCCTTCAAAAACATACTTTTTGAATGAAAACACACACATCAATATGTTATTATCATTTATACAGCTTGCGTCCTTACTGACCTAAACGAGTTCTACTTGAGACCACAGACAAATAGAGAAACAGACTAGCAATGCGGCATGCCTTTTGTTCCATGGTCGTCTCCGTAGACTACGGCCTTTTCATATTAAAATGAGATTCAAAGGTGTTAAACTTTTTGGAGACTTTGTTTGTGGTTGATAATTGCACGAGATTATGCAAAACATACGACGAGATGGCATCGTGCTGCCAGTCGAGTAGCAACCATAGTTACTTTGTGAGCTTTCAGGGCAGAAACACTGCTTCATGCCAATCAAAACATAACACGCCAGCAGTTTCATAAACATGTCCTTCCTTGACGAACGTGTAAAAGGCGGTATGACTGACCGTAAACCATTGAGTAAAACCAGACAGTATCGATAAAAGACTTTCAAATTTGGTTCAAACACCCTCATTATATATTCATAAAAGTATGAGAGGAATTTTTAAAATGGTAAAACTCACTTTCCTGAAGCTCAAAACACTCCCGTTTTCGCCAGCACGCCAATTCCGCTCAGCACCACACGACAACAACAACACAAATTTTGCCGAACATACTTTCTCTTAACAATTGGCGAAAATCCGAAAATTACCTAAGGATGCATGGCCGGCACTCTTCGGAAAAGAGAGGCGAGAGCTACCCGAGGCGAGGCGAACATGGATGGGTTAGGTAACCGCTTCACGCCTTGAACAATACCCGTTGCTAGTCTGTTTCTTTTTGTCTGTGTTGAGACGTTTTTACAGCGATCATCAAATTTTGCTCGGCGAATGGTGGTTTTAAACCCCGACGTGACGATTCACTTTACTCAAATTCATCTTTTTTTAATAAGCATGAAATTGTGATACCAGTCTTGAAGGGCGTAGTGTATGGCGTGATCACTTTTGATTCGACAACGCTTTAACAACGGCATTATCATTTTGATTTAACTTTCAGCTAATTTAGGTCTTCTCAGTATTTGAACGGGAAATGTACAGCAGTCTTTCTCACTTGTTTCTGATTGGTTTACTCCCCTTTTTCCTGTTTTTCAGGACAATATGCTACAGATGTGCTGCATGTGTAAAGTGTTGCAACCTGTCTTCTTCCCAAACGATGAATATTTTCACCCCTGTTTCAGTTCAAATCCTCCCAGTCTTGCCAACACACTGCCGCCGTGGGTGGGTCAGTGGGTGTCGTCGGGGTGATTACGGACGAAGTAATTTTTCAGATATTCGCGAAACGATAGTACTAAAAACTACACAGTCGTAACAAAATTGGCTGCACAGGTTTGGAAAGATTGGGCTGAAAATAGAAATTCTCAAGGTGATTCAGTTTCGCAATATGACAGAGTTCTCATCGATTTCATTGAGGTGCGTTCTGTGCCGAACTAAACAGCTGAAAGGGTAACTGTTGGGTGTCTTTATTGAATGGTAGAGTCTCTGAAAAGAAACCTTGGAAAATAGAGAACTACAGCGTCAGTGAGATGGCACGATGAATCGCTGCCGATTAGATGTTTGCCATGGAGCACTTAGTTCTATTAAACGTGAAAGCGTGAAGTAAACGTGCCTGTCCATTTTTTATTTGTCGTTTTGTTTCACAAGTATTGAAACATCAGAATGATGACAATATCTTCGTTGTAGAATAAGTGGAGCTTAATTTCGTTGTGTGAAACACTAAAAGACAAAAATCAAATTACAATAAACTCTTACTTCATATACAAAGTCAACGAGGTTTGCTTAAACACCTCATTCTAGAACTTGAATTATACTCAGTATACTTTGCCACACGCGGATTGATCATAGGTCAGGTGCAAATTTCATCAATTTAGCAAAATCATCACAAACATGTTTTGAAGGCCAATATACCGATTTTTCTTAATCTTACATTGACTTAAAAATTGGAGGGGAAAGTAGAGCTGTTCGTAACTGCCCTCCCACTGGCATACACAGAAAATATGCCCTCCCACTGAATTTTGATGCCCACTGCCCTCCAGTATCTATGATCTGCCCGCTCCCCACTCCCCACAACAATTCAAACTTCCCTCTGTACACTTCCTACTACTGAAATTCCCCATTGCCTAGTAGATGTCATTAGGTAACCCAAATCAGCGCAAAACCGTGCGAGCAGTATACCTTGGAATATTGCTTCCCTCTTAGTTAGGCTATTAATCTTCCCTAAGTTATTAATCTTCCCTAAGTTCTAAGTTCTACACCACGGCATTCCCCTCCCTCTACGTATTTTATGGTACCAACTGTCAGAAATTTTCTCCCCGCCCGCTGAAAAACTGCGCACGAACACCTTTTTGCGCGAACAGCTTCGTTGGCGGCACCTGATAGGCAGAGAATGACTCACGGAGGCAGACTCACACTCACACACTCACTCACACAGACTCAGGGACCTATTCTCATTGGATAGATATTCTGATGTATCAGCGGCTGAGCCGTGAGGATACGGTTCCGTATTCAAGTTTTACATCATCACTCGTCGTTTCCAGAGTCTTCTTCATGTATTTTTCTCATCGAATTACGACATCGGTTTGTCAGTTACGAAAGACAGCGATCTGTTTGGTAAAGACAGCAAAACAAGAGTGGAATATTCAGTCACGACCAGCCCAAATGGCCCTGAAGATGACGTATTTTCTAGAATGGAAATATTTCATCAATAAATTTAAGGGAGTTATCAATAAAGGATGATTGATTTAGCTACCAAAATTAATACTTAAAATAAAAAACAATAATTGCAGCAAAATTGCATCTATTTTTCATAATGCCGCGTACATGATATTGCTATTTGTGCTGTTGTCAAAAAGAGGAACGTTTTTCGGACAGTTGTAGGTGCTGAAGTCGGTCAACTACAATTATTTGTATAAAGGGGCAAATGTAATAAACTTCTTCGAGTATTTAGTCCTAGCAATTCGTATTTTAAGTTATTTTGTGCCAAAATTTCTATTTGCTATAACAATATCTTTGCAATAAACAATCCTGCTAACAGACGTACAACTCCGCTGACAACTACAGGTTTTAACCTGTTCACGACATACACACTGGCCATCGTTCTCTGGTTTATGTTGTGAACTGGTCATGGTTTGTGCAGCCCCTGTCTTTAGGGTTGCTTATTGCCAAATTATCCCATGGTTTGTTCACAATATGACCGCATTGAACAGTCAGTGAGCTTTCTTAGTTGTTATGGACTGGGCCAGTAATTCTTCTTTCCTCTTATGAACGACTTGGCTGACTGTTGATGTCAGCGTATTAGAAATAAGGTTACGCGTTTGATTCCTTTAAACACATTTTTCCCACGGTATCCTAGGAAAAGGAGAGAGGGAAAGAAGGCGAATGCTACAACAAGATCTGACTGCGACTCCCGGAAATACAATTTGTAGATTTTCACTACCGGTATATGTGTACACTTTGTGTAGATTTTCACTACCGGTATATGTGTACACTTTGTGTAGATTTTCACTACCGGTATATGTGTACACTTTGTGTAGATTTTCACTACCGGTATATCTGTACACTTTGTGTAGATTTTCACTACCAGTATATGTGTACACTTTGTGTAGATTTTCACTACCGGTATATGTGTACACTTTGTGTTGACAATGACATAAGAGGAACATGAGGAAGGAGCTTTTTCGAAATCGACCCTCTTATATTTTAAGATTTAGTATACACGGTGTACTGCATCTCGGAAAATTCAAAAGTAAAATACTGTATATTCAGAATTAATACTATTTGACAATAAAAGAACAAAGATGTTTCTTCTTATAGTGATTCTTTTGTTAAATTTCCAATATCAACGTGTTTCTTGAACAGGTTTAGGAACTGCTGAAATCTGCGCATCTTGAATAAACTTTAATTTTCCACAGTCGAGCAAGCCATTAGCACAAAGTAAACTTCCAACAAATGCCGGGTTTAGTTTGACATACGACTTGCAATTGTGACTTGATTTCCCTCGGCAAATTTGGCTCCTAAGGAACCCATCAACTCCTCTTTGCTGGTAATATTTATAGCAAGACAAGTCTACTTAGACTTATCAAGTAAAATTGTTTATAAGACACGTTATGTTTGTACAGTTTGCGCCTCTAGGGTGAAGGACATAAACATTTGCTCAAACTATATCCTCAGTGAAACTTTCAGCCATTCTCTTACCAAATCAAGAATAAAAATTAAGGGTCACCGTACAAAGTTTTGTACATGAAAAACGAATTACCTAACATTTACCAATATTTGAAATTCAAAATGGCCGCCTTCTCTTTGTTGAAAAAAGACTTGAAAGAAATAAAATTTGTCGGAAAATTTTGTTACTTCAAGCTTCGGAAAATGAGTTTCTGAAGCGATGGACAAAAAACACTTATTTAAAAACTTTGAGATTCGGAAAAACTGTCTCGGGCGAGGCGCATTCTACCTTAATGAATGAAAATTACTTTAGAGAACGAAAACATGTGGGCCACCATCTATTTTCCCATTGATGCTTATGTATCCTGAAACAAAGCCTTTTAACCGGGTGAATAATTTTGAAAGTAAAATGACCCTCATTGTACGCGTTGCGAAAAATACATGAGAATACCCACCTTTGCAGTTTTCGAATTTTAAATGAACCCCCTGGACTTTGCCTGCTCATCCGGATTTGTTTTACTAGTATTTTAATACCGTTCATGCTCAGCTGTCGGGAGATCATGTTGTCTGTGTCAGGTCTTTGTTATTCAGAGTTTCATCCTCTACACGTCCGAAAAATCCTCTTGTGACCAAGGAGATGGTTCCTAAGTCTTTCTGTATTTATAGAAGGCGAAATGGAAATTTTGTATATATTACAAAATTCCAAAGATGTCTTTCTGTGTGAGGGCGCCGTGATGGCAGCCTGCAGAGGAATTCTGCTCCGTGTCTTCTACGTGTTTTTGGCATTACGTTAGTTTCGTTTTAATCTTACCTAATCGCCCGGTGGTGGCAGTCCCCGGATTGGTGGGTACCCATGCGCATTACCAAATTCACGGAAAAGGGGGTGTTTTTCTTCAGTCATCTAGGAGATTCTAGGTCCGTGAAATCGAGAAAAAGGGGTACGTTTTCAGAGTAACCTCCGAGATTTAGGACACTAAATCTGGTCTAGTCTCACTCACAAAGAAAATGAAAAACAGTACCGTACGTTTGTATGTACATATGACGTATACATGCCCATCACTTATGAATGTGACTAAAATCAGGCGAGGACAAACATTTGTGATGTATGTACATGTATACAAAGTCAACCTCCAGGGTCAACCCTGGAAGTCAACATACTAAGGCCGCGTTCAAAAAAGTGGTGAGGAGGGGGGGGGGGCTGGAGGAATTCAGGGGGGATTCGAAAATTTTTGGGGTAGTCGAGGGGGGGGGACTTGAAAGTTTTGCTCTGCCTATAGGGGGGACCTGAAAATATTTCGACTCCCAACATTTTGATGTCGTCCAATGGTTCTAATGTTAGTAATAATTAAACAAAATCTAGAACCGTTTTGTCATATTTTATGTCTTTAATCTCGAAAAAGTCTAAAAATGTATGAATGCCATTAAATTTTTGTAGAACAAGTTGGCCTTGTAATGGCGCAGGAGCTACAACTGTTGATAATTTTTCAATATTTCTATGCAATGTATCAAACACAGTTTCTTGGTGTCTCTCTACAGCATGCTTCTGAAAAACACAATATTCAGTTTGTCAACAAAGCCCGTTTGTCTAAATATTGGTGATAATTGAATGATGCAAATGCACGGTACACATAGGCTGTGTTGGCAAGCTGAATACTGGATAGCTCAACATTCTGTAGGGAGTAGAACAAGAACACAATTGTATAAACTGAACAAAAATATTGTCAAAATAAAAAGTTAATACAACTACTGCCGTGCTACTACATACTGGCAGTGACAGTGATACATGTAGCTCTGACTCTGATGTAGTTTAAAGAAGAGTTTCGGTCATAGGACACTCAATTGACAGTGAAACATGCATCTACTTGTACACAAGATCCAGCCAGAGAGCAACACATAGAAGACTAGGGACTAACAGTTACCATGGATTTTTGAATTCTGGCATATGAGAACAATCAAATATTAGAGAAAAAAGATGGGGTCACCATACTTGATCTTATACAAATGTACGATGAAAAGTCAGTTTTTCTAAAATTACTTAAAATCAATATATAAAACCATTCATTTCAAGTTCATGCAGCACATCTCATTGTACCAATAACACAAAAGTAAAACTTTGAACAGTAAAGACTCTAATTTAAATGGAATAATGTGTGACTAAATGGAATCTTTTATTTTTTATCAAATTTACCATTATTACACCCAAAATTTCTGAGATTAAAACATTAATTTCGTGGAATATTTTAACCTTCCAGTATTGACAATTTTGTAAAACATTTTATGAGTGGCATCTAAGTTGTATATGTCTTGTACTTTTGAAAAAAAAATTTTCGGTAGGTCACTGTGCTCATTTTTTTCACAATTTGGTTAAAACGTAGCTAGGAATACACAATTTTCATACACTCTCATGATTGTCATTTTGTGTGCTTTTCAGCTGGTGCCATTGAACTGGCCAGAGTTGGATAAACTCAAGTCGGCTTCGACTGAGAAATCCAAAAAGTTCACTGATGCATTTAAAAATGAATCAATTTAAGAACTTGCCCTAGGTATATGGCTCTACAACCTGCTGATAAGAGGTAGTGTTGAACATTTGCGTGCAGAACGACACATTACATGTTTTTTTACTCTGCGTGCATTCCTAATAAATATGCGGCTATATGGTAATTTGGGGGGGGGGACTTGAAAATTTTTGAGGGTATTGAGGGGGGATCTGAAAAAAAAAAAGATTTCAATCGCGATTCCTCCAGCCCCCCCCCCCCTCACCGTTTTTTTTTGAACGCGGCCTAACCTCCTAGTTTTCGAAAATAAGGGTATGTTTTTTACAGCTAATTTCTCCCAGATTTGCTACAAATAGGGGGTGTTTTTCTCAGAAATATTCTAGGAAAGGGGGTACTTTTCAAACTTAGGTAACAAGCATGGGTACCCACCAACCCGGGGACTGCCACCGCCGGGCCTAATCGACTCAGCAACATCACTGCGCCGCCTGCTGAGTGCAAATTCAATTTGAATAGTGTTGTTACCTACAAGTTTTCGTTGACTGAGACGTCCTTCACGGGCCACTCTGAAACTTTCAAGATGGCGCATAGGCTACAATACAACAAAGAAGAACTTCTATAACTGCGATACGAGAAGATGTTAGATTGGTGTTGTTGTGGACTATTTTTCTCGTCATACTCCTCGCCATGTGAACAGGCATTTATCAAGTTCTGCAAAGTTGTCAAACTTGATTCAGGTGAAAAGAGTTTCAAACTATGTCACTGAACGCCCCCGTCTTGTACATTGTGGAATGCTCGATCTATTGATAAAAAATTTCCTGCTGTTGCAGATGCTATCTTGCAAAATCACACTGACATTTTCATTGTTACGGAAACTTGGCTACGCGCAGTGGACGACACAGT
This sequence comes from Ptychodera flava, assembly GCF_041260155.1. NCBI lineage: Eukaryota > Metazoa > Hemichordata > Enteropneusta > Ptychoderidae > Ptychodera > Ptychodera flava. Next base: position 592,315 of record NC_091942.1, on the reverse strand, counting down.
GAAAGCTCGTTTTACTTGAACACTTGATGGGTATAACATTCATCAAATACCACGACCACATCGCAGAGGAGGAGGTGTTGCTATCATCGCTAAATCGAACCTCAAAATCACTGTTCACAAAACGTCCGCTTTCAGAACATTTGAATTACTAGACGCTGTAACCTCCACAAATGTAATAATCTCCACAAATGTAATATCAACCACAATTGTAATAAAATGCACCCATAAATGTAATATCGCCCATAAATGTAACAAAAATCAACCATAAATGTAATAAAAACACCAACCACAAATGTAATAAATGGTAACCATAAATGTAATAAAAAAATCACCCATAAATGTAATACTTGTCAACCATAAATGTAATAAATCTATTTTGTCGTTACAATTGAGGAATTAGCCCTTAAATATTGATCTATGTAATAAGGAAAGCAACTCCAGACATTATTCTTTTCTTAATTGTTTGCGTTTAGTGTGTTTTGCATATTTGAAAGTGCATTTTACGTTTCCCTGTTTTGTGTACAGAACTGATTGGCCACTGCGAGACACAGCTGTAATCTGAACGTCAGTGCAGTATCTACTCCAGAGTGGGGAAGACTGTATAACACTACGATCCTTTAACGCCGTTTTTTCGAAAATTGCCGTTCTTTCTTAATCAATCGCCTCAAATTCGTCTTCAGAGGATGAATTGTGTGGAATAATCGACAGATTGTCTGTATTCCTATGTTGTCCCACTTGAAGTTTGTTCCTTCACTAGGGATGCCAGGATGTCTAATTTTGTTCTACTGTGTTCAAGGTAGTGTTCGTATTGTTTTTTACTAGATTGAAATATATGTTCTCGTCAACATGTTTTGTGTCGTAAGTTTCTGTTATAAGGTTTTATATTTCTCTGTTATTTGTTCTGAGTCATGATCTGTCACAAACTTTGTGTGGTATCACTGGTTGACGAGTTATTTTGACGCTTCCTTATAGTAATTATAAGTGTCTAGAACTGCTGTTCCACTTCCATTATCTAACGGTTTGATCAGTACCTCGCCGTTTTCTGATAGCGTTCTCAAAGTATTCTATTCTGTGTTTCGGAAAGGAAACCTAGTTTCAGGAAAGTATGCAATAACATTACACTAGTCTTATTAAAGCTATTATTTACTCAGGGCATTGATAAACAAATGATCACATATGCAAGTTCAAGTTTATTACATTTATGGTTGAGTTTTATTACATTTATGGTTAATTTGTTTATTACATTTGTGGTTGCTGGTTGTTACATTAATGGTCGACTATTTTCTTACATTTGTGGTTGATTTTATTACAATTGTGGTTGATATTACATTTTGGAGATTATTACATTTGTGGAGGTTACAGACGCAACAGCAATTTTGCCTTCAACGGCGATACGTCTCATCGTTGTTTAGGGACCGTTCAGTTTTTACGGCCGGGGGGGAGGCGGCGGCAAAATCCAGGGGGGTCATCAAAATTTTGGAATCCGTGAAGGGGGGGGGGTCCATCGCTTTTTCACCGGTAGGAAAGGGGGGGGGGTCACCACATTTTCAAAAACATAATACCTAAAATAAAGTTCACCTTATGCCATGGCCATGATCGACCCTCTTTACCACTACAATAAATATACTTTATGTATTACCCATGACCCTCTTAATGGGCAGACGCCTTTGGCAGCCCACTCCAATTAGGTTTACTTCATGCAATACCCATGATCGATCCTCTTTGCCGGCGGGCCGCCTTCGGGGGCCCACTACAATAAATTGACTTTATTGTAATACCCCATGACCTTCTTAACGGCCGGACCCCTTCAGCGGCCCTGTCCAGTACAGTTTCCTTTATGCAATGGCCATGATCGATCCTCTTTACCGGCGGGCCACCTATGGTGGTCCACTAGAATAAAGTTGACTTTACGTAATGGCCCATGACGCTCTTAACCGGAGGGCTGCCTTTGGCGAACCACTCCGATAAAGGTTACTTTATACAATGTCCAAGGACATAAGTTTTATGTCTATGGCAATGACGTTAAAAATTGCCTCACAGTCGTCCTAATTAACAGACGTTTGCATGGATGTAGCTGAGAAGTTTGTGCACTGGCATCTCTGCTACACAAATAGAGTGCGCTGCGTAACGGAGTTCAAATCCAAACCGTGCGGGTAAATTTGACATATGGGTTTTGGTTATTTTTCAGCGGGGGGGGGGGGGGTGTCATCAAATTTTTTTGTCTGACAATTAAAGGGGGCCATCTTTTTTTCACGAAAAATGCAGGGGGTTTATATTTTTTTGAACACAGGCGACAAGATTTTGCCGCCGCCCCCCCCCCCAGGCCGTAAAAACTGAGCGGTCATGTATCGCCCTCCAAGAAGTAAGTCGACCATGTCGGACTTTCTGTCTGATTTTTCATCTTTAATGGAAGATGCCATCACAGTCACTCGTGAGCTATTCAGCTCTGGGTCTATTCACCCCATATACGAGTGTACATAAGCGAGAAAAAACCAACAGTCACTCGTGAGCTATTCAGCTCTGGGACTATTCGCCCCATAGACGTGTGTACATAAGCGAGAAAAAACCCAAGTCTGGAAACCAAATGGCTATTTCCCATAGGGATTATGCCACCATGTCATCTTCGACGTTCGATTTTACTGTGAAAAGTAGCAAGTTCGTCTATCATGTAACCGTCGATCGTTCCCTAGCATTCTCAAAATTCATACCCCCCTATTGGGCATTTCAAAAACATGGTGACCCCCCCCTATCACCAAAGTCAAAAACAGGGTGACCCCCCCATTAATCCACCGCCCCCTCCCCCGGCCGAAGAAACTGACCAGTCCCTCATCGAGTCTTGTGTGGTGAATATCCGAGGGTGGATGAGAGAAAATATGCTGGTTCTCAATGACGGGAAGACAGAGATTGTACATTTCTCATCTAAATTCAAAGGTGTCGGCCCGGTAACTAGCTGTGATGTACAGATTGGTGATATCACCATACAGCCTTCGAACGCAGTTCGTAATCTTGGTGTTACCATGGATACAGTCGGTAGTATGTCGGCCCATATTGTTAATGTTTGTAGGTCAGCCTCCCATGCGTTGTGGAAGATAAGGACAATTCGTAACATCTTAGATAAGAGCACTACGGAGAAACTTGTTCACGCTTTCATCACGTCTCGTTTAGATTATTGTAATAGTTTGTTTTATGGCCTGCAAGCTTGTGAAATTCAAAAGCTGCAAACGATTCAGAACTCTGCAGCTCGTTTAATTACTAGAACAAGAAAAACATATCATACCACACCTTGTCTTTACAGATTACATTGGCTTCCAGTTAAGCAAAGGATAGAATTCAAAATTCTTAGCATCACTTATAAGATACTCAATTGTCACGCTCCAAAGTATTTAGGTGAATTGCTCACAGTCCGTGACACTCAGCGCACACTTTGCTCTCACTCTAGTGTTGTAAATTTATATCAGCCAATAGGAAACACAGTGTGTTACGGCGATAGGGCTTTCTCAATTTGTGCACCTCGCTTACGGAATTCTCTGACATATTCGAGCGGTTCAATCATTGGATGTTTTTAAAAGTAGACTGAAAACTCACCTTTTTACGTCTTTTTAGTCCCCACGGACACCGTCCGGGGGGACTTATAGGTTTGGTCATGTCCGTGCGTGCGTCCGTGCGTGCGTGCGTGCGTCCGTCCGTGCGTGCGTGCGTGCGTCCGTCCGTTCACGCAGAAATCTCAGAGATGCCCCGGTCAATTTCTTTCAAACTTTGCACAAGGATAGTACCCTACCCCATACAGATGCACGTCGATTTGTTTCACAATGCGATCAAATTTGGCCGTGTTAGAGGACTTTTTAGTTTTCACCTCCATAGACTCCCATGTATAAGGCAGTCTCCATAGACTCCCATGTATAAGGCAGTCCATAGACTCCCATGTATAAGGCAGTCCATAGACTCCCATGTATAAAGCCAAGAAAAATAAAAATTTAGTTTCTCATCGTATTCATATTGCAAAAAGGATGCAGTGACACAGTTTTTAGTCCCCACGGACGAAGTCCAGGGGGCTTATAGATGGGGTCATGTCCGTCCATGAGTCCATCCGTGAGTCCATCCGTTCAGCCAGATATCTCAGATATTTTGACAAAATGTCACGTGACCTTGGTGACCTTTGACCTCAAATATATATATTTGTCCATAACTCAGTAACCACAAGTGCTACACCCTTCATATATGGTATGATGGGACACTTTATGACGCCACATATTGTACCTCATTAATTATGTGCATATGTAATTTCGAGCGAGCCAATAGAGCTAGAGGTCTGATTTTTGGTATATAGGGATAACGTAGCAATACAATTTTTTTGGCAAAATGTCATGTGACCTCGGTGACCTTTGACCTCAAATATACATATTTGTCCATAACTCAGTAACCACAAGTGCTACACCCTTCATATATAGTATGATGGGACAGCTTATGATGCAACATATTGTACCTCATCAATTATGTGCATATCTAATTTTGAGCGAGCCAATAGAGCTAGAGGTCTGATTTTTGGTATATAGGGATAACTTAGCAATACAATTTTTTTGACAAAATGTCATGTGACCTCAGTGACCTTTGACCTCAAATATACATATTTGTCCATAACTCAGTAACCACAAGTGCTACACCCTTCATATATGGTATGATGGGACACCTTATGACGCCACACATTGTACCTCATTAATTATGTGCATATCTAATTTTGAGCGAGCCAATAGAGCTAGAGGTCTGATTTTTGGTATATAGGGATAACTTAGCAATACAATTTTTTTGACAAATGTCATGTGACCTCGGTGACCTTTGACCTCAAATATACATATTTGTCCATAACTCAGTAACCACAAGTGCTACACCCTTCATATATGGTATGATGGGACACCTTTTGACGCCACACATTGTACCTCATTAATTATGTGCATATCTAATTTTGAGCGAGTCAATAGAGCTAGAGGTCTGATTTTTGGTATATTGGGATAACTTAGCGATACACCCTTCATATATGGTATGATGGGAGACCTTATGATGCTTCATACTGTACCTCATTAATTATGCGTATATCTAATTCTGAGCAAACCCATAGAGCTGGATGTCTGTCATACATATGCACATAGATTTGTTCTGTGATACGATCCAATAAGGCCGCCATGTGGCCATTTTATTACGATTTTTTCATCTCCTGAACTACAGCTCAGACATGTATCAAGCGAATTTATTCAAAAGTATTTTTATCACAGACCTAATGAAGAGGACTCTATCCTCTCTGAGGACCTGTAATCAAAGTACCCATTAACAAGTGGGGACTGTGTCATCAACGATGACTTGTTATTCGTAATTCTTGTAGTCTTTATGATGAGTTTTTATAACATGTTACTGATTTTACATTTGCTTTTTTACTGTCAGTTTAAAACAAATTTATGTTTCATCCTTCTATTTGTTGATTTTAAGTGTAAAGCGCATTGAGATTAAAGATTATTTCACTGGAAGGTTTATATAGACTCACATTATTGCTGTTTACTGGGAATTATCATTCAAAATTTGTTTTAGAAGGAAATAACTAATTACTTCTATTCATTTTGTGAAATGTAAGAGTCTGTTTGAAGCAACAAAACAAATTGCAATTCACAGGCTGGGTGGTGGAAATAAATCTATCTCATGATATCATTTCACACACAAACGTAAAATAGACCCCATCTTCGACAGATTTGCAATGGAATGTGCAGAAAACTCAAGATGTTGCATAACTATACAACGTCAAGGCCGATACTGGTTCTGCTCATATTGTGGAAACGACAGTATGTTGATGAAAAGATAACACAGTAGCTGTCTATTTATTATACGTTTATTTTTTTTCACTTGGCTGTTTGTGATTGCACTAAAACTGGAATTGAGTGTCAGAGTATATAAATTGAATGATTATAAATTGTTTATAAAGTCCTCGGCCAAGGAGCAGCCCCTCGCCGAGATTTCAGGCATTCTTTTACTGGGCAACCAAGAATAATAGTGACAGCAGGTGAAGTCGCGGCACATTTTATACTACAACCTATACAGATCACTCGGAAAGACCATACAATATTTTACTAGTGTGTCACAGGAAAGGTCTTTCTTTGCAGATCTTCAGGGCAATCGTGAACCTTTATGAGCGGTGTTTCGGTAGAGGGTGCTATGGCGCATACAATGAATCGTGTCGAGGTTGATTGCAAACAGTCCCTCTATAGAGGGACTGCGATTACAATGTTAATGACATTTCAAGACAAATGCGTGGAGCTATTTACCACATACAAAACAGCAAGTTCTTTAATTAGCTAGCAAAGTCTGGTATGTAGCTTGCCATTGAACTCTTACATAGTTTACTACATGTCGGATGGCACAGCGAGAGTTAATGGATCAGATGACTCATTTCAAGAGCATTCTCTTTGCTCTTTTGTGATAGGTTAATTACCCTGAGGAAACAGCACGGTGCCATTACTTCCACGGCTGTGAACCATGCCATAAGTTATCTTTACATAAAAACCTTAGAAAAGCATTTGCAGTTAGATTCGATAATGTATATTGTATATATTATGTCAATGGGAATTTCTTGATTGGAAAATCCTTTTTGAGTGTCAAAGAAAAATCCTTTTTGAGTGTCAAAGAAAAAAAGGAAGTGGGATAGGATAACGACCAAGGCGAAGTTCACACTGTGTTATTACTTTGTGAAAATGACATCCTTTCAATTTGAACAGTGCCCTCTAATGACGTGAGGTTACGTAATGTAGAACCAGTTGAGTGAGGATGGTGTTGTTTTCATTGTATCTATACTGAACTTCGAGAAATGATAACTACATGATACACAACAGAGATAATATGCGGTATGCGGTGGTCGTCACAACCCACGAGCGTACTGCATACCCTCGAAAAACTCACCACATTTATTACATAATTCCCCCCTTACAACGTATTGTCAAAAGGCAGCGGACTTACAAGACCTATAAAACTTCATTGCAAGATTCAGAGAATATACACATTAAAAATACTTGTGTGGACATCGTGGAGTATCGACCGAGAATGAAGACAAAAGACCTTTACGCCAATATATACGCATCAACACTTGGTGACAAGCGTCAATCAAAGTAATTCTCTTATGTAACGAATAGATAGTAATTATATGCTAGTCTTCGAAACGCATATAATTGTTCATTCATCGGGTAACCTCAGAAAAGTGGTTTATGAAAAACTCTTCTGTGCACTATTCATGGTGATTTATCGCTAAGATTTGTCTTCAGTTAAAAGTTTGATTCCCTTCTTGGGCTCTCGAGAATTTTCAATAACCCCTCCCGCCTTTAGAAAATTACAATACGTGGTCAATATATACCTGCGCTGAGATGGAAAAGTGCTTCATTTGAACTTGGCGAGAAGCAAGTGAGTTTACCATTAACTAGTTCTATCATTCTATTAAATTCAGATATTTCCATCCAGAGATACACGAATACCGTAACCGCCTGTCACTCAACGACATGCAACACCAACTCTAGAGTTTGACTAACAGCGCCCTCTACAACCGGGTCAACCAAGATTGTCGAAAGAGGGATAACAGCTGCTAAACTAAAAGGGAATCACCTATTACAAGTTTAATAGGACCATAAAAGACGTGTGTTTCCGATAACCCGACCCATCCTAGTTCAAACCCTCCAACCCTAACTTTAAAGAAAAGAAATGTATAATTTTAGATACACTGTAAAAATATTTAAATCAAGGGTGATGCATTTCGTCGTGCAATCAAACCATTAACGCTAGCGTGTTCTCCATAATTTGGGCAGAATACAATCACAATTCTGGCGATATTAGATCGACCATGTTGTTACGTGCAGAGAAAACGAACAAAGGGTGAACTCAGCAGTTAACGTTTAAACAAAATTTATTACAAAAATAAAACTAATTGCTAAGTTAGGGATAGAGTACAAGCTTTAAAAGTGTACAGACTACTTATCTCAGCTGGGACGGCAAAGCTCCAGTCTCAGAGTTGTAACAGTCAGTTGAATGAATGAACAGTCCTTGCAGGCTTGCAGCTGCACAAAGTCCACAGTATAAATCCAGCGTTGACAGTGAAGGTCTTGAAAAGTCTTGAGAATGACTACTGCTGGAGTTTATAGTAACACACAAGAGACACGATCCCAAAAGTCTGACTGGAAGCTGTGCACGTCCCTTTTATAAAGGCATATAAGAACAATCTAGAACTTTTATTGACATGCTAATTACTGTTCTAAAATTATCTCCCTTACACAACTAATCAACTTTCCAGAACATTCCAAACATGACTAATTGAATTCAAGGTTGTGAGGTCATCAAGGGCAGTGACCTTGAGAATGTTCTAGACTAATTGAACTCAGGTCATGATGAGTGTGGGGGAAATGACCTACATAACACACCCCCTCTTCAAAAAAGAAATTTTTCAATGAAAAATCTTTCTTTTACAAATGTAATCTTAAAAGTGTGAACAACAATAAGTTCTAAATACGAGAGAGACAGTCTGCAATTAAATTGTCTCTGCCTTTGATATGTCTAATATCAAGATTAAACTCCTGTAACATTAAACTCCATCTTAGCAATCTCTGATTTTTGCCTTTAAATTTCTGCAGAAAAACAAGAGGGTTGTGATCAATATAAACCACTATTGGCTGATTTGAAGAAGTAACATAAACTTCAAATGCTGTAAAGCTAATATCAAAGATAAACACTCTTTTTCAATTGTAGAGTAGTTTCTCTGGGATTTGTTAAATTTGCGTGAAAAATAGCAAACAGGATGATCTACCCCATGACTATCCTCTTGCAATAAAACAGCACCAGCAGCCGTATCACTAGCATCTACAGCTAATTTGAATGGCAAAGTGAAATCTGGTGCAGACAATACTGGGGCACTTTGCAGTATGGCTTTAAGTGTATCAAATGCCTGTTGGCATTGCTCTGACCAACAAACTTTACTTTCTTTTTAAGTAAGTTAGTCAAAGGCTCAGTAATTGTGGAGAAATTTGGACAGAATTTTCTGTAGTAACCAGCCATACCGAGAAAGCGCATCAGTTGTCGTTTGCAGTTTGGTATGGGAAAACTTGAAATGGCACTGATTTTGGCATCAACAGGTTTTACCTCACCCTGTCCTACAGTATGTCCGAGGTAAGTTACCCTTGCCCATACAAACTCAGATTTGGCAAGGTTGACAGTCAACATTGCTTTACTCAGTCTCTCAAAGAACTTCCGCATGAGCTTGATGTGTTCCTCCCAGGTGTCACTATACAGAATGACGTCGTCAACGTAAGCTGCACACCCGTCTAGCCCGGATATGACGTCGTTGATCATCCGTTGGAACGTTGCCGGAGAGTTCTTCATTCCAAATGGCATCACCTTGTACTGGAACAATCCGTCTGGCGTAACAAAGGCGGATATTTCACGAGCACGATCTGTCAGAGGGACTTGCCAAAATCCCTTCAGTAGGTCAAATTTCGTCACATACTTGGCTTTTCCCACTCGGTCGATGCAGTCATCAATCCTCGGGATTGGGAAAGTGTCTGTCTTTGTTAAAGTGTTGACCTTCCTAAAGTCCGTGCACATACGATAACTGTGATCTGGTTTGGGAACAAGTATGCACGGCGAACTCCAGTTACTTTTACTGGGTTCAATAAAGTCATTGTCCAGCAGGTATTTGACTTCTTCCTGGAGATATTTTGCTTTTGTTGGATTCAGTCTGTATGGATGTTGTTTTACAGGCTTACTGTCCCCAACATCAACGTCGTGATAGATGACGTTTGTCCTCGTTGGAACATCTTGAAACAGGTGTTTATATTCGTGGAGCAGTTCTTTCACCTGTTGTTGTTGTTCTGGCTGGAGGTGTGCCAACTTTGTAGACTCCAGCTTCTCCAGGATTTCTGAGTTCTGAAGCTTGACCGAGCCCAGCTTTGAGTTTAGAGTATTTTCACTCAAGTCAGTTTCAGTATCACTATCTTCATAATGGCCAGAACTGACGGTACTGACAGGCTGAGTTATAGTAGGATTATCCCTATCCAAATATGGCTTAAGCATATTTATGTGACATAGCTGTTTTTGTTTTCGCCTGTCAGGTGTTATTATGATGTAATTTAAATCACTCAATTTCTTATCAATTAGATATGGCCCAAAGTAACGAGCATGGAGTGGTTTGCCAGGAATTGGAAGTAGAACAAGAACTTTTTGACCTGGTTCAAACTTCCGTTTTGAGGTGTTTTTATTGTATTTGGTTTTCATTGACTGCTGAGATGACTCAAGATTTTCTCTGGCTAATTCACATGCTTTAGAGAGTTTTGTACGAAAATCTGACACATATTGCAAAATATTCAGACATCATCATCGTCTGATAGGAATTTCTCTTTAACGAGCTTAAGTGGGCCACGGACTGTATGTCCAAATACAAGCTCAAATGGGCTAAAACCAAGAGACTCTTGAATTGACTCTCTAACAGCAAAGAGCAGAAAATGAATTCCTTCATCCCACTGCTTCTCTGTGTCAAAACAGTAGGTCCTAATCATGTTTTTCAAAGTTTGATGAAATCGCTCAAGAGCACCCTGACTTTCTGGATGATAGGCGGATGACCTATACTGTTTAATGCCTAGCTGATCCATTACTTGTTGAAAAATACCAGACATAAAGTTGGAGCCTTGATCGGACTGGACACATTTAGGGAGGCCGAATAAAGTGAAAAATTTGACTAAAGCTCTCACTATAGTCTTTGTCTTTATATTTCTCAGTGGTATGGCTTCTGGGAACCGAGTTGATGTACACATATTGTCAGCATGTACTCATTTCCTGATCTTGTTTTTGGTAGGGGCCCAACACAGTCTATTAGTATCCTACTAAATGGTTCTTGAAATGCAGGAATTGGCTGTAAAGGGGCCTTTGGAATGGTCTGATTCGGCTTTCCTACCATCTGACATGTGTGACAAGTTTTACAGAAATGTGTTACATCCTGCCTGAGATTAGGCCAATAAAAGTGACTGAGAATTTTATGATAAGTTTTCCTGACTCCTAAGTGACCAGCCCAGGGAGTTTCATGGGCCAGGCGCAATATTTCAGCACGGTAGGGCTTTGGAACCACAATTTGATGTTTTATAGCCCAATCGTCATCAACCAAGACATCTGGAGGTCTCCATTTACGCATGAGAATACCAGATTTTGTATAATAGGAAACAGAGCTATCTGAAGTTTTACCTTCATCATCTACCCTGTCAAATAAACACAAAATATCTGGGTCTTTGTGTTGTTCTGCAATGAGATTTGATCTAGAAAATGTCTGACCTTGGTCAGCAGAAGTTTTACTGAAAGTTTCAAATCCACGAGGGATAACGGAATGATCCGTGTCAAACACCTGACTCAGAAAGGTGTCATTTAAGTCAACATCTGTGACATTATTTTTGAGAGTATTTTGATTCTCGGAAGTTTTCTTTGACATGGCTCGAGTAATGGCACATGAAGGAAATAAATCGGGTATCTCTTGTTCAATTGGCTCTGGATCCTGATCTAAACTAGGATTATCAGTCACAAGTGGATTAGTAATGACCTTGTCCCCAGCAAGGTCGTTTCCAAGAAGAAGGTGAATCCCTTCAAAAGGCAAAAAGGCCTAATACCTAAAGCCACAGGTCCAGAAACAAAGTCCGAAGACAAATAGACATTATGGAGAGGAACAGGAATGTAGTCATTACAATCTACCCCCTTAATAAGAACTTTAGAACCTGAAAATGACTTTTCAGAAAACGGCAGGGTATCTGCCAACAAAAGAGACTGGGAAGCCCCGGTATCTCTTAAATTTTGACAGGGGTAGCGGAAGAAAAATCACTAGAAAGTGATATAAAACCATCGTGAATAAATGGTTCGAAAATACCCATAATGCTATCTTGAGAAGAATTGACCTTGACCTCATTAATTGGGGATAAGAGGGTTTAACCTCAGAAAATGTGTTACACACATTATTAGACTCTAATTGAGTTGATGAAGAAATAAAGCGGTTGGCTTAGATCCACTTTGACCACTTTGACCTTCACGTTTTCTTTTCAATTTGAAACACTCTGACATTAAATGGCCGTCTTTCTTACAATAATTACAAGAAAGTGTACCAAACTGTTTGTCAGAAGGAGATTGAGACTTGGGATCTGATGATGTGGGAGTGTTACTTGAACTCTGTGAACTGTTGTCATTTGATTTCTACTCTCCTTTGAAAAATTCTTGGATGAAAAGGAGGAGTTAAATTTACCTGCATTGTTTCTGTATGAAAAGGACTGGGATGGTTTGCTGAGAAATGAAGATTTGTGGGTCAATGAATAATCATCGGCCAAACGTGCAGCAACCTCTAATGTATCTGCCTTTTGTTCATTGATAAACGTCTTGATGTCACTCCGAATGCACCTCTTAAATTCTTCAATCAAAACAAGCTGTCGTAATTTGTCATAATTCTGACTGACCTTTTCAGAAGAACACCAGCGATCAAACAGTTGTTCTTTTGTTCGAGCAAATTCAACATAAGTTTGATCCTTCACCTTCTCACAATCCCTAAATTTCTGACGGTAAGCTTCAGGCACCAACTCATAGCCCTTGAGAATTAATTCCTTCACAGAATCATAATTTGAAGCCTGCTCTACTGACAACTGAATGTAAATTTCTCTGGCTTTACCCACCAAAGCACTCTGCAAAAGCATAGACCAGGACTCCTTAGGCCAATTCAGACTCTGAGCAATTTTCTCAAAATGAAGGAAATATTTATCAACATCCTTTTCTTGGAAAGGGGGAACTAACCTGAAATGCTTAGTGATGTCAAACTTGTCTGAAGGAAGAATTTTCCTGATTGTCCAAGCTCTAAACGTCTCATTTCTAACTGTAGTCGATGTTCTTCCAATTCTCTCTCCTTTTCTCTCTGTCTTTCTTCCATTTGTAATTCTTTGTCTTTCATTTGTAATTCTTTGTCTTTCATTTGTAATTTTTCCTGCCTTTCCCTTTCTTCCATTTGCAATTTTTCCTTTTCTAATTCCAATTTCTTAAGCTCCAAATCTGCCTGTATTTCTAATTCTAATTTTTTGAGTTCGAAGGAAGACTCAGGCTCATAATCTTTTAAGGCAGACTCCTCAAAATGGCCAGAATTAACTAAATGTTTTGCAATCTTGAACTGAATTTCTCGCTTGCGCATAGATCTTTTGACATCTACTTTAAGGAAATTTGCCAGTGCTATGAGGTTGTCTTTTCTGAGGGAATTAAATGTGTCCTGATCAAGGTCATCCATAAATTCGTCTGGCTTGAATTCCGCCATGATTGAATTTCGCTGAGTTCACAGTATACAGTAGTTTTGAAAAGGCTGTCAAAATGTTTCAAACGGCTCAAAATATTCGTCTCCCGGACGAGCCCCCAATTTGTTACGTGCAGAGAAAACGAACAAAAGGGTGAACTCAGCAGTTAACGTTTAAACAAAATTTATTACAAAAATAAAACTAATTGCTAATTCAGGGATAGAGTACAAGCTTTAAAGTGTACAGACTACTTATCTCAGCTGGGACGGCAAAGCTCCAGTCTCAGAGTTGTAACAGTCAGTTGAATGAATGAACAGTCCTTGCAGGCTTGCAGCTGCACAAAGTCCACAGTATAAATCCAGCGTTGACAGTGAAGGTCTTGAAAAGTCTTGAGAATGACTACTGCTGGAGTTTATAGTAACACACAAGAGACACGATCCCAAAAGTCTGACTGGAAGCTGTGCACGTCCCTTTTATAAAGGCATATAAGAACAATCTAGAACTTTTATTGACATGCTAATTACTGTTCTAAAATTATCTCCCTTACACAACTAATCAACTTTCCAGAACATTCCAAACATGACTAATTGAATTCAAGGTTGTGAGGTCATCAAGGGCAGTGACCTTGAGAATGTTCTAGACTAATTGAACTCAGGTCATGATGAGTGTGGGGGAAATGACCTACATAACAATGTAAGCAGTAGGAAGATGTATCAGAGGACTACCACTAACGTTGCATACTTTGCTGTATAATTGAATTTCGTTCCAGTGTGCCCAATAACTCGGTTGCCATTGATTCGATTTGACCTGGCCTCCTCGGACTTGCGCACCCACTGTCCCAATGTTTGGAGAGTGTTTTGAAGTTTAACAAATGCAATCGGATAAATAACGGAAGTTGCGACGAATAACAATGATATTTACAAATGTGAGTGTGTTTACCCAGTAGGCGGGTTGACAGAGATTATGTAGTATTCTGAGGATTATGCAATTATGTACATTTCAAGACATGTGTCATATAATAATTTACATATGTCATAACTGAAAGTGTCCTAATCATGCGTTATTAGACAATCTCACGTTATTTTGACATTATCGGTATTATTTATGGCCCTGTTTACAACTTTTACTTCGTAGGTAGCACGTGAGTGACCTTTTAAGAATTTCATGATAAGATAAGGGTTCATACATCAAATAACATTCGGTTTGGTACTTGAAGTAATACGTGATGTATTTTTTTTGATCGAGCACTGTAATATATACATACAGATACACACACACACACACACTCTCTCTCTCTCTCTCTCTCTCTATATATATATATATATATTAGAGAGAGAGAGAGAGAGAGAGAGGGGGGGGAGGAGGGAGGGAGAGGGGGAGGGGAGGGAGAGGGGAGGGAGGTGTATATCTTTTCTATGGATTGTACTTGGTACCGTATCTCTGTTCGTCAGTATTAGAACTCAGCTTTCAAGTTATCTAGAGAGAGTTACAGAAACTTTTTAATGCGACTGATCTCTTCGCAGTTACAACTTATCATATTATCCGACTGAGTAGTTCATGTTGCATTATATACAAAATTAATATTTACAATAAACACGATTGGAACTAATTTGGGAGAATAAGATATTGTAGTCATGTTGGTTTGACCAGTAAAAGTTATGCTCGTTTTTCTTTTTTGCAATTTACTTGTGTTTCTTGGTAATTTGTAACATTGCAACGTTAAGCTATAGGGCACCAAACTTTTGATAACTGTGAACAATTATTTCCTCCAAAATTGGCTTAACAGAAAACGACGGTGTAATGAAACTATGCATATTAATTTTCGCTCTATCAGATATTAAATCAAAGATTTTATCTCCAGTCTGTCTACTCTCGACTCTTAGAGCGGTTTTCCTCTGAACATAATAGACATTTGAAAAATTCAGTAACAGTTTCTCATTTGAGACACAAAGCCGTCAAAATAAGTAACGAGTGTTAAAATTGAGAATTTTACGACAGAAACAGTAAACAAATTTACCAAACTATTTTGTTGATAGCACGGCTCTTGGTAAATTGCTATGTGATTTTTGACTAAAGTGGAGCCAGGAAATTGTATAGGTAGATCTGGAGCTTGATACAGCTAGTATGTGTCACTTGAAAGTAGCAAAAATGTAGTGGAAAGTGTTTCTTTCTGGATGATCTTCCATCTCTATCATTGATGTTAATCACTCTTCAGAACCCATCTGGTGTCAGCTGATGCGAGGATAAATCTAAAGAGAGAACGAAATAAGTCCATGTGACAGTAATGTTAATTGTCATCAATATCCTTTTTGTTTTGAGAGAGTGCTTAGAAGTGACTGTCTTAGATATGAGGCGACTCTGTCGAAAAGCAAATGTTTTTCATTTCGTTGATATTAATAGTGTCGTACCGGTACTGCAACTGACTCACAATTATAAAATAATTTCTTTGGAAAATCGCGTCGTCACTCTTAGTGGGGAAAATTTGCGTCAACCATTTTTGATTATTTGCCATATCTGCATATTCTCGGTGACGAAACATTCGGCGTTCGAGCTCCCGCTTTTTTGCGCCTCTTTCGATTGGGAAAGCGGGCTGAAAAAGATCATAAACGTCACAAACTTTGCAGAGAGAGAGAGAGAGAGAGAGAGAGAGAGAGAGAGAGAGAGAGAGAGAGAGAGAGAGAGAGAGAGAGAGAGAGAGAGAGAGAGAGGCAGGGGCAGGCAGCGACTGAGACACACATTGGAAGAAGAGAAACTCACTTGAAGAAAATAACAGAACATAAAGAGCCAACAGGCGGTCCAACCCAGTAAATCCAATGATCTGTCCAGATACCAGTGACCAAAGCTGGTCCAAAACTGCGGGCAGGGTTCATACTTGGTCCTGAAATCATTCCTCTACAAAATACGCAGAAAACGAAATTCTAAAGTAAGTTCTTGCCCAGACATTATGTCCTCAATTTTTGCAGGTGCAGTGAAATTATTTTCCTCAAAAATATGTAACTACTTAAACACGCTACGTTACAATACTCCCCGCATTTGTGTCGGCAAATGCCTGTTGTGTATATCAACAGCAATAAAAAAATTAACATTTTGACTCTTTGCGAATGTAGGGTTTGGCTGTTTATATATCAGATATGCATTTTGAAATAAGTATATCGAAACGGTTATATTATCCGATGAAAATATTATCATATGAACATATCGTGGAATTTTCTTTTATTCAGCAAACGGTAAAATATTGATGAAATAACAAGACTGCCTGTACCAAGTTTAGTTAACGTGTTATTAAGAGCCCCCTCTAAAATTGAAAGTTTTTGTTCTGACCTACCCAGCTAAGATATTGGCGACGACAACCATTCCAATAGCTAGCGCTGCCAGCTGGGAAGATTTGCTGTCAATCGCCACCTGCAGTGCCACCGTTATCAATATGGTGGTGAAGAACAACTCGCTACCAATGGCCTGGCCTGTGGAGATTCCTTCACCGGGTAAAGTAGTCCCGCCATTGATGTAGTCGAACTGTTCACTTGTCAGGACCGCCTACGTGCGAAAAAATTGGTAGCACAGTCACGCAATACAAAGTCATAAAGCATTCGTTATACCTAACACGATACGTTAATGTGATTTTGAAGTTGTCTATTGTCGATAATATACAACATGATACTATCGTTACGGTAGTCTTTTTGTATCACTTTGTGAGTGAAATCTCGTAAATAGAATAAGTAAAGTATTCGGTGATTTAATCGTAGTGCGTATTACTGCGACCATTTTATGAATATTGTTGAGGGTAGCACACTGTAAATCAACTTTTTTAGTATGACATAAGCTTTCGGAGACAACAGTCTCCTTCATCAGATGTACTTGCAGAATGGACAAAGAAGCAAATTAGGCCAATGCATCGTGGGTAATGGACAATGCCTAAAGGAGGTGTCAATGTGAAACAAAGAGTTTGAGCAAAGGTGTAAAAACACTGTTGAATGAGGACAATGGTTGGAACAACTGGGGCAAAATACAGCCAAAATAGTTTATTTGTAATGTGTTAAAAATCCGTAATCTCGATTGAGTCCTTCTTTGACACAGTCGAAATATTGTATAATTTTGAGTTCTTCAGTCTCTCTGCGGATGGTGCTTTTACTACGAATCTTTCTAAGTACAGCCACACGGAAATCATTGATAGAATGTCCGGCCAGGTTAAAGTGTTCGGCAACAGGTTATATGTTTTGTTGCTCTGTATATCGAACTTGTGATTGTTGATGCGTTTCCGCAGTGGCTGTCCCGTTTGGCCAATGTATACAGCGGAAGGACATCTTATACAGGTGATAGCATAGATGACGTTACTGGAGTCACAGTTATATGATCCTTTGATTGTGAAATTCTTCTGATTGGGTCCGACTACAGTGGTGGCGGTATTGATGAGAGGGCACAGTTTGCATCTTACTTTATTACAGGGTTTTGTTCCATGGGATTGGATGGTCATAGGAAGTTTACTGGTGACAATGCGTTGTTTGAGGTTAGGAGGCTGCCTATACGCTACGATCGGTTTTTCCGGGAAGACTTCTCGGAGTAGTGTGTCCCTCGTATGATTGGGTGGAGTTCATTGACTATTTTGTTCAGTTTCTTCAGTTGTGTACTGTAAGTTACAACCAGTGGGATTCTGTTTAAGTCTTTCTTCTGCCTGTATTGGAGGAGGTCGTTGCGATCGATATTGCTGGCCCGGTTGATCTGTTCATCAACTGCCAATAGGATTATAATTTAGGCGACAAATGTTTGGCGAAGCTGACCAAGTTGTTCCTCACGGTCGCAATTCTCAGAGCAGATTCTGCAGTAACGTATTGCCTGGCTATATATAATTGAACGGAAGACATGTCTGGGGTGGGAGCTTGCTGGTCGAAGATAGCTGTGAGTGTCTGTGGGTTTGCTGTAAACACTTGTTATTAAGCGGCCATCACGAACTGTTATAGTAGTGTCAAGAAAGTTAACCTGAATTTCGGAGTAAAACATGGTGAAGTTGATGGAATGGTGGAACGAATTGAAATCACTGTAAAATTTCTTCAACGAATCCAGGCCATGGGTCCAAATCAAGAACACGTCATCAATGAAACGGACGTACAGACGTGGTTTGAGGGGGTAGGTGCTGAGGAATTTTTCTTCTAAGTTTGCCATGAATATATTCGCGTATTGTGGCGCCATCCGTGTGCCCATCGCTGTACCGTTTGTCTGCAAATAAAAGGAACCATTGAATTCAAAGTAGTTGTGAGTGAGTACAAATTCAGCTAGTTTATAGGTGTATGTGGCCTTTTCTCCATCAGATATTATATCTCTGATAGCTTGAAGTCCATCAGCGTGTGGAATATTCGTATATAGCGACTCAACATCGAGGGTGACCAGTATTGTATTATCAGGCAAACTGTCAATATCGTGTAATTTGCGTAGGAGATCGGTGGTATCTTGTATGTAGCTAGGTGTAGTGATGGTATATGGTCTCAAAATGGTGTCAATATAGCCGGAAATCCCCTCCGTTATGGTGCCAATGCCCGATATAATAGGGCGTCCTGGATTGCCCGGTTTGTGTATCTTCGGTAGGAGATAGAAAGTTCCTGGGCGAGGATCTTGAGGTATTAGACTGACAGTGTCTTCCTGGATGTTATCAGGAAATGTGCGGATAACAGATTTCAACTCACTTTTGTACTGCATGGTCGGGTCACTCTGAAGTTTGGTGTAGAACTTTGTATTTGACAGTTGCCTTTCTGCTTCACGTAAGTAATCAGACTTGTTCATAATGACTGTGGCACCACCCTTGTCAGCTTGTTTAATGACAATGTTCTGGTTTGTTCTGAGAGAATTCACAGCATTACGCTCTGCACGACTTAGATTATAGTGGGGTTTTTATAGTAGGGTTAGGGTTAGGTTAGGGTTAGGGTTAGGGTTAGAGTCTGCGACCATTTTATAATGAATGTTCACTTAAATCTCATTGGCTCACATGTCCAACACTACCGGTGGTTTATTTTCCATCTAACTTTTTTAATCGTTCATAAAAACGCCGCGGAATAATACGTCACCAAACACAATCCATCTCACAGTAAAAAATGCAGCACTGTTGAGGAGCGGCAAACGACCTATTTGATGTACACCAGAAGTAGTGCGGCTACTAGGATATAGTACTAAGAAATAATAAGTTGCGTCATTGCGTGCTATTCACGTCGTATACCGTGCCCTGACTATTTGTGGTGTTACTGCACTCGACTAAACTGACTCTTCGTGTCATATACGTATGTCACGAAATATCATGCGATATTGGTTGACTGTTTTACACTATTGGGATGAAAAGGGTTGTTGACAGCTGCCTGATCATCAAACACAAGTATCTAACTATGCAGTGACTAAAAACAATGTATCTGCGTATTTCCTTGCGGTGATATGCTTACCAGTGCTACATCAAACTGCTAAAGGATACTTGGGGTTTAATTGGTATAGATGCCGTGCTTGTGCACAAAATATCAAATGACAGTGTATAAATGTATGTTTGATGAACAGCTTTAAAGATGTGGCTTGGCAAGTTGAAGTCTGATGTAATAAAGTCTGCAAGATATCACCACATTACACTACTTCAAAGGTGTATTTTTAAAAAGTTCAGCAGCAGCAGGAAAAGTCTCTCCTTGCCTCAAGCTGATGATTATCAAATATTAGTTAGAGATGAAGCCATGTTTAATTACATTTATTTCACTTCAAAGTTGCCCTAGTATTCTGTAGCAGTGACTTCACATAAATAAATATCGGTCATTTTCCGACCAACAATTTCATGCAAGTTGTGGATTTTTAAAGGATTCTGGCTCTAACACTCGATGAATAATCGCTAAAATTATCAAATTCCATGTAATCGTTACGATCGCTATAACGGAGAAATTAGATAAGAAAATACATTTGTTTTGTGAGAAAATGATGAAAATGTATTATCCAAAGTACCCTCATGCATTTTTTTCGGAATATATTCGGATGTAATAAAAATAATCTTGCAAGATCAAATATATGAGGTGTATATCGCTTACCAAGACAAGAGCTGATCCACATATTGCTCCGACCAGTTGAAACACCATATAGAAACATCCCAGGATTAAATTCAGTTTTCCACAACACATCACTGCTAACGTTACTACTGGATTGACATGACCACCGCTTTGGAAGAAATAGGAGAGTTGAGTCAGTTTACGTGTCGAACTAATAAAGCTTGGTACACTCGTAAACAAATGTGAAGGACATTGATCAAATGGTACCAGATAAATAAAAACGCCTTGAGAATAGGACTAGAAACTATAATGGTTGGACTGAGAGCAAAAATATTTACCGACTAAGTATCATTAAGTCAAGCGTGTCACGGTTAGAGTCACGAGCAGCCTACACAATCGTTAAAGTCACGAGCAGCCTACACAATCGCGTAGTTGCAAATAGTTCCGTGACAGACAGTCGGGCAGTTTCTTTTTGCATTAGTTTGTGCAGAAAGGGCGGGACAATTGGAAATTTAATTCGAAATTAATTTGATATAATTTCATTTGAAAATTATTGTATGTTTTGCTCAGAAGACAACTTTCAGTACGCCCGGCAGGTGGCTTTTCAGTGGATTGATGACCTGGGGAGGAAAACTCGTTTCCCGGGGAGAGTAGGGGGGGGGGGGCGTAAAAACTAATGGACAGAGGATTTCATAGAGCTGGTGATTCCAACTTTGCACTGCCCTTCGAAATTTAAATATGCTGTTCTGCTTTTAAAATTCCCTCCACTCGTGTGTTTCCATGTGAAACACCTTAAGTTACAATTTGTGATAATCAGCTTGTTGGTTGCACCTGCACTTTACCTCTTCTCTACAGTCTATGCGTTAAGTTAGTTCAATAGTAATGATAATAATGAAGTACATTTGTAATGTGCCTCATCTCTGAGAACAGAGCTCGAGGCGCAAAAATGACAAAGTACTATCAGAGGAAATGTTGAATCACTGGGACTGGGACTTCCGTGTAACTAAAGTTTTTAAATAAAGTTTGTTCCTAAAAGTGGGCATCCGTTCTGAAAAATGGAAGTTATTGTATTGAGGACGAGTTTCACTTTTTGTCGATTTCTCCACCATATGGAGTCCTGTGATACGTTGCCGAACTTGTTCGTATTTATCCGTTATTAGGTTGGTTTAAATGTTGAACACCTGGTCGAGTTTAACTTATTTACTAATAGTATGCAATGAACGATAGAGCAAATTCTCTCTGGGATTTAAAGTTTCTATAAGACAATTTTATCTCTATGGTCTTTGGTCTACTGTTAGGAAATTTGTGTGTGTGTGTGTATGTGTGTGTGTGTGTGTGTGTGTGTGTGGTGGGTGTGTGTGTGTGTGTGTGTATTTGTGAGTTTGCGCTATACAGATATATTTAATTCAAATGGCTTCAATTCTCTGCGTGAACCTACCTGGAAAAAAAAAACAAATTTTGAATTCAAAGGAAAACGAGAACAAGGAATGTTTCAAAATGAATCGACATAAACTGTATCCCAGAAAGAATGACATGCATAGACGAACCCATGCACACGTCCGTTTCTCGGTCCTTACATGTGTCCATACATCTTTACATACTTGCAGAGGTCCCTGCATACACCAATCCAAACCTACATAAATACTTACACACATCAACAATTTTTATACTGAGGTACAGCAAATTTCAGAAGATGTTTGAATACACATTTTTGTATGACAGTTGTCGCTCGGGTCGCAATCTGTTAATGCTTTTGTAAGAACTCCGGAGAAAGTAGGCTTGCTATCGAACATGCATTACTGCGATATTCTGGATACAGTATTTATCATCGAGCAGAACCGCCAAAATACTGTTTTAGAGGAAAGAGTGAAACCCATCGAAGGTCAAGTACACGCGATGAACAATTAAGAATATCAATAGGAAATAACAACGTCTTGAAAAACTAATGAAAAAACACAAACAAGGAATTGTTACGTATTAATTACAGAAGACACACATCATACACTATGACGTGCATCTATTTGAATATTTAAGCGAAGTTGAGTATTTGATATATCATTCGCCAGACATTCGGAACACTGTATGACTATTCATTGCTATCTCCAAGGTAAATTAACGGAAATCGATTGTATGTTGGTTGCCGTGAATTTTCACACGATTTTGCCATGATTAACGAAACAATTTGTCAGAGTAAGTCTAAGATTAACACTATAATCCGTCTAATGATCTTCGAATCCGGGTGTTTACTTGAGGTAGAAGAGTTTGACACTTCAAGCCATATTAATTTCTCTTCCAAACAAACATCTATCATGCGAAGTACGAACTCTTGGCCTTCAACGATTACATGCAGAAATTTATTACTGGTGAGCTAAAACAGAGCTCACAAATTGGTTTCCAATGTCCAGTCGATTAATCCTGTTTGGGATTGTATTGTCAATATCAAGAATTCATTTTAATAAATGGAATTTCAACAGGCCAGGTGTGTTAACATTGTCCGATGTTAAATATTGCTATCGGGTCATAGCACATGATACCGTCGGAAGCATGCTAGCCTATCGAATATATTGTTATCAGATAGATAAGCGACAGTATAGTTTGATAAGAGTTTTGTAACAGCGGAATGACATTTGTGGTCAAGCAAACTGTAACGTGTCAATATAGCTCAGCTAAACCAGCTTTCCTAATCTTGCTGTATTTGAAGGTAAATCAAGCTTGGCATTTTAATTAATGACAGATTTATTGAGCGTATATTTGAAAAATCAATCTTCATGATCTATGCCGATAAACTATTATACAAACAAGGAAGGCAGGAGGAAAAAGTGGTTTTGCGGTTACCCAACCTATCCTATTTTTTACCCGCCGATCCTACAATTATTTAAGTCATACGTACCCGCAGGAGTGAAAAACATTCAAAACGCGTAAAATTTTGAGAAAAACAAAAACCCACAAGAACGGCAATGTTATGATATATCGTCATTCCGTGTTGCACGCTACAGTTTTCTGACAGGCTACATGGGGGGGGGGGGTCTACGTCAATAATATGTAACCAATTTTAATCAGCAAATACTGGCTGTTGTCAGTAACAAGAGGACTTTCGAACAAATGTTATAAGACGTCAGTCAGGTTTCCTTTCTGTACAACCCACTATGTTTATGTTGAATCTGATAGCCATGTTTCTTATTAGTTGTGGCTGGCAGTGCAGCAGACCGTACCCAAATGTTGCATGACTGTGAAGTCATATGGATAACTTGACTAGGAAACTTCAGTATTTTATTTAAATGTATTCGATTTAGTTGTATGGGAGTGTTTGTGAAGAGTCTTAGAATGGCAAAAGCTTTAAGATATTGTGAAGGAGGTGACAAAGAAAATGATAAACGCAATTAATGTTTTTGGACGATCTGATGTATTTTTGAACAATTTGGCGCATTTTGGCCAACAAGAAACAACATTAATCTTACCATTCTGCAGACGACATTAGGATTTTTGAAGTTCTTTCATTACAAAATTTAGTACAATGAAAAGTTTATTTGTTTCGGCACAAATAATTAAAAAACTGGAAAGGTGAAAATCAGTGAAATGATAAAAAAATGCCGACCTACCTATCCTATTTTTGAAAAGAGTGTAATTGGAACCATATATTTTTTAGGCTAAGAGTATATCAGCTACATTCAGATTACGAATGTATTTGTTTTTGAAGTGTATAATGTTCGCTTATTCTATAATGTTCGCTTATTCTATATACCCAACATCAGCTGTTGATATTCACATGAATTTCTTTACGCGGAACGAAAATATTTATATATAGGCTGCCCTTCAAAATTTCTCCTTCTTCTTCTTCTTCTTCTTCTTCTTCTTCTTTTTTTCAGATTTAATTGGTTTCTTTCCTAATGTTGCTGTGATATAGCTACCTCTATTTCTTTGCAAATTTCTGTCGCTCTTTTCTTGTTTCGGAAGTTTCTTTTGCTTTCTCCTATTCAGTGGAGATTTTTCATGCACCTCGCATCTTGCCTTCTGTCAAGGACAAAATTTTGGTCTTTTTTCAGATTTAATTGGAATCTTTCCTCATGTTGCAAGTGATACCTGTTTGCCTTTTCACCAGTTCTCTCCATCTCGCTTCAGCTTCAGTATCATAGCCATTTTTCAGTTTTTGCTGTTTTTTATAGTGTCCGACTTTGCTAAGTTTTTTCAGTAATTGACCATGATCTACTATTACGCATTTGTCTGATTTCATTTATGCTTTTCGTCTCAAAATTTGAATTGATTTGACATGTACTTTTCTGTACAGGAGTTTAATTTTAGTAATAAACGTTCATTTGAAAAATCAAAATCTTCTTCTTCTTCCGCCATATTGGATAGCCGTACAGAAGAAGGGCTCCTGATTGTTTTGCTTTTTCTACCAGTGAGAAGTTCCATCCTTCGTCAATTGTCATCACTTTGTGTTGTGAGTAGTGTTTAGTTCTCTTGAGTCTTGTTTCCAGTCCGGTTTCATCTTCGACTGGGTGGATTGTCTTCGATTTTATTTTTTGCCATTTGTTAACCCGTGGTCGGCAATCAATATGGCCGCCCGGGAGGACAAGCCATTTTGGAATCTGACACGCAAGCACATCAGGTGTACTAATATTGAAGGTGTTCCCGTTGAAAGTTATGTTGAAGAGATTGCAAAGAAAAGTCGGAACTGAAAATGTCATTGCTGCATCTAGAATGACTAAGTCCGTTGTTGTGTTTTTATATAGCAACACTCGGTAACGTTGAAAGTATTGTTCAATCGAAGTTCGCTTTGTTTGATGAATTAGTCGATGTTGAACACATGGTGAAACCGGCTTCTAAATTAATTCTGCCAAATGTTCCTCCTTTCATTCCTGATGAAGTTTTGGAAGAATATTTATGGAAACTTGGTAGAGTTGTTTGGGATATTAAAGCGATTCTTCTTGGTTGTAAAACGCTTCTCTGGAGCATGTAAAGTCGCTTAGAAGACGAGTTCATGTTTTGTTACACAATGAGAATATCAGTGTGTCATTCAAATTAAACATGATGATCGTTTTAATTTGTTTACGTATCTGTCGATGAAATGCATTGTTTTTCTTGTGGACTAAAAAGTCATATTCGTAAACGTTGTCCTCACTATAGATCGACAGAAAACAACGATAATGACACCGGAAATATTCAGAAAGACGATACTTGTTTGGATGAGAATTCTGGATGTTGTTGAAAGTCGTGAAAATGTAAATGAGGATGTTGATCAGCATATGAATACTCCTGAAATTAAAACCTCAACTTTGAGTAACATCTCAACATCAGCTCGCTTTGTTGAGAACAATGAGGCACAAAGTCACATTTGTCACTGTTGATGAAAATTCTGAAAATTCAAGACCTCTACCTAGTAAAAACAGTCAACTCACTGGAAGTCAAAGAGAACGATAAAATTGTTAATCCTGCTGCAGACGTCCATGCCGATGAAGACAGGGTACGAACCCCTACCTTTCATTCTCACTCCCCGTTCCTGGCCCAACTCCCGTGTTTTCTTTTGATCCGCCTTCCTCATAATCGTCTTCATTTGCTCTGTCTCAGTCCTTAGATTTTCCTGAAACGCCATTTTCAGATATTAATATAGAAGAGTCTCGGGATTTGTTTGCTTCTCAGTCCAAGTCTTCAAGAGAAGTTCTGCAAGTCAGTCTGTTTGGTCTAGAGTGAAAACGTCAAATTCGTTTGATGTTCTCAGTGAAGTTTCTGGTCATGATAATGAGTCTGTTTCTTCTGAAATGTCTGATTTGTCAGCGTTTCAGGAAAAGATGCAAATCAAGTCGTCTAATTTACGTGAGTTTTTAGAAGAAATCAAAGATTCTAAAAATATGTTAGAAAAATGTCAAGAGTATTGTTCAGATTTCAAAGTTCTCATAAAGTCATTTAATAACTTGCACAGGTCAGATCTTGTCACTAGTCAAAAGAGAGTTCTTATTCATAAACTTGTGACTAATTAAAAAAATATCTTAGACTTTGTTAAAACTTGGCAATTAGTAAACATGGAATGTAAAATTTCTTTTTTACTTGTCTAGTGATGGCAAGTATTTCAGTCATTTCTTTGAGTTTGAATGGTTGTCATGATTCTTTAAACCGGTAAAATATCTTGTCTTCGTTGAAATCCAATCATTACGCTGATTTTTATTTTACAAGAAACTCATTCTACGGTGGCTAATCAGGCACAGTGGAAAGTCGTTTGGCGTGCGCCTATTTAATTCTCTCATGGTACGATGAAATCTGCTGGTATTGCAGGGCTGTTTCCGCGAAACAAAAATGTTGATCTTGTTTCTATCAAAAGTGTCGTACAGGGTCGTTTACTGCATTTGCATGTTAAAATGGATGATATTTCCTATCATTTTCTCAATGTGTATGCCCTTGCCAATGGAGATGATCGTTGTATTTTCTTTCAAAATCTTCGTAAATTTGATAACGAAAATATTGTCATAGAGGAGACTTTAATTGTATTCTTGTTCCTGACTTAGACAGGTCGTCGTATCGTATCGAGCCACATTTGAAGTTTTCACAAGTCTTTCTTCGTGTGTCCATCGTTGTAAGCTTTCTGATGCCTGGCATTATTTTCGTAAGCAGTCTCAAAATTTTACGTGGCGGAGAGGAGAGAAAAAATGTCACATTGATACTTTCTTCATTAACAAGAGGTTGACTTCGAAGATTAAATCTGTGTCTATTGACTCTCCTAATGATTTAATTGATCACTCTATTGTTTCTCTTTTTTTAACTATGAATCCGTGTGTCAACCTATCCCTCTCAATACGAGCCTTCTCAATGATAAGGATTATTGTACTTAAATTAAGGAATTCTGGGAAAGTTGGCGTAATGAGAAGGATAGGTTTTCTTCTCTTCAGTCTTGGTGGGACATAGGAAAACAAAAGCTTAAAGAATTAAGTCAGCAGTACAGCGTTGAACGAGTTCTTCACTTTAAACGTTCAAAGCAAAAGCTTATTGAGCAAATTTGTACTTTGGAAACATTGATTCATACTCAGCCTTCTCTTGAAACAAGATATCACCAGCAAAAAGATCTGTTAGACAGTTTTCAGAAACTTGATACCGGAGGTGCAGTTAATTCGCTCTCGTTTTCAACAGCTCAATGAATGTGAAACTAATTCAGTTTTTCTTAGCTCCCGAAAAATACAAAGGAAGTCGTAAATATATTACTCATCTCCAACGTGAAGATCATACAATTACAGAAGAATTCGAGAAGAATTCGTCAGCTTATTCCTAGTTTTATCAAAATCTTTTTACAGTGAGACAGTTTCACTTGAAGCACAAAATACACTGCTTCATGATCTCCCTCCAATACCTGCTGACAAAGTTACTCAACTTGATGAACCTATTAGTCTTGATGAGTACACCTTGCACTTAAGAACACTGCAAATGGTAAAACGCCTGGTGTTGATAGCATACCCTGTGAATTTTATAAAAAATTCTGGTCTTTTCTAGGGAAAGATTTCCACCAGGGTTTTTCAACAGTCAAGTTCCGATGCCCTTTTTCCTACGTCCTGTCGTAGAGCCGTTATCACACTCCTTCCGAAATAAGGTGATAACTCTCTTCTCAAGAAGAGGAAACCTGAGGAAACCTATCAGTTTGCTTTGCTCTGATCGTAAAATTTTCACTAGCTTTATCACTCCGCTTGAAACAAGCTTTGCAAGATATCATTCATGTAGATCAAAGTTATACTGTTCCAGGCAGACAGATTTTTGATAATATTCATTTAATCAGAGATTTCATTCATTTTTATAATCACATGCATCTTCCTCTTGATATTCTTTCTTTGGATTAAGAAAAAGGCTTTTGATCGTGTCAGTCATCATGATCTTTTTCAAACTCTGCATGCGTTCGGGAATTTCATCAATTTTATTAAACTGCTGTATACACAAACTGATAGTCTTGTCCGTGTTAATTGTTCCCTTACTGCTCCAGTTCAGTTTTCACGGGTATAGGCAAGGTTGCTTCTTATCAGGTCAGCTTAGTGCAATTGTAATCAAACCTCTTTTACACAGAATTAGACAAGGTGGCAGTTATCATGATGATTCCAAAGTCAGGTGATCGTAAATGTAAACGTTCAGCTTATACTGATGACTTTAATATTTTTGTTACTTGTAATACTGATCTTTTGAGGTTTTCAAAGATATGTGTTTATTTAGGTCTGGATCATCTTTCATTTGTGTTCGCTGATTTTTTATTTTAGAAGTGTTGATAATCTTAATTACACCTCTCAATTTTTACAGTAAATTTTCAGTCTGTTCCAGAATTTCTGCATTAATTTATCTTGAGCTTTGAGAGTCTGGAAGTCATGTATTTACCTGAAAAAGGTGGACCCCTTTCAATCAAAGACATTTTGCATGAAGCCCTTTTTACTATGATTGTGTTAGTTTTACAAATCCTCTTGATAATACTCTTGTTAATCATTTTATCAGTGCTGGCATTTCAAATGCTGTGATCTTTTTGATCCTTTCCAAAAAAACTTGGCGCTCCCGAGCCAGTTTAAAAACATTGTTTCTATTCATTCGTATAGAATTTTATCAAATACGGTTCAAACTCTGCATGCGTTCGGGTTTGGTGAAAATTTCATCAATTTTATTAAACTTCTGTATACACAAACTGATAGTCTTGTTCGTGTTAACAGTTCCCTTACTGCTCCAGTTCAGTTTTCACGTGGTATAAGGCAAGGTTGCTCATTATTAGGGCAGCTGTATGCAATTGTTATTGAACCTCTTTTACACCGAATAAGACAAGATGACAGTATTCAAAGTATTATGATTCCAAATTCAAGTGATCGTAAATGTAAACTTTCAGCTTATGCTGATGACGTTAATACTCTTGTAACTTGTGATACTGATTTTTTGAGGTTTAAATATTGGTTTTCTGTCTATGAGCATGCCAGTAATGCAAAAATTAACTATCGTAAGTCTCAAGGTCTTTGGATCGGCTCATGGCATTGGCGTGCTGATCATCCGCTAGAAATTCTTTGGAATACCATTGGTCTCAAAGTCCTTGGTACTTAATTGGGCAACAGTAACGAGTATTTTCCAAAAACTGGAGTGAGTGTGTTACAAAGATTGACAATAAGTTATCTTTATGGAATAGATATGCTCCTGCTATGTCATTCCAAGGCCGTGTTATCGTGATTCATCAACTTGCTGCAACTAAACTCTTTCATCGTTTAACTTGCCTCTGTCCTCCTGCTTTTATCATTGATGAAATTCAGCACAAATTTCTTGATTTCTTCTGGCAAGGAAAACTTGGTTGCCAAGTCGAACAGTTTTTGCTCCATCGAAGTTAGGAGGAGAAATCTTATCGATCTCTCTTCACGTGTGAAAGCTTTCAGGTTAAATTATCTTCAAAGATACTTGTATTCAGGTCTGGATCATCCTTCATTTTTGTTCGTGATTTTTTGTTTTTATTTTCGAAGTGTTGGTAATCTCAAGTACATCTCTCAACTATTTACAGTGAATTTTCAGTCTGTTCCAGAATTTCTACCTAATTTTTATCTTGAGCTTTTGAGAGTCTGGAAGTCATGTATTTTCCTGAGAAAAGATGGACCCCTTTCAATCAAAGATATCTTCCATGAAGCCCTTTTTTCAACGATTGTGTTAGTTTTACAAACCCTCTTGATAGTACTCTTGTTAATCACTTTATCAGTGCTGGCATTACAAAAGTTGGAGATCTTTTTGACCCTTTCCAAAAAACTTGGCGCTCCCCAAGCCAGTTTAAAAAACATTGTTTCTATTCATTCGGATAGAATTTTAACAAATACTGTCAAGACGTTGGTTGATTCTATTCCCTGTGATTGGAAAAACAAAATCCAAAGTTATTTTGAAGAGGAAATTGATTTGGATGACGTTCATTCTTGTCATCGTCCTTCGTACTCTTTCGAACTTATTTGTAAAGGCACTGATGACCATATTATTTTGAATTGTCCCTTGTATAAATTTGAAAAGGGTAGCATATATAAATTCTTGATTATGTCCAATTTTCATGGGAACAATAAACGTCAAGATACAGTTTGGAGAGATCTGCTTTCACTTTCTGAAAATATCAAACCTTTGTTCACTTCTTGTTATCTCAGTCCAATTCCCAAAAAGAAGGAGATCTTCAATGGCGTCTTCTCCACGGTGCGTACGCAACTGGCTCGTTTATGTTCCATTCTGGGTATAGCTCATCCTCTGATTGTATTTTCTGTAGTGCCAGAGATGACCTTTTACACATATTTTTAGAATGCCCTCGTCTTTCTCCTTTGTTCATTCTCCTTCGTAAACTCTGTCACCGTTTTCTTGGTCAGGAATGCAAGATTTTATTCTGGTGGTTTGTTTTAGGCCCACCCTTTGATAAATCATACATGGACAAGAATACTTTTGCGCTTTTAAATTTTCAGCTAAAATTGCAATTCATGTGACGAGACGAAATGCAATGAATGGTCATGATCCCTCAATCAGTAATATGCTTGTTTCTGTTTTTAAAAGGCGAGTTTGTTCTCGCATTTTAGAAGAATATAATTACTTCACGCTCAATTCAAACATAAGTGCTTTCAAAAACATTTGGTGTATTAATGACGTCATTGCTTCCGTAGACATTGATGGATTAATTACTATTGATTCAATTTTGTTGTGAACACTTCTTTCTTTTGTGTGCTTTCACCTCTAAGCACACTCTCCCTTTTGCCAAAACCTAACTTGTCCTGGGCACCGTACTCCTCACGGAATGGGAGGGGGTAGTCAGTTGAGAAGATTCTTCGTTGGCATGTACATGCCAACGAAGAATTTTCTCAATATGTCCCTTCTCATTGGCGGTTAGGCGGCTTTTTTCTGCAAGATGTAAGGTGTTCTTGTCCCATTTCTTTGCAAATTTCTGTCGCTCTTTCTTATTTCGGAAGTTTGTTTTTCTTTCTCCTATTCAGTGGAGATTTTTCATGCACCTTGCATCTTGCCTTTTGTCAATAACAAATTGTGCTTTTTTCAGATTTAATTGGTTTCTTTCCCCATGTCAAGTGATATAGCTACCTGTCTGCCTTTTCACCAGTTCTCTCCGTCTCGCTCCAGCACCAGTGTCTTAGCCATTTTACAGTTTTTGCTGATTTTTTATAGTCCAACTTTGCTAAGTATTTTCAGTAATTGAACATCATTTGCCATTACGCATTTGTCTGATGTCATTTTTGCTCGTCGTCTAAAAATTTGAATTGTTTTGATATGTACTTTTCTGTACAGTAGTTTAATTTTAGTAATAAACGTTCATTTAAAAAATCAAAAATCAAAATCTTCTTCTTCTCTCATTTGTGATGCCGTGTCGTGCCATATCAAAGTTTGTTGACACGCGATATCTGAATTGTCAACCCTGTACAGTGGGTCTATAATTTATGATGCCATTCTTATCATTTTCTATTTCCAGGTGAATTACAACTTGATAACATTTTCATTCATATTATCATGTTAACGGACAGGACACAAACGCTATGTCAACTGTAACAATAGTCAATGCGACTGTCAGTTAATTAAGCGATTTAAAACAAATACAAAATGTCGCAATAACGAGTAATCTTGTAAATGTTGTTTTCATCAATATTCGCCTTCCCGTCTGTCTGTCTGTCTGTCTGTCTGTCTCTGTGCCTGTCTGTCTGTCTGTCTGTCTGTCTGTCTCTGTGCCTGTCTGTCTGTGTATGTGTCTCTCTGGAACACACACATTCTCTCTCTCTCTCTCTCTCTCTCTCTCTCTCTCTCTCTCTCTCTCTCTCTCTCTCTCTCTCTCTCTCTCTCTCACACACACAAAACCAAATAATGAAAACCACTGATAAAACACAACCAACACTCATAGATGCAAGACTCATGAAATAGCAAGAGTAACGACTGGGGACAATATCTGCCATCGCTGTGTCTTGTGTGGATTACGTTAGGCGCCAGAAGATCTTGCTCCGGTACTGATCACGTGTAGCAGTACCATGCCACAGATAATATGAACTTTGACCCTTAATACAGAAGACTAATATCTGCAATTATCCTACAGTTGATGTGACTGGAATAATTTTTTGAACGAGTAATATATCGTCAGACTTCTACGGACCAACTTCAATATTCTCAGAGATGTATGTAGTGAACTCTTCACTTCATTTTATAAATGCAGTTGTAAGTGTAACAGACGCCATGGCAACCATCATCGCTATAATTAAAGTTGCCTAAGTATAAGAACATTAGCTTGAATTTGGTCCTCGAATGCGCATTTATAAACCACAGTCCCTCCACATGGAACGGAGGGTTTAGAGCTACAGTTTAGGCACAGTCCCTTCGCGTGGAACTGTTCATAAACAATGTACGTGTAACATCTCTGTGTACTTTTTGATGTAGTTTCCCCTCCCAAATAATATTTGTGGTTCTTACCTCACTTGCGCAAAAGCCTCTATCACGAAAAATATGACTAGTCCATGGGCTATGGCGCTGGCTAGTAGACCCGATGCTACGTCGATTCGCTCGTCAGGATAGCCGACCAGTCCGCTTAACGACCCAACGAAAACTAGCGTCATCGTCCCGAAGAATTCAGCAAAGAGCGGTCGGATCCATTTTTCTAGCAGGACGAACGATGTAAAAATCGTCACTGTCGTGTTGTTCTCCTCTTCCTTTATGACGTAGCCTTGGTTGACCGTCAATGACGGCCCGTGTTCCCCGTCCACGCGTGTCATCTCTACGTGCTCATCGCTCGTACTGAATGCCGGATTTGATGTCATCGTGGCACCAGAGAGACTGAATGCTACCTTATGTAGAGGAGAACTAAACTCTGAATGAATGAATGAAATAAACTCAGTAACAGAAACAGTCGATTCTCAGCAGTGTTCTGAGACGAGATTTTCACGTGCTCACCAGGCAAGTATAAGGTAAATATCTGTACCTACATAGGACTTTGAGACATCAAGTAGACCACGGTAATCTGTCAACCATGCCGGTGGGTGGAACAACCCTGGAACTGGTCTGAAAGACAAATGAGTTCATGTCACGCGTATCATACCTGGTATTAATCAAACAGATTTAGAACTGTTGACGAGTTTGACTCTGAAAAGCTTTATGAAGAGAACCAGCTGTCGAGCAGCCCTATGCTTTGCGAGATTTTACTGACTTTGGTTCATGAAGATGGTACAAGCTCTTTCAAGTTATATGAAATATTATTTGTACTTGTTTTATCATTTCAATTTTTTCTTCCCTGTCAGTCACAATGTTTTGCCTGAAGTTTTCTTCTGGAGAGGGGTTTAAATAACCACGACTTCTCGCCTGCTAAATTTGGGGTACAACCATGAATATTGGCACGACTAGCATTTATGTCTTGATCAGTGATGTTCTCAAACGCGTTTATCAGGAAAGTACGTTGAATTTAATGATAATTTTAAAAAGTCCAACGATGTTCGTCATCAGAAAGAGGCAGATGAGGACACACGAGGAATACAACAGCGCTGAGCAGATGCTGTAACACTGGAATCCCTGTGCTGCAAAGTTTATGAAGGACTCAAGGATTGTGTGTCGCCATCACTAGCGTTGCTCATCGTATCGTTACCAGATGGACTATCAGAACGAAACATGTCACGTTACCAGATGGACTATCAGAACGAAACATGTCATCATCACTGCAACTTTTGTGAAGGATAAAGTGACAAACGACTAATTTGCATACAACTAAGCTATGAGGTCGAAGTGGTCGGTGATAATTTTGCAGATCGCGTCAGATTAATGAGTTTGCTGAAAACACTATTGCTGGTTAGGCGGCTGAACATTTGTTAATGATGGACAATCCTCGTTGGATCACCTGTTTTTGGAGCTCCTGATCCTGTTTGGATGGTAACATTTCTTGTCTGTGATTGGTGGAAACTTTATCAAGTGGAGTTGTTCTTGTGAAATAATTTATGAATCGGCCGAGCACATGAGAAATTTCACATGGCTGTAGTGTCTCACTATGTTAGGGATTGGTTACCAGTTTTATATCTGTGTGTTATCATCTTGGTCATTTTGTGACATACAAGTCGGTTTCACTTATTGACAGTGAGGTTGGTATATCGTTGGTGGGATTTATTGTGTGTTATGGTGTGGTGTCAGGTTATACGTCACGAAATAAGGCTAAACTCAGCTGGCCTTATTTAGTGGTCAGTATAGATTCAATGCAATAATGAATCTATAGATTCAGAGTTGGAAGATATAAATACAGAATACAAGATGTGTTTACATACTTTCTGGTCGCAAGTAAGTTATACAGTTCATGGCAAGAAGATTTCACCATGTGAGAAGATTGTAATTCTTGTGAAATCTAACTCGGTGAGCTTTGCTGTTATCTCTTTTTCGTACATGGTTCCGTATATGACAAAATCATTACAAAATTGCTGCCCAGCGACATACTGGATCATAGTTGGAACACAAGTTAACATACATATATACATTATAATACTTTGTCCTTCTATTGATTTTTAATGGAATCTGTTAATACATATCTAAATAATGGTCTCAACAACATAAAAAAATCAACAAAATCATGCCCCCGGTAGCCTTATTGGATCTTAGGGACTGGTCAGTTTCTTCGGCCTGGGAGGGGGGGGGGGGCGGTGGATTATTTTTTGCCGACGTCAAAAAGTGGCTGACCCCCCCATTCCAAATTTTGAAAACAGGTTGACCCCCTATTCCAAATTTTGAAAACAGGGTGACCCTCCCCCCCCACACGCGACAACTGTAAAGCAAAAGGTGGACATAAATTTATATATATATATATATATATATATATATATATATATATATATATATATATATATATATATATATATATATATATTATTTACATACATTTATATTTTAACAGTCATTCTGTGTGTTAATGAAATTGTTGACATGTCAGTTGTAAGATAGGAATTTCAAAGTGTCAATCTTAAAGTTTGAATACAGTACATTTTGAATGAGCTGTGAATGTATTTCACACTTTCTATGCTTAACCAGATGTCCTGAACTGTTGTACAGAAATGGATGTCAATCATTAATATCAAACAGGAAAAAGCAGTAATCAAAAACTTTGATGGGTGTTAAGACTTGCCAGCCATCCAATTAAATCTCCTGAGGAGCCATAGAGAGGCATTTTAGCCAAATCTGATGTGTGCAGTGTCTGAGATGACCTTTTCTTGTAACATTAAAACCCCAAAAACACAGCTAATAATGACAAAAACTGCCTTTTTAACTGTTATTTTGGTCATAAAAATGCATCATTCTACAGAAAACCTGAGACAGAAAGGAAAACAGTTGCATCAATGAGAACGAAAGATATCTTGTCATTTTCCTATCTCTAAAATAAGTCACTGTATCAAATATATAGTGAGAAATATTTGTGCATGTTGCTTTCTCATACTGAATTCTCATAGAGAGAACAGAAAAGTATCAGGAATTTGTCATGCTTTTCATATGAAATGCAGATTTCATAATGGTACACTTTCACTTAGCAAACATCAAGATGTCTCTAGCATATATCTCTGATTTATTAAAGTATGGCGCCCGAAGGGCGCGGAGAAAAATATGAAACATCCTGATGTCTCTGATATATATGTCTTGTATATTAAAGTCATGCA
Source organism: Ptychodera flava (assembly GCF_041260155.1). Lineage (NCBI taxonomy): Eukaryota > Metazoa > Hemichordata > Enteropneusta > Ptychoderidae > Ptychodera > Ptychodera flava. The sequence continues at coordinate 556,402 of NC_091942.1, read as the reverse complement.
CAGGAAGGGCGTGCTGAAAAATGTCTGATATAAAGTAATGCGCTCGAAGAGCACGCTGAAAAATATTAAACATACATATATCTCTGGTATATATATGCCTAATATGTTAAAGTTGGGCGTGCTGAAAAATATTTCTGATTATTAAAGTTACGCGCCCGAAGGGCGCGCCGAAAAATGCAAGTGGATGAAATTTGTGGCTGAAACGATTCATTTTAGGCAGTGATGAGCCTGCCTCGAAATTCAAAAACACACTGACCCCCCTATTGGGCATTTCAAAAACATGATGACCCCCCTATCATCAAAGTCAAAAACAGGGTACCCCCCATGAATCCACCGCCCCTCCCCCCAGGCCGAAGAAACTGACAAGTCCCTTATCGCGACAACTTTTGATATCCATAGATATGTCACACACTGTGCATCACTCCTTTACCAGCTTTAAATCCGTCATGGCTCAGGATGTTATGAATCCTAACAACAAGGCCACCTGCAGCACTAGCTGACGACCATATTACTTAGTATCATAAAATAAATTGACATGCCTATGTACCTCATGGTACACTGTACTTGCATCAAGTTTGCATGACATTGGTTCAACCATGGTTGAACAATGGCTGCATCCAGACGGACGGAAGGATGATGCCCGATCTATAAGTCCCTCTTGTACTCAATTTTATAACAAAAAAATCATACATTCATGTATGCATTGGGTACTGAGTGAAAGGTTTCACAAATTGGTGGAAATTTCATCGCAGATGACACTTTGGGCATGTGCTCTGCAAATGTCCACTTTGATACTGTGATGGAGGACAGCGAATGACAACGTACAATGAAACACAATCCCTCTATGAGGCACTATGGATTGAACACGTACGCTAAGGCGTCACCACTAATCCCCGTTAGAAAAATGTGCTTTTTTCGGAAAATATATAGGTTTTCTTTCTTTATCCATGTCTGTATTGATGCTGACAAACCTGACATCTAAGAATTGAACTGTGATGCAATTTGTCGTCGGCTAAATCCATGTTAATCCTTTGCTCTCTGGCTCGTAATAGATTGAGCATGATGTCTAATCAAGGAACAGTTAAATCGTCCGACTGACAACGTGTGAGTGGTGACATCGGTGATCAAATAACAGTTCCAACACAGATGGCCTTTTACACAATGCGCATGCGATGAACATTGCAAATTCTGACTTCAGAGTGTGTTGCTCAGTAACAAGATGAAGAGTACCATATACACGTATTTGAAGAGACCTTGGACCATGGTAAAATATAATTAACGAAACAGTTTGCCGCTACTGCAGAGAAATTACAAATTGATAAGTCAGGATTTAAGAGCTGAGGTCTTCAAGCGCAAACGTGGACCAAATTAAACTTGCCATCAAGCCAGAAGAAAACCCAATTGACTGCAGCACGGCAGATGATAATACAACTGAGCGACCTTGTCCGCATCGCCATTACGGTCTCAATGTGACGTTAAAACTACATATCCATACATAATAAGATAAACTCAATCATAACGCGACGCTTGCTATGAGTCAAATATGATCAGCCTCATCGTTTTTTCAGTATTTTATTTGTATTAAGTTAACAGCAATCTCTGGTTTGTATTAGCTGTGGTGGGTCGTTAATAACAGATCACCACTGAGCACCGATTGATACTACTCATGCAGTAAGTATAAATCGTTCTTCTTTTCGAAGTTCCTGAACGGTAGTCTTAGTTAGCAACTGATGAATGCTTATAGAGTTTATTGGATGATCTCCATTTTTGGCTTGTTGATAATTTTTAACAAACAAGTTTTTTTCGTCATAACTATCTTGCACCATTATCGATTACCTATACCGGTGTGTTTGCAAACGTTTTGGCAGGGCAGGTAACTTTTGGAATCTACCAGCCCTGGTGTCTGGTATATGATCTTGACAAATTGTATTTGGTTTATATGGCGCCAAAAACATCTAAAACCAAAATTTGCTGTGTGGCTCCCTAGTTTTCTCTGAGCCACGCTGTTTGCTCACTTAAACATACAAGTTGCCAGTTCTCTTTTAAAAGTGTGAATCATATGAAAAGGCACTTCAACGAAGATTGTTAGAAGAGTTCTTTTCTGGATGCTTTCAAGAGAACTTTTTACATGTAAGCCGACCTTCCAACGTTATGCATGAACATTCAAGACATGATGTAAGAAGCGAAATGTAAATTCGCTTCACCTAACATCTGCATTACAATCTCATCGAACGCGATCTTTTGAAGATTCCACTAGAAATTATATCTTCAATTTGAGAATCCAATTTGAGGTTATAGGCAACGTGAGATCTAGAGTTTTGTAAAATTTCATCATCTCTAATGTAAAATTGTTGATGTTGAGGAGAGGAATACAGACATTTTACTTCCTACACTTCTCCAACTTTTATCTTGTTTCTCGTAGATCAGCTGTAAATTTCGTCATCATGATGGTCTAATTGAAAGGCTGAGCTAGTAATGTCCTTATGACAGAAGTGTTCAGATATTGTTGTGTCATCCATAAAAATTAAGAGTCTTTATTTACTGTGTGAATGTCATCAGTCAAAAGTTTTCCAAATTGATATCACATTTTCTAACACAAATCTCTGCTTTCTATCAAAATGAAAATGCAGCCCATTTGACCATTTTTTCGTTGACTTGTTTCACTTTTCAGCCAGAAACTCATTATTTTGCCAATGGTATTGGTCAGGGAAATTGGCGTAAAGTCACTCAGCGAGCAACGGTGTTTGACAGTAGGCAATGGAACAATCTCAGCTTCCTTCATGACATTATCAGACCCTTCAGAAAATGAATCGTTGAAAAATGTCAACAAGTGGTATATATGTAAATTCATCAGCGAATTCTTCTAGAAGCTTATTAGAGATTCCACCTAGGCAACCTTTCCTAAGTGTTGGTATAGTTTGAAGTTGTTCAACTAGTGCATTGTATAGTGTTGGGAGGCCATGTTGTAGAGACGATCCTTTCATTGTTTGTGTTGTCACTGTTCATGATGGTATGTAATGAATAATTTTTGAAAACTGGGTATTTGAAGAATACGCCACTGTTAGTAGCTTCGTTGCAAGTTTGATTTTAGACTAGTTGGTTCACCTGGAGGGTATTCGGTACGTTGCTGATATTTACACGATTAAATCTCCCATAATGATTGATGCATGACAGTGTCTTAGGTGACTTCGCTCCGATTTTGTCAAATTCCAATGAGTTCTCAATCGATTTTCATCGTTGCCAGGATGGTGATATATACATCCATCTCAGTGTTGTGAAATGGATCGTGGCTACTTTAGGGCAGGGTTGTGCACCACATTGACTTAGCATTCTTTACATCAATCAAAAGTCTCTATTCAGCGATATCAGTCTCAGATTGCGCCCAAGAACATAGAAATTTGTTATTTTTTAATTTTCACACTTGTCATACGACTCAGACTACATCGACGATTTTGTGTGCTTTCCAACGGGCCTCCACCTAAAAAATTATTGAAAACCATGTTGCGTCTCTCTCTCGCTCTCTCCCTCTCTCTCTCTCATAGGCCTACATACATACATACATACATACATACATACATACATACATACAGACAGACAGACAGACAGACAGACAGACATACAGACAGACAGACATACATACATACATACATACATACATACATACATACATACATACATACATACATACATGTTACATACCAGTGAACCAATAAATCGATTACGGAGAGTTTCTTGTCGGGAAAATTGATACCGGGAAACGATCGTCCTTCCACCGAGTTAAACGCCGGTGAATAGAAACGAACACCATCACCTATAGTAACGATGATAATTGATTCTATTCTTCACACACTGTACATAGTCAATGCATTTTGGCGTAGACTCTCGAGCTTCCATGAGTTTGGCTACACACAATGATCAGACGATGGTCAGTTTGCAATGTGACAGCGCCAAAAAGATCGTGTATACAAAGTTTTGAAATAATGAGCGAATCGTATGAAATTTATCCCCATCCATGATTGTAATAAGGTCACATGATAGTTTTGGACTTGTGCTTTTGTGGTATAAACATCCCACCTCTATGTCTTTAGTGGCAAATTACTTTGTAACTCTTCGATGAGAGCTTCATTTTATTGACATTGTACCCAACCCACCACAAACCTCTGACATTGTACCCAACCCACCACCAACCTCTGACATTGTACCCAACCCACCACCAACCTCTGACATTGTACCCAACCCACCACCAATCTCTGACATTGTACCCAACCCACCACCAACCTCTGACATTGTACCCAACCCACCACCAACCTCTGTACAGTATGCTTGTAATTCCATACTTTTTAATGCAAAGAATTGCATGATACCTAAACCAGGTGCCGCCAACTGGTAAATTTCATCAATGTCGCAAAATCATCACCGAACATGTTTTGAAGGCTTATATACCGATTTTACTTATTTTTGACCGTGACCTAAAATTTGGAGGGGAACGTAGAGCTGTTCGTAACTGCCCTCTCACTGGCACACACGGAAAATATGCCCTCCCACTGAATTTTGATGTCCACTGCCCTCCAGTATCAATGATCTGCCCGTTGCCCACTCCCCATAACAATTCAAGTTCCCCACTGCCCTCTTCCCACTACTGAAATTCCCCATTGCCAAATACATGCCCTCTAGGCAACTCAGAACAACGCAAAACCGTGCGAGCAGCTAGTAGTATACCTTGGAACTTTGTTCCCGTCTAGGTTAGGCGCTTAATCTCCCCTCAAGTTCTATCAACCACGGCTTTCCCCTCCCTCTATACGTATTTTCCGATACGCACAGTCAAAATTTTTCTCCCCGCCCACTGAAAAAAAATGAAATTTAAAGATCGATTTTTTTATTCCCGCCAGCTGATTAATTTTGAAATTTACCCTCCCGCTGAAAAAATGCGCACGAACACCTTTTTGCACGAACAGCTCAGTTGGCGACACCTGCTAATAATATGTCATTGTCTACCGAACATGTGTGTGCTGCACAAAAAAGTAAACGTAACACCATAGAGAAAGATGGATAGAGTCGCAACGGGTATTGTTTAAGGCGTGAAGCGGTTACGTAACCATCCATGTTCGCCTGGCCTCAGGTTGCTCTCGCCTCTCTTTTCCGAAGAGTGCCGACCATGAATCCTTCGGTAATTTTCGGATTTTCGCCAATTGTTAAGCGAAAGTATGTTCGGCAAAGTTTGTGTTGTTGTTTTCGTGTGGTGCTGAGCAGAATTGACGTGCTGGCGAAAACGGGAGAGTTTTGAGCTTCAGGAAAGTGAGTTTTACCGTTTTAAAAATTCCTCTCATATTCTTATGAATATATAATGAGTGTGTTTGAACCAAATTTGAAAGTCTTTTATCGATACTGTCTGGTTTTACTCAATGGTTTCCGGTCAGTCATACCGTCTTTCACACGTGCGTCAAGGAAGGACATATTTATGAAACTGCTGGCGTGTTATGTTTTGATTGGCGTGAAGCAGTGTTTCTGGCCTGAGAGCTCACAAAGTAACTATGGTTGCTACGCGACTGGCAGTACGATGCCATCTCGTCGTATATCTCGCATAATCTCGTGTAATTATCAACCACAAACAAAGCTTCAAAAAAGTTTAACACCTTTGAAGCTCATTTAGTCAATAGCCAATAGTCTACCGAGACGACCATGGAACAAAAGGCATGCAGGCGTTACCACTGTGTCTATGTTACTCTGTGGTAACACATACGCAACCGTCCGTCCTGAATGGTCTTCCGTCAGTGCTCCAACATCTAGCGATATCTCAGTTCCTATTTTTCCTTCTTCCCTATTGTTTTAATATGTGTGTAAGGAGAAACCAGGTTCTCTTCACGTTTATTTTATGCGAGATTTTAAGACAGGGTCTCTTAATCAGAGCTCTCATGTAATTGTGCGCGTTCCGATGCATTCTGTACGCAAAGTGCAGTCAGTGTCATGAGTCGTTGAAGAATGTCATTTTATCTGTGAGCTGCGATGAAACTTAATCAGTGGCAAACCTTGCGAAAGCCCGCTGACAATTTGAACACCATGGATATCTTGTTTTGCCTCTGTAGGTATGTCGTTTGTGAAAAAGCCAGAATAAAGGAATTTTACTGTTGGAGGGTCAAGGTCTGTGAACAATTAATTATCTCACAGCACTAAGGAAGGAAGAGATGCATGAAAGGATCTTGCACAGTTGTCTGTGACCAGTGCATCTGTTCTCCTTCCAGTAAACCAATTTGAGAATGTGTACACAAATTGTTCGCAAATGTCCTGGCATTATGCCGCCAAACCGACATGACCTAAATAATAGATTGTATAAATCTTTGTCCAGTCCTTATCTTGTGAAATCGCAGCGAACTGACTGGTATAATTACATGAATCAGTCACTGCCAGCGAAAACATGCCTTGAAGCGTTGCTAAATGCTTTTTAAAAGTCCCTAGACAAGAAACTTACCCTTCTTCGACCTCATGATTGCTAATTTAAGGGAGCGTTCAGTTATTACGACCGGGGTGGGCAGGCAAAATTCCTGGGGGTCGCCTTAAATTTGAAAACTGCAAACGGGGTGGGTCTTGTATTTTTCAAACAGCACGAGGGGGTCACCTAATTTCATAAGTATCCATATCCCGTCAAAAAGTAGTTTCAATGTTCAGAAATATTCAGGGAGAAAAAAATGATTCACTACATGATTTTATTCTCTGAATGTCAAAATGTAAAAAAGAGTAATTTTGATAGGGTCAATTTATTGTAATATAAAAAATCTCCAGGCTACTCGGAACAGCGTAAGATTATGATCTCACTTGTTCGAATACTACACTCACATGGTAGGGTAAAAATGGGAGCTCAGATCGTTATATACATGCTTCCGCCAAGCGAACCTGCTCAGCTAAAGACGGTAAAATGACCATCATCATTATTGCCAGTCTCTGGAAATCTTATCGATTATTCGTTAGTAGTTGTCAAATTTCTTGAGTTTGTCCGAAAAACTATTTCAGTGAATGACGTAAGTTTCCAGACACCTCTGAGTGTGAACGCAATATCGATATCGGGATAGCAAAATCAGTTACAGACAATCAAAGAAGAACATAAGAGTCTATTAATCTGCGAATTAAATGATTCCTAGTTTACTATGAAAGTAAAAAAAAAGTAATGTTGTGCCCTGGTTGGGAAAGAAAAGTTGATAAAGATTTCAAACAAACGTCAGATAATATGAGAGCAATTTAGTAAAAAACAAGCTCAGGAAAACGTATACAGAAGAACGACATCGATCACGGCGATCTTCAGATCTTTCATTATGTTTCAGTCTGAACGGTCAACATTGATGCTATAAACTATGGCAAGTGTCTCTTTTTGGACAACTCCGACAGAGATGAATCAATCGCGATTTAGTTTCATTGCCCAAACCAGACCGGAAATAATGCAGCTCATGCGCACCTGTATAATCGTCGCATGAACGTATCCAATGGCCGGCCACTGCATGGGCCTTCGACCGTGCATCGCCATGCAGCAAACAAAGGTTTTGGACGTCACGAGAGCAATTTTTCGCAGTCTGTGAGCGATTAAGTGATTTAGGTAGGCATAGATCGGAATCGAGTCGATTTCGGCTGAAAATAGTTAGAAAAGTAGTTTTTCGTGCAAAAGTATTGCGTAATTTCTGTCCAAGCCCTTTGAGGGGTAATTTCGAAATTATAGCAAATCAGATGGGGGTTTGTAAGGGGGCTCATTTGAAAAAATCTGAGAATCTTTTTTTTTGAATTCTATTGCACCCCTCTAGATGTGTTTGTGTGTGCAGCTTTACTCAAGCAAGGGGGGGTGTCATGATTTTTTTGTCATCTTAAGAGAGGGGTCATTAATTTTTTGTTGCTATGAGCGGGGGCGGGGGTTACTTATTTTGACTGATGCGCAGGAAGAATTTGCCGGCCCAACCCCGGCCGTAATAACTGAACGCTCCCTAAAGTCCTTGGACGAGAAAAAACTCTCTTCAGTAGGTATATTCTTTTCTGATAGAGTGAATTCACTGCTATGAAATCCAGAGATTAAGATATCAGCCAAATTCTGAGCCTTTTCTGCCAATCTTGCCATTCATTCAGGCTGCTCTTGTAGTTGAAACAGAGCAAGTATACCGCCATAGAACTAGGCGTGCTCCAATTAAGTCTGTTGGTATGTAAGCATCAAAACATATAATAAATCGAAGGAGTAAACATCAGCAGACCGACGCGGTAATGGTAGGCTGTAGCGCTGATCGTGGGATGAACGCCAAGTGACTGAGCTGCCTAGAAAAGCGAGGCGACTGGGGGCCAGTCTAACATGGATCATCCATACCCTAAGCTTATCCCCACGTAATCTGACTTCGTTTATCAAATACGATCACAGAGACAAAACACTCTTTGTTGGTTGCTGCAACTGACTTTGGAAACACTTTTAGATGAACGTCTTCAGTCTTTTCAAATGGAAAACCCTCTACTCATTTCGTGTTCCAGTATCGTTGTTTGACAGCAGTAAATTAATACCAATGTGGCATTTTGATGAAGCTGCATAAGAACGTCAACATAAAATGTATTCATTTTCGTTTTCAGCGGTTTCGAGAAGTATAAGAATTTGAAAAATTGGAGGATGCTGGACAGGAAATTATGGAGATATAAACGATGAACACATTTCCAGCTCCATGACAATCTTGTCACTTCTGCTGACAAGACACAATATTGATTATTATCATTCACTACACAAAATCAGAATTTTTGTTTTTTCAAATTTGCAGTTTTTTCATAACAAACCTTCACGATATCAAAAGTTGATTTCGATGTTTCAGCACGAATAATACAAAAAAATTAAGAAGGTATTTAGTTCAGGTAGAGTATACATACTCATGATCACACAACACGTTTTTTTTAATAGAATGATACCGACTTCAAGGTTGTATTATTCTATTTAACACCCTTTACTAGTCGTCGCTGCATTGTTCTTAACAACTGAAACAGAACAGAATTAGGAAAATGCAAAATTAAATCCCGATCAACTTAGCCCACATTTGAAAAGCATATAATCGGAACCACACAATTGTTCGTTTGGGCTAAGTTTTTGTCTTGCTCCCCAGAGAGGTTGGACAATAAACCTTTGGCTCGCATACGACCATGGGGGCGCTGTGCTGCACGCAGAGTATTAGTTGGGATGGTCACTAAAAACTATGCCTGTTTGTCTTCATGGGATTAATACTTATTGGAGATGTAGAAAAGTTAGTTTTGTTGGTAAAGTTTTGAGTCTTGTGAGACTTGAATGCAAAGGATTCTCCCTAATCCATTCTTATCTCTGAATGGCATTATTGGCATTCCTTTACTATTCCGTCTACTATTTGCTTTTTAAAACATTTCCTTGTGTATTTTTGTTTTACTTATTTACAGCTATGTAGCATGACCCTCCATGTTGATAGTGGAAATATCATTCATTCATAAATTTACCTTCGCAAAAATGGTCTACTGCTTGATGCCACTTTTGGAACAGAGCGTCGCTAGAAAACATATCATCCCTTCGTCATATCCGGTAAACCCCTATCTGTCATAGATTATAAACAATTTGAAAAGGGCCGTCAAATTATCGTATATAAACAAGACTAGGAAAGCGATCGAAAAACATCACATGCAACGTTGAAAGTTCTAGCCTTACGTAACACAAAAGCTACCTACTTGAATGAATATGGACAGTATTAGTTTGAATAGTCCTATGTGTAGATTGTAATGACATGTCTGACAGTATGTAGAAAGTGAATGAGACAAATGACGCATTTTGAGAAGATTTCTCGTCTGACTCTGTAAGATAGCATGTTCTAAATCTAAACAACTCGAAACCGACATCCAATCATCTCAAACTATTCAAAGAAGGACACGCTATTGTCAGACTTGCGGTATTATTTATATTCCTTCCCGCTTAGAGCATTAAAGTTTCTATGGTATTTGATAATTATCAGTTAATTCAATTTGAGTTGAAATCTCAGACTAAAAATAACACATCGTCTTAAAGACGGAATGTTAAGTTTGTGAAGAGCGAGGGGATAGTTTACGATAAGAACTGTGAAACATAAACGGTTACTTACAGTTAGGCAGTAACTCCTAAAAACAGTAACATGACGTTCTTACATGAAGTTACGTAAATTTCCACAACTAATTAGAACTACTCACACTGCTGTGTTTGTTTTCTTCTTGCCTGTTCCGAAAACACGATAGAAAAAAAAACACGAAAGACATCTTTGTAATCGAAACAAGAAATGTTTATTTCATCATGAAGAAGCAGTATTCGATATGTTTTGACCACTTTTTAGATCCATACGTTTTCATCGTATCCACGTATTCCATAATACCTATTGAAACATTGACAGTAAAAGGGGGACTATGATTGAATCTATAGGAAGACGAGTTCGAAAACGGACCACCCCGGAAGCTTTACATACCGTGCATATTTCGGCAGTGACAGCTGCATTTAGTATTTGTGGCTTTCCACGTGTGGTACCAGTCTTACATAACAAACGTCGCTCGTTGTTGTCGCCAATGAAATGTGCACAAAACTTAAAGCATTGTCAAAACCTATTTCGTATGTTGCCGAAAAGACGAGCGCCCTCAATATTAGTACAGCAGTTCCTCTTGGCCAAAGCACCAATCTGTCCATTTTGAAGCTGTCGCAAATCAAACATCCATCATCCATGATAATTGATTTAATGAAAAATGTCAAGATACATGTACATAATAAGCAGAAGAGAGAGGATACAACAAGGAATATATAGCAACCCAATAAATATGTAATTACCTGGTAACAGAACGTCAATGTCTAAAACATGACCATATTCAATTACAACCTGTGTGACTCTGAACGATATGTGTCACTTGTAGTGTGTGCGCAGTGAGTGTGGAAAGATATTGAACCGTTTCAGATAATATAAAGCAGAAGTGTTACATATGCCAATGGATATTGATAAGATTTCCATAAACCAAGGAAAGAAGGGAAAGGCGGACATCGCGATTGCATCTTTCTTCGGCTGTACCGACCACATTGGTCAAAGTTTCATGGATGTTCATTTCCCCTTGACTACCATAGGAGTGTTCTTTTATGAAGCAGTTCCCCAGTGATTTTTTGAATATGCTGCTTAGATTAGTCACTTTTCAAAACCCATCTCTTGTCAGGTGATGCCAGGATCAGTCTAAAAAGAGAAAAAAAACAGCAACAATACAGTAGAGAGTGCATTCGATTGACGTTTCAACGCTTTAAACATTTCAGAATGTGTATTTTGAATGACCAGGCCGGACGTTCCTAGTAATCAAAAGGCAAATTAACAGCCAGTTTCGTCTGCCTTCATTTAATCGAGTGATCGACATCGAACGTTTATTGACCGAAATACGAACTTCCTACGAAAACGAGGCAGTGTTGAACTATGGTTATTCGTTATAAAATACTACGCTAATATTTACTCTAATTCAGTCCGTGGCTCGTTTCCGGCATTCAAAACACATCGGACCAATATGATGTAAATGTATTGTACATTTCGCCGTCATAATTCTTGCATCGATGTCTTCGTACACAAATTGTTCGTGCACTGAACTTTCCCGGATTTGTTCAGATATAGATAATAACTCACTTGAAAACTAAAGCTGAGCAAATGCCTCCAGCGGGTGGTCCAACCCAGTAAACCCATTGGTCTGTCCAGATACCAGATACCACAGCCGGTCCAAAACTTCTAGCTGGGTTCATAGATGCTCCAGATATTGTCCCGCTACATAGATAAACAGATAAACGTATTGTTATTACCACCTTCGATGGTGGATATAGCAAGGATTTCAGACTTAAAGTAACGGCCATAAAAGTCGTGTGTCACACAAACACACACACAGACGCACAGAGACACGATATATATATATATATATATATATATATATATATATATATATATATATATATATATATATATATATATATATATATAAACACAAAATTACATCAAGTACAAAGTAATGGTTTACACTTGAAGTAATTTTGTGATATTATTTATAACGCTCTGCTTTAGCATCGAGCACTGTAATTTCCCACTAGGACATCTGTATACTTCGATATATATATATATATATATATATATATATATATATATATATATATATATATATATATATATATATATATATATATAAAGTATTGAGTATCTGATGCATTACAGTAAGTTTTAAAACAGAAACTGATTTTGCTGCAACAAAAAAGTCAAAATTAAACTGGCTGTGTTCTGAAAAATAAAAGCACGCTGGACAGGCTCTACCGTTGCTGACGACTTACCCGGCCAAAATATCAGCTGCAACAGCCATGCCGATGGCTAACGGTGCCAAATTGCTAGGTTTGCTGTCAACAGCTGTCTGTAGCACGGTTGACACCAACACCATGGTGAGCACCCACTCGCAACCAACAGCCTTGTCTGTTGCGATCCCTGCGCCAAGTAATGTAGCGCCCCCATTGATGAAGTCGAACTGTTCTTTTGTCAGAACAGCCTACAAAAAAAACAAAAACAAAACAAAACAAAACAAAAAAACAAAAAACGTACGTCATTCACAGTTACTAAATCAAACAGTCACTTTTCCATGCAGTTAAGATAACACAAAACAAAAATAGAACAATTCCAGAGACTTGGCCTTGGTCTTGCGACTTGCATATTACTATGCATATCGATTGCAACTTACAGACGATGTTAAGGTGGTTTAAAAGACTGATTTTCGGGTCTACTTGACAAATATCAACGAAAGTAAACTTGTATCTAATATTTTATTAATTGACGATCTTACGAGATCTTAAGATGGGAAGTCGAACATAATAATCTTAATAATGATTTTCTTACGCGATACAAAATGTCAACGTGTTAGCAAATTTTAAAGATCTAAAAAGACAATGGTGGGGAGATGACTTTGTTACACCACCTCAGTAAAGGCATAAATTTCATACCTTTCCACATCTTTCCATTACTTTCTAAAACATTTTCTGACTCTTTCTTTCACAATACACATTGTTGGATTTTTTTTAAAAACCAATATTATCCCCCCAACCAATGTGAAGTTTGACCTTGGTAAGCAGAGTCTGTCCTGTCTCTGGTAATCATGGCATCTTACCAAGACAAGAGCTGATCCACAGATGGCTCCGACCAATTGAAATACAATGTAGAGGCAGCCTAGGATAAGATGAATACCGCCAGAACACATCACTCCTAAAGTGACTGCTGGATTGAAATGACCACCGCTGGAAAACAAAACAGGCGATTTTGATTCTGGTTCACCGATTTTAGCCTTCATTTATTCTGTCAGCTGCAAACACAGCATTATACAGGAATCTGGTCAAATTCAAATTCGTAAGATGTTCAGAGAATTATATACTACGGCTGCTCACTGGAAATCTTGACAACATTTTCATTGATTTATTTTCCTTCTACAAAACAAGTCTGCATCGTCTAGCCAAAGCTCGTTGAGATACCATGGATGTCTATTTTTTACATCCATGGAGATACGAAGTACAGCCTTTGCTAGCAAAATGCATTGCGTACAATTGGCAGTGCTTGTTGTTGACAAATGAACATTTGTCCGGACGAGAGTTCAGTCACCAAAAACTTCGAATAACAACGGATATTACAGATTGCATTGACATGTTGAAATTATGGCATTTCGACATGATTTTTGGTTTAATCAAGAGAATGTACTTTACCGACATGGTATACCTTGACAATGGATAATAAATGAAAAGTCACAGCTTCAGTTGTCGCATCTGACACATTACGACCAGCTTTGACGGCACAAATGCACATTCACGTCAAAGGCACACATTAGCTGTTTTGACTGTCAAATTGTATTCCTAAATTTGATGTTATTTATGAAGGCAGTTATTTTACTTGGCAAGGATTTTGAGTGGTCGGTAAAGTGTACCAGTCCTAAGTCCAGGTGTACAGAAAGAACGTACAATGAATCAAATGATAACATCAACCTCTTTTATCTCATGAAAATTATGCAAATGGCCCGACTGCTGCACCAGCGATGTAATATCTCCTTCATGACGAGAACAGACTGACACTAGGCTAAGACACATCTGATCATCAAGGGACAATAAGCTTTGTACAGCGACTTGACTCTGAAGTTGCATTTGACACTTATATGGTTATTCTAGTTAAGTATTTCTTATTTTTTGACTCAAAAATTCTCTAAAAGGCCATTTTTTGACTTTAATGATTTACTATAGTAGCAGTCACTTGAACATATGTTAAAACGGAGATCTGTTTAATGAAACACAAGCAGAAAGTCTGCCAACATGTCGGTCGAAGTTATTCATCAGCCACTTTTTCAAACAGAATGATAAACAGCCACACTTTATCGACCTTGGATTGCACAGGTCAAAGGGTCTCCAGGGACACCAACATTCAAATAAAAATGGTTGAAATTGTCTATTCTATAATGCCTGACTAATTAAAGAACCGATTCGACACATTATCTGATCATCAAAGGACAATAAGCTTTGTACAGCTAACTGCCCTTGTAAAAGGTCCCTTTGCAAGTTGAAATGCGTCCACAAACCTCCAATAAAATGATCACGACAAGTCTGTACGTCCAACCTTCTGCTAGCAACGGTCTTGAAATATATATGTCAAGGGTAACTCCATTGTAAATTCCATTTTATAAAAACCTTCTCCTTACAAATTTGTTCTGTGTGAAGTCCATGACCCGCCCGTTGCCATGGACCATCCATCATCACAACCATCCATCATCATCGTGACGTTTTACAGCGACTTTGACATATTGTAATTGAGATTTTATAAAATGCTAGGTGACCATCCACACATTTCGATGACCACGCAAAGACCTCTCATATTATTCTATGTTAGATTTGATCCATCGTGTTTTAACTTGAAGATTAATTGTCATGTTAAGTAGCTGTACTGTTCAAAGTCCAGGTCAAGTGACATTAAAAATTATATTTCTGGAAAATAAGTGCTAGGGACTAAACAATTAAAAAGTCATAACTCACTTCCAAAGCGAAGATCGTCAGTTTTCGGAAACATGGAGTTTTTTTATATCGAAAATTTTCCACTGATTATGGTTGTCGGATGATAATTTACTGCGTCGGTTTACGTCCATTTTAAACCTTTGACCTCTTATTTCAGAAGTTAACATTGACTAGCATGTGGACGTGGAAAATTTGGGTGATGAAAAGTCCGATGCGAATCGAAGAACGCGCATTTCATGAGACAAGTCTTTACACCGACACTTAGAGAGTTGCAGCTGTTAGGGTTTTCAGGCGCACTTCTTCAAACAAACTTTAAACTTTGCAAACATTTAATGAGTTGGTGTAAAGTTGCAGCTTCCATATCTAATATCGCAAGCAGACTGAGTCAAAATACACCGCATTACGCATGCGCTACAAGTGCTAAAACACCTTGATGCAATGAAAAATGTACGGCACAGATATGTCAAACGATTTATTTTTAACTTAGCTGGTCACATTTCATGACTCCGGATTCAAGAAATAATATATTTTTTGGTTTTGGTCCTGACTTTCAAGCTACATTTACGACAAGGACGAAGACGGGTCATCGAACTGTCAAATAACATTACATATTTAGGTTATCAGTTTAAATTTAAAAACACATTAATTTCCATATTAGCAAAACAGAACCGACGTCTCACAGTCCGTCCGTGCAAACTCTGAACCGCAAGAAATAAATTTATCAAAATAGAAAAAAAAAACATTACTCACACATTATTGATAAAACGACTTTGATAAATACGCCATGGGAAAGCGAAGAGTTTACACGCGATGGTTCTTGAACGACTCGGGTGTAATTTGTAAACTTTGTAAACATGATTTGTTAATAATCTACGACACGAAAACAGTCTTAATCTTACAGCCGTCATAGCCATGAAACAGAGCAGAGCGATTTGTACTGAAGGGACACTTGTGGAATGTGATGCCATCGTATCATTGTAATATCAACGTGTGATTGTATCTTATGTCTCGCGCAGAGATAAACTGCATTGCAGAAGAGTGTAGTAGTAATCTTACAAACGTCGTTCCCTAAAACGGAGGCGAGCATTTTGTATCGTTAATCGTTAATGCGCTCAAACAGACGACAAAAAGTGACGTCATAGATATTATGATGAGCTAACTGTTCCAAGCAGTTCTTAGATCATACTTCAAAATAAAATAAACGCTGCCATATGCTCCATCTATGTAACCGACACAATTTTAAAACTGTATCAACTTTCAGTACAATGCTAGTTTAGGGGCTCGATGGCATATCGGTATAGACTGTATAGAGCTGTCAACCATCTTGCTCTACGCTCTCTTCTCGACCAATGTAATTGAAATAACTACCTGGTCAGTTAATACGTAATAACGTATTATGCGATGCTAACATTTGTTTTGTACTAACTAAATAGTCAGGTATTTTCCTGTCGAGATCTGCGAAACTTTCATAAATCTCACCTAAAACCTGAACCGATTATATAGTATGACGGTCAGCTGATCAGACAGTGCTACCGCTCCTATAGGATACACTGATCGATCAAGCCTGTGCTTTGCTGGGTCATGAACAATAAAATTGTGAAAGTAGTGCAAATATGGAAGCAGACGCGGACAAGCACTTAAGTATAGACGATGAACCTAATTAGATATCTCAGGGAATATTATGAAGCATATTTTCTGAAAGTTGTCTCAGATATTTTATTTCCCGAACTACACAACATATCGAATGCGAATGTGTTAAAGCAAACTGACATAGATTAGATATTGTGATGTCAGATCTATGTCGTCTAATGTCATTCTTACTGAGAAAGAAAATGTTGAAGGTTTTCAATACGAAGAGATACTGAATTTTCGATTTACCTTTTTGATCACATTAAATCGTTTACAAAAGGTAGCTTTTGACGGGGAACTGTCATCATGGGGACATGTCACATCAGGTGTACCCAAAGCGTCTATTTTGGGTCCGCTCCTTTTTGTACTTTATATCAATGACATGTCTGAATGCATGAACCATGCAAATTTATCTTTGTATGCTGACGATTCCAAGTTATTTATGGCCATTACTGATATGTCCGATTGCATCAAGCTACAACAAGATATCAACCAGGTTGTGAAGTGGACGAGCAAATGGAAGTTGTCATTAAATGTTAAAAAATGTTCATGTATTTCATTCACTTTGAAAAAAACGTCAAAATATTTCCTTACAGATGTGCTAAGCAAACTATCTTGACTCGCACCAACTTTGTAAAAGACTTTGGTGTATTTTTAACAAGTAAACTTAACTGGAGTATGCACATTAACCACGTTGTTTCAAAGGCTTTTAAAATGCTTGGATTTATCAAGCGTTCTTGTAAATATTTTAATAGCATCAAAGTTTTAAAAACATTGTATGTCTCCTACGTCAGAAGCCACGTTGAATACTGCTCACCCATCTGGTCCCCTCATCAATTATATTTAATAAAGAAATTAGAAAGAGTCCAAATAAAATTTATCAAGTATCTTTGTTTCCGTTCATCGATGGCTTACTCAAGGGCTCTGTATAGTAACCTATGTTATGAATTTCGCCTTCCCACATTGGAAAACAGGCGAACATTTTTAGACACTCTTTTTCTTTATAAAATCCTTCACTCAGTTTATAGTGTACCAAATGTTCTTGCACAGATTCATTTTAACGTTCCTGCTTTTACATTGCGTCGTGCTGTTCTTTTTAGACCAGTGTCAGCACGTACGAATATCTTGAAACACTCATTTTATCACGTTCTCAGACATATTTTAATTGTATCTGTAACAAGCAAAATTTAGTTATTCTTAATAACTTCAGTAATTTTCGTCATGGATTATGTAAGATCCTTTTTTCTGAATGATTAATTTTATCTGGATGTATTTCTGTGTATATTTCGCTGTGTTGCTGTGTTTTGGTTTTTTCTTATGTGAATTCTCCTGTCTGTTTGTTTACGTTGTAACTGTTATATATTTTTCGTTTTTGTATTATATTTTTATTTTCAAACGAACCTGTTATTGGGGCAACCTGTTGGTTCGAGATTACATAAAAAATCCAAAAAAACCCCAAAACAAAAAAAACCCCCGAAAAAACACAAACGTTCTAGTTTGATTATGTCACTGAGTATTGTCTCACATATGTTCTATTACAAGCTTATCCTGCTGAACGCTACATTACGAAAACAGTAAACGAATTGTTTGGCACAGGGTTTTGTGTTGTTTGAAAACTTTGATGAAACAGGAATGTTCGAAAATAGCATGCGTCGAATTTCACATTTTAGTCATCAGATTTTGATAAGGCGAACACTTCCACATTCATTGATAAGCTAGCATGTGGAATTTTTACAAAGTCATCGCTTACCGAATGTCATCGCTCCACGGCTTTCATATTATTATTGTAAGCCAACTCACTCTATTGGGATATTGGGATATGTGCTTGCCCATGAACCAATAAAAGCGGCCAATCTCCGGCGATATTACAAAGATAAAAAGCTGACAAGTAGAATGCTCCAAGGTATACTTGCATGATAATCAAGTTAATTTTTATGCAAATACATGTTTGATTGGTCACAGAGGAATTCATCTCAAGAAAGTGCTTAGTATATGGAAGTTATAGTCAGCAGGTTAATTTCCTAATACATTACGATCTGCCTTCTCAGTTGAAGTAAAGTCATAGAAAGATATGAATTCTACAGACAAATAGAACTATCTATGTAACGATCTCTTTCTCATCTACGATAACATTCGAAAGTGACCGACTGAAAAAGGCGAAAAGATACCCCACCACAGTTCATCGTACCTGCGAAGATCGTACATGACGTCAACGGAAAATTTCGATTCAAATACTTAACAGGTACTGGGATTTAAAGAATATGTTATAGTTCACTCTTACCTCACTGCCCCAATGCCTGCAATCAGCAGAAAGATAGCAAGTCCATGGGCTAGTGCAGCTGCGATCAAACCCGACGCACCGTCGATATCCCCGTCAGGATAACCGACCACCCCGCTGAGCGACCCGATGAAGACGAATAACATTACACCAAAGAATTCGGCAAAGATTGGTCGAACCCAGTTTTCCATCACGGCGAACGGTGTCATAATGGTCATGTCTCGTCCGCTGTCTCCATTGACGAGGTGGCTTTGGCTTGCCGATATCGATTTGTGCCCGTCGCCGGTCTCGATGTCCGACATCTCTACCTGGTCAGGACTTGTTGTGCTGGAGATTGAAGCCATCGTGAAATTTGAAAGCAAGGAGAAAGAATGAAATAAAATAGTTAGTGCAAGTTGTTGATGACAAGACGGAGGCAAAGAGACCAGTACATTTGCTACAAATCTCCGCCCATTCGGTGTAATTATTTTGCAGAAGTTGAACGGACTGTCTTCAATTTAACTCCCTCTGCAAATAATGGGCGAGCTACTGTGAACTTTGCGACGCTAAAACTTGATATACAAAGCCTTGCGAATCAACGTATGGGGATTAAAGTTTAAAGTGGGATTGCCTGACACGGGAACTTAATCGATATGACAATCAAGAACGTTTGACTTCTCTTCAATGACAGCTAACCTGCAAGAAGTCGCATCACGTGTGGCTGGCATGAAACAAATACCTATGAATGATGGTAAATATTTTCCTCAAATGGAAAAAAATGAAATGTAATCACCTAAAATTCACCAAAACACCAGAACAAGGTGACTGATGTATTGACTGTAGTTTCTACAGTGTGTACGTGTACCCTGATCCACTATCAGTGTCAGTTCATATAATTACGTTACCTGGGAACCAGGTTTAAAGTTCACACACGACATATGCCTAATGTACTATAGTGTCGGATCGTTGTTGGGTTTATTATGGTACAAATCCTGTTCATGTCGCTTTGAAGAGGAATCTGTCATTACTTCAAATTCGGATATCCCACATCGCCATTACTAGCGCGAGCGCCATGTGCAGGTCGACAATCCCGGTATTGTGTGTAAATTTCGAACTTGTAGAACTGAAATTGTCCGGCGTCGATTGCGATGACCGCATGCACCATTCCAACATCAGTCTCTGTACATGTATAGTCTTAAGGGTCGTGGAAGGCTGCGTTCACAAAAAAACAAATAGGGGGCTGGAGAAATTCAGGGGGGATTTGAAAATTTTGGGGGTAGTAGAGGAGGGGGGACTTGAGAGTTTTGCTCTTCCTATAGGGGACCTGAAAAGTTTTTGGTTCCCTTTCTTTACGATTCCAAGGTTTGGTGGGTAATTCAATGAACATTTAATAACATTTTAATGTCATCCGATTGTTCTAATGTTAGAAATAATTAAACAAGATCTAGAACCAATTGGCGCATTGCATTACTTTTTTCACAGAACCTGCAACTGTTGATGTTTGTTTCAATATTTCTATGCAGTATATAAAATACAGTTTCTTGCTGTCTCCTACAGCATCCAAAAGCCTTCATATATGAATATTTAATGATAATTGAATTAGAGTCCGCACTGAAAATCATTTGTCAATGATACAAACGCAGAGTACATATTCACAGGCTGTGTTTGCAGGTTGAATACTGGACAGTTCAACACGCTGTTGGAAGTAGAACAAGAATGCAGTTGCATAAACTGAACAAAATTATCGTCAAAATTATCAAAGTTAATACAGCTACTACCCTGCTACTGCCTACGGGCAGTGTCACTGTCACTGCATACCGGCAATGACAGAGATAGTTCTGACTATAAATACCTGAAGGAGAGTTCGGGTCATGTGACACTCATGAAAGTGAAACATTCCAAGTCTTGTAAACAAGATCAGGCCTGATAGCAACAAATGGAAGACCAGGAGACTTGAAAGTTATTGGGGATTTTTGAACTCTGGCATATGAGAATAATCAAATATTAAAGAAAAAATATGGGGGTCACCATACTTGATTTACTAAATTTTCACATTCTCATCGTAAACTAACACAATTGTAAAACTTTTGAAAGTAAAGACTTTAATTTAAATGAATTAATGTGTGACTAAATGGAATTATTTTAATTTTACCAAATTTACCATTATTACACAAAACATTTCAGAGTTTAAAACGTTTATTTGATTTAATTTTTTAACCTTCAAGTATTGTCAAGGTTGTAAAACTTAAAGTAGCATCTAATATAGCCCGGAACTCACAATTTGCATAACCTCTCATGATCGTCATTTTGTGTGCTCGTCAACAGGTGCCACTGACCTGGCCAGAGTTGCATCAACTCAAGTCGGCTTTGACCGATAAATAAAAAAGTCCATTGTGTTTAAAAACGGATCAATAAAAGAACTGGCCTTAGGAATATGGCTCTACAAACTGCTAAGAACAGGTAGTGTTGAACATCTGCTAGCAGAACTGCTCAATACATGTTTATTTTTTTTCTTTGCGTGCATCCATAATAAATATACGGCTATATGATAATGGGTGAGGGGACTTGAAAATTTGTTATCATATAGACTTTGGGGGAGTTGAAAATGTTTGAGTATCGAGGGGGCGGGGATCTGAAAAATAAATTTCAATCACGATTCCTCCAGCGCCCCCTCCCCCAACCATTATTTGTGAACGCAGCCTAAAATGACGTAAATTTGAAATTTGAAATTGGAGATGACAAGCCCATGCACGTTGATTCTCTCGAGCAATTACCGATTGATGTATTTATTTTCAGAAAACAGTTCAAGAAGACTTATCGAGGGAAAACTTTACATCAGGAGCAAGGCGAAGAGAACGACCCTGGGAAGATATGGTATCCTCCTTGGCGATATCTCAAGAGTGAATTGTAATATGTCATGCTCAGGGACTCACCGTTCCTCATCATTGTGTTGAGGGCGCTGTCATCACCGACTGGTTTTCATCCCTACTTTCATCATATTTTCACGAAAGCTAGCTATGATATCCCGAGTTTTGTTAAGTTTTCTGTGGATTCGTTTTCCACAACACAACATTTGTGTCAATTGTTGTCTTTGGATCATAACCTTTAATCATTTTGGTACAGCCGAGTACGAGATAACCACCGGACCGGGGCAAGTAAATGTTTGGTGCACCGAGTGCTGTCGTACTCAGTCTGCTCCTCGGCGAAAGGGGTCATCGGAAGTGACTGTGGCAGTGACTGTGGCATTGGTCGTAATAGAGTACACCTCCGTATGCACTAACTTTTCGTAATTTGCACTATTCAAGTTTCTAGTGTAAGAGTCTATAATAGTACTACAGAGTACTACAATTATATATCGCTACTACATCATATCACGTGACAAATGATAGCTCACTCAAACGGCTGTCAAAGTTGGAACAGCTCGGAGTCTAACTAGCGGCCTTTGAATTATCACCCGGAGAAATATACCCACATGAATGAATTAAGGATTGTTACTGAAGAGACAAAGTTCACGCACTTCAATTATCGTAATGATTGCTAGGGTTGATATTAACGTTGGCATTCATAGTTAAATGCGTGGTACCTGGATCGAGGTTTGCTCCTTAACCATGCAGGTGTGGGGAGTGTCGACAGCAGGCTATAGAAAGAACGTTCAGTCGTATATACACCCTCTCAATAGATTTCTTTCCTGTTCTAACATTCCATGATCACTTGAAGTAGGCAAGCTCGTTTAATTTTAGGAAATAGCAGAATATTCCAGAATAGACTGAAATAAAACCAACATACTGAGAAAATTATTTCACTGTATGTTCTTAAAAATCGGCCTACAATGAGAAATTGTTGACACAGTAGTAATAATGAAAATGACATTTAAGGCGTACGTAACTTCTGCTCAGAGAAGATTGCTGGATTTTGGGCTGAGTTCACAAATATATTAACAGCATACAATAACATTATTCAATCTTTGATTCAGTAATATTCAAAAATTGCAAAGAATATGTAGATGTTAAAACGTAACTTACAAACTGTTGTACCCAAAAGGCCTGTTATCGCTTTGCATTCCGTGTGGGAGTATGTGTGAGTATTATTGTGTGGGCACCCCGCTTCGAAAGTCATATGACAGGGCTATCGGTCATGTGCCCACTTCAGTGGTCAGAGTAAGACGGACCCGGGCCATCAAGCATGGTTTCCCGTTACGGCTCAGACGGCTACCTGTATATACATGACTGACAACACCAATGGAATTGAGACAGCCTTACCGGCTTCGTTAAGAGACATCTCCACATTGGAGAGAAATCGATGCCGGAAGATTCAGACCGTTCGGTCTTCAGTGTCTTGGAGGTCCTGGACCGCCTTGTCATTATGAGCAGGGTTCGTTAATGCTCCCCATACAGACAGCCACATGTCCATAACAAATTCGTTAAATCGAATTGGATTAAAATAAAAGCAACATGTGTATTTGCGAGGCGATATTGTCTCTACCATGGAATATAACTTGGGTCGGCAGGAACCAGTTTCTCACGCTGTGATCTCTAAAAAACCATGACACAGCAAAATTCGGTAAATTTATTAATTTTTTTTAAATGCGAAAAGCTTGATAGGGTTGAAAGACTTACTACGTACTGTTTCACTCAATATGGATTGGCATTATCACGTTGGCATTATTCCAAATCTGAAAATACGTGAACTGGCACAACAAAGGATGACACAATAGCTGTGAATATGTAGTTGCTACTAAATATTTACATCGTATATCGTTGTAGTTGTATCACAATTATATTAGTACCGGGTCAATGCCATTCTTCTCTCAATATCTGAGAGCCCACATCTAATAACTTTATTTTTCTTCACCGTATGTTTTTTTTAAAGAAATATCTTAAACCTCTACCAGAGTGCGTTCTGACACAGATTGCCGGATATGGTAAAGTGAACGTATTATTTTGAGAATTTTGCACTTTTCTGTCACGCGAATTTTTTCGAATGTCACATTGCCGAAAACATGACATTTTGCATTCTGCAGAATTTTTTTCCCCGCTATTGACATTCTTGATTTGTATTTTTATCCTAAATTCAACAATATGCTGTTCAATCTAAAAATAGATGTCAGCGAATCTGAAGTTGAAGATTTCGAAATGCCAGACGAAACTAGCAATGATACAGTGAATCGCGTCGTGAAACATCAAATATAGAATGTAGGTGAAATTAAATGACCCACCTTTCTGTTCACAACCTGAAGGTCATTCAAGGTTGACCCATATTCTGACCCAAGATGACTTTCCTAATTGTAGCTACAAACTCTGCAGTAACAATGATTAACAAATGGACCTGTGTGTTTATATGCTGTAGGCCTATATAACATTTGCCGTTAGATTTGAATGTATCGTTAAAATTACATGAGTTCGTTGGAGGCGATCTTAACCTCGGGGACTGGAGAAAACCAACCCCTATGCAACGCTAGCTTCCTGCCAGACATAACCGCAGTTCCGACAAAACTGTGGGTGGACCTCGATATTGCAAATGTCGCCTGTTATAAAAATAGAATTCAAAGAGGTAGTGAAGCCAAATCTCCCTTACTTACATGGATGCATGTGCACGTGATAACGGTGAAGAGAGCTAGCGAACTACCACACTACACTTGCCCAGAAATGCATGCACGACCGCCACATCTAGCTATAGTCGACACCATATTCAGCAAGCAAGGCAAACAGCGTCGACCTCGACAAACTCACACTCCTTTATGATGTAAATGTTCAATGGTCAACTGATTTGGTTCAATAATGATTGAAAGAAAGGAGCAATAGGAGAGTGTATTTCCTACAAACTAATTTTTCAACAAATGTAATATCACGCGTTATATTAGAAGACATGAGAGGCTTCCGTTCTTCCGTCGATTTACAACTATAAAATCAACTTTTGTCTGTCGCAGTTGAAAGAATCAGTTGAAGAGACCGATATAAGTATTCTTTTTTTCAGTTTTGAAAGAAGTCCGAGAGAGGAACTGTGTTGTAGGAGAACAACAACAGTGAATATTTTACTTGTCGAAACGATAGGATCAGACAGATTGTATGGATTCGTTAGCTTTTAAGTGTAGCATAAAATCTTTGATGATCTGCCTAATTTATGCAGTCATATAAAATTTCAGATTTGATTGTATTTCTACCAGTTCCATCATTTCAAAGTCAACTTATGTATGTGTATGACTCAACTATACTAAGGGAGACGTTTGGAAAAATATTGTAGGAGATAGCTCTAACTGTCTGCAATCTTAGAATGATCCTTATTTACGTACATGTGTGTATGTCATGTCTGTAATCCCATTCTCTAGTAGTTTTAACTTTGAGGTATCCTCTGCTTCAGTCTTAGACTTGGTTCAAGTCCATGATTTGTGAACGTGTGAGTAGGGTGAACGCGATGATTTGTGTTCTGTTTTTCATATGAAACGTGTGAGTGAGCGGAGTGAAGTTTCACACGAAATCACAGAAACAAACTCACTAAGGGACTGGACACAAATGACAGGGGGGGCGGTGATTTTTGGGGGTGGATCGCCATTTTTCGCGTAAGCATTTTTGAAGGGTCATAAAATTTTGTGCAAGCCTATGGGGAGGGTCATCTTTTTTTTGCATCAAAGCTGAAATTGCATGTGCACGTATTGAAGAATATGGAATACTGAAAAAAGAAAAAATACCTCCTGGCACTTTCATTTTTTGTCATTTCAACTTTTGGCGCTCCTTTGGGCGCAAGTTTAAGGGTATAATAAACACTGTATTGATGATCCAAGCAGCCATATTGATTTAAGTGGTCATGATTTCTACTTATCCAACTCCTCTATTGTGCATGTAAACTGTCCCCTATAATGACGCTTTCAATAACAATGTAGGAGATCACTTATTTGATATCATTCTCCCATTGACAATACATTGGGTATAGGTTGGTGTCAAATGTTCATGTCGCTGTATGTACATTTTTTTATTTTTTGAGGACATTGACAGAATACAAACTATTCAGAATAGTGCAAAATGTCATCAATAACAACTTGAAGCTTCAGGTTGAACAACTATTGAATAACAAGTTAGGATCAGATAACCTATGAGTTATTTGTAGTTTCCTCATAGCCTACAATGTATAGTGAATCGACATTTCAGTGAAATTCCAAAATCAAATTTCTTGCACAACCATAGACTTGAAACCACTCTAGTCTAGTCATGAACATTAATACTACTAATTAGGTGTACATAAATGCACAGATTTACCTAGTTTTGTTTTGGAAAAAAAATATTCATAGTTTCATCATAGGCTGCCATGCATAGTGAATTGACATTTCAGTGAAATTCCAAAATCGAATTTCTTGCACAACCATAGACTTGAAACCACTTTAGTCTAGTCATGAACATTAATACTAATAATTAGGTGAAATAAATGCCCAGATTTACCTAGTTTTGTATTGGAAAAAAAAATATTCATAGTTTCAACATAGGCTGCCATGTATAGTGAATTGACATTTCAATCGAATTCCCAAATCAATTTCTTGCACAACCATTGAGTTGAAACCACTCTAATCTAATCATGAACATTAACACCAATAATCAAGTGTACATAAATGCACAGATTTACCTAGTTTTGTATTGGGAAAAAAGTATTCATACTTTCATCATAGACTGCCATATATAGTGAATCGACATTTCAGTGATATGCCAAAATCAAATTTCCCGCACAACCATTGACTTGAAACCACTCTAGTCTAATCATCAGCATTAACACCAATAATCGAGTGTACATTAAATGGACAGATTTTCCTATTTTTGTATTGGATAAAAATTATTCATAGGGTTTCATCATAGACTGCCATGTATAATGAATCAACATTTCGGTGAAATTCCAAAATCAAATTTCTTGCACATACATGGACTTGTAACCACTCTAGTCTAATCAAGAACATAAATATTAATAATCAAGCATACATAAATACACAGATTTGCCAAGTTTTGTATTTAAAAAAAATTATAGTTTCGTCATAGACAACAATTTATAATGGATCAACATTTTATGCGAAATTCCAAAAACAATTTCTTGTACACAGATGCACGTCTTACCATCCTCCTCTAATCAAGTACAATTATATCAATTATTCAGGGTCCATATATGCACAAATAGTGCATATTTTTAATTGTGAAATTTTTTTTTACAGTTTTGTCATAGACGACCATGTAAAGTTTATCAACATTTTGAGCGAAATTCCAAAATCAAATTTCTTGTTCACATGAGCACTTGTAAACAACCCATGCTAATCAAGTAAATTTATATCAGTTATTAAACATCTATAGATGAACAGATATTGCTAGTTTTATATTGGAAAATACAGGTTCATAGTTTTCTCGTAGTCGACTACCATGTATAGTGAATCAACATTATCGATGAAATCTAAAAATTACATTTTTTGTACACGCATGCACTTTTTACCTGCCACTTCAAGCAAAGTACATTTACATGAATTATCACACACATATGATTTGATATTTTTTGGACAAAGCATTATATCGGCCACATTTTGCCTTCCTTTTGGGAGGAGACTTCAAAAGTATAGCAAGTCAGAAGGAGGTCTTGAACACATTGCGGGTTTGTTGGGGGTGGTATTGAGTAACAGGGGAGGGTCACTTATTTTCATGCACGGATAAGGGGGAGGGTCACTAATTTTTGTGCATGAACTTTTGAAGGGTCACCATTTTTGATGCATCGGTGTTTCGATTAACACTGGTCCACCCCCCTTGTAATTTATGTCCAGTCCCTAACGCAGACTCAAAGGTAACGCTTTCGATCAAAAGCAGAACCTGACCAGGGCTGCCAAATCTCAAATAGCTTTGTATGAAAAAGAGAAGATACAAGAGAAACCTTTGCAAATGATTTCGTTTAAAAATCACTGCCTTGACCCAAGTCCAGTTCACTCTGTAACCTATTGTTTCTTGTTTGACCATGAAATCATGCTGAAATGCTCAGCGTTTAGCTGGTCAATACCTCCTGCACTATTGTAAGATTCCTTTGAAAACAATAACATCGTATATTATTCACAACGCGGTGTGTTGTGTTAATTCGTGATTCTAAATACTTCGAGGATCATGAAAATGTACTTAGAGGGACAGTTGCTGTAACATTTGTTTTGAATCCACTGTTGTTTCTTGTTCCACTTTCAGAGCATGTTGAGATGCAAGTATTCAGTTTGCCGACTCAGCCTGTACATGTGTCGACGGCACTGTTATTGTTGACAGGTATTTCAAAAGTAAATAATAACAATGCATTTTAGACTTACAAACGCTGTGTTGACAAGATGAATAGTTGGTGTTATATTTGTTAGAACAAAACTTTAATATGAAAAAAACAAACATCGGAGTTACAGCCTCTGACCCGTTATGAGGTTGTCCCGAGATTAAAACATTGAAACGAATATCGAATAATATAGTTAATAATCCCCGTATGTATGACAATATTTAGGGCGGCTCATGATAGCGATGTGAATTCAGCATAAATAATACTTGAATTGACAGATTGCCAGCTGTAATGAAGACGATATAATTCTACAGCCCCAGGATGAGTAACGTATGGCAATTGTGGCTAATGCTACCATGGACGATACATTGTTTGTCGATTAAAACACAGGGCAATTAACTGTTTTGGCATATAATGTCTTAAATTCGTGCACAATGGGATACAATATATGTATCAAACCCCCAAAAATCTGTTGTTTGAAGTGGGTACAAAGACTTTTAAATTTCCACAACAATGCATTGTGGGATAAGCGGGAAAATATATATTAGTCGTTACAGCACTGACAAGGAAGACTGAAGTTGTTCGAAGAATACTGCTCGATCGCTATCTCGACTTGTACAGCGCCATCATTATCGTCGGTCCACTTATACAGACAGTCTGAACCTAGAATACCCATGTAATTCAGTGTCACCTCGTACCACTAGCTATTGCATGTATAGAAATGCAAGACAGTGCTGTTGTAATATTGTCAGTTATCTGAAACTTTCACAAACCCCTTCGTAGGAGACCATATTACACATTAAAAGGTGACTTTAAAAGGTGGTGTCACTCAAAGGAGCAACTGCATGGGGTGTCCAATTTGGCATGCACAGAAAAAGGCCTTTTTTTTACATTGAACACTCCACGTGCGTATTGTATGATCACAATCACTTGCAAACAAAACTTTCACTGATAATTTATCATTTTCAGTTCAAGAATTCATGAGTGACATTAAGGATATACTAAACTTGAAGCAAGTCTCATCTGGCCTGCAGTCTACTGTCCTAGCATTCACCAATATCCTCTCAGAAGTAATCGATAAAGATGCACTTCTTAAGAATAGAATTGTCACTGTGAAACCCGATGAGGGACAATCGCCTTAAGGTAAAGGGCGACGAATTCGGACGCGCACACGCTTTAGAACGTTTCTGCGCAGATTTAACTTCAGCCTGCCGCAAATGGGTTATTTTGTAGCTCATGTATTTAACATCACCTGTCATTGTTGAAATTGCGCTTTTACTTAACTTTTTGACCCAGTCTCTTAGAAATACATGTGACCTTTAACCTTGTCATATTTTGATCCCCTAGGAAGCTGGTTTTTATTCAATATGAGCGCAAAATTAACATTTCTCTCCCATTTACATGGCGCATATTACCCATTCACCTGGAGATATTGTAAAAAGTAGCGTGGTGACACCCTTTTATTAAAAGTGTAAACTAAATGGTATTATGTCAGGATTTTATTCGCCAAGTTTGGTCAAAATGACACCATTCAAAGTGACAGGAAGAAAGTTCGAAAATTATGTAGTGATATAATTTTGATATCGTCATTTTGTAATCGATACTTATGTTAAAATTTCTTTACAAACATCATGAAAACTATACATTCGATAGATATGGATCTTAATCCTTGGTATTTATTAAAATCAACTCATTTGCTAAGCGTTTTTATAATTGCTTTCTTTAGTTTAAGTGAATTATATCATTTTTATTTATTTCTAACGACGCCATTTTAACGTCCGTTTCCATGGAAACGAGCGTGGTGACCCCCATTTTTTATTTCATTTTTGCACTTGCACAACTTCAAACAATATTTGTGCAAAGTTTCAAGAAAATGACACCACAACCTAATTTTGACGTAATTCGTAGTGCTTCACCTTAATACAGAATGACTTGTGTCATAACTTAACGACAATCAGAAAGCAAAAAGAAACATTGTACCGCCTTCAATTTCCATGAAAAAGATTTATAATGACGTATATTTGTAAATAATGATCAAGTTTTATGGCATTCAAAATATAAATTCCGACCCCGAATAACGATTAGTCAAAAAGGGTTAAGAATTAATAATTTGGCAAATATTCTGTGAAATAACGGGAATTTACATAATTTGAACCATCATTTGTACTAAAGTCTGTTCTGCAGACTGGTCGGGCGTAAACTTATAACTCGTACTTGAAACATTGGCAGTACATGGCACATCACGACGTACTTAAAACATTGGCAGTACATGATATGGCACATCACATGAGACGTACTTGAAACATCACAACTTTAGAAGCCTAACACACTACTTTGAAGTAAAAAATTATTAGTCTTGAAAAATTTTACATTAATTTGTTTTCCCGTAATTGACGTCAGATCACCTAACCATTGTGGTCTATAAGCTTAGAATTCCTCAGCGTGACGCCTCTCTCATGAAAATGATAAAATAATTTTCAAATTACTGGTAATGATAATGATATTTTGTTTCCATCGGGTTTAAATGCAAACTGCTCTAAAGTGACAATAGCTCTAACTTTTGATGAGATTTCATAATGTTTCAAACAAATGTTAATTTTTAAAATCAGTTTTCGACAATAATGACTGATGTTGCAAACAAACAACCTTGTGTTGAAAAGCTGAAGATCAGATATTTCAACACGATTTTGGAGTAGAACAGCTAGCAGAATATTGTCTTTTATAAATAACAAAAAACAAACAAACAAAATTTAACACTGGACATTAGGCCTATAGTCAAATTTTCAGCTGTTGTATCTTTAGGCCTATTTCATGAAAATTAACTGCCAGTGGTTCGATTGTAATTGTTGGCGGGCATAGAAGCGCTGTTTATCTTGGCATCGGAGGTAAAGTTTGGCAGATCGTCCATATAGCCGACACGAACACGAACTGTCTGGTACCGGCTACCAATTACTATGAAAAATAGTAAAGAATGAGCTACAAAATCAATATCAGTTTTAAGTTGCAGGTAGAATAAGTCTTTGCCTTTGTATAAAATACCACAAAAATAGTAGAAAGTGAGCAGCCAGCTGAAAGTTAGTCGAGGAGACCTTAAACGCACATCATTAGCATCTCATTGTCGGCTACATGGACTGTGTGCCTAAATTAGACCGTAGACAATACGAGTCGCCATCTGCTTCGTTCATTTGGGCAATATGTATTTTAACATGTTTAAGCTTCCACTTTGATGGCCAAATATGACATTTATTTTAATATGTATGTTTGGCAGAGCCATTGAATTATTTGGTGATCCAATATCGGAAATTTGATGAAGATGGTAAAATTGAAAGGAAAGGAAACTTAATCTCAATGGGGCAGTTAGAAATCAGGTAGATATTAGGCTGTATTGGAGGCCTATTACTGCATGCCATCAGTCTATAATGCCTGCATGTGATATGCTAATGCCCTTTTCGTGAAGTTGCGCGTCTCGATTTTATTTCGCTGGTTGTAGGAGCATTCTCCGGAACTGACCATGGATGTACAAAAGAGAGCATATAGTTTTGTGGCAGATTACCCATTACTGGTTCTGTCTGAGTCATTGCCTGATATAATCTGGACATGCCCTGCAAAGTTTTGTGTGGGCAGCTACAAATAAGGAGCACTGCAAGAACACGACCAGAGAGGGCGTCACCCACCATCTCCCGAGATCAGATACGCCCATCTGATAAGCTCGTATGCGTTGGTCCATGGATGTAAAATAGTCTATTTTTTACATCCATGGTTGGTCATATGAAAAGAAGATACCTGCTCCTTTGTTCCTTCTCCTTAGCTCGGTGAACTTGATAAACTAATTTAAACGACAAAAGAATATCATATACGGAACTTTGCCTTCTCAGGAAACTGGTATGAGTGGGCCGAGTTTAATAGTCCAGCCCACGACTCCAAATCGACCGTTGACACCCGGAAGTGGCCTTCACACGTGTAAACACGTCAACGTCAAAACATTCTTTGTGTGACATTCATTGGGTGCTTCGTCATTAACCGGTTGTGCCATACACCAGCAGTCCAGTCCCCGGTTCTAATTTTCTGTCACATCCAGGAACAAACTGAAGAAGGCATGGCGACAACTGAGTTCTGCGTTACTTTGTACCCTTATAACGGCGACGGGCAAGACGAGGCGCTCACTTTCAACGCCGGTGAAAAGATAGTTGTGGTTGAGAAACCAGACGATGGCGGTTGGTGGAAAGGTGAAAAACCCGGGGGTTCGATACGAGGGTGGTTCCCGGCCTCTTATGTTAAAGTACAGGTAATTGTGACTGATTCGTAGTGTCTTTCTCCCAGAGTGACGTTTCATTATCAAATTAAGATTCCAAGACTGTTCTTAGTTTCACTTTTCACACAAAATGAACAGAGTTTGTCCCAACACCACAGTGACTGAGTGAGTCTTGCTAGCTAGCTGTCGGAAGTCTCGGCCAACGTCCGGTGCTAAACCGCAGTCAAATACGGTCTAGCAGACACACAGAGCCCGCGTTTCTATTTTTAAAAAGAAGTTTTGACGAAAATTGGGTACTGAATATTTCAGAAACGCAGAATGGTCGACTTCAAAGTGCAAAAAACAACGCCTGTAGTCATCTTGCAATTTGGGTTCCTCCTTGTTTCGAACTCTCTGGCCAACTTCGTCGAACAGAAGTTATATAACCCATCACTTGCCATGACACGATGGGTTACTAATGTCAGAGCACGGAGCGGAGGTACTCCGGGGGAGGTACTATGTTCTGAGCCAGCACGACCGCTAGGCTCTTATTGCATTTTTAGTTCACTGAATATGTCAGCTTCAAATTATATCATTTCCGACTCTTGGCTAATTTTTCAAGTCGTAATCTTTAGGAATTTGGCCGTTTCACTGTCGATTCAGCCCTGCCACGCACGCATAGGATATAGCATAGGTTTAAATCAAAGACATGAGCGATATTTGTCAATGGTTTCCTTGCGTTGTGCTTTGAATGTGGGTTTTCTTTGCTGCACTTTTTCTATCCGAAGGTCATGACATACTAGAGTCGAGTCATGTATCTTTACAGTTCTGTTAGGCCTGATAGGTAAACTACCGACCCTAGTCTCAGAACATGACAGAGCGAGTGTGTGTTGTGAAGTACAGAGCGTTAAAAGTTGATGTGCAGTACGGAAAGTCCCAAAGCTGCATTGTGTATGCAACAAGTAAAATTCTTTCGTTTCGCATTGGGCCGACGAGTCTAAATATAAATAGGCAATGTGAAACAAAATGCTGCTATTCGTGGATTTCACATAGAACCTGTGTGAATTTCACATAGAACCTATTAGAACCTCAATCAATTTTTTTTTTAAAGTGCAGCATAGGGACACTGTGGGGGACAGATATTCAGACTCTCAAATTTTTACAATTCTTTTCTGATATACCGCTTGTGGAGGTTTATATTAAAGCTCTTGGTGTAAGAAAACTTTTACCCGGCTAAGTTTTTTGAAAGTCGAAATTTTATTTTCTTCATAGAGTTAACAAAGGGATGGTGGCCATTTTGAATTTCAAATATCGGTAATTCTTTGGTTATTTGTTTCTCTAGTACCAAAATTTGCACGGTGACCCTAATTTTTATTCTGGATTTTGAAAGAGAATAGTTGAAAGATTTCTTAAGGAAAGTCTGAGCAAAAGTTTAGTCTTTCACTTTCGATGCACAAACTACCTTAAGAACAACTAGACCGAGCTAATTATTAATCTGCTGGTGACATATGAACTTGGCAGGGTTACAGTTGAAATGTATTTTGTGGTAGTTATACTGCTTTGTTCTGCAAGATTGTAAAATCTGCAATTAAATAGAAATGTTTCCTGTATGAGGAGAGCATTAAAAAAAGAACCCAAGGTTATAGAGTTCCCTGTTTGATAATCTTTCAACAAGGAAAAGCAGTATCAGAATAAGTGTCAACAGGGATATAAAGATCAACACTGATAAGGCAATTATTATTTAAAGATAAACATCTTAGATAGACACAGGCTTTGTGAGTAACAATTATGGTAATGATGATTATAGTATTGCTTTAGTTTTGAGTACTTGGAGCCAGCTCTCATATGATGTGAAACAAAGCAAACATGTTTTTGATGCATCTACAGTGCATAATTATTGTTCACAAAAATTGAGGGAAATGTTAAATGACATCTGTTGTCATTAGAGTTGAAGGAATGCAATATGGAAGTGCACGTATAATATCACAGCCAGTGAATTATCAAAGATTCCGTGTCCACTCAACCTTAATCTACATAATGGATGATAACGAAAGAAAAACTACAGAACACAATATACAAGGCGTTGAAGCCAAGTATTTATGGAGTGCAAGTTTACTTGAGTCAACTATGGGCCAGGAGGGGGTATATATTGTTGCTATGATTGTATAGTTTTGGCAATGTCAGTGAATTTGTAGAAAACATCAGGGCAGCAATGCTGGATAAGCAATTACATTGTCAGTAATAATCTTTGGGATGAGACATCACAAAATTCACTGGTTTTGACAAAGCCTTAATACGATTCCCGATATTAGATTTACAGTAAATTCAGGTATCATATAGTTTTCAGTCAGTGATGACTGCCTTTTTGCACATAGCGGCATGTGTTAAGGTAATACACGCCTCAAAACTAAAATTCTTAAACTCAGTTTTTTCTCAAAACAGGGGTCACCCTGCAAATGTAGATGCAAGAGAAACAAAATTCCCCGACATTTACCAATTTTTAGATTTGAAAATGGCTGCTATCCGTGTTAACTACATAGTACATAGGTAATAGCTAAATTTTTGATGTTAACAAAACTGGGTAGATGGTGAAAACTTTACCTTCTCTAAAGAGCCCCTAAAAGTGGTAGATCCGAAGAGTTTTGTCAAAATTTTGCAAGTCTGAATATCTGTCCTCAAAGGCACAGTCTACCGCAAAGTACACAGAATTCTACTATTTTCCCTTGAAAAGTGGATTAACCTTTGTGCAATCCTCCTCCCCATTTCCTTATGCAGTGATCCAACAAATGCTGTGAAAACGATGGGGTTTTAAACCAGAAAGCATGTGTTGACGGGGTTATGTGTTCATGGGGTTAAAACCTTTGCAGAAACATGTGTCAAATTTTGAGTGTATATCATGTATGACTGTACTTATCCTACCCAACTCTTTTGCTATGCCACACTCTTTCTCCTAGAATTCAATGTAGTATTGAGGTGCCATTAATAACTATCAAGGCACCATTGATAATTATTAAAAGGCCATTGATAATTATTGAGGGGTCATCCATAGTGTTAAGGGTGCCATCTGATAATTATTCAGGGGTCATTGATAATTTTTCAGGAACTGTTGATAGTTAAAAACGTGTCCATGGCAGTACATTTGATCTCAAATCTCCTTTCCCTCCTAAGCACAAAAATTTGTTAATGCACACATCTGATAACAAATAATTTGTGAAGTTCATCAAAATGTGATAAATTGCTTAAATTGTTGTATGTACTGTTTGAAATTTCCATCGCTGATACTGTTTTTGAAAAAATAAACATTGCAAAGCAAATTTTTAACAGTAATTGATAGAATATCACACAGCTGTAGCATATACCTCAGTGTCAGCACATGATAATTTAAACAAAAACAAACTTGTCCCCAAAACATAATTAAGTTTCACTTTTCATATACCTGGGTAGAATGCACTTTGGGGACAGTCGATATTCGGACTCTCAAAGTTTTACAATTATCTTCTGATATACCACTTTGTTTGGGTTCCTTTACAGCTCTTGGTGTAAGAAAACTTTTCACCAGCTTAGTTTTCGAAATTCAAAAATTTTATTTTTCTCCATAGAGATAACAAAGGGATGGCGGCCATTTTGAAGTTCAAATATCAGTAAATCTTGGATTATTTGTTTCTCTGGAACTAAAACTGGTAACCTGCAATTTTTATTCTAGATTTTGAAAGAGAATAGTTGAAATATTTCTGGAGGAAAGTTTGAGCAAAAGTTTAAGTCTTTCACTTTCGAGGTGTGAACTACCTTAAATGCCCATAAGCTGGTAAGTTTTCAAAATTCCATCGACATGCTACCATGGCTGTTACAACTTCCAAAACTCCCTTCATTCTGATACAGTTTTGTTGTTTTGTTTCTGAAAAAATGCCAAATCTATATAATGATGTCAGTGTCACAACTTCTCAAATGAAAGTTCCCTGACCTCTTAGCTTTGAAATAGTATCATTTTATTTCTACTCCTTCTAGACTTCAAAACACAGCAGGCATCCTGCAGACATCACAATGTGATGACTGTATGGATGACCAGCACTGCCTGAACACAGCAGACATCCTGCAGACATCACATACTGTATGGATCACTAGCACTGCCTGAACACAGCAGGCATTCTGCAGACATCACACACTGTATGGATCACTAGCACTGCCTGAACACAGCAGGGATCCTGTAGACATCACCAGCACTGCCTGAACACAGCAGACATCCTGCAGACATCACATACTGTATGGATCACTAGCACTGCCTGAACACAGCAGACATTCTGCAGACATCACATACTGTATGGATCACTAGCACTGCCTGAACACAGCAGGCATTCTGCAGACATCACACACTGTATGGATCACTAGCACTGCCTGAACCCCCCCCTTCTCACCGGGACCAAACTGTGTCGGCCCAGGGCCGACGCAGCGTGTCCACATTGGTTTTTTACGTCGGCCCCGGCCCAGTTCCGGCCCTAGGCCGACGCAATGTCGTCAATCTGAACAGGCCAATACTGTATGGATCACTGGCGCTTTCTCAGCATACTAACCAAAACTTGAAAATTGAAAATCTATTAAAAATTGTAATAGTTGTTGCCAGGTTAGACAGAATGCATAATTCACAATAAAACACCACAGAAAAGTCATAGCTGGTATGTGAGTCGGAGTGTACGCCAGGTACTGTGGAGTAAATTACACTACTTTGGTAGGCAAAAAGAATGTGCCCTTTTAGGTTGTAAAGGCAATTGACCTACTTATGTTATGCTTATAGCAAGCTCGTTTATGATATTGTCTCTTGTTTTTCACTAAAATGTAAAATGTTCATTGAATAATCAGCCAGTAGATATGGAAGATTATACTGTTATCCCAAAATTCATCAGAATTTTTAGGTGGAAACTGTAAAGGCTAATTCTTGTGAAAAATATTCTTAAAGTGTAAATTTTTTATGTAAAACATAATTAGCCCAATCAAGTACAAAATGCCTTCATAAGCTTATTTTATGATTAGGACACAATAATGCTTCCTTGTTTTCAAGTTTTGAATGATTAGAAAACTTTCAAAGCAGTGAAAAACTGCTGCTGTTGAAAATTAAGGATGTTACAGGTAATATAGCAGCTTTAGAGTTCCCGCTTATGTGTTCTAAGGTTCCATGAATCTACTGTTGCAAGTGGACCCTAGAGAGAAGTTCTAAACACCTTGGAGAAAACTTCTAAGGCCAAAGGTACAATTGGCTTTGACTCAATCTCCTTGGTTCAATACAAATTACAGGTTAGGGTGCCATTTAACATTAGCAAATCCTTCAAGTATAGACAGTCATTTTGCTAGTGTCCAGTGGATTGTCCTTGTTCCTAGAGAACATTAAAACTGACAAAGCATTGATTTATGTCTACATTTGTGGTCATGCGCCATTTGTGAGAATAGTCAAAGTGTTCTGATGTGTGTTGTAAATTTCATGTCAGTAGTAATCACTATGCTAACACCTTGAACTTGCCTGGTTACTTTTCTAAAATTTGTTCAACACAAAGTAATGATCAATAGACAACTTCAGTAATGAAATAGTTCTTAAAATAATAAATTTAAAAATGTTTGATCATAATTTTACAAATAATTTGAGTTGTTTTTAATGGAATTTAGGTTACACTTGCAATCAATCCTTGGTGTGTTTGTAAAATCCATGTTCCATATATTCATATAATGTTGATAAGTCTAGAATCTTGTTATTATTTTCAAGTGCTGTGAATTTTACAAAGCCGGAATGCCACTTCTTGATCATTTGTCCGTCACTTCCGTGATGTTGTTTTATCTGCTGATTTGCAATACTACACCAATTATTGTGTGTGACAATTCCAAGCTGATAATTTGACCTACTTTTGCATTGTCAGGCAAACTACATGTACTGTTAAATACCTCTACTTTAACAATTACGACCACTAAAGATCATCTTAACAAGTAGTCTTAAAAGGTAATTAATTGTACATTTCATTGCAGACATCAAGCCCAAGAATTGGCAGAGCTACCATCAACTTACCCAGTGATTGGGAGGTGTATCAATCACCAGAGGGGAGGCCGTACTATGTCAACAAATCAACCAGAGAAACTAGATGGGACCTTCCCATTGGTAGTGAAAAATTGGATCTTCCTAGCCCAACCATTCAAGATGATACAAGTGAGCATTGGTATTCACATTTTTTTTCTGTTTATTTCTTTGGTATCTATTGATACATCTGTTGTTTGAACTCTTACACCATCTTTAATATCAGATCACTAAAAAAATTCAAAAGGAATTAAAATTTTGCAAGTCAAATCACAGTAAGGAGAAATAATGATTAAATTCATGATAAGATAAAGAAATACCACCCATAACCAAAAAATACATGTAGTTCAATGAATTAAAATGTATTTTATTGATGTTCAGTTTGTCTAATAATATACAGTGTAAGTATAATCTTCAAAGATTTGATTAACATTTATTTTTTACACTATTGCTTTCTATGGTGAGACATGTGTACTGTGAAACTACGATGGAATGCTTGCTGTTTGGGGCAACTATGCTCTACGTATAGAGAGATTTTGATATTTATCTAGTGTAAGCCTTATGAATTCCATCAAATGTAAGTGCATTATTTAATTTTAATAATTGAGCCAATCGCAAAATACATGAAAATCTCCGCTCGTGTGTTGTCATTCCAGCGTAATCGTGTTACTAGCAATTGACCCCTGTACTCTGTTAAGGGACTGCTTTGAATTATATTGACACAATCACTCTACCCTAGAGTAACTGTCATCAAAGGATTTCAGCAAAGGGACAAACACTGTCACGATCTTCTACATATTGTGTTTAATTTTTGTTCAACTGAGGAAGTTGATTGTAGCATTCCACTTAAGCCATGTTGTTACACGTTAGCGTGCATTTCCCTTCACTAGATAGTACAGGAAATAAAATGCTTACATAATGTCATCTTTGTCATGAAAATCACGTTTCTTTTTTATTTAAACTCCACTTAGATAATGCAGCGCAACCAACACAGTAATACCAACATCTTTTCCAACATTCCAACACTGCCAGCTCCCTGATACTGTCCCTATATATCTCCCAGTGTGCACATGGCATCACATTTGGCACGTCATCAGCTTAACCTATTGGTCACTCCACTCAAATTTTTTGATCTGGCCAACAGAACATATTTTTCTGACTAACGTCTGTGTCACTTTAAAATTACAACAAGTTTGAAGTTCTTCCATTAGACGTGCCCAGTGGATGGATTGTAAATACATGTATAGCATGATTATGTGTGGAATACAAGTCTGCCTTCTCCTGTATGAGTTTGAAATCACCTCAAAGAAAGTAGAGTCAGATAGATGCCACTGAAGTTCTTGGTTAGAAATGACTCATTGATTCAATAATTCCTGGGCACAAAAGTTATCTGTAACACTTGTGTGTATCCCTTTCATTAAAGTTGCAATATGGAACAGAATTGACCTTCATATTTCAAAGATTTAACTTTATAGAAAAATCCATAAAAATTTAATTTGCAGATTCGACCATTAACAGGAACACGGGGATTACTCTAATTTGAGTAAATTGATTTAATTACCGAATAAATTGCTGTTTTGGTACGTACTGTCTGCGAGAGTAAAGCACAGAATTTGAAACGTCATTTTTACTATTTGAATATGTACGCATGCGTATTTGGTGCATGGTAACGGTTTGCGAAATTGTAACATTATGTCAACATGCCTTGCTAGCCTTCTCACGGGCAAGCGGTCAGGTCTCTCTGCCCGCGCCCTGGGTCTCTGCTGACTGATTCAACCTAGTGAAAATAGAAGAAATTGGCCAAAAATGTTGGCAAAATAAACATTGTTTGGTCAGCTCGAAAGATGGAACCAGAAAAAAGAGTGACACACGACTACTGCACCACTTCGAGGAGGCAGACTGTGTCTACATCAGTTTCTCGCGAAAACATCAACGTCGCCACTGTGTGATGATCAACTTTGCTTGCCAGTGGTGTTTCCTCGGACAACACCGACCTACCAACACCGTGCGCACCCCACGATTTGTAATGTGAACTGGGCCGTAGTCCCTCCGCAAGGAAATAACTTAGATCTAGCATTCATTGATAATGTATATCCTTCAGATCAAATATGCATTTTTCGGAAACAAAGAAAAACTGCAGTCTCCATCATTAATGGCATGATCTCATTTATATAACGGTATATTTATTTAATTATTAGCCGTGTTCACAATAATGACATTGGCTCAGAAAGAAAGAGAAGGGGAAGAAAATGTACAACACTGAAAAGTTTTCAGATTCACTTCATTCACATTAGCTCAGAGGTGATTAAACTTTCTGTCTGAAAATCTGTAACAATTCATTCATGTATTTTGCAACAACATGAACAATGCAACTGTCAGTACATGACAAAAAGTACTTAAAAAGAGAATCATTGTCAAAGCATTTAAGCTGGTTCTGAATGTTAAAAACTATTTCAAAGTAAATTGTGCGTACAGTTTGCGCTGGTTTTCTTGGACATGATAAAATACAATGGATTTCATCACCAACACCAGAATGACAAAGGGTACAAAGTCTAAGATGTCTTGGAATGTTTTTAAAACGACCAATTTCTACTGCAAAAGTATGGTCAGAAATTCTTGCCTTTGTCAAAGCAATTCTGTGAAATGGAGACTTAACAAGTGATAGATAATTTTCACATTTTTAATTTTTACGACGCGTCGATCGACGCGCTGACATGGCCATGCAAGACCAGACTGAGGGGCAAGACAGTTGCCGAACTTCTGAAGTGGTGGATGATACTGAAGTGGGCAAAGCTTTCAAACAAATATAGCGTGCAGATACCTCGCCTTTTAACATGAAAAATGTAACAACATGCAACAGGGAGATGATTGCGGAAACGCTGTCAGGCACGCAGTGAACACAACCAGATCGGTGTACGTGGTCTGGACGCTCGATCGATCGAACGTATACAGTAGGTGCACACGGTGTGGCACTGACATACATGTATATGGGTGAGAAAAATCAATCACACAATCTTTTGTAGAGCTGTACTTTATCATATCGACATACTTATATTTCTGAAACATGCTACCAAAGTTAGGCAAACGCAAAATTTACAGTGAATTATCATTATATATGTCAATTTCTGTCATCGTGTCAACATCGCCCCTCAAACGTGCACTCTATTGAGACGTCATCACTCTTGGTTGTACTAGTCACATGCACAGTAGAAAACGCCAATGTTTTTGTTTTGAAAGTTTGTTTACAAAATAGCTTTTCTAGGCGTCCGCAACATCTCCGCAACATCTCAAAATGAATGTATTTGTGTGCCAGGATTGGTAAGAGGCTTAGCTAAGAAGAGTACTTCAACGTAGTATGGTCTATTTGCTTTAGTTTTACGAAAAAAAATCGACAATTTTGATCCATATTGCAACTTTAAAGGTTGACATTACATAGCACTTGCACTGCTGGCTCTTATAGTACCTATATTGAACTCATCAGTAATTTTCTTACTGCCGCATGAATTGTAAACCAGCAAGCAGAGCATAGCAACTGATAAACATGGCATTTTCAGGATACTGTATGGCACCAACTGTGGTTATGAACTAGGAAATACAAATAAACAGGAAAACATGAAAGATTTGAAGA
Organism: Ptychodera flava; assembly: GCF_041260155.1. Classification (NCBI taxonomy): domain Eukaryota; kingdom Metazoa; phylum Hemichordata; class Enteropneusta; family Ptychoderidae; genus Ptychodera; species Ptychodera flava. Next base: position 514,334 of record NC_091942.1, on the reverse strand, counting down.
TGAAAACAAATATTTAAGAGCACAAGAAACAAAACAAAGGTATAAGACATTTCCAGACATGATGGTAAATATGTCAGATAATATTCCATGAAAAGTAATTTGCTAATCAACCAAAAAGAGTGTTTTGAGATCATTTTTGACTAAACTTTGTACAAATACAATGTACAATACTTCAAGTCCAACAACAAACCTGAACATGGACTGAGTATCTAGTGTACAAAAGCTATTGTCACTTGAATTGTTGTTGTCAAGACCTTTGTATGCATGATTACAGCAACTGGCTGCATAGAGAAAAGAAATAATATCTTCTTTAAACAGCGGTTGTCTTTATCTCATCTGCCTTATGCAAGTTAACATCCATATAGGCCTGTTGAGGTGGTTTTATTATGAGATTTTTCAGATTGTGACACAATGGTGTACCAGAGTTTGATTTGGCTGAGATGTTCATGTAGACAAGCCAGTACTGAACCAAAATCAACAGTAATAACAATCTGACATGCAGCCCAGCTGCACCAGGACATGAAGTTGCATTGTACTCATGCAGTTAAATCAGACAATTTAAGATATATCTACTTAAACAAATATTACAATTTTGTACAGTCAGTTTGCTGCAATATTGTATAGAGCAACATGATTATGACTGAGTAAACAGAATACTTAGCTGAATATTATCATTCTCCCATAAATCAGAATTCAATGAACACAAAACAGTGTGCATGTAGTCACTATTTTCTAATGTGCTACAAATGAAATCAATATTCTTTGCATTATTTCTTTACACCAATCCATGATTCTGAACTATTCTGAGGTACCGTAGTCTTTAAAATAACGGACATTTACTTTATATTTGCCAACATTCTGTGGGTCAGCTCAGTGCTATGCTTAAAGTGCAGACACAACTGAATGATATCACATTGTGTAAAGCTGGTAATAATCACATCCCAAGGCTGTTACAAGTTTCTGAAATATTGACTCATAAAATATCTACACTTTGTCTTCATAAACTCTGTAAAAATCAACAATGAATGCACAATTATACTGTATACACTGTACTTTTGTTAAACATTTGTAATAATAATGATGACTTTATTTCAGGATAAAAAGAGAAACACTAAAATGTGTACAATATCCCATATGTTAAAAGACAAAAAGGAAAAAATTGCAAAAAACAGAGACAGAAAATAATTAAAAGTATGTAAGATTTCTATACAGTAAAATATGCTTTGAATGCAAAAGAGCACAGAATTTAGCAGCCTTATGTAAGCAAGATAACTTAGTCTTCATTTCATCAAGGAGACATCGAAGTACTTAGAAAACAGTGAAGAATTTAGATTCTTGCCTGAAAATTTCTCTTTTCCAGCAAGTATGGAAACAGTCACCTTATTGTTTCATCAGTCGTTGTTCAGTGTATCTCAACATTCCAAGGAGACATACATGAGCAGAAATCACGAATGCTGCTGCATTCCAAATGAAATTTATATTTTACAGTCCTCAAGTACTGTATTTGTATATTGTAACTGCTGTTGAAAAAGTCAGTAAACTCTAACAGTGTCAGTCGCTTGACCTTACAGCTGAGTTCATATCATAGCATAGCAGGGTGCATTGAACAGCTAACCATTGTGACCCCGTTGCGCTTTGGCCACCAATAATTATACACACTTTCCATGGTCCTCTAAGACAAAAAGGTTATTTGCAATGTTTTTTAGACAACCAGGTTGTTTTCAATGATGTATTTAAGACAACCAGGTTGTTTTCAATGATGTTGCTAAGACAACCAGGTTACTTTCAATGATGTTTTTTCAGACAACAAGTTTATTTTCTATGATGCCTTTTACATAACCCATGTAAAAAAAATTGAAGATGGATGTTGGGAGATGTACAGTATGGACACTTTGATATATTTGAACCTCTAACCTCACTTTAGGATTTTTGTCATGCTAAAAACGATACAAGGGACCAAGATAAGTGCATTTTTGCAAATAGTATAATCCATTTAAGTATTTATATTCGTTGTTTATATACTTAATATTTGCAATAAGTTTTCCCCATCTGTAAAAAATCTTTGTGTCACTTTAGATAGCCATTTAACTATGTCAGAGCGTAACGTAGGGTATGCAGAGCTGCCCATGTTCAGTTTTGATAGGGTGATCAGTTGTGTTTGTCATCTGCTCACAGCTCAGGCCAGTCAGACTCTTGTTATTGCTTTTGCCCCATCTCATTTAGACTACGTCAATAGCCTTCTTTCTGGCTGCCTGAAACATTTCATTGATAAATTGCAACATGTTCAAAATGCATCTGCTAGACTTGTCCATAAAATCAAGAAATCACACAACATGTACAACTACTTTTGAAATCGCTGCACTGGCTACCTATAGCTTGTCGTACATACCGGTAGTACAAACTTTCTACAGTTTGTTTCAACTTTGTTTCAGGGACTGGTCCGCAATACCTCTCCGACCTTTTGCAAATGTATACACCCTTACGTCACCTGGTACATGTATGTTCTTAATCTGACACATGTCTTTTTCTAATACCAAATGTTGTCACAAAAATTCTTTGGTGAAAGGTCTTTTCCTTGTTCAGTAACAGAAACTTGGAAAAATCTGCCTGTTAACCTGCACCATATGGATTCACATATTTCATTCTGCCATGCCCCCAAGGACACACTTTTTAGGGAATAGTCTAGTTTTGCCCTGTGCCTACAGCTCCGTTTTGAAGTTAGGCACATTATAAATATTCTTTACTATTATAATAACTGTTATTTTTATTATTATTGTGAATGTCAGGAAATTTAGTGCGAATGCAAAGGTTTAATGTTTCAAATAATACCAGAGCAACAGCAGGAACTGAGAAAGTACTCTGGGAATTTCCCTGGTATTTTTGTTTTACAACTTATACAAGTATCTCATATGAACTGCTACAGATATAGTTAATGATTCAGGGGAATTTGGCCCTTCAATCAAATTTTAAAAGGGAAGTAAATAAAAAGGGAATATTTCCCAAAACCTGTGAGGGCTTGAAATAATTACATGTTCTTGAATAAAGTGTCAATATGACATGAAAGGATAAAGTGTTTGGCAGGGAGAGTTGAACTTTGGATGTGACTGAATAAAGAGTAGTTTCACATTTTACCATTGTCTTTCAGTGAAATTAAAAAATAATTGAGCTGCAAAGTGTAGTGAAGAAAAAAGTGGATTGTTAAATTGATTTATGTTCAGTTTAACTCCAAAAGTACGGCAGAATTCTGTGAATACTGTCTGGCTATACCTGTCTCTTGTGTGACTTAATGTGAGTATTACAGGATACTTTCCATTTTTGAAGAGAGCTACATCATCTGACATGATTTTTCAGTAAAATGTATATATGTTCTGTGGTCATGAAATTCATGTCAAATTCTATATTTTGACTAATACTTAAACTGAAATGAGTTAAAGCTAGTTTCCAAACAATCTTATGTGGACTGCCCAAACTTTCTCAGTGATATTCAAGATTCTAATCACATGACAAGCAATCATCTGAAAGTTAGTCACATGATCATACACGCTTACAAGGAAGCGAAAAGATTAGGGACAAAGAAGGATTTACCCAGAATCTACGAAACATTTTGCAATGTCACTCAAGTTTGAACTATGAGGAACAGAATTTGTACATGATGATATACCATATGCCACCACTTGAAATGCACACACACACATTCGTACACTCACACACGTAGCTGGTTTAATGCTCTTTACCGTAGCGTATAAAGGCAATTAATCATGTTAATCTGAAAGATGTAAAATGCTTGGCCAGTAGCATTAGTTAGTTGTAATTCTTAGTTCTGCTAAGTGATTTACAGGCTGATTGTCCGTCATTGTCCGTTTGTCATCAGTCCATCGTCCATCCGTCAATAATTGCATTCTTCTCTGAAACTACATGTCAGCTTACTTTAAAATTCATATACAGTTCACTTGGCGTGACCTCAGTTACATTTGTTGAAATTGTGGTGAAATTTACATATTTGTATTTTTGGGGCATTTTTTGCTGTTTTTGGTCAAAATATCGTCACTGAAACTGCTTGTCCGATTGCTTTTAAATTTAATGGAGTTCACTTGGGGTGACCTCAGTTAGGTGGGGAAATTTTTGCCATTTATGGTCAAAAAGTTTGTATCTCAAAACCTACTCATCTGATAACTTTGATATTTGGTATACAGGTCCATAGGGATGATCAAAATACAATATATTGAAATCATTATGAAATCTGCAATTTTGTATTTTTGGGCAAATTTTTGCCATTTTTGGTAAAAAAAATTGTATCTCAAAAATACTGGTCTGATAGCTTTGATATTTGGTAGACATGTTCTTAGGGATGACCTTAATGTGACATGTACAAATTATGATGAAATCTTCAATTGTGTATTTTTGGAGCTATTTTTCCCATTTTTGGTCAGGCTATCCTGAAATAAGCTACTAGAAATTTCCACCATCAACATGTGTCACAAATAGTTATTGTCTATGTAACACAGGGGAGCTCTATTGGCCACTAGGTCGCTTGTTTAATTAGTCCCCATGGACACCGTCCGGGGGCACTTATAGGTTTGGTCATGTCCGTGCGTGCGTCTGTCAGTTCAGGCAGATATCTCAGAGACGCCTGGAGCGATTTCATTCAAACTTGGTACAAGGATTATCACCTATGCCATACATATGCATGTCCATTTGTTTTACGACCCAATTCAATATGGCTGTCTGGCAGCCATTTTGTTTCCTGTATTGGATGTCGGTGCGTATGTTCACGAAAATTTCTCAGTGATGCTAGGAGCGATTCCATTCAAACTTGGTAAATAGAGTACTCTATATGTTATACATATGCACATTGATTTTTGTTTTGATCTGGTCTAATGCCATACATATGCATGTCCATTTGTTTTACGACCCAATTCAATATGGCTGTCTGGCAGCCATTTTGTTTCCTGTATTGGATGTCGGTGCGTATGTTCACGAAAATTTCTCAGTGATGCTAGGAGCGATTCCATTCAAACTTGGTAAATAGAGTACTCTATATGTTATACATATGCACATTGATTTTTGTTTTGATCTGGTCTAAAATGGCGGCGTTACGGCCATTTTGTTTCCTATATTTTACGACTGTGCGTTCGTTCACGTAAATTTCTCAGCGATGCCGGGCGCGATTGCATTGAAAGTTGGTACCTATATTAATCCCTATCACATATATATGCACGCCGATTTTTGTAATGATTCGATCATAAATGGCTGTGTGACGGCCGTTTCCTTTCCTGTATTTGATATCCTTCCACAGGGTCCCCAGGAATGATCCACAGGCGTTCCAGGATGAAATTAATATTTATGCTGTGTCCATGCATAGGGGCTCATGAATGCAGATATCTGAGATATTCCTGTGCCAATTTTTTTTAAACTTGGTGCAAGGATACTATACTATGGCATACATATGCAGGTCTATTTATATTAGTGTGGCATGCATAATTAGGTCCAATTTGCATAATTCGAGATTAGAGCGCTGTTTCTGGTACAACTGTACCAAATTTGATGAAACTTTGTGCAGATGGTTTTAGTCCCCACGGACACCATCCGGGGGGACTTATAGGTTTGGTCATGTCCGTGTGTGGGTCCGTGTGTCTGTCCGTCCATCTGTCCGTTCACACAGATATCTCAGAGATGCCTGGAGCGATTTCATTCAAAGTTGGTACAAGGATGACTTCATATGTTATACAGATGCATGTCGATTTGTTTTGTGATACGATCCAATATGACTGCCGTGTGGCCATTTTATTACGATTTTTTCATGTATAGAGCCATTACTCAGGCATGTTTCAACCGATTTTATTCAAAGTTGGTACAAGGACATTGACAAATGTCATAGCTATGCACATCAATTTGTTTGTGATACAATCCAATATGGCCGCCGTGCGGCCATTTTGTTACGATTTTTTCATGTACAGAGCCATAACTCAGGCATATCTCAACCGATTTTATTCAAAGTTATTACAAGGACATTGACCTATGTCATACATATGCACGTCAATTTGTTTTGTGATACGATCCAATAAGGCCGCCATGTGGCCATTTTATTACAATTTTTTCATGTCCTGAACTACAGCTCAGACATGTATCAAGCGAAATTATTCAAAAGTATTTTTATCACAAACCTAATGAAGAGGACTCCATCCTCTCTGAGGACCTGTAATCAAAGTACCCATTAACAAGTGGGGACTGCGTCATCAACGATGACTTGTTTCTCAATGTTTTTTTCACTATTTTTGAATTGTATGTCAACTCCAGTTTCTTGTTCTACTCCCAAAAGCATGTTTGGATACATACTGTTCAGCACAAATTTGTTGAACCCAAATGTTTATGTAGAAGTGATTTGAAATAAACACTGAGAACAGCATTGACAAGACGGAACTTAAATTAGAATGCACTTTCAAAATTATTTATACATGCTATCGTCCAGTGACTGTGATTAGTATCACCGAAAGGTCACCATAACCTAGGGCAAAATGGTCCAGTGATGGTGATAAAAGGTCACCATAACCTGGGGCCAAAGGTCATCATAATCTGGGGCAAAAGGTCACCATCCTTTGGCAAAAGTTCTGCTTGTGTGTAACTGCTCGGAAAGGGTACACAGTCCATGTAGCCGACAATGAGATGCAAATTATATGCGGTCAAGGTCTCCTCGACTAACTTTCAGCTGGTTGCTCACTTTCTACTATTTTTATAGTATTTTATACAAAGGCACAGACTTATTCTACCTTCAACTTAAAACTGATAGTGATTTTGTAGCTCATTCTTTACTATTTCTAATAGTTTTTGGTAGCCGGTAACAGACACTTCGTGTTCGTGTCCGCTACATCATGTACATGGATGATCTGCCTCGGAAAGTCATAATCTGATTTGAAGTCACAGAAGCTTTTGTATATTAGAATAAATTACCATTTGAAGGAAGAAAAACAACTAAGTAACAAAAGTGATAACCCGGTAAATAACAGTATGTCAAATGGATACACCAATTTTAACTAGTTATTTGAAAACTGGAATTTTTGGAAACATTTCAGTGTGTATATCTGCTGTAATAGAAGGTAAATATTTTAATTTCACCAACTGAATACATGTTCAACCTTCTATTTTACCATGTAGTATATTCTCATCTAATTCATGTCATGGAAAGACTTTGTTCATGTAAAGCACTAGTTTTGTACTGAGTTTATCATCTTTGAACAATTGATCTTCTGTCAGTGAATGTTTGAGCCAAATTTGAAAATGTAAACACTAAAAGCCTTTTAGATATTGATAGAAAAACAGTTGAGGTGAAAGGTCAATGAGTTGTCCTTTATGATGAGTTTTTCATTGTTTTTCTTCTGTTTATAAAATACACATTCATGTTCTTTTCTAAAGTCACATTCACATGTAAAGGCATCGTCACAGTTCAACATTTCAATACAGTCTGGATATGGTTCACCATAGCCTGTATACGATTTTATGTCCAATAACATTGTTGAAAAGTGAATTTTAATCCACATCAGAATTTAGTTGTCAAGAATGACGTTGTATGCTTTGCCCAATGCTCAGCAGGACTTATGATTTATGTTGCTAGATGCTTTCAGCAGGAGACTCAGAAGAACGTTTTTATTTCAAAGAACAAAAATAACAGAAATAGTTTCATAAGTTACAGCTTTAGTCCCTGTAAAGACTACCATGTACTGGCACCAGTTTAGTAGGGCACTAAAAATTAAGCTTGTTTGTGATAATATATAATACAAATTTACAATATGGACTAGGGACACTGAATTTGTTTAAATATTAACATTCTAGAGGAAATAATCATTGTGGACACTTGACAAATGATGGCTATCTACAAACCTGTACCAAGCATCTTGTAATGTATTCTAAAACTGTTTAATTCTTGAGTCAACTTAACCAGTATAGACATGGAGTTGCTAAGATTGGAACTTAGAATTCATGCTCTTTGCCTAGTGTGGGCTGAAACTAAACAAAGTGCAGAGATCACGATCTTAGTGTAATGTTACCTTGTGTCCCCATGAATTGGCCGCTTTGTTTACAGTAGTGTAGTCAGCAATATAGCTATATGCAATGGGATTCTCTGTGATACACTGCAGAAACGTACTCTTAGAGGTCGAAGGGCAACAAGAGCTGGTAGCATTATTCTTACAGTTCATTGTACCTCACCCCCTGAGGAGGGACCATGGACAATTGAAAAGGAACATTTTAAAATGAGAATTTACATTCACACAATCTAGTGTATTTGACCGCTGTGGTGGTAGAGCCCAGTGGTGGAGGAACCCCAGTCTTACTTATAAACAATGTATCATGAATAATGTATCAACAATGAATGTACTGCATATTCTGTCACATGCTAATGCTACAGGAATGAAGAAATCATCGTTGTTATACACAAATGTGTACCTAAGTACTTGAGAATGTAACCGTTCTTGACTTGGAACAGAAATCATTGTATTTCAGTTACAATAGCTGTAACCTTGGCTTAAATAAAATTGTCATGAAACATGTGTTAAAAATAACTGTTAGAATAAACATAAAATATTTGAACATCTAATCCTATGTCACCCACCGTGTTTGTTTTGTAATTTAGAGATTACAAGAGTTGTGTTCGAACTGAATTCTGTAAAGAGTTATCTTTATCCAGGAAGAATATGCTTAATTTATAATGTAATCAGTGTTTGTACTGTATAGTAATTTGTAAAAAATGTGCCCAAGGTATGCACTTGAAAGGAAAACTTACCCTCAGCTTTTCTTTTTGCCAGAAATGGTAAGTGCAGCATAAATTACCTTATGGTCATGGTTACCCACTAATCATTTTGCTTTCTGCAAACTAAAACAATTTAATTTATGTGACTTGTTAATTGCATGTCGTTTTTTCTGCAGGTTTGCCTGATCCTCCAGAAGAAAATCAAAATGGTTCTGTGCCATCCATGAGTCCAGCAGATTTCACACCCCCTCCCTCACCTTTGGATTCTCCAGCACCAGAACAGCCTGCACCACCCAAGGAAACTGTCAAACCAGTAAAGCAAAGACAATTCATTGTAAGTTAATTAATGAATGCTGGCTTGCTCTGCAGGATGAATAAAATTATGTTTTCAGTGTAGGTTGGAGAGCTCTAGTATCCAGGCAGGTTCAACCGAGTCAAGTCAGTTTTTACCGTAACTCCACTGTTGTATCGGTTGTTAGTAAGCATTTGGGTCAAAGGTCATGACAATTTGACTGACATCCTGAGTTCACTGTCTGAAACATAAACTGTTGTTGACCTCTATTCATGAGAAGTGGCCGTAAAGTAGGTTGATAAGACAATGACATGAACTACATGTAGCATAAAGTCAGAATCAGGGAATGTAAAGGAGAGTTCTATAGACTTATAGACTGTAGTTCTATAGCAACACTAAAATGGAAACAAAATATGGTAAAACTAGGGATTTTACATGAAATTGATAGATAGCTACAATAATGATAAATTATATATCAAAAGAAAGTTCTATTCAAGACCAATTGATTGCAGTTTGTTGGTTCAGTACTTGCAGAGATATGTCCTGTTGAATTTGAAAAAATCAGCTTCCTATTTAGAAATTATGCCATGGTAGACACCTGTAGTTTTCATTACAACCAGGTGACCCCATATTGAACATTGTTTGAGGAAACTAGAATTGCAATTTCTAGTGCTTTTTGCAATAACTCAAGCATTTCTTATTGAAAATTGATGAAATTTTTAGTGGATATTGCCGATGAAATGTTCAATGGTTTTTAATTTTTATAAATGAAAAATATTATTTAGAATGCTGTTTACAAGGTAAACAAATAAACAATACCTGTAAACAATCAAATGATGCCTGTGACATTAATCACTGTATGCATTATGTATTGTGAACATCAACAGAAATATGATAATCATATTCCATCATATATTATTTTGCATATATGAAAAAAGTTATTTAGATTTATGTTTACAAGGTAAACAAATAAACAACAATACCTGTAAACAATCAAATGATACCTGTGACATTTTAAAACTTGATTTAAATTTAACAAAATATTTTTTTATATTTCTTTTTTATTTGAACTTTGGAAATTTATTAAATTTTTTTTGTGTGTGATTACAACTTTTATTAAATGATTATGAAATATGTCTGATTAATGTAGATTTTAAGTTTAACAATTGCAGAGAACTTTTCCAAAAAGTCAAAAAACCTTCGTTCTCAACCCTTTTTCTATGCCGTAAAACAGCAACACGCATTTATAGAATGAACAACTGCATTGAACTGGATGCAAAATTACGCTGCCCCGTAAATACCATGGACCCTTGAAGTCAGCGGTCCGAAATACAAACCAGTATAAAAACCAACTTTTCCAAAGTCCGGAACACCATCAATGAGGAAAGAACAAATTAATAATCTACGGCCTTTTTCTTCAGAGAGAACCAAAATAGTCCCCTTCTCGGGAACTAAAGATCGAAACTAAAATTTCAGTAAAGTATCGGCAAAGTGCGGTGCACGTGAGCAGTTCGGTATGGTATCGGAAAAGTGCGGTGCACGTGCGTATGCCACGAGGGACCGTGCGTATGCCTACACTGCAGTGCTGGCTTGACAACTTCTCAGTGTTTATCGAAAAATATCACCCGGAAATCAAACTACTTCGAACAAGATAACGTTTGAAAGGGTGAAGTATATAAATATATCTCTAGATCCTTGCGTTTAATAAGAAATCAGACAAATCTAGCTGCCAAATCGTGAATGTCGGAACTCAGCTTAGACCTCCTAACCCGGGCTCCTAACACACAACATGCGGCGAAGCGCTGATTACTTGTATGTGATTGCTGGGAGTGCCCGGATGTAAAGTTGGGGTGAAACCATACTCGCTAAAAAGGGCCTTAAGCATCATTTTTCGGATCGTCAGACTTGTAATTATTGCAGAATTACAATTAATATTTATCATAAAATTAATTTTTGGGCCAAACGTTTAAGGAAATCAAGATTTTCTTTCATAAAAACACAAACAAAACATAAAGTTTGATCACTGATTGAGTTTTTCTCGGCCGATTTTAACGTTCCCCCCCTCAAAATGAAGCCCATGATCTCGTCTTTCGTACCACCCCTAAAAATAGTGATGCGATCGGAATAAGTCATGCGAAGAGCCTATCAAAGAGGTATATATTCGATCTCTTTCGCAGGACATTTGAGATCACGGCACAACGTTCATTATGGACGCCAAAATCGCCGGTACGCGTGAGTTTGTAGTTGTGCTGCTTTGCCATTTATCGTAGTACAAAAGTGAAAATTTCCCAATATGAAGTTAAAATAATAATCTTCAACACTACAGTTTCATTTTCTCTGATTATTTGGTCTATTTAAGAATTAACACGAAAGTTTGGACTAGACCTGCATCAAACGCATACGTTCAACACGAATGTCATGTGACCTAAAATCCCTAGTAAAACTGAATACAGTTTCTTCAGGGATTCAATGTGATAATTCTGTATAAATGGAACAAGTCAAATCTTGAAACACTCAATAACATAGATCGGAAAAACACAGCATCAACATTGCTGACAGATGGTACAGAGAAATTAAACATTGACATAGTTTCTGCTACCCATAGAAAATGTCTGCCAAAAAAAGCACCTCAAAATCAAAAATATAAAACTTTTGCTCAGACTTGCCTCTAGGAAACTTTCAACCATTCTCCTTCAAAATAAAAAAAAAATTGGGGTTCTCCATTCAAATTCTCGTACTATGGATACTTGAAATGCAAGGTTGCTGCCATCCCTGTGTTAACTCTATGAAGAAATATTAAAGTTTCAATGTTCACAAAAATAAGCTTGTAAAAACAATTAATCCAAGACCTTCGAAATAATCCCCTCAAGTTGTGGAAAAAACGTGAAAGTTTGAGAGTCTAAATATCTGTCCCCATGGTGCATTCTACCGCACATACATGTACATGTACATATATACCTTAATGACCTTAATAAGCCAGTGCACTCTGCAAAACCAGTGTTTGAATTTCTGTCATTGCATGCTTCGAAAGCTTTCATTGAGTTTGTGGTTCAGTTCAAGAAGGTACTTCATGACTTACTGACCAAGCAGCAAAACACTGAAGGAATTACTTTGTCCCATTGATATCACTGAAGGAATTACTTTGTCCTATTGATATCACTGAAGGAATTACTTTCTCCCATTGATATCACTGAACTTGGTTAAATTCCATCATAATAAAAATCACTCAGTCAACTCTTGGTGTTTATGGACACTCAGCACATCAATCAAACTAATGTAATTTTGTAGTTTTCTATCAAGACTTTGTGATTCATCTTGAACTACACATTAATGCACACGTTCATGAAATAGCAAATATATTTATCTTTATAAAATACCAACTTAATGACCTGAATCCTAATCTCTACTTGTATGTAATAAATATACTCCTGGTGACACTTTTCATGTATATTGTAGATTGTAAAAATAAATTTGATGACAAGGTATTAATTGTAGCATAAGTGACATGGACATAAATCATGTTGGACAGAACAATGAAGAGACATCGCTGTTTTCTTGGATATTTGTGATTTATACACACATGGAGGTGGACTCATGCAAATAAAACATGTAGAAAGTTGTAAATTATAGATAAATGGAAAGTCATTGGCAAATAAAAATGTTATCTTAGATCATGGAATTCTGTTACACAAAAATTAATGCATGTACTTTTAATTTGATGGCCTGTAGTAAATATTCCTATTTTGATGACAAATTAAAGGTACAGTGTACTCTGGTAGAAGTGCAAGGAATTGGAGTCTTTAAAAAATAATATGCAGAAAATATAATCCTTGTCACCACACTGAGATCATTCACCAATGACAGTGACATGTGTGCCAACTTTTTACTGAAACCTCCATACACCAACTTAAATGGTCATTCACTAAATGTCTTCCCCTATAAAATTCCTCCCCCCCCCAAAAAAAACAACAAAAAACAATATCATCTCAGCAATTGTTGGAGTATAATCCTGATCCACATTTCTCCAAACTTCTTAACACTGCTGCATGTTGATTAACTAGCCATAACTTGGCAGAAGCATTCAATTATAACTTATACCCTGTTCAGATCGACCACTTTGCGTCGGTGTAAGGCCGGTGCTGGGCCGGGGCCGATGTAAAATAACCAATGTGAACACGCTGCGTCGGCCTTGGGCCGACACAGTTTGGTCCCTGTGAGAAGGGGGGTTCAGGGCCGACGCAGGGCCGACACAAAATTTGGTCCAACGCAAATCGCCTGTGTGGACACGTTACGTCGGCCCTGGTCCCAGTTGACGCCCTCACATGTTCATTTTGAGTAATGCATTGGCGCGTAGAATATGGCGGTTCGTGGGACTAACTGGAGCTGGAGCACGGAGGAGACGTAAAATGACAAGTGGTAGTCATATTTGCCCTTCTTGTGCGTAAAAACCGCAGGAAAATCATGAACAGTAGAAACAGCGCGCCAGTATTCAAATCTGCCATCTTGAACTTTGACAGGTCAGAGGTCACAAAGGACAGCAAATTAACGTCGGCCCAAATTTAGGTACCGGTAAGTGTGGACACGGACCAAATCTGTTCCCAAAAGGAGGATTATTTTGCGTTGGCCCAAATTTCAGTTGGGTTGCCAATGTGAACAAGGCATTAGTTGTGCTGTAATGTCATGTACATTCAACGGAAATATTAGGTTTCAAAGGAAGCTAAGGAAATATGCCTGCCTAGCACCAAGCTTTGTTACATTGTCACTTATCAGATTTGATGAGTTGAACCTCGTCTCCATCAAACCAGATGGCATTGAACTGTCAGGATAGGTCTTGTTAATCATGACTTAATTGCAACTTTACACAGGATATCCTAACATCAGGGAACATGCTGACGACAACCACACACCCATTATGTGTCCTTTATAGTTAAACTTTATTAGGTCATTTAATATTTGTAATCTGATGTCAGGATGTCAATAACCTGCTTCATTCCAAAAGCACTTTGTGTTCGAAACAACAACTGTGTCTGAAACTTAGTATCATTTCAATTTATAAACAGTACACTTTGATCAAAAATGGAAAGATTTATTCTGCTATTCAGTTGAGGGTTTAGCAAGTCCAGTGGTCAAATGTCCAGTATCACTGAGTTTTTGATTTTACTCTGAGCAGTTTTGCCATTCCCTGGTTGCACAGACCAATGAAAGCTAATGAATACATAGACTTGTATGATAAAGACTCCATAAAGATTTAGCAAAAATGACTGATCTTAGTCTAGGGATCACCGTACTATTCTTTTTGATTTGTTCACACTGGCTGTTGATTCCAGTAGAACATCAAATTGCATTCATTATACTCTACAGAAATATTGGCACAGAGTTTCAATCTCCACTGCCGTATGAACTGTACATTTACTGGTATTAATGCTATGAGTTTATGTAACATTTTTTGGTTTTGTTTTGTATTGCAGATAAACAACATCACATTTCCACATCCAAATGCCCTGCGGGACCAAAGCCTTTTGAAACCAGATGAGTGCAGTTACTGCGATTACTTCTGGGTGAGTCACGCTACACCAGTTGTCATCCACAGATAGTTTAATATGAGTCATGTGACACAGGTATCTGAGGGGTCAGTGGGTTATGATAACAAAGTTGATATTACAGTGTCATCATTGTTGACATTGATCATTCTCATTGTACCACCACACACTGATCATAACAAGTCATTGTACATGACACAGTCCCTACCTATACTTTAGGTGATTTGATTAGATGTACCTAAGGTATTCAAAATAATGCACTGATTAGAATATGTGACAGGTAAGCTTAGGTATATACATGTATAGCTGTTGCACCTTGTCTTTTGCTATGTTTAAATGAACTTGATTCTGGCACGTTTTAGTAATTGCTCAAGCCTGACCAAAATTACAACAAAATGCCCACTAGACAGCCATACTGGATCATGTCAATAATACAATGGATACAATGGAACAAAATCTGTACTTCATGGTACTACTGCCATGTGCAAAGTTTTATTGAAATCTGTCGTGAAATCAAATGATAGCCAGATGGCCATATTCAACATTGCGTAACAAAGCGATGTACATGTGTATGTCTTTGCACAAGGGTAGAAGAAGAATCGAGGTCTGGAACATCACAGCATTGCCATTTTGTTATAAAGATCTAAAGTGGTGCTTACACCTGACAACTTGTTGCTCAGCTTGAGTTTACTGAAAGCATTACATTCTATAGACTGATACTTCACCTCACATTCCCCATGCCAGAATATTTGCTTCAGACTGACAAAAATTAAAATGAAATGGCTGCCAATCACCCATGTTGGACCATGTTACAAAACAACATTAAAATGCATGCAAGTCATAGTGGACCATCTTTATGCCAATTTGGATGACATTAGTCAGGATGTGTTTAAGTTATAGCTCTTTGCGCAAAATGGCTAAATTGGACGACAAAATAAATCGACATTCATACATATGTATGCCATAGTGTGTTATATCAAGTTTGAGATAAATCTTTCCAGTATGAGAAATGGCTCCAGACAGACAAAATCCAAAGTCTTCACTCTGGACTTTGTCCAGTGAGTACTAATAAAGCAATCAACCTCGCTGGTTAGGGAAGCAATTATACCAACTAACTAACTAACTTTTATTGACATCATTGCTGTGTTTATGAGTTAATGGTTATGATTCTTTCAGTCACAGTACCGGTATGTTTGTGTGTGTTTGTATTTATGCGTGTGTGGGGTGGGGTTGGGAAGGGAGGGTACAGTTAACCCTGGCCTGTTTCAAAGGAAATTTGGGTATCAAGGTGTTTAACAAGCCACATATATTGGTATAAAATATTTGATGTGAGAATTGGTGTTCTTGCTGTCAAAGGTGATATTTTTAGTACACTTAAATATTATGTGAAAGAATATAATAATGATATCTATGAACTTTCTAGAAAATTTTTTCGAAAATTTAACCAGTGCAAAACGCGTTTATTCTAGAGAGTTTTAATTGATTTTCAAAATGACTCTCAGATAGAAGAATATGTAAACCTATTTGGGATTATATATAAAATTTTGTCAGAATTATACAATATCTACCTATCAGTAATACTGAAATGTTTTCTTAGACACACTAGGATGGTTAATACCGGTATTTGAATTTTTTTTCCACTTTTTGTACTTCACTTACTTTTTACCACAAAGTAAAGAACAGGAACTATTTCATTGAAAAACAGTGTGTACAGTGTAGATCCTATTGTCTCAATAAAAATGACATGGTCTGTTGATTGCTTTGTCTTTGTTTTTGTTTTGAATCACAACATGGCAGACATGATAGGCCTTTTACTGGAGTTCAGCATTTTTATGATTTTTATGATGATTGTAAAAATTGGAATGTATCGTATTTGTTCATAAATAGGGTCAACAGATTGTTGATGTGAAGTAAACATCTTGCCAGAAGCTAACTACAGAAATTGTTCCATGCTGTTCAGTGACCTATAACCTCTTTTGATGTCAAAGGTCACTGATATAACTTTGCATCTGTTATTGCTCCTCAGGCTGGTGCCTTTTTTATGGAAACAGGTGTGTGCTTCTTGTAGAAACAGGGAAATTTAAGTCATCAAAATAGCACGGCGTTTGTGCTGGTTGTTAGCCTCAGGGATGAGAAGTGTTTTAATTATAGTAGCATGTTCCTTCTACAAAAGTAATACAACATAAAAATAAAGTTAGTCAAAAGACTTGAAGTCATCAATGGTTTACTGTACTGTATTCAGTAAAATTTCTTCATTTTTCGACGCATGAATGAGCTTCAGAGCGGACAATCACTTCACAAATATCAAATAATTTTCACTGATCTGAGTCCAAATGTACCGAGGAGAAAGAAATCCAGTGTTAATTACAGTTCAACTTAGATTAAATTCCAAACAGTCACTACACTCTATGCTGGTCTGAACTCTGTTTCCTTTTTGAGAAGATTGTGATTTTCCCAGGATTTAATTTTCCTTGCTATAAAACAAAATCTTACACTGAAGCAAGCGGAGAATGATGCCTAAAATATTTTCTGTCACAAATTTAGAGTTACAGCTGTAAAACTACCATAAAGACATTTCTTTAGGGTTTGTTGATCTTTGTGTAACTGATCTTTAAGGTTCAAAACTTATTTATCATCCTGCTTGCTGGGAACATTTTATGGAAAACATTTCTTTGCTATTAGTCGTAACTTCCCCTAGTGTTTAATAAAGTTCAGAAGGAAGTTTTCAGGATATGTCTCATTGAACAAGGACAACCAGTTTATAACTATTCCATGTTCAATAAGGTATGACCATGGACAACTTATTCATGATGTGTCAATTTATTCCTTATCACTAATGTCAAGCAACCCTCTTTAGTTCTAAAACCCTATATAGGGGTAACTTAGATATACGGTACAGGATGTATGTTACCAGAAAGTCATGCTTGAGAATGTTTTACTTCCAATGATTACCCATAACTCTTGTTGTTTTTTAGCTACTTTAGACTATAGTCTAGAGAAGCTATTGGGATGGGTATCCGTCTGGCGTCCGTCGTCAGTCTGTATGTATGTATGTATGTCTGTTTGTGAGGCGTCCGTCCACTCAAATATCTTGAGAACCGCAGTACTTACTGATTTGATATTTGTTGTGTAGATGAAAAATAGGATTTTGAGAAACTAGTTGTTTTGATTTTTTTATATTGTTGAAAATAGGCAAATTAATGCCAAAAAAGGCGTTTTTGGTAAAAAATCTCCTTCTTCATATTACTGCTGGTCAGACAGCTTTGTTATTTGGTATACAGGTCCCTAGGGATAACCCAACTTAGATTTGTTCAAATTGTGATGAAATATGGAAAGGTATATTTTTAAGGAATTTTTTTGTCATTTTTGGTCAAAATTTGACTTACATTGTATGTAATTCTTGTACTGTATAAACGCTATCAATTCACCCAGAAAAAATAATTAATATGATTTTAAATAATTGCATTAATTGGGAAATCATCAAAGCCAAAATAATTTTAGTGTAAAATTATCAGAAAGTTCAACTTTTTTTGACAGTTCATAGTGAAATGCCTACCATCTTGGAGGATTAAAACATGTAAAGGCAACTTTCCTGAATCCCAACTTTGACATATTCTGAACCGTCATTTATTGTGCCCTTTATGTTATCTAAAAGAAATTGCTCATAATAGTTTGTCATGATAGGGTGGTCAAATAAATAGAGATAGAGAAAGTTCTAATTTCCATTTATGGTTGACTTGGTAAATTTGGTCAATTAAAAGAGTGGTCAAAGTGATAGGGTTTTTATGGTAAAGCTGGGCTGTAAGATTCCTCATGTGCTATTTATAGCAATTATGCAATCTGTGTAAACAGTGCAATGAAAGTGTTACATGATTCCTTATAATGCTTTTGATGACCTTGAACTTCTTAAGTTTCAAACATTTGTCTCTTCAGTGTGCTTTCTCTGAGTACGTACAGTCTCAACTTATTCAACAGAACTTACTTACAATGTTAATTTGAAAGTTAAAATGTGCTTTGTTAATAGGATGGAGATACTGATAAAGATAACCAGCTTAAGATTCTTTACAACCTGACAGATACATACATGCTGTCTTTTATGACGTAAATCTTGATTTAAGCAAGTCTTGTTTACTTCAATTAGAATGTAATTAACTCTCGTTTATTAGCTTCTATAGACTAATATAGTCTATAAAAGCTATTGCGATAGGTATCCGTCCAGCGTCCACCATCAGTCTGTATGTATGTATGTATGTATATATGTATGTATGTATGTATGTCCCTTTGTTAGGCGTCCGTCCACTCAAATATCTTGACAAATGTCCTTCCTCTCAAATATCTTGACACTGCAGTACTTACTGATTTGATATTTGTTGTGTAGATAAAATATATGATTTTGAGAAACTAGTTTTATTAATTTTTTGATATTGTTGAAAATCTGCAAATTAGCACCAAAAAAGGCGTTTTTGGTAAAAAATCTTCTTCTTCATAACTACTGGTCAGACAGCTTTGTTATTTGGTATACAGGTGCCTAGGGATAACCCAACTTAGATTTGTAAAAATTGTGATGAAATATGCAAATCTGTATTTTTACGGAATTTTTTTTTTCATTTTTGGTCAGGCCATCCTGAAATGAGCTATCAAAGATATCCACCTTCTTCATCAATACATGTGTCACAAAAGGTTATTCTCTACATAACGCAGCAGAGCTCTGTCAACTGTTGAGTCGCTTGTTTTTTCAAAACCGCTGGTCAGACAGCTTTAATATTTGGTTTACAAGTCCCTAGGATGACCGTAGTGAGATAATTTCATACAGTCATGTATCCATGTCTATAGTAGCTTCAGGGACTTTGGCCCTATGTTTAATATTTTCATTATATTTGTGAAATACAATTTCTTCTACTCATCTCAAAGATCTTTATAGTGTCTAAGTTTTCATCCAGCTCGTATGTGCAGAACATTCAATGCTGTTATTGAATGCTGAAGTTGATTCTAGATTAAAACACATTTGTCGGCAACAGAATTATTTGTATGCTCTTTACAGGCCCTGTACCATTACCATATTTCAACATATTTTAGGGATAAAAAAACCAGAAATGTACTTGTTTCATTGAACAATGTAGCAAAAATGCAACCAAAATTGACAGGTACTTTGTTTGCTTTACAGTGAGAAAAAAAAGATGGCTTTGTACTGGTAAAGTTAAACAAACATGTTTTTCACCCATGATTAGAATGGCCTGAGAATTAGACTTTTACCAAATATAAAAGATGATGTGATTTTGAACAAAATTGAAAGTCGTGTACAACTGAAAATAAAAATTGTTAAGTTGTTTTTTACCCCTTTCACCACCATGGCTTGGTGCAAACTCTGATGTGTTAGCAATGGTAAGTGTTAGCCATTTACAGAGCATTAGGGCTGACAAGCTATCCATTCACCATAATATTTGTTTTTAATGTTTAATGTGTAATATATTTCTATAGCGCTTTTTCTACAATAAAATATTCAAAAGCACTTTACATCAAGTAAAACAATAAAAAGTATTGCATTCAATAAAAATACAAAACAAGACTTAAACAAAAATCTCCTAAAATGTCCAATAATATTAAAAATTAATCAGTGCAGTTGAGAGAATTGTTTAAAAAGAAATGTTTTTAATTTTGATTTGAAAGGTTGAATTTCTGTTATGCACTTTAATTCAAGTGGGAGTGAGTTCCATAACCTTGGACCACAGACTGCAAATGGACGATCATTATACTTGTTGAAAGATCTTGGTACTACAAGATTCATACCGGAATTTATCCGCAGATTATACCTATTAACGCTGACTCTTTCTACCAAGTAACAAATATACTGTGGTGCCATACCATTTAGAGCCTTAAAGACCTGCAAGATAATTTTTTAGCTCCCATAGCCATATGTATATATGGCAATGGAAGCTATTCTTATAGGCTAGGGAAATGTCTGTATGTCTGTATGTCTGTATGTCTGTATGTCAACATCAAAAACTCCAAAACCGCTGTACATTTCATCTTGATATTTGGTGTGTACATGGATGATGGGCTGTAGATGAGATTTTGTTCAAATGAAGTTGTCATTGCCAAAAATATGCAAATTAAGTGAAAAAATGTAAAAACAGTCAAAATTGAAAAAACTCAATAACCACTGAGCAGATTACATGAACAATTAGCATGTAAGTACTTTGGGCTGACATGAAATGATTGTGCACATCTTGGGTCAGTATCTTGGACTTGCTATTTTTCATGAATTTTTTTGTAATTTTCTCCCATTTTTGGTCAAAAATCTTCTTCTCTGAAACCACAAGTCCGATTGATTTGAAACTTGGTATGGAAGTGCATAGGAGTGACCTTTCCCAAATTTGGGCAAATCGTGGTGAAATTTGCATATTTTTAGTTTACACGTCCATAGACTCCCATGGATAAGGCAGATCTCCATAGACTCCCATGTATAAGGCCACGAAAACTAAAAATTTAGTGTCTCATCATATTCATATGGCAAAAAGGATGCAGTGACACAATTTTTAGTCCCCACGGATGAAGTCCAGTGGGCATATAGATTGGGTCATGTCCGTCTGTTCGTCCATCCGTGAGTCCATAAGTTCACGCAGATATCTCGGATATTTTGACAAAATGTCATGTGACCTTGATGACCTTTGATCTCAAATATACATATTTGTCCATAACTCAGTAACCACAAGTGCTACACCCTTCATATATGGTATGATGGGACACCTTATGACGCCACATATTGTACCTCATTAATTATGCACATATCTAATTTTGAGCGAGCCAATAGAGCTAGAGGTCTGATTTTTAGCTCCCATAGCCATATGTATATATGGCAATGGAAGCTATTCTTATAGGCTAGGAAAATGTCTGTATGTATGTATGTCTGTATGTCTGTGTGTCTGTATGTCTGTATGTCTGTATGTCTGTATGTCTGTCCGTCAACATCAAAAACTCCAAAACCGCTGTACATTTCATCTTGATATTTGGTGTGTACATGGATGATGGGCTGTAGATGAGATTTTGTTCAAATGAAGTTGTCATTGCCAAAAATATGCAAATTAAGTGAAAAAATGTAAAAACAGTCAAAATTGAAAAAACTCAATAACCACTGAGCAGATTACATGAAAAATTAGCATGTAAGTACTTTGGGCTGACATGAAATGATGTGTGCTCTTGGCTCAGTATCTTGGACTTGCTATTTTTCATGAATTTTTTTGTAATTTTCTCCCATTTTGGTCAAAAAATCTCCTGCTCTGAAACCACAAGTCCGATTGATTTGAAACTTGGTATGGAAGTGCATAGGAGTGACCTTTCCCAAATTTGGGCAAATCGTGGTGAAATTTGCATATTTTTAGTTTACACGTCCATAGACTCCCATGTATAAGGCAGATCTCCATAGACTCCCATGTATAAGGCCACGAAAAATAAAATTTAGTTTCTCATCATATTCATATTGCAAAAAGGATGCAGTGACACAATTTTTAGTCCCCACGGATGAAGTCCAGTGGGCTTATAGATTGGGTCATGTCCGTCTGTTCTTCCATCCGTGAGGCCATCCGTTCACGCAGATATCTCGGATATTTGACAAAATGTCATGTGACCTTGATGACCTTTGATCTCAAATATACATATTTGTCCATAACTCAGTAACCACAAGGGCTACCACCCTTCATATATGTATGATGGGACAGCTTATGACGCCACATATTGTACCTCATTAATTATGCACATATCTAATTTTGAGCGAGCCAATAGAGCTAGAGGTCTGATTTTTGGTGTATAGGGATAACTTAGCAAAACAATTTTTTGACAAAATGTCACTTGACCTCGGTGACCTTTGACTCAAATATACATATTTGTCCATAACTCAGTAACCACAAGTGCTACAGCCTTCATGTATGGTATGATGGGACACCTTATGACGCCACATATTGTACAACATTAATTATGCGCATATCTAATTTTGAGCGAGCCAATAGAGCTAGAGGTCTGACTTTGGTATATAGGGATAACTTAGCAATACAATTTTTTTGACAAAATGTCATGTGACCTCGGTGACCTTTGACCTCAAATATA
This sequence comes from Ptychodera flava, assembly GCF_041260155.1. Classification (NCBI taxonomy): domain Eukaryota; kingdom Metazoa; phylum Hemichordata; class Enteropneusta; family Ptychoderidae; genus Ptychodera; species Ptychodera flava. The sequence goes on along the minus strand of NC_091942.1, from coordinate 491,659 downwards.
CATATTTGTCCATAACTCAGTAACCACAAGTGCTACAGCCTTCATGTATGGTATGATGGGACACCTTATGACGCCACATATTGTACCTCATTAATTATGCGCATATCTAATTTTGAGCGAGCCAATAGAGCTAGAGGTCTGATTTTTGGTATATAGGGATAACTTAGCAATACAATTTTTTTGACAAAATGTCATGTGACCTCGGTGACCTTTGACCTCAAATTACATATTTGTCCATAACTCAGTAACCACAAGTGCTACACCCTTCATGTATGGTATGATGGGACAGCTTATGACGCCACATATTGTACCTCATTAATTATGCACATATCTAATTTTGAGCGAGCCAATAGAGCTAGAGGTCTGATTTTGGTATACAGGGATAACTTAGCAATACAATTTTTTTGACAAAATATCATGTGACCTCGGTGACCTTTGACCTCAAATATACATATTTGTCCATAACATAGTAACCACAAGTGCTACACCCTTCGTGTATGGTATGATGGGACACCTTATGACGCCACATATTGTACCTCATTAATTATGCACATATCTAATTTTGAGCGAGCCAATAGAGCTAGAGGTCTGATTTTTGGTATATAGGGATAACTTAGCAATACAATTTTTTTGACAAAATTTCATGTGACCTCGATGACCTTTGACCTCAAATATACATATTTGTCCATAACTCAGTAACCACAAGTGCTACAGCCTTCATGTATGGTATGATGGGACACCTTATGACGCCACATATTGTACCTCATTAATTATGTGCATATCTAATTTTGAGCGAGCCAATAGAGCTAGAGGTCTGATTTTTGGTATATAGGGATAACTCAGCAATACAATTTTTTTGACAAAATGTCACGTGACCTCGGTGACCTTTGACCTCAAATATACATATTTGTCCATAACTCAGTAACCACAAGTGCTACAGCCTTCATGTATGGTATGATGGGACACCTTATGACGCCACATATTGTACCTCATTAATTATGCGCATATCTAATTTTGAGCGAGCCAATAGAGCTAGAGGTCTGATTTTTAGCTCCCATAGCCATATGTATATATGGCAATGGAAGCTATTCTTATAGGCTAGGGAAATGTCTGTATGTATGTATGTCTGTATGTCTGTATGTCTGTACGTCTGTATGTCTGTATGTCTGTATGTCTGTATGTCTGTATGTCTGTCCGTCAACATCAAAAACTCCAAAACCGCTGCACATTTCATCTTGATATTTGGTGTGTACATGGATGATGGGCTGTAGATGAGATTTGTTCAAATGAAGTTGTCATTGCCAAAAATATGCAAATTAAGTGAAAAAATGTAAAAACAGTCAAAATTGAAAATCTCAATAACCACTGAGCAGATTACATAAAAAATTAGCATGTAAGTACTTTGGGCTGACCTGAAATAATTGTGCTTTTTTTGATTTTTTGATATTGTTGAAAATATACAAATTAGTGCCAAAAAAGGCGTTTTTGGTAAAAAATCTTCTTCTTCATGAACCGCTGGTCAGACAGCTTTGATATTTGGTATACAGGTCCTAGGGATAACCCAAATTGGATTTGTTCAAATTATGATGAAATATGCAAATCTGTATTTTTAAGGAATTTTTTTGTCATTTTTGGTCAAAAATTTATTTCATCAAAACCGCTCGTCTGACAGCTTTGATATTTGGTATACAGGTCCCTAGGGATAACCCAATTTGGATTTGTTCAAATTGTGATGAAATATGCAAATCTGTATTTTTAAGGAAATTTTTTGTCATTTTTGGTCAAAAATTTATTTCATCAAAACCGCTCGTCTGACAGCTTTGATATTTGGTATACAGGTTCCTACAGATAAACTTAATATGATATATAGAATATATGATGAAATCTGCAATTTTGTATTTTTGGTGCAATTTTTGACATTTTTGGTAAAAAATGTGTTTCTCAAAAACTACTTGTCTGATGCCTTTGATATTTGGTATACAGGTTCCTGGGGGTTCTCCTAGTGTGATATAGTGAAATTATGATAAAATCTTCAATTTTAGTCCTTTGGGCCTTTGGCCCAAAGTACTAATGTGATGACGCGGCCTCTGTTGTTGCATACAGTGGGCCGTATGCTGTGGACGCAGGTATCTCAGAAACGCTTCAGTAACTTTTTCTGAAATTTGGTCTGGTGGTCACTTTGGCATGTATCTCAAACGGTCTTTTTTCTTTTTTTGATTGAATCATTTTAAAGTCACTTTTTTAGCTTTTTTGTGAAAACCACTATTTTCAATTTTTCCTCAAAACCACTGATTTGATTATTGTGATATTTGGCATGGGTGTTCGTATAGTTGAAATGCCGTCAGAAATGTTCAAAATTTGGTGATACATGCCTTGTATTATTTTTAAACAATATTTTTATCCATTTTTATTTTATATTTCTGACTTGATTTTGACTTGCTTTCGTTAAAGCTACCGTCTGCGCATGCGCACAACTCTAGGACAAAATCTGAGTTGAAGAATCGAATCGGACGCCATCTTGTTTCTCGGTGTGGGCACAATTTTACGTTTTTGAACGTTTCACTGTGCATTTCAATGTATTCTATAGTTATGACGTTGACAGTGATGCACTTTTGCGGCTGTCGTGTATTTTTTGGTACGAAAGGCGCCTTTGATCGACTGAAGAATGATGGTACCGGCAGGCATATCAGTTCTACTGAGGAAGTAATCCACTGGCCCGCATAGGTCAGGGACTCACTTAGGGGAGAACCACTTGATTTGTGGGGGGGGGGGTATGGAGGATTTTGAGAAAAAAAATTGTCACCAGGTGAAATAAAAGAAAAAAATAAGCCTGTAATGGCTTGAGAAAAAAATTCTCATAACAGACAGAAATAAATAAAAAAGGAATTGTCATAATGCAGTTGAAATGAGCAAAATTTTGGAAATTCATTCTCATGTGTTCTTTGCTAGCATGCTGCCATAGGCAGCGCAAATGTTTTTACCACAAGCAATTCTCATGTGTTTTTTTTTCCCAGCACTTATGATATAAGCATTCACTACTTTACACCTCAGTGCACTCGATGTTTTCCTTCCCTTTTCTGACCCAAGAAATCATATTTCTGGATTTCTGTTGCAATATCTCAATGGTACAGGCAATATCTAGATGGGACTATTTGACTTCTGTACATTGTGAAAATTGAAAACACAAGACAGGAGTCAATAAACTAGTGTAAAAACCAATATATTATTCTCTCAACATAAATATGTTAGAAAGATTACAAGTTGTCAAAGAAAAATTGAGGAACAACAAATATAATGAAATACAATGTGTGAGCCTTGTTTCTCTGACCACAAAAGATAACATCTCCCCTGAGAACTTAAAAGGAATTGACTGTTATAAAGAAAAGCAGGTATAGTACTGATCACTGTTGATTTGCCAAAAAAGTGTTCTATAATTTAAAGTTGTATATATACTAGACTTTCCATTTTGTTTCATTCGTTGGAATGTAAAATGAATATATAAAACATCCTGTGATATGTGAAACACTGGCTTAAATTTGAAAAATTGCACTGCTACTCCATTTGATAAAAAAATTGATGCAGGTGTGACAGTTGAAATTAAAAAATGCTGTCTCTCTGACAAAAAAAGTTCCCATACCCACTTCCTGCATACCCCCCCCCCCGAAATCAAATGGGTCTCTCCTTAATATGCGCATGCGCATATAACAAGTTAGCGTTGTTTTGCAAGGACCAGCTCCTGGGAAGTTAGTAATAGCTGGGTGAGAGCGAGAGAATTCGCTCTGTCCTTCTACCTCCATGTCATAACAAACTAGCGTCGTTTTATGTTGATGTACTGTCCTTTCGACACAGCGATAACTTTAAGTTTTCTGTTGCTTATTTTGGGTAATTTCGACAGTTGTGCATTGATTTTGACATCATTGTTGAAGACAGTGTGTGCTTTAGACTGTCGACAGTCCTGCGTGCCTTCTTTTGACCGGATCCGGATGTCACTTGCGGTAGTAATCCAACGTAGGCGATCGAGCGCCGAAGCATCATTGTTGAAGACAGTAGGTGCTTTAGACTGTCGACAGTCCTCGTGCCTTCTTTTGACCGGATCCGGAGTCACTTGCGGTAGTAATCCAACGTAGGCGATCGAGCGCCGAAGGCGCAAGGTCGAGTGCCGAAGGCACGAGCTTGTATAAATACCGAAAGCTACGCGAGACCAAGCAGTACAAGCGACTGGCGAGAGTCTATGTGTGCTTATGTTGACCGATTTACGCGCACTTCAGAATCACGGCATAATCCGACATGGTAATTTGGCATGATCATCAGATCATACATGATCCGAGATTGCATTTAGCAAGGTCACGATAACTAATGTTGTTTGTTTCACTGTGGTTTAATACCTATAGGGCCTATTTCCACTAAAAGACTATTAGAATTTCCTCCTGGCTACTTTGAAATCGTGCACTGGCATGCATGTAGTTGTCAACATCACTATGCTTGAATGTAGTAGACTCTTACTATGAATATATCGACTGTCACTGCATATTGCATATGTGTGCAAGTCACTCCATATCATATCAAAAAATGTAGTATTGCGACGTTTGAGCTGCCACAAGCCAGAATTTACAGTTTATGAGAAAGTTATCTTACATGTAAAACTCAGTTCTACTGTGAACAAAATGCAAGCTATGTTGCTTAACTATGGTGAATAACATAATATTTTGTACCTATCACCGTGTCAGAAAATCAGAAGGAAACAACCACTCAGACAAACTCTGGTCAGGATGATACTGTCCAATTTAATATGTCTCTCGGCACACACTAGATACTCATGACTGTAAAACAACATTTCCATATAATTGTATATTCAGTTTTTATATTTAGTTTGCTTTTCACCATATTCTATGTCCTTCCCTGCACTACATAATTCAAATTAAATATTGTTTTTGGCCTATACATACTTGAGGGGTAAGCTTATTTAGTCTCATACATAAAAGATGCACTGTTGACCTTCAGAGTCCAAACTTTTTATCATTGTATTGTAGTAAATAGGTGTACACTCCAAATACTAAGTACAAGTGTGGTGAGTGTAACAAGCAAATGTTTTTTAGTCAATGGCCCAAATTTATTTCTATTTGATGGACAATAAATACATGTGTAATCAATGCCAACAATCAGTTTAAGTAATTTGGTTTACACTGCGGCCCGAAGGCGCCCTATTTTGGGCATATATATTTCACCACGCATACGTTGAGTACGCGTAAAGAGAGTTAAATCCACCTCCGCATCGTGTTGAAAATTTCGCCGGATTTCCTCGCTGCACAGCAAAATATTGAGGAAAAAGTTGCATACCCTATTTCCTTGACATGTTGCCTTTCAATTATGTTATTTTGGCAAGAATATCACGGACAAATGCTAAATACCTAAGCGACAATAGTCATATGTAAAAGTACGTGAAAACACAGCTAACAGCACAAACGATGGTTAACTCGTCATTTCATAAAAATAAGACGGAAACTCAAAAAAATAAAACCATAGAGTTTTAGTCACCATTCATGAGATGTGTGATCTCAAATGTTGTAAAATATGACAGCGAAATGAAAGAGTTAAACCACCGGTTTTTTCAGATGTATTTTTCATTTTACGATACGGCGAATAACCTCGAGTTCCCATAGAAAACAATGGCGTCTAATGTACACACACATTGATACTTCTCGCCGGTTCAAATTCCTCAATTCTGAAACAATGGCGGTGAAAATTGGCGCTGTGATCCTTTGATTGATAAACAAAATTCTATTGGTTTTAGATTTTTGAATTTCTTGACGAAACTTGTTTTATTTGCATTGTATTTATTCCGATCACTGAAATTTACTCCTGCTGTCAATAAAATGGCGATCTGACAGCGTTTACATATACAGAAGGAGGGTCGTAAATGGACGCATTTTAATCAGTAAGCGTCTCGTAAGTTGTACAGACTAAATACCTGCCAAGTTGTTGTAGTGTATACAAAATTTGGGCGAATATGAACGATGAAAACTGCAGAAAATTGAAAAAATAACACAGAACGGAGGCGACCCGGCACAGAGTCTCCACTGTCGTCGTGCAGTGAACGTTATCGATCGATATCCTTTTGTCCGAAATTGATACATTGTTGTCTTGCTCACTTGCAGGTCGTTCCCTGCTCACACTGGCGCCAAACTTGGCAAAAGTGCGCCAAAATATGCTGAAACGTAAAAGTATTACCAAAACTGAAAAAAGTGTCGTCGATTTAATTTGAGTACAAGAAACCAACAGATACGTTTATGGTATGGCTTTTACGTCAATATATATATGGGTAAATGTGGAAATATTCATGACATGACCTGATTACACGAGCGGCACGCGAGCAGATGTCGATCGATATACTATTGAAAATAAATTGATACAATGTTCACTGTCGTCAATAGCAACCGACTGAAGCGCTCTCAGGTAGGAAATATGCTTCGCGGAATACTGCTCAAATAGGCATCCTTTGGCCCGCAGTGTTAGATTAGCTATTGTCCATTATATTACAATAGTTTGTGGCTAAATTTTCTCCCCTTCTGTATCATATAAGTTCACCGTTTCCTGTTTTAGATATTGTTGATCCTATTGAGTTCCATCTCTTATTCTTGATTCACTTTCACATTAACTTTCATTTATGTCCAAACAATTTGACTTTTTGCCAGATTTCACATTTATGGCAAATAATAAACAGTAAGGAGGCACAAGGACGTCGGTGCCCCCGGGCCCCATGTTGTATTTTTGGGTCAATTTTTGCCATTTTTGGTCAAAATATTGTTTCTCAAAAGTTACTCATGTGATAGCTTTGATATTTTGTATACATTTTTTATACATAATTATGATGAAATCATCAATTTTGTATATTTGCAGCTAATGTTGCCATTTTGAAATGAGCTTTCAAAGATCTCAACCATCTTCATCAATACATATGTCACAAAAAGTTGCTCTCTACATAACACAGCAGAGCTCTGTCGACTATTGGGTCGCTTGTTTTTTTCAAAACCGCTGGTCAGACAGCTTTAATATTTGGTTAACAGGTCCCTAGGATGACCTTAGTGAGATGATTTCATACAGTCAGGAAATACTTAATTTTGTATCCATGTCTATAGTAGCTTCAGGGACATTGGCCCTATGTTTAAGATAATGTTGTGATTCAGTAAGCATTTGAAATGGTATAAACTGTATTTGTGTGTGAAATGCGGTAAAAAATAATGAGAAAACATAGCTGAGGTGATTTTAGCAGGTTTGGTTTCCAACAAATATATTCAAAGTTTTTTCAATGTTAAAGAGTGATGGAGGGGGGGGGGGGGGGGGTCCTGGCAGATTTTGAAAAAATCCAAACAAATGTCAATAAAAAAATCAGCCACAGAAGGTTTGTCAAAAAGAAAAGGTGGGATAGTGGGAAAAAAAGAATGTACAGTGTATCGGATAAAAAAGATGTTCCTCATCAATCTTCCAGACAACCCCCTTTTATCAAATGGTACACCCCTGATGTATTTTTGTGTGCCATTAAACATGCAGTGTATTTTAGTTTAAGATGTCAATCAAGTTAGGTAAGGATTTGAAAGGAATAGTCAAGTTCACCACAGTTTAACTTTATCTCTTGTGTCATCATCCTTGTGTAATTGGTTAAGTTTGTAAGTTGCTCCAGATGTGGATATACCAGCTGTTCTGGAAGAAAACAATGTTTACTTTTCCCTATAGGGTTTCTGAGTTAATGATTGCATGTTGAAATCTCTCCATGTATCTGGTGCATGGGCAAAATGTAAATATTTGTTGCATGTTATGTATTTCAGTCTATGTCAAATATTGTAAATGAAAAATCAAGAACAGTTTGCTGTGTGCTTGTAAAAGATAACATGTATGTCAATTAAATTATATAAAATAATTAAATATTAAATATTAAATTAAATTATGTCAATTAAATATTAAAACTGCCTTGCAGTTTGATTGTCTTAAGAATTATCACAGAAGTAGAAAATGAAAAGAAACTAATCAAATTGCTGTAACATATTCACCCTCAGTGTCTGTAGGCCTATACTTAACTATTTTATCATTACATTCAGCTTTTTGTTATATCTTTATCACTCTCCATGGGCCAAGGCACACTTGGGGTCAATGTCATCACTCTGTGCCAGTCTGTGAATGTCAGTCTGTCTGTATTTAGGCCCATGTTTCATACAATTGGTGGTTTGTTTTGATAATATATTTGGTATATAGGGATAACCTAGCAATACAATTTTTTTGACAAAATGTGACATGACTTCGGTGACCTTTGACCTCAAATATACATATTTGTCCATAACTCAGTAACCACAAGTGCTACACCCTTCATGTATAGTATGATGGGACACCTTATGATGCCACATATTGTACCTCATTAATTATGTGCATATCTAATTTTGAGCAAGCCAATAGAGCCAGAGGTCTGATTTTTGATATATAGGGATAACTATAGGAGAGAATTTTTTTGACAAATGTAATGTGACCTCGGTGACCTTTGACCTCAAATATACATATTTGTCCATAACTCAGTAACCACAAGTGCTACACCCTTCATATCTGGTATGATTGGACACCTTATGATGCCACATATTGTAGCTCATTAATTATGCACATATCTCATTCTGAGCAAGCCAATAGAGCTGGATGTCTGATTTTTGGTATATAGGGATAACTATAGAAGAGAAATTTTTTGACCAAATGTCATGTGACCTTGATGACCTTTTACCTAAAATATATGTTTATGTCAATAAATAAGTAACTACAAGTGCTATGTCCTTTGTATTTAGTAGGATGGGAGACCTTATGACAACACATGCTTTACCTCATTAATTTTGCACACATCTAATTCTGGGCAAGTGAATAGAGCTAGAGGTCTGATTTTTTGGCATATAGGGATTAATTAGCAATATAATTTTTTTTTCAAAATGTCATGTAACCTCAATGACTTTGACCTTGATTATACATATATATGCATATCTCAGTAATCACAAGTTCTATACCTCCAATTTTGATAGGATATTAGACCTTAAGATGTCACATCTTGTACCTCATTTATTATGCGCATATGTATTTCTTGGCTGGCCAATACTGCTAGAGGTCTGATCTTTTTTCCCGATTTAGAACCATAACTTAGACATGCCTCATGTGTTTCAAATTGGGAACAACGACATAGACCTATTTGCCCATAGATCTCAACATATACACTCCAGTGATACTTCTTAATGACCACATTTTCCTGCCCATCAAGACTAATACTCCTATTACAAGTGGGGACTGTCATTGTCAATGACTGTTTAGTTAATGGTTGTATCACAGTATACGATATTTCTAATTCTGTATTTTTTCCATGTTATATTCTGAATAATTACATTAAACATATTTCACTGTCTCAGTACATTCATTTAAGTATTTTCACTTCATGCACTTTATCCCTTTCACACATGTTCAAATATCTGACCAGAGAACAAACACTAAATAGTCCAGGATGGAGCTACAGTGTCATTGACGCTATTTTTGTTATATAGGGATAACTTAGCAATACAATTTTTTTGACAAAATGTCATGTGACCTCGGTGACCTTTGACCTCAAATATACATATTTGTCCATAACTCAGTAACCACAAGTGCTACACCCTTAATGTATGGTATGATGGGACAGCTTATGACGCCACATATTGTACCTCATTAATTATGCACATATCTAATTTTGAGCGAGCCATAGAGCTAGAGGTCTGATTTTTGGTATATAGGGATAACTTAGCAATACAATTTTTTTGACAAAATGTCATGTAACCTCGGTGACCTTTGACCTCAAATATACATATTTGTCCATAACTCAGTAACCACAAGTGCTACACCCTTCATGTATGGTATGATGGGACAGCTTATGACGCCACATATTGTACCTCATTAATTATGCACATATCTAATTTTGAGCGAGCCAATAGAGCTAGAGGTCTGATTTTTGGTATATAGGGATAACTTAGCAAAAACAATTTTTTTTGAGAAAATGTCACGTGACCTCGGTGACCTTTGACCTCAAATATACATATTTTTCTGTAACTCGGTAACCACAAGTACTACACCCTTCATGTTTGGTATGATTGGACACCTTATGACGCCACATACTGTACCTCAATAATTATGTGCATATCTCATTCTGAGCGAGCCAATAGAGCTGGATGTCTGATTTTTGGTATATAGGGATAACTATAGGAGAGAAATATTTTGACCAAATGTCATGTGACCTCGATGACCTTTTACCTAAAATATATGTTTATGTCAATAAATAAGTAACCACAAGTGCTATGTCCTTTGTATTAGTAGGATGGGAGACCTTATGACAACACACGCTTTACCTCATTAATTATGTACACATCTAATTCTGGGCAAGCGAATAGAGCTAGAGATCTGATTTTTTGGCATATAGGGATTAATTAGCAATATAATTTTTTTTTTCAAAATGTCATGTGACCTCGATGACCTTTGACCTTGATTATACATATATATAGCATATCTCAGTAATCACAAGTTCTATACCCTCCAATTTTGATAGGATATTGACCTTAAGATGTCACATCTTGTACCTCATTTATAATGCACATATGTATTTCTTGGCTGGCCAATACTGCTAGAGGTCTGATCTTTTTTCCCGATTTAGAACCATAACTTAGACATGCCTCATGTGTTTCAAATTGGGAACAACGACATAGACCTATGTGCCCATAGATCTCAACATATACACTCCAGTGATACTTCTTAATGACCACATTTTCCTGCCCCATCAAGACTAATACTCCTATTACAAGTGGGGACTATGTCATTGTAAATGACTTGTTGATTTAATGGTTGTATCACAGTATTCGATATATCTAATTCTGTATTTTTCCATTTTATATTCTGAATAATTACATTAAACATATTTCACTGTCTCCAGTACATTTCATTTAAGTATTTTCACTTCATGCACTTTATCCCTTTCACACATGTTCAAATATCTGACCAGAGAACAAACACTAAATAGTCCAGGATGGGAGCTACAGTGTCATTGACGCTATTTTTGGTATATAGGGATAACTTAGCAATACAATTTTTTTGACAAAATGTCATGTGACCTCGGTGACCTTTGACCTCAAATATACATATTTGTCCATAACTCAGTAACCACAAGTGCTACAGCCTTCATGTATGGTATGATGGGACACCTCATGACGCCACATATTGTACCTCATTAATTATGTCATATCTAATTTTGAGCGAGCCAATAGAGCGAGAGGTCTGATTTTGTGGTATACAGGGATAACTTAGCAATACAATTTTTTTGACAAAATTCATGTGACCTCGGTGACCTTTGACCTCAAATATACTTACTTGTCCATAACCAGTAACCACAAGTGCTACAGCCTTCATGTATGGAATGATGGGACACCTTATGACACCAGATTGTACAACATTAATATGCGCATATCTAATTTTGAGCGAGCCAATAGAGCTAGAGGTCTGATTTTTGTTATATAGGGATAACTTAGCAATACAATTTTTTTGACAAAATGTCATGTGACCTCGGTGACCTTTGACCTCAAATATACATATTGTCCATAACTCAGTAACCACAAGTGCTACAGCCTTCATGTATGGTATGATGGGACACCTTATGACGCCACATATTGTACCTCATAAATATTTGCATATCTAATTTTGAGCGAGCCAATAGAGCTAGAGGTCTGATTTTTGGTATATAGGGATAACTTAGCAATACAATTTTTTTGACAAAATGTCATGTGACCTCGATGACCTTTGACCTCAAATATACATATTTGTCCATAACTCAGTAACCACAAGTGCTACAGCCTTCATGTATGGAATGATGGGACACCTTATGACGCCACATATTGTACCTCATTAATTATGCGCATATCTAATTTTGAGCGAGCCAATAGAGCTAGAGGTCTGATTTTTGGTATATAGGGATAACTTAGCAATACAATTTTTTTGACAAAATGTCATGTGACCTCGGTGACCTTTGACCTCAAATATACATATTTGTCCATAACTCAGTAACCACAAGTGCTACAGCCTTCATGTATGGTATGATGGGACACCTTATGACGCCACATATTGTACCTCATTAATTATGCACATATCTAATTTTGAGCGAGCCAATAGAGCTAGAGGTCTGATTTTTGGTATATAGGGATAACTAAGCAATACAATTTTTTGACAAAATTTCATGTGACCTCGATGACCTTTGACCTCAAATATACATATTTGTCCATAACTCAGTAACCACAAGTGCTCGGCCTTCATGTATGGTATGATGGGACACCTTATGACGCCACATATTGTACCTCATTAATTATTTGCATATCTAATTTTGAGCGAGCCAATAGAGCTAGAGGTCTGATTTTTGGTATATAGGGATAACTTAGCAATACAATTTTTTTGACAAAATATCACGTGACCTTTGACCTCAAATATACATATTTGTCCATAACTCAGTAACCACAAGTGCTACACCCTTCATATTTGGTATGATTGGCCACCTTATGACACCACATACTGTACCTCAATAATTATGCACATATCTCATTCTGAGCAAGCCAATTGAGCTGGATGTCTGATTTTTGTTATATAGGGATAACTATAGGAGAGAAATTTTTTGACCAAATGTCATGTGACCTCGATGACCTTTTACCAAAATATATGTTTATGTCAATAAATAAGTAACCACAAGTGCTATGTCCTTTGTATTTAGTAGGATGGGAGACCTTATGACAACACACGCTTTACCTCATTAATTATGTACACATCTAATTCTGGGCAAGCGAATAGAGCTAGAGATCATATTTTTTTGCATTAATTGGCAATATAATTTTTTTTTTCAAAATGTCATGTGACCTCGATGACCTTTGACCTTGATTATACATATATATATATGCATATCTCAGTAACCACAAGTTCTATACCCTCCAATTTTGATAGGATATTAGACCTTAAGATGTCACATCTTGTACCTCATTTATAATGCGCATATGTATTTCTTGGCTGGCCAATACTGCTAGAGGTCTGATCTTTTTTCCCGATTTAGAACCATAACTTAGACATGCCTCATGTGTTTCAAATTGGGAACAACGACATAGACCTATGTGCCCATAGATCTCAACATATACACTCCAGTGATACTTCTTAATGACCACATTTTCCTGCCCCATCAAGACTAATACTCCTATTACAAGTGGGGACTATGTCATTGTAAATGACTTGTTGAGTTAATGGTTGTATCACAGTATTCGATATATATATATATAGATATACAGGGATAGAAATACTTTTTTATTTCTTGTGGCAAAAGTTTGCCACCGGATATAAAATCAGGTGGCAATTATGAAAAATCTGGTGGCAGTTTAACACATCATGTGATCGGAATAATACAACATTTTGTCATTGCCACATACTCATTCTAATTTATAAATTCTTGAAAATATGGTGAGTACACGTCACAAAAAGTCAACCCATACTGCAGGCCTCGAAAAAAAATTTTCAAACTTACTAACCGTGGGACACGTGAATTTCATTTTTACTTGCCCGAGAGGAAAAATTACTTGCCCTAAATTTCTAATAACTGTACCAGTAATTTGTAACAGAGGGCAAGAGTTTTGCCATATGAAGTGAATTCAAAGAGGTAAAAAACAGATTCAAACATGAACTACATCTTGTTAAAATGAAGGACTATTACCAAATCTGAAATGTTGCAGAAGAAATGTGAGAATACTTTAGTCTTTTCTGTAGATTTGGCCATCTCAAAAACATCTTTGAATTTGGAATTTTTCCGCAACCTAATCCAAATTAAAATCTTTGCATAAGAGTAATAAGATTGTGTGATTTACAATGTGCATGGCTGGCTGCTGCTCTTTATTATCACGCTGAGATCACAAACAACTGCTCTGCTAGTATTTGTCAGCCAATATTGCATACGCACATGTACATCTGCAACGCTTTTACCTGCTTACACGTTTACTCACTGAGCACAGCCGTCTTTCAAAGTTTTATTTTGATAAATGTATTCATCAAGAGAGCAGATTCAAGTTTAGTTTCGTTACTCTTCAGTGCAGATTTGTTTTCTGTAAGTGAGAGCCCATCCCTAACAACAAGGTCACGTAATTTGAAACTGTCTGCATCTCACGCACTACATAAGGGACCGTTCAGTTTTTACGGCCTGGGGGGGGGGGGCGGCAAAATTTTGTCGCCGGTGTTCAAAAAAATATAGACCCCCCTTGCATTTTTCGCGAAAAAATGATGACCCCCCCTTGTCAGACGAAAAATTGATGACACCCCCCCCCCCCCCCGCTGAAAAATAACCAAAACCCATATGTCAAATTTACCCGCAGGGTTTGGATTTGAACTCCGGTACGCGGCGCACTTGATTCGTGTAGCAGAGATGCCAGTGCACAAACTTCTCAGCCACATCCATGCAAACGTCTGTTAATTAGGACGACTGTAAGGCAATTTTGAACTTCATTTCCAAAGACAACTTATGTCCATGGACATTGTATAAAGTAAACTTTATTGGAGTGGTTCGCCAAAGGCAGCCCTCCGGTTAAGAGGGTCATGGGCCATTACGTAAATTCAACTTTATTCTAGTGGGCAACCAAAGGTGGCCCGCTGGTAAAAAGAGGGTCGATCATGGCCATTGCATGAAGTAAACCTAATTGGAGTGGGCTGCCAAAAGCGTCTGCCCATTAAGAGGGTCATGGGTAATACATTAAAGTATATTTATTGTAGTGGGCCGCCAAAGGCGGCCCGCCGGTAAAGAGGGTCGATCATGGCCATGGCATAAAAGTGAACTTTATTGTAGATATTGTTTTTGAAAATGTGGTGACCCCCCCTTTCCTACCAGTGACAAAGTGATGACCCCCCCCTTCGCGGATTCCAAAATTATGATGACCCCCCCCCTGGATTTTGCCGGGGCCCCCCCCCGGCCGTAAAAACTGAACGGTCCCTAAGCTTACATGTAGCTGCAATATGTGGCCTTCTTGGTCGACTGAGCCCGTTTCGACTACGATGTAAACTTGTACTTTTTCAACAGGGTGTTGATTTACGTTGAACAGTAAGCATTGCCGAGATCCATGGCTTCGAATAAGTTTACATCCATTTACCAAGCACATGATGCAATCACACTATCGCGTGAAGCTGATCGACTGTCATACGACAGTGACTCCTGCACTTGCACAAAGAGAATGGCGACCACTGTAAAGAGCATACCACTTTACGGCACACATACAAAACAGTGAGTTCACTCCGTGTCGTCGGAGAGAACATGTCGCAAAACTCTATTTTACGACTTTTTGTGTTTTACAACAGCAAGAATGATTATTTTGCGATGTCAGGCGGATTTTCAAGGGTTTTCAGAAAAAACTTCTGAGAGTTGAAAGACTTACAATGATTGTAGGCATGTACAGACCTAATGAAATACGTTTTCAAGCTTAAATTGTCCAGAGCTAAGTTAATTCAACCGCTGGTGCACTTGCCCGTCGGACGGGAAGCATATTGATTTTACTTGCCCGAATGCAAAATTCACTAGCCACGGGCGTCGGGCGATAGGAATTTTTGAGCCCTGTACTGGCTAATGAATTGCAAGTATTTATCATTATTTAATTCATGCAGGCTGCAGTTTGGCTTTTCTTTAAAATGTCACAACATGCTTTTATCGTGTGCGGTATGACTGCATATGCGGCTATCACAGAGGGCACCAACATGCTAAGTGTACAAAAGCTGCTGTCATCGATATGGATATTACCCACAACCCACAAAAGGATACCATTCGTCATTGAATACAACCCTACCCTTCCACACATACCATCAATTATCCGTAAACACTGGAACATACTTCAGTCAAACCAGGCCACCAGCAAAGTCTTCAAGGAAACACCTGTCATAGCATACCGTCAATCAGCCAACCTCAAGAAACTGTTAGTCCAAGCTAAAGTCAACCAGACCAAAGACCCCGCTCAGAATAATACCGGACAATGCAAACCGTGCAATAAATGCAACCAGTGCAAATTCATGAAATCTTCAGACAATGGCCGCATTCACAACCACCTCACTGACAAATCAATCTCCATCACTGGCAACATGAATTGTTCAACTCGCAATCTCATTTATGTCATAACTTGCAAAAAATGTCATCTTCTTTACATCGGGGAAACCAAACGCGAACTTCGTAAACGCATCTACGAACATCTATATAGTATAAGAACACAACAAAAATACCCCTATAGCGGAACATTTTAACAGTCCTGGTCATAGCATTAGTCACTTTCTTTTCACTGCACTCTGCAAAATATTTTCGAAAAAAAGACAGTATCAGAAAACAAATGGAACTCAAAATAATTGAAGAACTCGACACCTTATGTCCCAACGCATTAACAGAAAAGATTGGTAGAATATACACCAGATTTGCACGCCATCTTATCTCTGTTCACTTACCTATGGAGCCACCTTCTCATGTATCATTTTCTCCACTCTAGGGAGTACTTTGTTAGGCTTGTCATTCGCCTTTTCTCACCATCATAGTGCGATCGGCTTTTACAGCTCTCCAGTATTGTAAGTTTTTTCTTCGTTCATACTGCTTTCAAGACACCAGTTTGCTGTCTATTTCTCGTTTTGCCTTCACTTTTTATTACATGTTTGAATCCCGCTTTTGATTTTACATATCTTTTACACTTGTTTTATTGATTTTACATTTCCTATGATACGCGCAAAGCCCAGCTTTACTTTTACATCTCTTGTACGCAATATCTCTCTTTTCATTTTACTGTTTTGTATCGTTGTTGGTTTTTTATTTTTAATCCTTTTTATCCGCTCATGTTATTATTTTAGACCCTGAAGAAGACCTCCTGTGTGTGGTCGAAACGTTGGTTTTTTAATAAAGGCTTAACCGTAGACTACCGGACTTGTCTCCTTTACCAAACTCATGGATATTAGCCAATCACAAGTTTGGATTCACGCTATGTTTTCATTCATGCCAAAATGTCGCAATTAGTTTGTTTTTGTTTTTTTTGCTAATGAGTTTTTCCGCTGTCAGACAACGCGTGTTCCTTCAGTGTTCCTTCATTCAAGCCGTATGATCGATGACATGATGACCCAAAATTTAGTGGCAGAAAAATACCACCAGAAAAAAAATTTGGTGGCAGATTGACAGTTTTTGGTGGCAAATGCCACCATTGCCACCGATTATTTCGAACACTGATATATATATATATATATATATATATATATATATATATATATATATATATATATATATATATATATATATATATATATATATATATATATTTATATATATATATTTTGTTTGTTGTTTGTTTGTTTGTTTGTTTGTTTATATATTGTACAATTTATTACGTGGCAAAGGTGGATCTCTTCTGGTGCAAACTTGAAGTGAAAGAGTTAAAGTAACCTTACTCTTTACAAATACAATTATAGGTGCACCTTAAATTACCAGAAAAATAGAGCAATAAAAACATATTGAGTGCCGGTAGTGTTACACTGAATTTTGTCTGAGGTACAGGCTGTGTTGAAGTGCTAGAAAATTTAAAGTTGCCTCATTAAAGGGCATTAGTGATTAGATTTCTACACATCTGTCATTCACCGTGTCTTGAATTTCTGACATTTGTGATATGATGACCAATTTTACAGGATACATTACTCTGCTATTAGCAGGAAAGATATTTCCTGAAGGGGTTATGCAGCCATGTCCCCTCGAATCCGGATAAGATACACTTTATAAAACTTGTATGCAACAAATTTTACTTGTCAAATTTCCATCCAACCCACCACAACAGACAAATGGTTTGTCCCAACTTGAAAGGTATATGTAAAAACCTGATGTAAATTTTAGACAATAAAATCTACCTATCTGATGATTGCGAGAATGCATGAAACCTGAGTAATTGGTACCAAACATACGTGTACTTGATTGTGTCCCTACCGAAATTTTAGGCCTCCCGCAAACTATTACTACAAATTTGCCGCAAGCTTTGCAGTAAATTTGCAGCAAACTATTTGCCGCAAATATGCGGGTGGTTCATTTTTCAGATGCAAATTAGGTTTCTTGTGAACTTGCTGCAAATATGCAGCAAACTCCCTGCCGCAACGTTGCTGCAAACTCTTTGCAGCAAATTTGCGGCACAATCCTTGCAGCAAACTTGCGGCAAATTAATTTGAATGTTACTGAAAATTTGCCGCAAACTCCATATAGCAAATTATTTTATTTGCGCTGACCATTGTTTCTCGTGAAACTGGTATTTCAGAGTTTAGTTGGATAAAACACATCTTGTGCTGTCCACAGTCCGCCAATATATAAATATTATTTATCCAACTAAACTCTGAAATACCAGTTTCACGAGAAACAATGGTCAGCGCAAATAAAGTTATTATAAACAAAAAGATGACAGAGAAAAAAAGGTTAAATTCAATTGTGGTACAATTTATTTTATATGCCATGTTCATTTCATGCCACATAAGTGTCATGATCATGTCAAGATTTTTTTTGACTTGAGAAGTTTCATGTAACATTTACATTACTGTCAAAGGCTGCGATTTGGCTTTCTGTTCTCTGAATTTCTTGTCCCCTTTAGTGTACCAGCAATGGATTCTGAAAAATATAAATCGTTCAGGGAAGAGTGTAAGTCTTTACCGTTTGACCAAACATTGTAAATTTCATGAAAGAAATCGATAATTATTTGAAAATGAGACAAAATCAAGTTGAAAAATTGAAGCAGAAAAGGCATAAAATTCATGATTGAAATTAAATTAATAATGATTAAAATGTCCGACAGCGGACAACTCGCCGTATGTTGTTTACATACACGATGGTGACAATCTGCAAAAATCTCAGCACTTACTGTTAGTAAGTGACTGTTGTGAAACGAAAGTGAATTCAGTATGAATCAGTACTCAACGAAAATTTATCTTTAGGTAAAGATTGCAATACAACGATTACAGAACATAATTATAGCGATCGATGTACAGACGAAGGGTACATTGACTTACATTTCTGAACGGCTCGCAGACGCTGGATGATTCCCGGTCCGGTTGCAGGTCTCACCGTACTGTGTGTAAATACCGTACTCAGAAATATAGTCGGCATCTTTACTGCCGCTCGCGTTCACAAATTTAGAACTCCGCCTGTCCCTGGTACTGTATACACGTTTTTGCAACTATGTGATATCATTTGGCTGGCGATTCCATAGAAAGATCACGAAATTGTCCACTAGAAAACTCCTTGCTCACAAATACGCAGCCGACACTGGCGATGGTACTAAAATCTAACTTCGCGCCGATCAAGCCTCATGACGATAACGGAAATCCGATCTTATAATCATTACGCGATTGATAATGTACCCTTTACCGAAAATTTTAGGCCTCCCGCAAACTGTTAATGCAAATTTGCCGCAAGCTTTGCAGTAAATTTGCAGCAAACTATTTGCCGCAAATATGCGGGTGGTTCATTTTTCAGATGCAAATTAGGTTTCTTGTGAACTTGCTGCAAATATGCAGCAAACTCCCTGCCGCAACGTTGCTGCAAACTCTTTGCAGCAAACTTGCGGCAAATTAATTTGAATGTTACTGAAAATTTGCCGCAAACTCCATACAGCAAATTATTTTATTTGCGCTGACCATTGTTTCTCGTGAAACTGGTATTTCAGAGTTTAGTTGGATAAAACACATCTTGTGCTGTCCACAGTCCGCCAATATATAAATATTATTTATCCAACTAAACTCTGAAATACCAGTTTCACGAGAAACAATGGTCAGCGCAAATAAAGTTATTATAAACAAAAAGATGACAGAGAAAAAAAGGTTAAATTCAATTGTGGTACAATTTATTTTATATGCCATGTTCATTTCATGCCACATAAGTGTCATGATCATGTCAAGATTTTCTTTTGACTTCAGAAGTTTCATGTAACATTTACATTACTGTCAAAGGCTGAGATTTGGCTTTCTGTTCTCTGAATTTCTTGTCCCCTTTAGTGTACCAGCAATGGATTCTGAAAATATAAATCGTTCCGGGAAGAGTGTAAGTCTTTACCGTTTGACCAAACATTGTAAATTTCATGAAAGAAATCGATAATTATTTGAAATGAGACAAAATCAAGTTGAAAAATTGAAGCAGAAAATGCATAAATATTCATGATCGAAATTAAATTAATAATGATTAAAATGTCCGACAGCGGACAACTCGCCGTATGTTGTTTACATACACGATGGTGACAATCTGCAAAAATCTCAGCACTTACTGTTAGTAAGTGACTGTTGTGAAACGAAAGTGAATTCAGTATGAATCAGTACTCAACGAAAATTTATCTTTAGGTAAAGATTGCAATACAACGATTACAGAACATAATTATAGCGATCGATGTACATGCGAACGGTACATTGACTTACATTTCTGAACGGCTCGCAGACGCTGGACGATTCCCGGTCCGGTTGCAGGTCTCACCGTGCTGTGTGTAAATACCGTACTCAGAAAATATAGTCGGCATCTTTACTGCCGCTCGCGTTCACAAATTTAGAACTCCGCCTGTCCCTGGTACTGTATACACGTTTTTGCAACTATGTGATATCATTTGGCTGGCGATTCCATAGAAAGATCACGAAATTGTCCACTAGAAAACTCCCTGCTCACAAGTACGCAGCCGACACTGGCCGATGGTACTAAAATCTAACTTCGCGCCGATCAAGCCTCATGACGATAACGGAAGTGCGATCTATAAATCATTACGCGATTGATAATGTAGTCCCGTTTTTAAATGCTGGAATTGACTCTACATCTGCACCAATCCGTTATATTTCATACTTAATATAGCATTTAATTTATTAGTTTAATGAAAATGGTTATTTTTATCATAGAAAGACTAAAAAGAGAGTAAAAATTCTTTCAGCACGAAGAATCAATATCAATGCGCGAACTGACCTTGATGAACCGTGACCGGAGAGTGTAAACATGTCGGCTGCTCGCAGCTGATACACAGGACGTGTTGGACGTTGGTGAAGCGGCGCTTGAATTTTCGTACAGCGACTCGGGATGGAGTGTAATCCTAAACCTCAAATTTGTGCTCGGCAATATAACTCTAACGCTGAAAACATGGACAAAAGCCTTTTACCTCGACCCATGTTATCAGAAGGCGAGATTTTGTCAGCGGCATCGATGGGACAGACTGTAAGCTGCAGTGCATTGTACGTACCGTATACATGTACTACATTGATGGGATGAATAGCTTGGAGCACAGCCACTACTCTGCTTGGAGGTAGTAGCGGAAACATTACTGTACAGATTTGCAGTAACAAAAGTCTACGACGTGTCCTTACAGACCATCATCAAACGCACATTTGGTTCGAAACTGTTTGCATTTTGGTATCATTCGCAGAAAATACAGGGTGTAACTTGCAAGACAGACAAGTCCCTGTTTCAAAAATTTGTTTCCCTAAAAATTCAGTTTTCGATCCAACCATACTTTACCCAACCAGATTGTCAAAGGGCACTTTTATTACATCATGTAACTACAGTATATACTATAGATGCACTCTATATCCATGCAATGCTTTCACCAGCATAACTAAAAGCTGTTCATTATCTAGCATTACCAGTTATTATAATTTAAAA
Source organism: Ptychodera flava (assembly GCF_041260155.1). Lineage (NCBI taxonomy): Eukaryota > Metazoa > Hemichordata > Enteropneusta > Ptychoderidae > Ptychodera > Ptychodera flava. The sequence goes on along the minus strand of NC_091942.1, from coordinate 469,953 downwards.
AGTGGATTGTCTGTTATGAAATAAAGGAACATAAAATATAAATGAAAGATCAATTTTATGTTGCTTACACATGACTGGTCACGAAGTGCAACAGTACTCAGTGTGTAGTGTGTACTCCCTGGTAATGAAATCGTGGGAAATATGTCAATCATGTGTTGCTGCATATTTGCAGCAATAATCTGGTTTGCCGCAAATTTGCAGGCACCTTAGTCGTTTACCGCAAATTTGCTGCAAACTGACTTAAGGGTTTGCAGGAGGGTCACATCTACCTGCAAACTTCTGCAACTCCTTCCTGCAAGCTATATGCTTGCTGCATATTTGCAGCAAACTTACGGCAAATTTGCAGTAGAAATAATTTTCGGTAAGGGTAGTCCTGTTTTTAAATGCTGGAATTGACTCTACATCTGCACCAATCCGTTATATTTCATACTTAATATAGCATTTAATTTATTAGTTTAATGAAAATGGTTATTTTATCATAGAAAGACTAAAAAGAGAGTAAAAATTCTTTCAGCACGAAGAATCAATATCAATACGCGCGAACTGACCTTGATGAACCGTGACAGGAGAGTGTAAACATGTCGGCTGCTCGCAGCTGATACACAGGACGTGTTGGACGTTGGTGAAGCGGCGCTTTGAATTTTCGTACAGCGATTCGGGATGGAGTGTAATCCTCAAATTTGTGCTCGGCAATATAACTCTAACGCTGAAAACATGGACAAAAGCCTTTTACCTCGACCCATGTTATCAGAAGGCGAGATTTTGTCAGCGGCATCGATGGGACAGACTGTAAGCTGCAGTGCATTGTACGTACCGTATATATGTACTATGATGGGATGAATAGCTTGGAGCACAGCCACTACTCTGCTTGGAGGTAGTAGCGGAAACATTACTTTACAGATTTGCAGTAACAAAAGTCTACGACGTGTCCTAGCTTACAGACCATCATCAAACGCACATTTCGTTCGAAACTATTTGCATTTTGGTATCATTCGCAGAAAATACAGGGTGTAACTTGCAAGACAGACAAGTCCCTGTTTCAAAAATTTGTTTCCCTAAAAATTCAGTTTTCGATCCAACCATAATTTACCCAACCGGATTGTCAAAGGGCACTTTTATTACATCATGTCACTACAGTATATACTATAGATGCACTCTATATCCATGCAATGCTTTCACCAGCATAACTGAAGCTGTTCATTATCTAGCATTACCAGTTATTATAATTTAAAAAGTGGATTGTCTGTTATGAAATAAATGAACATAAAATATAAATGAAAGATCAATTTTATGTTGCTTACACATGACTGGTCACGAAGTGCAACAGTACTCAGTGTGTAGTGTGTACTCCCTGGTAATGAAATAGTGGGAAATATGTCAATCATGTGTTGCTGCATATTTGCAGCAATAATCTGGTTTGCCGCAAATTTGCAGCAACTTAGTCGTTTACCGCAAATTTGCTGCAAACTGACTTAAGGGTTTGCAGGAGGGTCACATCTACTGCAAACTTCTGCAACTCCTTCCTGCAAGCTATATGCTTGCTGCATATTTGCAGCAAACTTACGGCAAATTTGCAGTAGAAATAATTTTCGGTAAGGGTCATTCAGATTGACTACTTTGTGTCGCTGTAGCACTGGTGCTTGGCCCGGGCCGACGTAAAATAACCAATGTGGGCACGCTGCGTTGGCCTACGGTAGGCATAGTTTTGTCCCGGCAAGAAGTGGGATTCAGGGCTGACACAAAATTTGGACCGATGCAAATTCGTGTGTGTGGACAAGTTACTTCGGCCCTGGTCCCAGTTGACCAGGCCTCCGCCATGGATCGAAGTTGAACTAGCTACCCTATTCACACAAAACGAACGGCGTCTGAAACTAAAGTTTACACTTATCGAAAGTTTTCAATAAAGTCTTTATCACCCCATGTATGCAGAACTATATCTTCCCACCAACTTTTGCTCCACAAGCGAGACCATGTCATTTGATTCACACAGTGCACGGAAGAGACGCATTTGTTAACAACGAAGTAAAAAATGCTGTGCACTGATTATTTCTCCACCATTGTCGTACATATATCCTACGCTCATCCAATAAATAGTGAAGATCTCTCTGATGATTAAAATAGCCAGTGATGGTCATATTTGCCCTTCTTGTGCGTAAAAAAACAGGAAAATTATGAACACTAGAAACAGCATGCCATTATTCAAATCTGCCATTTTGAACTTTGACAGGTCAGAGGTCACAAAAGAGGGTAAATTTACATCGGCCCTAATTCTGGTACCGGCAAATGTGGATGATAAATGCGGACTCGGCCTAAATCTATTCCCAAAAGGACAATTATTTTACGTCGGCCAAAATTTCAGTTGTTGGATTGTAAATGTGTATGAAGTAATTGTGTTCTCATCTTTTTTGTAATATTGCTTTTCATTCCAGTGCCAAGCAAATTACCCTCTCTCTCTCTCTCTCTCTCTCTCTCTCTCTCTGTCTCTCTGTCTCTCTGCTCTCTCTCTCTCTCTCTCTCTATATATATATACACTGGTATATATAAACATTTCTACTTGAGTAAAGCAAAGCCTTTTGTTATCAAACCAATGTTTGTACAAAACAGCACAACAAGATACATAATGGCAGTAATTTAAATACAGAAAGAAGTTTGTGTTTTTATGTCAATGTTTGTGATTTTTGTTACCTGATTATTCCCTGTCTTTGAAGAAATCCGTTATAATAGTATTATTAAAAATACACCATTGCTTATTGCCCTATGCCATTATAAATATGAAGATTTTATATAATAAACAGGCAAGAAACTGTTGTGGTGAATATGAAGATAAATACTCATGCACCTTACTGTATTTCTCATTTCCAACAGGTAGCTTGTCTCTGAAACCAACAATTATATTCTTCATCAACATATTTGTCACAAATAGTTATTTTTTACTACAGTAGAGCTCTATAGGCTGCAAGGGCACTTATTATCTTTTAACTTATCCAAAGTCATTCAGTTCCTTCTCTCTCATCTTAGACTGACTGACTGACTGACTGTACTTGAAATGATTTCAGAGACTTCATGCAGAATAGTTCAATGACAAAAGTCATCATCACATTGTATAAACTAGTAAGCGTATTATCAAATTTGTCATTATATTAAACTGCAATGGATTGTTTTTGCTTTCATTTCAGCCTGACAGAGATGATCAAAGTGGTTTCAGCATACTTGTTGACAAACATCACCTGGGAAAAACCTTATCCAAAGAAATGGCTGAATTTCTCAAAGAAAGGTGAGCCTAACATTTGAATTTACCAGAAATGCTTTTTAGGAGACACTGTATCAAGTGAGATAATGCCAATTTTCAAATAGAGATGCAGCATTTCTGAAAATCGATTAACAAATGCTTCATCCACAAACACAAAAAAACTTACTCTATCATCAATATTTGAGGGATTAATTAAAGGACCATATTTCTTGATGTGGTACACCCATTATTCAATGTATACCTGTTGTTCTATGTGTGTACCTATCTACTTCTCACCTTACAAATCTAATACAGTTTTTGAATTGGTTGAAACAATTTACTGTATTATTTAATCTCATCATGAATGTACCTCTTTCATAGACTGACAAGTTTTTGTCTATTTGTGATGTGAACCACAGGGCTGCAATAGAAGATACTTATGCCAAAAATTTACAGAAATTATCATTAAGTCAGCTTGGAGCCAGAGAGGAAGGGTAAGTGGTGCTTTGACTGTCTCAGGACTTAGTTTGTAGTACAACCAATTTCTTGCTCTTTTCAGTGTATATTAAGATGCATGTGAGAATATGAAAACAAACAAGAACCATCCCATATCAGCACATAATCTTAATAATTTTGTGACATTTTCAGGTAGCTTTCATGAATTTCACAGCTGGTGTTTTGTCACTAGCAGTACTCTCTGGTAAATTTTATAAATTTACTGTGGGTTCCCCAGCCATGTTACGAGGGTTCCTCTTGGCACATCAATGCAATCATATAAATGGACAATAGGAATTGTACCAGGGCTCCAAACAGTTTACCCCGTACCAGGTTTCCAAACAATTTACCCCGTGCCAGGTTTCCAAAAAATTCATCCCATACCTTCCTTCTCAGATTATCAGGTACATGTCACATTATGTAATCTGGCTAGACTGAAGTGTACAGGGTCTGTGCTAGGCTGAATTGTCCCAATATTCTTTGTACCAGTATGTTCCACAATCCGTTTGGTTATCTCATAGCTTACAATACTGTGATGTCATAGCTTGCATACAATACTGTGATGTCATAGTGCACAATACTATGATGTCATAGTGTACAATACTGTGATGTCATAGCTTAAAATACTGTGATGTCATACTGTGATGTAATAGCTTAAAATACTGTGAAGTCATAGCTTATTATTGTGCAGTGTCGTAGCTAACAATAGTGTGATGTCATAGCTTACAGTACTGTGATGTCATAGTTTACAAAAGTGTGATGTCACAGGGTTTTCTCTCGATTGTGCAATTGTATAAATTGCGCATTTCGAGCCATTGTCTGAACTTGAAAAGTGCTGATAGTGCAGAAGTTGCGCTCAAAGCAAAGCAAAGACAGCCATTAAATATGAGGGTGACAACTGTAACCTCCACAAATGTAATAATCTGCACAAATGTAATATCAACCACAGTTGTAATAAAATCAACCACAAATGTAATAAAACAGTCAACCATTAATGTAACAACCCGCAACCACAAATGTAATAAACAAATTAACCATAAATGTAATAAAACACAACCATAAATGTAATAAACTTGAACTTGCATATGTGATCATTTGTTTATCAATGCCCTGAGTAAATAATAACTTTACTAAGACCAGTATAATGTTATTGCATACTTTCCTGAAACTACCGTTTCCTTTCCGAAACACAGAATAGAATACTTTGAGAATGCTATCAGAAAACGGCGAGGTACTGATCAAAGCATTAGATAATGGAAGTGGAACAGCAGTTCTGGACACTGATAATTACATAATAAGAAAGCATCAAAATAACTCGTCAACCAGTGATACCACACAAAGTTTATGACACATGACTCAGAAAAAATAACAGAAAAAATATACAACCTTATAACAGAAACTTACGACACAAAACATGTTGACAAGAACATGTATCCATATTTAAATCTAGTAAAAACAATACGAACACTACCTTGAACACAGTAGAACAAAATTATACATCCTGGCATCCCCAGTGAAGGAACAAACATCAAGTGGGACAACATAGGAGTACAGAAAATCTATCGATTATTCCATACAATTTATCCACTGAAGATGAATTTGAGGCGACTGATTAAGAAAGTACGGCAAATTTCGAAAAAACTGTGTTAAAGGATCGTAGTGTTATACCGGTACAGTCTCCTCCACTCTGGAGTGGAGACTGCACTGACCTTCAGCTGTGTCTTGCCATGTACACAAAATAGGGAAACGTTAAATACACTTTTGAATATACAAAACACACTAAACGCAAACAATTAAGATATGAATAATGTGTACAGTTGCTTTATGTATTACAAAGATAAATATTTAAGGGCTAATTCCTCAATTGCAACGACAAAATAGATTTATTACATTTATGGTTGACAAGTATTACATTTATGGGTGATTTTTTTATTATGGTTACCATTTATTACAATTGTAGTTGGTGTTTTTATTACATTTATGGTTGATTTTTGTTACATTTATGGGTGATATTACATTTATGGGTGCATTTTATTACAAGTATGATTGATATTACACTTATGGAGATTATTACATTCATGGAGGTTACAACAACTGTGAATCAACAGCGACTGCCCCCTAAAATGTCGTCTGCCCCCTATAAATTTTAATGAACAAGGTACAAAGTGCCCCTTGAATGAACAAACAGAGAAAACACTGATGTCATAGCTTACAATAGTGTGATGTCATAGCTAACAATAGTGTGATGTCATAGCTTACAATAGTGTGATGTCATAGCTGACAATAGTGTGATGTCATAGCTTACAAAACTGTGATTTCATAGCTTACAAAACTGTGATTTCATAGCTTACAATAGTGTGATGTTGGCTTTATTTCTCTTTTGCTGAATGTATAGAACTTTGTCTTTAGCATGGAAACGGATAAAGCATAGCCTATCAGAAGAAGCAGAAATACACCAGCAGTTTGCTGCCAAACTTCGAGAAGAATTGGAAAAGCCACTGATGGCCTACAAAGATTCTCTCAAAAAAGAAATCAAGAAAGTATGTACTATACTAAATTTTTGTTGAATTCATGAATTTATTTACACTAAATTATAAAATTCTGGTGCAAGTGGAAAGTGTTTGATATTTTGAAGTTTTTTAAATAAAATAATATTGTGATACATTATGGGCAAAATATACGTTGACTGACATATACCGGTACATGTATGTATAAATCAGATTTAGTATCATTGTAAACAAGCATTTCTATGCAGCTTTACTGAAACTTAGACACAAAACTGTCATATACAATGTGGAAACAGACCCATATAATAAAGGTAAGGCAGATAATTCTGTGCTTTAATTTATCAGAGCTCGATCTTTTTTATTACTCTGTTCTGAAAGTGAATTCAATAAACAAGCAGTTCCCTGAAACTAAAATACAAAATTGCATATATTTGGATGCAAGTTATTGATAAACCAATCACATATAATAGAGATCTTTCTTCATTGGGAACTTTTGCTAGCTCACTGATCTCTAGTACCAGTCTATTCCAAGGACAAGAGTTAATAAATTACAGTTTTCATCAGAACAAGGAAATCACTGAGATCAAAAGAGATCATATTATCTGGGACTGGATACGTTGTGCAGGGCTTTTTACAAAAAAGTAATTTGCTAGGGTAAAGTTACTACTGCAAATGTCTACATTGCATGTTTTATCAATTCATTTCATATTGGTAAAGGTACCCTTATATTATTGATAGTTTGGTATCGTTATTATGTATATTACAGAATCTTTTAACCACAGAGGCTACTAAATAGATTATCAGGCCAGTGTTTTGCAAACTGCAGTGTCCAAAAATAAACTCTGATTAGATTTAAAATAAACAACGTACAGTCTATCTGTCACCATATCTAAAAGCTGTCATGATTTAGCCACTGTTGTAGCTCTAGCTCATTTTGGGGCATCAAAGTCATCAGATATTGTGAAGTTAGTTGTCACATCCAAGAAATTAATATTTTACCAATCATAAATGATAAGTGACATCAGAGCCATGATAAAGACAGTGGCAGATTATGTCTAAACAATTACCTTCATTCATTGAGATCTACCTGCCTGTATGTTATGTGTACAAAGTAAGTATACACATATATTGTGACATTAGTTCTGTAAACATTGATATAGTTTTATCTGTATCATAGATTTTAATCAACAGTCAGTCTTTTGGTTCATATCTCTGCTACTCTTCATTATCTTCCTCATTCCAATTACAAATTTCTATCTAATGTTTCATACTTACCAGAAGCAGTATCATGGAGTTAAAATGTCATAATTCTCAAAATCAACTTCAAAAGATTAAATCATATAATTCATTTAGTTGAGCCTTCTCTGTCAAGTTCTGATTAGTTCAGACTGCACTGTATGACAAGTCACTAGTATAGTGTTCTGTCCAAAGACAATAAAAACACACATAATATGGCACATTGTCATATCAGTGAAAGAAGATACTTGGGCTTTCTGAACAAGAATGGATTACCAGTGTTGTGTAAAGATAGTACCGGTATATCCTGGAACAAATCTGACACCCAGACATGTTGAGTCAAGGAAGTGGTGTCTTCAAGCATTTCCTCATAAACAAAGCAACATTTAAACATTTCAGTCAAGTTGCTAATCTTGATTTGGACTTCAAATGTTTTTTAATGAACAGATTGTCAGGACAGAATAAGGACAAATTTTGATTTACTCTGTAAAAGTTCCTTGTGAGTTTTTCCTTGAAGACTTTAAGGTTAGGTTTTGCACACTGTAACCCTGAATATAATGTTTGCCATATGTTCATGGAATCAATCTCCTCTTACTCAACAGGATGTGCTATTAGTGTGTTATGAGATTCCTTCTAACACAAATCATCCAGGGTTCTCTTCAACTTTTACTACAAGGGAATTTGGAGTACTGGGCCATCTCAGTGTTTTTCAAGCAATATGTTTAGGGGAGAACCATTTGATTTGGGGGGGGGGGGGGGGGGGGGGGGTATGGAGGAAGTGGGTATGGGAGCAAATTTTTTTTTCCTGTCAGAGTGACTGCAATTTTTTTTTCTACTGTCAGACCTGCATCAATTTTTTTTTTTCAAATGGAGTGGCAGTGCAAATTTTTTTTTATTGGTCATCAAGTTTGTAATGCGTTGTATATTAGGGAGTCGTCATTATTTACGGCCTGAAACTCCGAAATTTCGAGTGCCCCCCCATGCCAACCATGATGAATTTGAGTAACCTCCCTCTCTAACTCTGAAATTTTGACTGATCCCCCACTTAGAAAAGTTAAATACCAATACATGTAATTGTAAAATTTACAAAATACAGCAACAGTAAAGACCTTTCAAATCCTGATGTACCCTGCTAGACTATCATCAGTTATCTCATGATGGTTCAAAAAAGGTGAACCCATCAAAATGAAATTCAAAGTCACAATAAAATAAAGATATAAAAGCTCACGCAGTATCTAACCATATAGTATATTGTTTAATTTGGATGGGTATTATGACAGGGTTTTCACTAGGATATCTGACCGGGCAGAATTTGAAAGTACAGGGCGAGAACACGCGAGAGGCTTAGGGGGAAGTGTCACAGGGGCTTTCCCCTATCTTGCATGGAAATTTTTAAGATATTGATGTCTGCAATGGTGCAGTCTGGTGCAATCTGATGTCTTTTTTTAATTCTTTTACTAAGTGAAACTGTTAGAATACGCCAAGGGGGAGAGCACGAGAGGGGGGGGGGTTCCCCCTCTCGTATTGAAAATTTTGAGAAATTGATATGTTTAATGGTGCAATCTGAGAGGAGTTTCAGTTTATTTTGCACTCGGTAAAACTGTTTGAAAATGACATTGAACACTGATATTTTTTACATTTTTTGCATGATCAGTGTTTGAATCACAATATTCAATAACCAAACAATGACAATACAATTTGTGAAAAACAGTTCTGTTTGCCAGAGACTGAAGACAAATGAATATACAGGAACGGAAAATCTGTGATATTCTTGTGTCATTTCTCCAGCTGCCAGCTTCTAATGAAAAGCCATCTTTATGGTATGTTTAACTGTCAAAATGGTCATTGAACTGAGGTAAATTAAAACATGTTTCTGTGATAATAAAGGATGAATTCACAACAGTTCAGTTCAGTTCAGTTCAGTTTTGTCCTTGATTCTGTGAAAATTTTGAGAAATTGATGTGTGCCATGGTGCAGTGTAGTGCAATCCGAAAGGTATTTTCAATTTGTCTTTAACCAGTAAAACTGTTAGAAGACCCAAGGGGGAGAGCACGAGAGGGATGCCCCCTCTCGCATTGAAAATTATGAGAAATGGATGTGTGCAATGGTGCAATCTGAGATGTGTTTCAATTTATTTCGCACAAAAAATTGAGTAAGTACCCCACCCCCCTTCTTCCTCTCCACATTTTGAAGTTTTCAATTTTTTTAGTGACCCCCTCCCCCCTCACATTCCTCCGAATACATGGCGAGACACCGGTGAATCGATAGTGCTCAGTCCCTGGTAAACCAGTTTGTTGAATGAGTGATTCGTCTTAATGGTGTCTTAACACTAATTTATTGACTCCTGTCTTGTGTTTTAAATTTTCACAATTTACAGAAGTCAAATAGTCCCCTTTAGATAGTGCCTATGCCATTGAGATATTGCAACAGAAATCCTGAAATATGATTTCTTGGGTCAGAAAAGGGAAGGAAAACATTGAGTGCACTGAGGTGTAAAGTAGACCTATGTAGTGCATGCTTATATCATAAGTGCTGGGGAAAAAAACATAAGAATTGCTTGTGGTAAAAACATTTGCGCCGCCTATGGCGGCGCGCCGGCAAAGAATACATGAGAATAAGGTTTCCAAATTTTGCTAATTTCTGGTGCATTGTGACAATTTTTTTCACTTCTGTCTGTTATGACAATTTTTTTTTTCTCAGGCCATGACAGAATCAATTTTTTTTTCTTCTATCTCATCTGGTGACGAATTTTTTTTCTCAAAATCCTCCATACTCCCCCCCAGAAATCAAATGGTTCTCCCCTTATAAGTTGATAACTTTACAAAAGAAGACATTTTAACAACTAAAGATCATGCAAATTGTGCATGGTTTGTAAACTGGTGGTCCCTCTGTTTTCCAAGGTGTGGAGAACCCTGTAATATCATTCTGAAGTCAAGCACTGTCATCCCTCAAAACATGTCTGACTCCCCTGGCTTTTGTAATAATATTCTCTGTTTGCTGTTTTTATGTACCGGTAGGTTGGCTTTGGGATGAAATGTGAAAAAAAACCCAAACAAAATGTGTGGGTATGAAGTGAGGGCTCTCACAATCGAAGTGCAAGTGTATTTTAGGGTTGAGACTTGCGAAAATCAGTACCAAATTCACCTTGATTGAATGAAGACTTGTGATCAATGTCACTTCTATTTAAACAGCGCGATACGATCTCCACAGAAGTCTACGGTAAACGGCGCAGCCCTGTGTACGAGCATGCATGGAGCTACAGCATCCATCGAAGCTTCACAATTTGTCAAACACAGAAAAAATATGAATGAGGCATTTTGTAATCTTTACATCCTTGAGTTTCTTGAAGTATATAATGTCTGGCTGATTTCAAAAATCGGCGGCTGACTGATCGGGCTGGGATTGCACATTCAAAGTGCTTGTCAAAGTGAAATCGAATGCTATGTGCGACAGGCAGAAATGTTAAAACAGGAGTCATCGCCATGATTAGGTTATTCACTGTCAATTGACCTAGAAACGGACAGACAACACTTTCATGTAAAGCTTTTAAACTTGAGACAAGCCCACTGGGCAATTATCGTTCCATTAATTAATGGCATTATCGAAATCAATGCCATGACACTGTGACACAGGACTGATGAAGTCGTTCAAAATCTCAAGTGTCTCTCGACTCATGCATACGAGCACTATACTGAGATCATTCTTTTTCGAAAAATTATTATCTTATTGTTACAACATTAATATACTTACAAAGTTTAGGCAAGTCTAGCCATGGACGTATTCACGCCCATGGTCTAGCACAGCCTCGGCCAAGCTAAGCCACGTTAGAATATTGGGATCTGAATGAAAGGCATGACGTCACAAAAATGGCGACAGGCGACGATGTGCTCAATTCATCTGGTGTACACGTCAGCAAATCCAAAGAGCTTATTGATAGAATTGATACAGTATAGGTGTAAGATCAAATCAGGATCTGATCCGGTAATGAAATAGACCAGTATTTAACCAAAGGGAAGAAAGACATTAAGTCATAGCGTGCGCAACAATAGCTATAGTAACACTGTAAATACAGCTATGCCTGACTCGACGATGAGCGTAATTGACGTCTTTCTTCTTTCACAAATATGCAAGAATAAAATCTGTCTGCTTTGCAAGTATTATAATACAAGATAGATACAAAAGTCACAAGAATGCATGGCCCAGAGTAGACTGGTCGCTTTTCTCGGCAGCTGAGTTATTTGCTGGCGTTCATCCTTGGCTGGCATTTATCATTTGGCTTTAAATGCCGTAAAAGTAACCTCGAAAATATTCATTATGCCCAAATATAGCAGATAGCTTATATTGAAATTAGATGCGCGCAGGAATTTTGCACCGGAGAAGCGAACTCCCGTAATGTCGAAGTAGGCTGATGCAGTGTGGATCGTTCATCTGTACAGTTTTTCTTATTCTTTGCATGCTCAAGAAAGCAACAATTAAAATACAGGGAGCATTATTTAGGGAATTTGAATAAATAGTGGTTGTTCCGAGCCACGTTTACATTAGCAAGGGAAAGCAGTCTCTTCATCACGGGGTCACCGAATGGCTATAATTACTTTGAACTCTATTTGAACACAGTCATTCCTCCCAAAATTTCCCAACGTGTAAATGAAGTACGAATCCATCAGTATGGGGACTCAGCTTCGCCGTTGCCAGCGACGCGGAACTGAGAGTTTCACATCGATTTGACAAGTTATTGATTGAGCATGAGAAGTAGAATCTTCGTATGTGTGTGCATTGGCCGTACATTCTGAATATTATTTCTTTCGCTACTGCGCGGTAAGGTGCCGGGATATGAAAGTGCCGCCGTACAGTGACATAATAACTGTGTCAGCTTGGAAATAATGAAGAGATAGGATACTCAGCCTAGAGTTCGTGAAAAGAATTGCATGATAATCATTAAAAGACATCGATCTGTTACGGTGCCTTTCTCCCACGTGGCTAATTTCTTCAAAACCGTATTTTTGAGTAACAATTGCAGTAAACTTTGATTGGTCGTATAATACTTCGCGATTTGTTTGACATCACATTGGTGAAACTTGTTTTAACCATAGACTCTAGAAAATTAGTCTGTTTTCTTAGAAATCTCTGCCTTATTCCTGTCTGCTGGTATGCAAAGTAACCATCTTTATGTTAAGTTGCAGAATTTAAAAAAAAAATTCCGAAGTGTCTCCTCATGTAAGTCCTTGAACCCATACTCGACCCTTGAGATATCGGCAAATGTATCATCATTTACAATCTTGTGATTGGTAGATAATTTGACTTTTTTGGGCAAGACGTAAACACAATTAAATCATTCCATTTTGCAATGTGCATTTATGCTGACCTATGTCTCTTGTCCGGTCAGCCTGATGCTCCCCGAAATGGGAGACTGTAGTCGAACTGTTATGACCTGTGCAAGCTGACGATGAGCAGCGTGCAGCACATCGCATGCTCTTCTCAGAAAGAAGGTTGCTGGTGTCCATGGTTACCATACCGTACAATGTCCAGTCTAGACTGATAATATACTGTCTAGCTGCATAGCTAGTAGCGGCAGGGTTCAGGTGTCCGAATTTAACGTGTTCATCGGGTCGATGGCATATTCAAGCCGAATACCGTGATGTAATATTTTTAGACTTATACTCTCGCCATTGCTGCATTGGTAAGGTTGAAAAAATACACAGAGTCTTTGAGGTCGGCAGTATTGCTCTGTCTTATTAGTCCTTTGTGCCTGTGGGCACAAAGTACTAATGTGATGACGCGGCCTCTGTTGTTGCATACAGTGGGCCGTATGCTGTGGACGCAGGTATCTCAGAAACGCTTCAGTAACTTTTTCTGAAATTTGGTCTGGTGGTCACTTGGGCATGTATCTCAAACGGTCTTTTTTCTTTTTTTGATTGAATCATTTTAAAGTCACTTTTTTAGCTTTTTTCTGAAAACCACTATTTTCAATTTTTCCTCAAAACCACTGATTTGATTATTGTGATATTTGGCATGGGTGTTCGTATAGTTGCAATGCCGTCAGAAATGTTCAAAATTTGGTGATACATGCCTTGTATTATTTTTAAACAATATTTTTATCCATTTTTATTTTATATTTACTTGATTTTGCCTCGCTTTCGTTAAAGCTACCGTCTGCGCATGCGCACAATTCTACGGCAATTCTGAGTTGAAGAATCGAAGCGGACGCCATCTTGTTTCTTGGTGTGGGTACATTTTTTACGTCGTGAACGTTTCACTGTGTGTTTCAATATGTTCTATAGTTATGAGGTTGACAGTGATGCACTTTTGCGGCTGTCGTGTATTTTTGGTACGAAAGGCGCCTTTGATCAACTGAAGAATGATGGCCTCCGTAGGCGATAAACACCAGTACCGGCAGGCATATCAGCTCTACTGAGGAAGCAATCCACTGGCCCGTATAGGTCAGGGGCTCACTTAGGGGAAAACCACATGATTCCGGGGGGGGGGTATGGAGGATTTTGAGAAAAAAAAATGTCACCAGGTCAATAAAAGAAAAAATTAAGCCTGTTAATGGCTTGAGAAAAAAAATTCTCATAACAGACAGAAATAAAAAAGGAATTGTCACAATGCAGTTGAAATGAGCAAAATTTTGGAAACTTCATCCTCATGTATTCTTTGCTGGCATGCTGCCATAGGCAGCGCAAATGTTTTTACCACAAGCAATTCTTATGTTTGTTTTTTTTTTCAGCGCTTACGATATAAGCATTCACTACTTTACACCTCAGTGCACTCGATGTTTCCCTTCCCTTTTCTGACCCAAGAAATCATATTTCAGGATTTCCGTTGCAATATCTCAATGGTATAGGCAATATCTAGATGGGACTATTTGACTTCTGTAAATTGTGAAAATTTAAAACACAAGACAGGAGTCAATAAACTAGTGTTAAAACCAATACATTATTCTCTCAATATAAATATGTTAGAAAGATTACAAGTTGACAATGAAAAATTGAGGAACAACAAATATAAAGAAATACAATGTGTGAGCCTTGTTTCTCTGACCACAAAAGATAACATCCCCCCTGAGAACTTAAAAGGAATTGACTATTTTAAAGAAAAGCAGGTATAGTACTGATCACAGTTGATTTGCCAAAAAAGTGTTCTACAATTGAAAGTTGTATATATTCTAGACTTTCCATTTTCTTTTCATTTGTTGGAATGTAAAATGAATACATAAAACCATCCTGTGATATATGAAACAGTGGCTGAAATTTGAAAATTCACTGCTACTCCATTTGAAAAAAAAATTGATGCAGGTCTGACAGTAGAAATAAAAAAATGCTGTCTCTCTGACAAAAAAAAGTTCCTGCATACCCCCCCCCCCAAATCAATGGGTCTCCCCTTAATATGCGCATGCGCATATAACAAGTTAGCATTGTTTTTGAAAAATCAAACCGACGCCATCTTGTGTCTCGCGTCTGGTGCGAATCTTGAGTTTTTTTGGGTTTTTAGCGTGTATTTGATTCTGTTTTGTAAATATGAAGTTCACAGTGATGGTACTTTTGTTGCTGTCATGTATTTTTTGGCACGAAAACGCTCCTTCGATAGACTGAAGAATCGTGGCCTCCGTACTCGGTACTCCCCACTGGACCCCAGTACCATTGCTCAGCGAGGCAATCCAAAACGGCGGCCCGTACTATAATAATAATAAATAATATATTTTTATTGCTTGCTTGTAATATAGGATTTACATCACATTTGTGGCAATAAAAGTGTGATACAAAAATAAGTTAAAATTTTCTTCAATAAAGATAAAGTATACAGTATAATAATAGTAGCTAATAATAAATATAACTAGGTATTTCTTTGTTTATATAAAGTAAAAATATAATCAGCAAGTTGTGATTAAAAGATAACTCTTGTTTTGTTAGTAGAGAAATAAGCTGATTTTCAGTATCGTCGTTTGGGAAATTGATTTTACTGAAAAAGTACTTTCCTTTGGACTTTGTATTTCTGACGACTAATAAAAAGTGTGTTTCATCTTCAATACTGTTGGTGTTACAATACTAATAGCTGGGTGAGAGCGAGGGAACGCTCTGTCCTTCTACCTCCATGTCATAACAAACTAGCGTCGTTTTATGTTGATGTACTGTCCTTTCGACATAGCGATAACTTTTAGTTTTCTGTTGCTTATTTTGGGTAATTTCGACAGTTGTGCATTGATTTTGACATCATTGTTGACTCCGATCGCTAAAGACAGTCTGAGTGTGTGCATGCTTATGTTGACCTAGCCCTTCCTACGATGCTGTGTGTTCCGCTACAGCTAATCGCCCCGCTCACCACAGCCCTGCAAAGACCCGTACGTAGGGTGAGCGGGGCGATAGCTGTAGCGGAACACACAGCATCGTACGCAGGGATGTTGACCGATTTACTAAGGAAGTACGCGCACTTCAGAATCACAGCATAATCCGACATGGTATAAATTTGGCATGATCATCAGATCATACATGATCCGAGATTGCACTTCAGCAAGGTCACGATAACTAATGTTGTTTGTTTCACTGTCGTTTAATACCTATATTTCCACTAAAAGACCATTAGAATTTCATCCTTGCTACTTTGAAATCGTGCACTATGGCATGCATGTAGTTGTCAACATCACTATGCTTGAATGTAGTAGACTCTTACTATGAATATATCGACTGTCACTACATATTGCATATGTGTGGAAGTCACTCCATATCATATCAAAAAATGTAGTATTGCGACGTTTGAGCTGCCAGAAGCCAGAATTTACAGTTACGAGAAAGTTATCTTACATGTAAAACTCAGTTCTACTGTGAACAAAATGCAAGCTATGTTGTATAACTATCGTGAATAGCATAATATTTGTACCTATAACCGTGTCAGAAAATCAGAAGGAAACAACCAGTCAGACAAACTGTGGTCAGGATGATACTGTCCAATTTTAATATTTGTCTCTCGGCACACACCAGATACTCATGACTGTAAAACAACATTTCCATATAATTGTATATTCAGTTTTTATATTTAATTTGCTTTTCACCATATTGTATGTCCTTCCCTGCACTACATAATTCAAAATTAAATATTGTCTTTGGCCTATACATACTTGAGGGGTTAAGCTTATTTAGTCTCACACATATAATTGTATATTCAGTTTTATATTTAATTTGCTTTTCACCATATTGTATGTCCTTCCCTGCACTACATAATTCAAAATTAAATATTGTCTTGGCCCATACATACTTGAGGGTAAGCTTGTTTAGTCTCACACATTAAAGATGCACTGTTGACCTACAGAGTCCAAACTTTTTATCATTGTATTGTAGATAGGTGTACACTCCAAATACTAAGTACAAGTGTGGTGAGTGTAACAAGCAAATGTTTTTAGTCAATGGCCCAAATTTATTTTCTATATGATGGACAATAAATACATGTGTAATCAATGCCAACAGTCCAGTTTAAGTAATTTGGTTTAGATTAGCCATTGGCTAAATTTTCTCCTCTTCTGTATTATATAAGTTCACCGTTTCCTGTTTTAGATATGTTGATCCTATTGAGTCCCATCTCTAATTCTTAATTCACTTTCATATCAGGGTTGTTGATACTTCGAATCCACACTTGAACTTATGCTGGAGCAGTAACCAACCAGTTCAAATAACTTTCATTTATGTCCAAACAATTTGACTTTTTGCCAAATTTCACATTTTATGGCAAATAATAAACAGCAAGGAGATACAAAGGACGTCGGTGCCCCCGGGCCCCATGTTGTCTTATGTATTGTTGACAATACAACCGGCTTAATTTTGAAAGTTAGAAATTTCTCAATGGTGAGTTTTAGTTACACGAGAGAGAGAGAGAGAGAGAGAGAGAGAGAGAGAGAGCCAGTTTGTGAAAGTTACGTATTTACAGGGAAGTTAGCCACTGCGTTTAGTTGAAATATGTTTTCAACATCACCTACGATCGACTAAGTCATTAAGTTGTTATAAACGTAAATGCACAAAATTTCTTTGGCATCTTACATGCCTGTCACAAAGTTAATGTTTATTTCAAGGCTGATACACGATGCATGCATACACCGTCCCTCCACCCACGGAAGGACGGTGATGCATTTTCGTTTTACAGCAAGTGATTCGGTCGCGATGTGTTGCTCGCCGATAGATCGCTTGTTCTAATCATCCAGTCGTTGGCGGCAAAGGGTTTCAGAGCCGGAAACGGCACAATCATTTCCACTACAGACAAACAATGTATGAATGAGATGCAAGGTCGCAGAGCTTTCCGATTATATAGTGTGAAACAAAGGAGACAGTCAAATTTCTAGCTAAGGACTGGTCAATCGCTGACTACACAGAGATTATAGCTATGATTTCTGTGACAATTAATATAATTGACTGTGAGATTGATTCAGTGAACAATATTCAGGGGCTCGTAGACCAAAGTGGCATACTTTATTGAGGTAGGATATCCATCATTGTTAACAAAATGTAAATGGTACAAGCATTCATGACCCCTGATATTCTGATGCAATTGGTCTTTTGAAATGATTATCAAAATTTGTGTACAGAGAAAATAAAAAGCATACTGTAAGTACAAACGTAAAAAAAGAACTTGTCATTTGCTGTTGTCTGATTTCTCAGAGTTTTCTATTGAATCGTTTTTATCCTCAAAAAATCAATCATAGAGAACCAGACAAGTCTACAAAGTACATTTTCCCATGATCTTACTTTATCTGGTGAACAAGCCACTCTAAAATTTCTTCAAAAAAGTTTCTTCTTTCTTTGAAAATTCTCCGGCAAAACCATATAAACAGCATCAGAGTTCACGTGCCTAGGTCGTGAACTGGTTTGACTGAAGTTACATTTATCAGTCGCACACGCTAGTCGTACAATGGTACCAGAAGAAGTATTGCTCGCTTGAGTTGCATGTATTAATAATAAAAAAGATATCTGTGATATTTGAAATGACAAAAAAACACAAAAAGGTTAATGACAAAGACGGAAGTGATGTAACGGGTCATGATCTGTACGCAGATCATTGTGTAAACTCTTTTCGCGCTCAGCCGTTCAACGGTTCACAGAGCTATGCTGCGCCGCGACTGTGTACGGGAGATAGTAAGTTTTTATTCAACGTTGAAAACGACTTTGACTCTCAGTTTTTGTATGCCTGAGCCCGAATTTGATCGGTTCAAGGCGCCCCTCACTCCACGCCCTCACATTCGCTTGCACTTCAATTGTTAGAACCCTCACTTCAAGCCCTCATATTCGCTCGCACTTCGATTGTTAGAACCCTCTTTTCAAGCCCTCACATTCGCTCGCACTTTGATTGTGCTGGCCCTCACTTCAGCCCCGCATTTGTCGATTTCCGTCACCCTTACATACCTCAATAGTGATATTGTTTTGGCAACATATGCAAAAGTTGTGATGTCGTAAACAGTAACATACACAAATGTAAGAGGGTATATACGTGCCTCTGTATTTGGGAACTGGTGTATGTTAGTTGTAAAATGAATTCATTAAGACTTGTCCTGTTCCGCTTCAATTGTTCTAAAATGTCTGATTCAAATAGAATTGCCACGGGGCGTGAAATTACCCATAATCCAAGATGATTTGTACATTTGGAGATTGGATTGTGCATTATGCCATTGCGTGTATTCACCCCATCCAAACCCATAGCAACACAATTAGTGAGTGCACATGCAGGTATAGTCACGGGCATAAGCGTGTAAACATGATTTCGTATTTTAGTTCCGTTTGCCGCTGGAGAACTTACATCCTGATTTAAAAAAAAATAAAAGCCTCAACAAAAATGAGGTATTATTAATACAAAAGAAACAGTCGCATTCTGCTGGTTCACCCAACTGATTATTCTTTCTCTCACACCCGGTCATTCTGCACCGCGGCATGCACGGCAGAGTTCTTACCAGCGCTTATTTACCGCAATTATATATGAAGCGCGTATTCTAAGTGCGGTGGAGAATGATGATGTACGTTACTATGACTGCCGTGTACATGAGCGCGGTGGCTGGAATTGAACGTGCACGCGACGACAGCTGTGCACGCGAGTGCCTCTGAACTGTCGTCTGCTGTCCCGGCCTCAGAAATGTGTACATATACAAGGGTATGCTCATATGAACATGGAACCTGACGATGTGCGTTACAAAAAAGGGGGGACGGGGGGGACAGATACTATTGCCCTCTAAAACGTCCGCAAAAGGTACACAAATTTTTTTATTTTTGCAATGTAACTCACTGACGATAGAAAGTAAAATATAGAATGAAAACAAAGAAAAAAATGTGAAAATGTAACCCTTGACCTGCCAGGCTTGTTCACGTTCAGTACGACCAAAACAGACTGAGTAAAAAGAAATGCACATTTGAAAAAATCTTTCGGGTTCTATTGAAAGGCTTTCACTAAAACTAAAAAAAACACTTACATGTTCTTCTTTGGAATATTATATTGGAAGGTTTTTACTACGAAGAGAAATAAAAAAAAATGTCATTTCTTCTGCGCATGAGTAAACCACATTTGCTATATTAGCGTATTTTGCGACGTTCGAACATCCAAAGTCGCTACCGGATAACGGCAATTTGTAACGCACATAGTCAGGATTAGCGATGCATTTATTCTCTGTCATATTTCGAATATCTACTACATGTCTGTCATTTTCATAACTTGATGTATGCTACGATGCCATTTCAAATTTCATACGTCGTTTTCGCGACGGAATTCGACTCACTTCATCGGTAAATAATGTGGTCCAGAAATAATTTGCATACCCTTGTGTATATATATCATTATGTGAAACGACACAGTGCAGGTCGCGCTAGCGTACGCGTATATATGCGTGTGCTGTTCCGCCGCGGCGTTTAGCATCGAAAGACTACGGGCGATGTGGTCGCTTGTGACGTTCCCGTAGACACGTCTGACCTTGATCTGGTTGTAGCTAAGTCGGCATTTCAATCTGAACGGCATTCTGTCATAAATTTCTTACACAGTTATCATCAAAGTTTGTATTTACATATAAGCTGCTTAATAGTTTATTCAGACTGTCAATTCAGAACAACAGAGTGCCCGTGGTATAGTCAGTCACTGTGATTACACTCACTTGGGAAATATTTACATTGCAAGTGGAAAGTTTGCCTTGTACACACATGTTTCACAGGCCAGGAACATGTACACATGGATTTTGTGGTTTTGATAGATGTAAAAAGATCAAACTTGTTAGGACAAATATGACAATTTCTGATGCATGATCACAAAGACAGAAACACATTTTGGAGAACTGCAAGCTGCATTGCATTAAATGCCCTTTAAAATGCAAAAAGGCAGTTGCCACTGTGAAAGTATAGCTGGGAGCTATTTTCAACAGGTGATTTCAAAATTTTGAAAATTTTTCAGTATTCTATGAGCAGCAATAACATACTTATCACCCTTGTCAGGTTGCGTTTGTAGTTGTACGACTGGCCGACATCAGTGGGCAACCTCATAGGTAAACATTGAAACAAAAAGCCAGTATGCTAACAGTTGGCAACACACTTCTACGTACCTGCCTGTACTAATATGGTCCTTATAGTTCACAAGCCATGCAAAATGGAACATTGATTTAAATTTTGAGCAATCAAGAACTTTTACAGGTTTTAACTGTAGACTAGTATACCGTATAGGCACTTCGACAATACAGTCATTTGTATTCTGTTTTGGTGCATTACAGTGTTTGCAATATGGTTTAACATTTCAAGATTTGAGTCTAAACACAAGCTAGTGTGAGCATTAGTACTGTGCATGTGCCTTCAAAAGCCGAAATTACAACATGGCCAAATACCGGTACATTTTTTATTCTGATGCGACTGTCCTTTTTCAAACTATTTTCTCCCATGATGTTTTGGTCAACATAGGCAGGCAGTATATCATTGGAATTCTATTTAGTTTTACAACAATGAAATGTTGATAATTTTTCAAAATCCACATTTTTCATCAAGAAATAGCCTTAGTATCTTAAAAATCTCATTTTTACAGAATAGTTGTGCTGAAATTTCTGAAAATCAGTAAAATAAAAAAACTGAGAACATACTTTTACTCGGAACTAGCATGGCAATGGTGTAAAGTTTGTATTCTTCAAGGCATCATTTATAAAAAAGCAAAGAGTAGATGGCAAAAACTATGCCCAAAAAGGTCAAAAAAATAAAACCTCAAACAAAATTTATGCATTTCGGACTGTTGCATGAAAGTTTAACTGTGAACGAATTAAAAATATGCATACACCCAGTATGCATAAGGCCTCAATTTTCAGCTCTTGGCCTTTTTGGGACGCACTTTCGTCACATTTGAAATGGCGCCCTCAGTGGTGGAATAATGTCCTCCATTTGTACAAATTGTGTTGCATCATGGCATAATCACATACTGTGAAAATGACCCAAACAGTGCTTGATTTTCAATGAAATTGTTCTTGTTTTCATGAAGGACAATGTGACCCAAACAGTACTTGGTCTGTGTCAGTTTTAAAGTGGGAAGCAAATTAAAGTTCCTTAAATTTTTTGAAGCTCTTCTAATTTCAACAAGAATGACATTAAAAAAATCATATAGGCATTTCCTGTCAGATGACTGCATTGGATCTGTGAAAAACTGCAGGTACTGTCATAGAATGTCATTCATTAAATGCGCCAAGCAATTTACACCACATTGATGTTGCTCTAACTTAGAATACTGCTCCCATTACTAAATATTTGGTCAATTGTAAAGTTTGCATGGTGGCCAGTAAGCACAGTCTTTAGATTGCAGTCTTAAAAGGCCATCTAGTACGTTTAATGTATTGCAAAGAGCGTCCAAAAAAACTTATGTATCTTGCAAAATTTGTCTTACATCCTGATGATAAAAACTTTGAGAAGTGATCATAAAATCAGAAACCAACCAATAGATGTGGTCCTACATAAAAGTCTTGGCTTCACTCAGAATATTACCACACTGGAAAAACAGCAGTGAAGAACATTTTCCATTGTACCCAGTTTGCCCAAAAGAAGTGAAAAATGCAAATAAATGTCTACTTTAAGAGGACTGCATGTTGATCACACTTGAAAATAATTCACATAAATTTAATTTTCATACCATAGGTCAATATTAAAAGCAGTAACAAAGAGAATTACCATGTTATCCATGTTGGCTTTTTTGTGTATGTGTTTTTCTAGTGGCTGTTGGTAGATTTTGAAAAATATTGATATGACAAACAAAAAAATTCATTCAAGTGGCACAATTGTTTATTTCATTTGAAAACCTATATATTCGAACTTTGATATGTTCATACCACAAAATGGATTGTTAGCCTGAATTCTGATAGTTTTAGATATTTCCCATTGTTCCTTAGAAACATGTAATCTGATTGGTGTAATACTGTTATGATAGTTCTAAGAAACATGTAATCTGATTGATGTTTGTAGATGGAACAGCAAATGACAGATGAGAGGAAACAGCTTGCATCCAAAATGCAAGTCATTGACAAAGGAAAACAGAAACTTGACGAGAAGAGAAAAGACATGGAATTCAAACAAACAAGTCCACAAGCAAGCAAGGTAAATCAAGTCTCTACGGTAACTGAATATTTAATGAAATGGAGCTGTAACTATAAATTGTAATATTTTCATCATAACAGATCTGTCTGTCTATTCTTCTCTTTGAAGTACATGTTGAAATACAAATTATCATATACCTTTAGCCACATTCTTGTGTTAACACCATTGGAAAAAATCTTTGCCCAAATAAGGGCAAGAGAGTGCCTTTCAGAACTATCTTCATTCTGTTTACTATGTGTGTTGCTATCAGCAAACATTCCATTTGTAAACAAAGCCAGTATGAGATTTGAATGTCTCCACATTCTGATCAGACGGGCGTCAGTGAAGTTGGTGAAATTGGGTGATATTTCTCAGGTTTTCATTTTTTGCTCACGTGTTTACACACGTGAGCATATATCGCAGCGATGTCTGTCTGTCTGTCTGTCTGTCTGTCTGTCTGTCTGTCTGTCTGTGTGTCTGTCTGTCTGTGTGCTCAATATCTCAAAAACGGCTCATCAGATCAGAATAAAATCTGGTACATAGATTCAGTTTGCAAATGGCAAGAACTGATTAGTTTTTGGTGGGTGTGGCTTGCTTACTTTTTGCTCATTTGCATAATTAATGATTTTAGAAAAAAAGACTATACATTGAGAACGACTGCACACAATTTGATGAGATTTGCTACAAATGTTGATCACATCAAGATATATCAGCTGTGCAAGTTATTAAGGGGTGACGTGAAAGATAATGACTAATTTGCATATTTAATGAAATCTACTAATTAGGCATATATATCTGAATTTACTTGATCAAAATTGACGAAACTTGGTATGCATATTGAGGATACTATGATTTAACAGTACTGAAAGTCAATAAGCATTTTTACTTCATCCAAATCCTAATTTGCATATTTAATGACCTTTTGAAATTAAGGATATATATTTGAATTTACATGACCAAAATTGATGAAACTTGCTATGTACATTAAAGATACTATGATAGAACATTATTAAATGTCATTAAGCATTTTCACTTCAGCCAATTCCTAATTTGCATATTTTATGAACTTTCCTAATTAGGGGTATTTATCTGAATTGACGAGACCACAGTTGACGAAACTGGCTATGTACATTAAAGATACTATGATAGAACATTATGAAAGTCATTAAGCATTTGAACATTAGTTAATTCCTTATTTGCATATTTAATGAACTTTCATAATCAGGGATATTTATCTGTATTGACTAGACCAAGATTTGACGAAACTTGCTGTGTACATAAAGATACTATGATAAGACGTTACTGAAAGTCATTAAGCATTTTTACTTCATCCAGCTCCTAATTTGTATATTTAATGAATTTTTGAAATTAGGGATATATATTTGAATTTACATGACCAAAATTGATGAAACTTGCTATGTACATTAAAGATACTATTATGTAGGCTAACATTATTGAAAGACATAAAGCATTTTTGCTTCAGCCAATTCCTAATTTGTGTATTTAATGAACTTTCCTAATCAGGGATATATTTTTGGATTTATTTGATCAAAGTTGGCATAACATGCTATGTACATTGATGATTATACCAGGTTATACCAATATTGATAGTCATTTCGCACTTAAGTTTTCGTGTCAGCTAATGTATAGTTTGCATACTAATGAGCTTTCAAAGTTTTGAATATAGAGTTTGAAGGATTTGACCAAAGGCAATTACACTTGCTATATAAAGTGGTGATACAATGACAGCAGTCAAAGAAATTAACTATTTCTATTTCAGCTAATTGCGTATTTGAATACTTAATGACCTATTAAGTTAATCTGCGGTGAATATTGTTCATTATGTTGATCATAATACTTTAAATGAAGTGCAAACATGTGGCAAAGGTTCAAATTTACACATAACTTCAATATATAATAAAAACACGTGAGCATTTACAGTTCATATCTGGTAATTTCCAGTGATAACTAAGTATGCTATCGATGACCTCTGTGGTTTTGAAATTTGAAAGTGAACTGAATATAAATCAGATAGAGTGCAATCATGGGATAGATAAACAAAGCCGTCACCTGTCATGCAAAATCATCACAAACTTCAAGGCACAATATTGCTTTCAGTCAAAATTTTTGCTTATGATCACTTCTTGCTGCGGTGGAATTTGATTAACAATAATTTACACCACATAGTTTTTCTCACACCTCGATAAAGTCTTGGTTGTATGGCATACAGGCCATTGCATGCTTTGGCCCTTCTGCTGCACAACCTCAGACCGCAAAACCTGTATCGAGGCTGTAAAGATTGCCCTGCAAGACAATAGATTGATGTTGAATATTGCCCTGTGAAGATGGTATGATGTGTACAGTTTGCAATTTTGTTATTGATAAATGAATGAAGTTCAAACTGAAAGCTCTCAACAATGACATTGGACTTTATGTGATGTAGAATATATTGAAGAGTTCAACACCAAGCCTTTCACATGATTTTGGAAGTCAAAGAAGAAACTGTTGTTATCAGACAGAAGCAAACAAAATTGAATATACACTTAAACAGTCCGGGTTATGTCCATATAGAGGATAGTTGGGAAAAGCCAATGGCGTATCGTATATGTAACGAGGTTAAGGCAAGAACCAATCACATACTGTATATGTAATGACGGTTAAAGGTTAAGTGGGTTCACTTTGAAATGTTATGCTGAGATCGCGATCTGACCTGACAGATCCACCGTGACCGATCGAGTGAGATTGTTGGCTACCTGGAGGTGTCGAGTCAATTTGCGACGTTCTACCGTGTTAAAAACTGTAAGGCTTTCTTCAGGAATAGTTTTCTGAGTTTCTTTACCCTAGACCATGTTCGACAAAGAGTTATTGGACGTTTTTCGTACTCTTTACCAGCTTCTGGTTAACTTCTCGGCGATTTGATTCTGCGCGCGTTTTTCTGAGCGAAGGGTCAATCGTACCGGGAAATGCATGGTGATCGAAGAAATCGTGCTCCATCGTGCTCCGATCATTGACAAGAACAGTTGACCCATCGTTGCAAAGCTTAAAACATTCTCCATGCTACAGATGGAAAGGTTAAATTAAATTTGACCCAAAATAGGTGATATTTGGCGACAAATAACTTCCTGTAAATTTACAAGGGTCAAATCCTGATTTCTAGGAGCGGTACCTGGCCAGGAAAATCATCCAAAGAAGTAATATTCGATGTATTAACCACCAGTGTCAGTCGCCATCTCGACCGTACTGAACATTGTGCATAACATCTACATCTAAAAACTACCTAGTGCTAAAAATAAAGAGTAAAATCTGGCCGAAAGTTCCGAACTCATTACAATCTGCGAGCCAAGGATTGCATGGTTAATTATTCATGATGTTGGCGGCGGCAGGTTCGCTGATTGGTCAATCGTAATATCCTCTCTTTGGACATAGCCCGGACTGTTAAAGTCACAGCTAATTGGGATTGAAGAAAAACAAGAATTTTGGATACAGAAACTGAACTTCATTTTAAGCCGAAGTATTTATTGCATTGCCTGAAATGTTGGTCAGCAGATTTTATATTTTTGTAAGGTATAGTGAGCCCTACCTACCGGTATTAAATACACCCTTCAGTAAATGTTTCTATTATAGACACCCCTCAGTGAAACCTATTTACTGCTATTAAGGACACGCGTCAGTGAAACCTATCTATGAAGGACACCCCTCAGTGAAACCTATCTATGAAGGACACCCCTCAGTGAAACCTTTCTATGAAGGACACCCCTCAGTGAAACATGCAGTGAAATATTTTACGGTAAACATCACCAGGATGGGGCCATACAGGCATGGGGTATATGATAATATTGATATTGTCCTGTTAACTGAATGCCTTGAACATAAATATTTAAATTACAGTGATGCGTTATCTTTTAACTTTGTATTGAGTGTTGCAGCTATACATGTGCTGTTGTCTTGTTCCAGCTGGAGATGTTTCCAAAATATGCCTGTTTTGATAATTTTTATGCTCCCAATTTGAGAAACGAACATACAGTGTGACTTACAACATGTGAAAAAGATTGTTTTGTGGTGCAGTCAGTATACCGGTAGTTCCAAGGCAAGCATTTGTTATTTTCTTGATAATACATTACCTACACAATCTAAAGTGCTTTCTTTCATTGTATTATTGTATGGTCACTTTATGTTTAATTTAAAATTGTTTGTCAGATTTTATTTGACATAATTTTACAGCACCTTCTAGTTGAGCCTAACCTGATTTCATGATGATAATAATGCAATGTTCACAATGCTTTGTTTGTCTTCAATTCCAGGCTGATGTTGAAAAGGCCAAAAAGAAAACAATACAAGCAGGTATGCATGTTTATTTTACACTTATTGTGAGTATGTAGGTGAAATTACCACCGGCTTGTGGTTTTGTTGTAATTTTTGTAACATGATAGGATATAGTTAATAGTTTAATAATAACTTATTGATAATCTGTTTACAAAGCAAATTGCATACACGTTAAAACACTATTGTCCACTGGATTAAAGGGACAAAGTCGCCCATTTTTCATGAATTTTGTTTGATGCAAGATACTTCTTATATTGTTTGACATGTTGAAAGATACTAAATAAATGGGTGACAATGCACATATTCGACCCGGTTTAGAAAAATTAAACGAAACCATCGCAAAAATGAGTTAAAGATCATGGCCATTAATTCAGTTTCGTGATGGTTTCATGTATTGTGTCTAAAACTGGGGTCAAATATATGCATGGTCACCCATTCATTCAGTATCTTTCAACATGTCAAACCAGATATGAACTGAAAGTGCTCACATGTTTCATTATATATTGAAGTTATGTGTAAATTTGAACTTTGGCCACATGTTTGCAACTTCGTTAAAAGTATTATGAACAATATTCACCGCCGATTAACTCTAAGAGGTCATGAAGTATACAAACATGTAATTAGCTGAAATAAAAATATTAAAGTTCTTTGACTGCTGTCATTGTACCACCACTTTATTAGCTCCGCTGTCAGCGACGCGGAGCTTATCAAATAGGTTGATTTTCTCGTCGTCGTCGTCCGTCGTCCGTCGTCGTCCGTCAACAATTGCCTTCTCCTCTGAAACCGCAAGTCCAATTGCTTTGAAATTTTATATGCAGCTCACTTGGGGTGACCTCACTTAAGTTTGTTCAAATCGTGGTGAAATTTGCATATTTGTATTTTTGGGGCATTCTTTGGTGTTTTTGGTAAAAAAATCTTCTTCTCTGGAACCGCTTGTCCGATTGCTTTGAAATTTGATATGCAGTTTACTTAGGGTGACTTCAGTCAGATTTGTTCAAATTGTGGTGAAATTTGCATATTTGTATTTTTGGGGCATTTTTTGGTGTTTTTGGTAAAAAAATCTTCTTCTCTTGAACCGCTTGTCCGATTGCTTTGAAATTTGATATGCAGTTTACTTAGGGTGACTTCAGTCAGATTTGTTCAAATTGTGGTGAAATTTGCATATTTGTATTTTTAAGGCAATTTTTGTCATTTTTGGTAAAAAAATCTTTAAAAATCTTCTTCTTCAAAACTACTAGTCAGATAGCTTTGATATTTGGTACATATGTCCCTAGGGATGATCTATTTCAGATTTGTTCAAATTGTGCAGAAATATGCAAATTTGCATTTTTAAGGCAATTTTTGCCATTTTTGGTCAAAAAATGTATTTCTCTAAAAGTACTGGTCTGATAGTTTTGAAATTTGGTATACAGGTTTCTATAGAGGAACTAAGTAATATATATGGAATTTCTGATGAAATCTGTATTTTTGTATTTTTGGGGCAATTTTTGCCATTTTTGGTCAAAAAATGTGTATTATCAAAAGTACTCATCTGATAGCTTTGAAACTTGGTATACAGGTTCCTACAGATGAACTAAATGATATTTATTGAAATTATGATGAAATCTGCAATTTTGTATTTTTGGGGCAATTTTTGCCACTTTTGGTCAAAAAATGTGTATTTCCAAAACTAGTCATCTGATAGCTTTGCAATTTGGTATACAGGTTCCTACAGATCACCTTAATGATATTTGTGGAAATTATGATGAAATCTGCAATTTTGTAATTTTAGGGCAATTTTTGCCATTTTTGGTCAAAAAATGTGTTTCTCATAAGGTACTGGTCTGATAGCTTTGCAATTTGGTATACAGGTTTCTACAGATGAGCTTAGTAATATATATGGATTTCTGATGAAATCTGTAATTTTGTATTTTTGGGGCAATTTTTGCCATATTTGGTCAAAAAATGTGTATTTCAAAAACTACTCATCTGATAGCTTTGAAATTTAGTATGCAGGTTTCTATAGATGAACTAAATAATATTTATTGAAATTATGATGAAATCTGCAATTTTGAATTTTTGGTTAAAAAATGTGTTTCTCAAAATATACTGTTTTCGTGTCTTGTAAGCCCTTGTGGCTGGGTGAGGCAACCAAGCTGTTTAAGACCACACATGACACTTTAATAAATTGATATAACATAGCATAACATAACTGCTCTAACAGCTTTGAAATTTGGTATACAGGTTTCTATAGATGAACTAAATTTGATCTTTTGAAATTATGATGAAATCTGCACATTTTATTTTTGGGGGCAATTGTTGCCATTTTTGGTCAGAAAATTTTATTCTCCAAAAAATTACTCATGAGATAGCTTTGGTTGACATGTTCTTAGGGATGATCCCATGTGATATATTCAAAGTATGATGAAATCTTCGATTGTGTATTTTTGCAGCTATTTTAGCTACTTTTTTCTGGCCACTGCATTGAGCTATCAAAGATTTCCACCTTCTTCATCAACATGTGTCAAAAATAGTTATTCTCTACATAAACACAGCGGAGCTATATCGGCCGCTAGGTCGCTTGTATAGCAAGTGTAATTACCTTTAGCCAAGTCCTTCAAACCATATATGCCAAACTTTGAAAGCTCATTAGATATGCAAATCATAAATTAGCTGACATGAAAATGTAAAATGGCTTTTGATATTGTTTTAATCTGGTATAATCATCGATGTACATTGCATGTTTTGCCAACTTTGATCAAGTAAACCTCAGTATATATCTGTAATTAGAAAAGATCATCAGATGCAAATTAGGAATTGGCTGAAGAAAAAATGCTTAATGACTTTCAGTAATGTTGTATCATAGTATCTTTAATGTGTATAGCAAGTTTCATCAACTTTGGTCCAGTCAATTCAGATGTATATCCCTAATTAGCAAAGTTCATTAAATATGCAAATTAGGAATTGGCTGAAGTAAAAATGCTTAATGATTTTCAATAATATTGTATCATAGTATCTTCAATATATGTAGCAAGTACTTAAGTTTTGTCAACTTTGGTCAAGTCAATTCAGGTATATATCCATAATTAGCAAAGTTCATTAAATATGCAAATTAGGAATTGGCTGAAGAAAAAATGCTTAATGGCTTTCAATAATATTGTATTATAGTGTCTTTAATTTACATAGCAAGTTTCATCAATTTTGATTTAGTAAATTCAGATAGATATATATCCCTAATTATGAAAATTCATTTAATATGCAAATTAGGAATTGGCTTAAGTAAAAATGCTTTTGACTTTCAATATTGTTATATCATAGTATCTTTGATGTATGCAGCAAGTTTCAACAACTACAATCAAGTTAATTGAGATATACATCCCTAAAATCCCGAAAGTTCGTTAAATATACAAATTCGGAATTGGCTTAAGTAATACTGCTTAATGACTTTCAATAATGTTGTATCATAGTATCTTTAAAGCCCCAATAGCTGCAAATGTTTATAGCAACTTTCATCTACTTTGGTCCAGTCAATTCAAATATATATCCCCAATTAGCAAAGTTCTATAATTATGGAAATTAGGAATGGTGTGAAGTTAAAATGCTTAATGACTTTCAATAATGTTAAATCATAGTATCTTCAATAAACATACCAAGTTTGGTCAATTTTGATCAAGTCAAATCAGATATACTTCCCTAATTAGGAAAGTTCATTAAATATGCAAATTAGCAATTATCTTTTATGTCACCCCTTAATGGTTCCCACTGCTGATACATCTTGGTGTGACCAACATTTGTAGCAAATCTCATCAAATGATCAAAAAGTACTCAAGCTACACCCACCAAAAACTAATCAGTTCTTGCCATTTGCTAACTGAATCTGTGTACCAGATTTGATTCCGATCTGATCAGCTGTTTTTGAGATATCTGACCAACAGACAGACAGACACACAGACAGACACACAGACAGACAGACAGACATCGCTGCGACATATGCTCATGTGTGTGAACACGTGAGCAAACAAAATCAGTAGTATCTCGTATCAAACAAAATTCATGAAAACTGGGCGACTTTGTCCCTTTAGCAACAGTTAGCTACAGGGATTAAGTTCAACATTTTCACCGGTAGAAGAAACCCTGTGATTGAATCCTTATAAAAATGTTAAATTATGATAGATTCAATGCAAATCTGTGAATTTTAATCTTCAGAAACTATGGTAAGTTTGCAATTGGGTTCAAACTCACAATACAGGGCAGCCGGCCAGTCACCTGGCGGAGAATTAGCCACAGACAGAACCGCTTAGTCAAATTCTCACTCTCAAACAAAGAGTGGTTCAATAACCTAGCTAAGTTACACAATTTTTCTGACTGTGACCCTCCACACGGTTAATGCCTGAAATGCTGGAAAACTAAAAATAGCGAAAATTATGATTTCTTTGGTAATTAATGGGAGTTTTTGGCTGTTTGGTCTCAATTGTTTACCTTACTTCTGGATGTAACATTTGCAATCTTTTGGCAATTGGCCTTTCACCCAATCACCTTTCACCTAATCACCTTTCCACCTAATCTATTCATGTAACATTAAAATACCACAATGATTTATGTTCTGGGGAACTGTTACAGGAAAGGGTTGTTGGAAATGCACCGGTGTGACTTTCTTATGAATCAACAATGTATTTCATGCAAGATATCCAGATGCATCATGTCAATATAGCTGCAATATTTAAATTTTAAGATGTACATTATGACAAATATGTTTTATCCTTCATCAGACGCCAATATATCTTTGACACATCGTTTACATTGGTTCTCATATGAATGGGTCCTGTATGAATTTGTGCACAATTCTGATGACCCCTCCCTTTAACCAAATCTGTGTTAGTGCATGACTTACATATCAGTCTTGGTACATGAATTAAACCTTGAGAAGACATAGACAACCAATAAGGTCTCATATTTAACCCATTTACTCAGTAAAGTGTTTTTGCTTTTTAATATCTTTCAGGTGAAGATTTGAACAAAGCTGTAGATGTTTACAATACGATGCAAGACCAATGGTTTCAAGATATGATCACTTTAACCCTGGTAAGTTATCTTGAATTATATTCTAAGACTAGGCTGAGTATGTCATGTCTGTATGTTTGAATGAGGTCTTTTAGCTTCCAGTTGTCATATACAAATATGGCAAAAGAAGCTATAGATGTAGTAGCTGTCCAATGTCCTTGTCTGTCTGTTTATATGTATGTACAGTACAGTATGTATGTATGTACTGTATGTATGTCTCTGTCTGTATG
This sequence comes from Ptychodera flava, assembly GCF_041260155.1. Classification (NCBI taxonomy): domain Eukaryota; kingdom Metazoa; phylum Hemichordata; class Enteropneusta; family Ptychoderidae; genus Ptychodera; species Ptychodera flava. The sequence goes on along the minus strand of NC_091942.1, from coordinate 437,351 downwards.
TACTGGTATGTATGTATGTATGTATGTATGTATGTGTGTATGTATGTACGTCTGTCTGTATGTACCGGTATGTATGTATTTTAGAATTTTCAGTGGACACAAAACAGTAAAACAAAGAATATACTTAACTTGTCTAATGTTATTGCATTGGTAATTATTGCTCCACTAGATTTACAAAATTTTATTGTTCAAAAATGTAACATTTACTTTCCCTGGCTAGACACTCAACAACATGATTTACTCATCCCTGAAATGCATGGCCTACTCATCTCTAGAATGCATGGCCCAAGCAGCCATTAAAACAATGCCCAGCAAAATTATAACATTGAAGTTCCTATACAATTTTGCTGCTAGCAGTGTGAGGACAGCGTTCTCTACAATGACTTCAGCGATTGAAAGTAAACACCCATGGTCATGAGGGCTATAGGGCAGTGCATCACCAGAAACATGTCACTATTCCATGAGGCCGTAGGCAGAGGGGTATAGCGATGTGTTTCTGGTATAACAGAACCATGAGGGGTAATAACCAGGCACTATAACCTGAATAAAGACCAGGTTGTAAGTGTTTTGTAACATGCCACACACTCCTGTTGTAATGGTTTTTAATGTGTTTTAATATTATGCACAGCAACAATCCATTGCGACAAGTTTACTTGGCGATTTCTCCAAAGTGGTAACAGTAGTACCACTTTCTTACAAAAAATATTCTAAGCATACCTAGCAACATCCTTACGGGTCAGTCACAATCAGGGTGCGCTAGAGTGTGTCACTTAGGTCAAATTTCAAGTTCATGATAACTGTCCAGTTAAATAATATTTTGAAAGGTTATGGTATGGGGCATATCTTCCTAAAATTTGGTGAAGCAAACGTCATTAGTATTACCACAGTGCACATTGTTTTATATGGTCGACGCAGTGTCACGGACGCTACAGAAATGTTGTACATGAAACACAAATGTCATAATAAAATTTTAAACAATGATTTGTTAATGCTTTCTTATGTTATTACAATATAAAAGATGCATATTGGCATTAAAATAAGCTATACTTGGTATTATTTACTTAATTTTTCCATGAATAAACACAACCTCAAGTTTAGTGAGAAATACAACAATATTGATCATATTTTTTAATAGGACTTTCAACTTCTCTATGTCCTTCCGCTAGTATGCTGTACTTAAAAGTTTCATTGTCATGAACTAACCATGCTATAGCAACAATATTAATACCATTCAGTGTAATCAAAATGAACTTCTTTTTAAAATATTTTCTGTTTAGTATGACATGTAATTTTGTCACGGACGCTACCAAAATCAAACTTGAAAGTTAGGTCAATTTGAAATATAAAAAGCAATTAACAATCTGTGTTTTTCTTTCTCTTTTCTCCAAAACTTTCTGTATCAACATTTAAATTGTGAAAATTGTGTCAAAACATTGACAATTTCTTCAAATTGAACAAGAAAGCTATAGCAACTACTGCAAAAATCAGTTTGAGTAAAAAATCACTGCAGCTGAGCTTACTTCTGGGATCAACCCTTGAGTCGTTTTCTGATGACACTCCTCATGGTCTATAAAACGAGCATCTAAAACAAATCCTTCTTACAAAATTATAGCTTGTTATGTAACTTTGACCAACATGTGAAGGAGTAAGCAGTCCGTCGATATCCGGCACTACAACCGAAAAGTCCGGTGAGTTAATTCAAACACACTTTGCCCATATCGCTCAAACAGTGAAAAGGTGCACGATAGCGGTTTTAACAACGAGGAAACTGAATTTCTTTTTTGAATTTGTCTACATTTTATGCCACAACTTATCGTATAAAACCAAGATGCAATCTGTTATCGAATTGGTATTACAATCAACCAAACTGAAAAGATTGCTGAGCAGTACAGAAAACATCATCTGGCAAAGAAAATCAAAAACTGAGAGAGCTTTCATATAAGTAATCAAAGTTGGCGGCATGAATTAAATAAACCAATACTCTCCTCAGACCACACCGATTTCAAAGGCCATTTACAGCAAATATTGTTACGAAACCATGGAACCTGGGAATGGCTAAACACAGACAAAAAGATTTATTTCTCGAAACAGCCTTCCACAACATTTTCAAACACCGGAAAGTAGGCACCAATATCGACCCGAAATCTATTACAAAGTCCATGAAAAATTGACACAAAACCAAAAGTTTGGTTAATCGGTTTAAATGCCTAAAACAAGTAATCGTTGTCAGATTAGTACAACATTTACTGTTAACATAATGAGCACTAGCAACGCTCAAAATATGCCCTAAAACAAAAATCCTTATAAGCGTCCAGAAACTCCGGTCGATGCTGGGTCGTGTTAATTATAATATGACACCACACACCGGATCGCTCACTATAGAGTCAGTCAATAGTGGCTAACTCTTTCAATAACAAATCTGGCTTCTCCTACTCGAGGACGAAGATGACTTCATCACACAACCAAGCGGAGGGGATACAAAACAAGAGAACGACTTATAAAGGAACCCCATTTTTTGTTCTGAAACGCCGTTAAGACGAATCACTCAATCAACAAACCGGTTTACCGGGGACCCAGATCACATGACTAGGGTCAAAGCACTATCGATTCACCGGTGTCTCGCCATGTATTCCACACAAAATAAATGCAATGATCCTTTTATTCACCATAGCGTAATACTAAACAATCTTGGTAGAGCCGATGTATGGAGTTGCCCTCATTTTCCTTTATATAAAATGTGGTGGTTATTTCACATTTAGATTGGCTTATAATCTGAAAAACAATGTTTGCATTTTTATTGTAGCATCCGTGACATAATGAATTGAAATGGAATACACAATAATAAATGCATATATAGCACAGAATTCATTGTTCTTTTCACTAGAATTCTAATAACATATTCAATATAATTACTGCATTCTTAAAAAACACCAATCCAAGTGTTACAGTTGAGGCTGAACATAACTTTTTGAGTGTTTTATTACTTTTTAAAAAATCGATTTTGTGCAAATTTACAATTTTATGCCTTGAAGACATTTTGTAACCCACCTCCATGTATGTACACACAATACACACTAGTATTTATATGTTTCAGTGCATTAACTGATTTAAAATGTTTTAAATAGTTATTAATTATGACTATGTAGTAAACACCGTCGTGGACGCTACACCGTCACGGATGCTACATTTCCATATTTTAGGAATATTAATAGTGAACGCAAGGGACAGTAATTATATAATTTGTTTATTTAAGGTAGGCACCTATTGACACTTAGGCCTGTGACATCAGATCTTTTATAACTCCTGTTGTCCTTAAGATATGAGTGTGTCACGGACGCTACAAGAAATTCCGACCACAATGATCTCCATTTTCATTTATTCACAAAACAGTACAATATGCAATTTTACTTAAATTTTGGTGTATAAAATGCTTGCCATGGATGTTGAGGTTGGAATTAAATTCAATATTACAATATTTTATCCATTTTTAGCTCATATTTCGTTTATATATAAATACCAAAAAGAGCTTATATGATGAGTCTAAATGTCTGTATATTTGTGGGTATGCGCGGATGTATGTCCGTCACACACAAAGGCTCCCATACTGCCAAAGCTACCGTCTCAGTATTTGGTGTACAGGTAGATGTAGGGGTTGAGATGTGAATTTGTTCAAATGAACACATCAGTGTCAAAAATGTGCAAATGAGGTAAGAAAAAGCGAAATTCTGAAACAGGCTTGAAACAGGCTTACTCCACTGACTTGAGTCATTTCCTGTCATTGTCATTGAACTGTTACATATTAACAGACCTGCTCAAACCATAGACAGTAGAGGGGAGGAAGACCGTCTATGGTCAAACTAAGGCAGTAAGGGGGCTAGCTGCCTTTCTGCTATGCATGTTGCTAAAGTTGACCTCCAGTACCTAAAGTTTCAGACCTTAATTACTTTTGTCATTCTTGTTTTTCTGGTTTAAATATTTCTTGTTGTTTTTCTGGTTGTACTGTGCAGAAATCGTTGTCATAACATCAAGTGAACGTAGAATTTTCCTGCACTGAACAGATAGAAACAACATTTATTGTTGATCTTTGGTACCCATACTTATGTACCAATTCTGATCAAATTTGAGCGACACCGTATAATTGCGTTATTTTTCTACATATAAACTAAAGGTATATGTACTTATGGTCATAAAACACAAAAAACATAACGATGTTACAGTTTTGGTAAAAATACCACAGTTTCTGTTCCGATGCACTTAGTCACATGAAATAACTTGTGAAAGAAAGGTTAGGTATTCTGCAATAACATATGTAAGCTAAAAATTCCACAATTTTAACACTGTGTTCCAAAAAACATTTTGAAATTAAGTACATTTTGAAGTGAAACAGCATAACGCTACTTTTTACAGTTTTTAAAGGCATTTTTGTGCATGTACAACCAAACCTGCACAGTATATGCAATATTTCTTTATGTGACCAAGTTAGTTACAACTATTACTATTTATTAGAAACAAATAAGCAATATAATATCAGTCTGAATAGCAGATATATGTCCATAACAAATGAAAATCATCTAGAGCACCCTGATTGTGACTGACCCGTTAGTTGCACTTGAATCTTTTATCATTGGTGAGCTGTTCAAGTTCCTTCAATGTTGGAATGGAAAATCTTGCTGTTTTAGAGATTGAGGGATTCATCACTCATCCCAGGCACTCGTCGCCTGCCATTGTTCAGAGCTGCAGAAAACACTACGGTCACATGACCAGGCACTTTTCCAACTTGGTCAAAAACAATTTCCCTAGGGAAATAGTTTTTAGCTCATATTTGGTATTTATAGAAATACCATGGCAAAAGAGCTTATATGGTGTAGTCAGTGGCATCTGTATGTCTATATGTGTGTATGTATGTATGTACCCCGGTATGTATGTATGTGCGAATGTATGTCCGTCACATGCAAAAGCTCCCAAACCGCAGCACTTACCATCACAGTATTTGGTGTACAGATAGACCCAGGGGTTGAGATGTGACGTTGTTCAAATGAACATGTCAGTGTCAAAAATATGCAAATGAGGTAAGAAAAAGGGGAAATCCTGCAAATGTGTGGGAGTGGTGGCATTAATTGAAACAGCCCACACATTTGAATCTCTAACCTATTTGTATGCAGTGTACCTATTATGTGTAGGAGTGGTGGCAGTGACTGAAACAGGCTACTCCGCTTACCTTGAGTCATTTCCTGTCATTGGTCATGAACTGATACATATTGACAGACCTGCTGAAACCATGAAGGACTGTGTTGAAACATTCCTCTTCTAAGCCTGTTCCTAAAGTTGACCTCCAGTACCTAAAGTTTCAGACCTTATTTACTTTTGTCATTCTTGTTTTTCTGGTTTCAATATTTCTTGAGTGGACCAATTCAAACCAAATATGAGCACACTGTCCTTGACGGTATTTTTCAAAAATACCCTCTGACGTCACTGTTGTTGATTCTGTGGGGACTAGATGTATTTTTTTCCCGTCACATGACGTATTCTTGCAAATCACAACATGAAATGAGCATGTGGCATATAGAAGCAAATAGTGACCTGGACTCGCTCACATCTCAATGGCTTTACCTACATAGACCATACAAGCTACCTCAACAGTAGAGACAAGCACAGCTTGGCTCAGCCAGCTGTCAAGCCAGGCTGGCTCATTGAGCCATGCTTGCTCAGAAGACCCTTTAGGGCATATATCTTGCAGCATACTGAACAGGGGCTGTTAGAGAGTCTACGTGTGATCTCCTGGGCTAGTCATAAGAAGGCGCTTAATTTATCTCCGAATGATTTAATCATGACAATAAAAGGACTTGCACAAAATATTGCAATTCACTCGAGTATCTCATTAGCTTATCAGTATTAACAGTAATGAAGCTAGCATTCAAGGTCAAAGTAGTACCAGTACATTGTATGTTCCCTTTGCATATTGCAAAACTCTAATCCCTATTTACAGAAAAAATGTTAAATTTCCCTGTGTAGAGATGAATAATAGCTCTTAATTCTTTGATTCCCTATTTTGTGCGACAAGAATAGTTGCTTGATTTTTTTATATCTGAACAATGGAAAGAGAAATTCTGTCAACTATTTTTATTTATTTGTAGGAACTGGAGAAGATGGAATTAAACAGGATAAATATGGTAAAGAAACATTATGATAAATATCACCAACTAAGGAATGAAAGAGACACACAAAGTCAAAAGGTAAGTGTGTTGATAGAATATACAAGTTGACAAGCAGACGACTTCAATGCTACAACTATGTAGTAATAGAGATGTGTGTACATGTGTGACATGATCAGTTAGCATAGACTGACCATAACACAGCTGTATGAGTACTGTATGCAAGATCATCACTATTCAAAACTAAAAAAAAATTGTTATTCAAGGGCAGCCTGCCATTTGGACAGACCTGCAAGTTTACAAGTACCGGTACATTCACTTGCCACCCCACACATGTTGATCGTTATTTAGAAATAGTAAAAATGTTTCCAGTTGCTCAGATCGCAATTTAATTTTAAGAGCCATGTTCACTCATGCTTTTTAAGAGTCGGCAAAAACATCCAGTATCTTGATCCTGCTGACGGATGGATGAAGAAAGTGCTGACATAACTTTTTGAATGTACCAGAAATGTTTGTATATGTGAACTAACTGCCACTCCCCTGTAAAATGCACAACTTGGAACACAAGGCAGCAAAGTTGTATGATGAACTGACATTATTTCAATTTTTACAGATTATTTTCGGAAGGTACTTAGTATTTCAATATTTAGTAAAATAAGAAAAATAGCCAAAACATTATTCATAATTGCCCCTGTAAGGAATATGTTTTGTCAGTCATAAAAACAGTTTTATCAATGCAATTGTCAGAATGACAAAGCCAGGGTTAACATGTGATGCTGAAATCCAGGTCATCAGAGAGACTGTTTGTCTTCCAAATATCCCCGTATGCATGATGCATTCCATCGCAAATATTATAAGGCAGACACTGAACAAACTTGTTATAACAATGTAGACGTCATACACAGATATAACCATATTACCACCAATAAAGCTCAATCATGCCCCAAGAGAATTATTGTCAAATAACTTTTTCATGTGAAAGACCTATTCAAACAGCTTTACATAAGTAAATTGTAATTCAAATATCACTTGACAGCCCAAGTAAATGTCAAAATGCTTACTTTCTCTGTACAAACGTTTTTTTGGGCATGCGAATGTTTGCAAAAATATGGTATTCTATGTTAGAAAGTTGGTGAAAAAACAACCTGTAGTATTTGTCAGTGGACCTAAATGATTCAAAGTCTGTAATCAGCAAAACAGTGACAGTTCCAGGTAAGTTTAACGTGTTCAACATTTTCACTCTGTATTTTCATGGCGTGTGATGACTGTGGTTTGATGATGAACACATCTAGAAACAAAACACACTCTCTTACCTGACTTGACTGTATTTTGTGTGTTGCAAACCCAGCATCTTACGTATTTTTTCAGCAGAACATTCTCTACAAAGCATCACTACATCAGAATTTTAAAATTGGCACGTTGTCATGACAACATGAAGTGTGTTGTATCCCCACTGTAATGGGAACTATTGGAGGCACAACAGCCACAACAAATAAAAAAATAGTGAGACTTACCTCAAACTGCCGTATGCAGTGGTCATCTTTAGAGCTGCCACTTGGCATATGGGGAAAGCAGGTTATAAAACTGACGGAGTACATAATGTCAATTTGGAGACTTCCCTGCAGTCTGTTTAAATTGGGAAGTACCTTTACTCCAGATTGTTGCACACTCCTGTATAAATTATGAATTCTGCTGGTTGGAAGTGTGTGTTACAATGAGCACAAAGCATGCTGGGAAAATATGCTGGTTTTATCCATTGCCCGTAACACTGAAGGATTTTTGTTACATAACAGAGCTAGAATTTCTCATGTTCACAGATCAGACAGGGCACTAGATATTTAAAAACTGCTTTGATTATGTGAACTTTTCCTGCCGTGAGTAATAGTTATACGATAGTTTCTTTCAGTTGAACATAACACTGTAGTCACTGTCTGAATTTGCTTACAATCTTTAAAACAAAAATACCACCGCTTTCAAAATTAGACAACTTGCAAAGATGAGTTCCAAAGCAATGCAGCAGAGCCATTCAAGCAGTCAGACTGAATCAAGTGGGTTACCAAAATAACTTTCTTCAATAGATTCAGAGAGGCATAACAGATCTGAAATGTTTGTAGTCATACAAGATGTCAATTTTCTGACAGATTCAATTGTCTGACAGATTCAGTTATCTGATAGGCTGATTATTGCTGACTGTAGCCGTGATACAAGACAGTCCTGGTGCTCTGAATAGCAATATCTTCTAACTTCATATTTTGTAGATTTCTAATATCTGTTTATGGTAGTTATATCAACCTATGGTAGCCAAATCTACCTATGATAGCCGTATCTACCTATGGTAGCCATACATGTCTTTACCTATGGTAGTCATATCTGTCTATGATAGCCAAATCTAACTATGGTTGACATATCTATCTAAGGAAGCTATATCTACCTTTTGTAGCCATATCTATCTATAGCAGTAGCCATATCTACCTATGGTAGCCATATGTATTTGCCTATGGTAGCCATATCTATCCTAGGTAGCCATATATCTATCTATGGTAGCCATATCTATTTATGGTAGCCATATCTATCTTAGGTAGCCATATGTATTTATGGTAGCCATATCTATCTATGGTAGCCATATATCTATCTACGGTAGCCATATTTTTTATGGTAGCCACATCTATCTATGGTAACCATATAGACATATGATAGCTATAACTACCTATGGTAGCCATATCTATCTTAGGTAGCCATATATCTATTTATGGTAGCTATATCTATCTATGGTAGCCATATAGACATATGATAGCTATAACTACCAATGGTAGCCATATCTACATATGGTAGCCATATGTATGTTACCCATGGTAGCCATATCTACCTACGGTAGCCATATCTATCTTAGGTTGCCATATATCTATTTATGGTAGCCATATCTATCTATGGTAGCCATATAGACATATGATAGCTATAACTACCTATGGTAGCCATATCTACATATGGTAGTCATATGTGTGTTACCCATGGTAGCCATATCTACCTACGGTAGCCATATCTATCTATGGTATTTATCTATCATATGTATGTTACCCATATAGACATATGATAGCTATAACTACCTATGGTAGCCATATCTACATATGGTAGTCATATGTATGTTACCTATGGTAGCCATATCTACCTACGGTAGCCATATCTATCTATGGTATTTATCTATGGTAGCAGCCTTTAGCTTTTAAGACACATTATGGCTTTTGTTCAACATGGCATGCTCTAATGGTCAACTTTTGCCGTGTGTATATCATATTGGTACATATTTTAACATGGTTTATCATCTTAATCTTGATTCAGTCTTCGCCAAAAGATTTCGCGTTATTGTAGCGTATATTAGCCAAATCATTGTTTCCATGTATTGGCTTAAGTTTTCTGACTTTTAACCTTTTCACCACCATAAATTGTCCCAAACCCTTGTTATCAATAGTGATTATGGACCTGTTTTCAGGGAATTTGTGTGAGCAGGTTTAATAATGTCTTTGTTACAGAGTGTTGATATACAAAGTACAAGGCATGTACAAACACTGCACTGGGTACAGTATGCAGTGACAAGTGCGTAGTTGTTTATTCTGAGATTCATTTCTAAATGATACTACATCTTGGATATACACTGATACATCATCACTGCAAAAAATACATTTAAGTTGGAGCATTTAAGATTTTTTATTCTGATTTTGTTTTCTCACCAGATTCTCCAATCAGTACAGAATGTAATAGATCAAATAGATGCGAACAAAGATAGTGAAGATTATGTCAAGACCCACACCACAGGCAGTCTAAGACCTGTCCACCTTGAGTTATCATAGTAATGCTGTCACACCACAGGTAGTCTGAGACGTGTCCACCGTAATTATAGTAATGCTCTCAAGACAAATTTCTGGTCAAACAAACCAAATATGACATTCACTTATCTACTGGAAAATTTACAAAAAACATTTTATGAATTCCTTTAAAACTTTTTTGCTGAAGATGGTGCTTATCTGTAATATGTCACATGACCACTATGCAAATGTTAATCACATGACCACTATGCAAATATATTGCTAGTATGCCAAATAAATGCCTTACCAATTCAAAATTTTTATATACTTTTTAAAACTGCAATATATCAATTTTTATATTACTACAATCATTGAATTTATCGCAATTAGGAAAATAGTGACAATTTTTCTTACTATTCAAAACAAAATTGGTTGTATAGCATATATGTCTGTGTAGTGTCTACCTTCTACCTTTTTATAACTATGTGAACACTTTTCAAATGTTATAAAAGTTCATGTCAGAATGCTTAGATTATTAGTTTTTGACATGTTACAGTTTCTGGGTTACTTTGAAACTATTTTGGTCAGACACACTCTCTCCGCATACACACCCCTTATCTTATTTAATTCTGGCAGTGTTACGTTTCTTTTTAACAATGCTTATGTTTTTATTTGACTTTCACACAAGTGCTGCAACTGACACCTCTTCATGAGATCACAACTGACAAATTAGTAAATGTAGTGAGATCATCTCCAAAGAATATCATCATTAGCTGAGTCACTCTGGAATCATCTTGAAATGACTTCTGACAGAACAGATCCATCATTGATCAAGATTTACCTTTTCACTGCCCTGTTTTTGTCCAAATATCATTTCCTAAAGCAAAGTTGGACCTCATCTCTGCAAAATTTGTGTGAATAAATTCAAATTGCAAATTATACCAACGTTGACACCTACCAAAATATCATCATTGGGGTGAAATTTACCAAAAATGAAACAAATTCTTGGAAGGGGTATGGTGTTTTGTTATATGATTATAATATACATAAACAAAGGCTATCACCACACAGACTGGTTTTGATTATAATATGCATAAACAAAGACTAACTTCACACAGACTGGCTTCAGGATGTATAATATCTACTTTGAGTAGATGTAAGATGTAGCCACCACTGAGTTCACCTCCATGACACACTAAAACAATGCCAAAAGAATGAGCTTGAGCAGGGGTATCTGACATCACAGTATCAGTCCTTATGTCATGTGATACCATCATGGGAAAAAACTTGCATGTGCATTCAAGGTGTACATTAATTACAAAAAAGATTAAAGTGCCAGTAGCTGTAACTTTGACGATTTTCCACTATTTTTGTGTTTAATGTCAACTAAAGTTCTTTCTTCTTCTTCTTCTCAAAGCACGTTTAGGTACACAGTACTTAGCCTTTACATGTGTAAACTGAATTGCTATCATTGAAATTAATTATTATTGTCTGAAATAGAAAATAAATATGAACCATTATTATACACCTACTGCCGTAACCTATGGGAGTTTGACCGTCCAATAACTTTCCGTATTTTGTATAGTACGCGGAGTCCCGAATACTGGAGACACGCGACGCGCCTGTTTGACCTTTGACCTAGCGATTATTGAATGTTAACAAACTATTTTACGGTGAGTTATAGACATAATAACAACTTCCACCAAAATATATTCGTAGTATAAGCTTTAAAACACGCTAAACACAAAACTGAGTCTAAATGCAATTGATTTGTATTTTAAAAAACTAATGAAATTGAAAACATTCAGCAAGTTTGCTTGTTCTGCACTGGAAATTAACTGGCTTCATGCCAACGCAACAATCGCGCGCATTCCACTCATATCGCGTGTGCCGCATCCCTCAAAGTTTACCATAGAATTAGTTTATACGGAGGATTAATTGAGGGAGGTGTATAATAATAGGGTTATACACAAAATACGGCCCTGTATGGACTCTGGCTCAGTGAGAGACGTATTGGACGAGCCTTTGGCTCATCCGATACGTCACTCACTGAGCCTGAGGCCATACAGGGCCGTATTTTGTGAATAACCCTATAAATATAACAATGCATTTTCCATGTGCAGTCGCTGTGTTGACAAGTTAAGTAGCGGATATGTTAATGTGCTTTGGGGTGTAGAACAAGAACTTGCCATTGATAAACAATACAAAAATAATAAAAAATCATCAAAACTTACAGCTAATTGCCCCATTTAATACTGCCAAAATTTTATATTAATTTGTCAGAACTCTTACTAGACTGTATTGTGTGCATGCTAAGTATCTTTGTCCATTTTAACATTGAACTTGGAAGAATTTTGAAAATTAACTTTAAGTACTATAAATGCATGCCATTTGTGTGGCCATAAATCAATTTGTATTGATATGAATGTTTTGATCCATTTGATTGTTTTCCACCATCTCCAACAAAAGATACTTCATTTAAATATTCATGACTATGATTTTACCATTTTCTCCACATCTTATCTATAAACTGTAAACACCATAGTTTATTTATCTATATATTTTTAGGTTTAATTGATAATATTTGTTTCTTGTTTCCTGTCTGTGTTGTAATGTCATAATCATATTATCTCAACTATTGCAATCAGATTATTGTTAGTGTATTGTATTTAAAGGTATTTTATGTGACACTAGATCCAAAAATTGTTTTCCTGGCCACTATGTTGCCATCTGGAATGCACGTCAAAATGTTGAAAATTCACAATTTTTGATGTTGGATCATTCCCCAATATGCAAAGTGTTGTTGGAGCTAAATAGAAATTAAATTAATTAACATGTAACATGCCATTGACATCAACTGCAGGATTATCTTCTCAATTTGTGATATTTGAGTATGTATTTTTGAATATTTTTGGTTAAAATTTGGCAAGATAAAAATACACAATTTATACTCATATTTTGAACTGTAAGTGAACTGATAAGCTAGCATAATTTTGTTGAAAAAAGGATCAAGTTAAATGTCTGTATGTTTGTCAAACCATAGCAATGTCATTTGCAGGGAATCAATGTGTTGAAAATATTTTGACTTGCCTTTTTAACTTTCACAAAAATGAATCAGTAAAAGATCGCCAACTGTGACACGAATTGTGCAATTCATGGAAAGATGCATAAACTCGGTCAACTGACAGATGAAAAAAATTTGATTTTTTAAAACATCAGAATTTGCACCAACCTGCCCATGATCTAATAGTCTTCCCCTGACTGCACCAGATCCAGCACTCTCTCTCCATGTCGCCTTACAGCTTACAAGAACTAATCAGTGAAGAGATGTCACATTACTTGCTAGTGCATGATGGGAAAATCACTCAGAAAAGAGTTTTGATTGGCAGGTAGATTTTTGGTCACATTTTAATACTGGAGTTTGACAGCTCTAATGATGTTACTTTAATTTGGGAACTTTAGCGAATTATGGTTATGCAGAATCTACCTATTAGTATTATAGTCGTGTACCAAGAATGCACTGCATGGCTCCATGATAAGCAGCATTTACAACACTTAAATCACCAGACATCTCTGAGACCCAATTATTGTATTTCTCATATTGAGATGACTCATGCCCATTACACCACATCTTGCAGTGATCCTGGTCACTGCGTTTTTAGCTGGACATTTACAACTACAATTATCAATAAAAAAGTCTTGTATTACCTTGTATATTTCTTTGTGGTACTTTTGTTATGTCATCCAAATGCATGCACTGACAGTTGCCTCCTTGGGCCAACCATTGTATGTTAGACTTGCCCTTCTTGGACAAACCCTTGTGTGTTAGACATTGCTGGATACAGGACTAATTCGACAGAACATGAGGTTGAGTATTAAAGCACGAGTGATAAGCATGGTAACAACTTTTGTTAGCTCCGCTGTCAGGGACGCGGAGCTTATCAAATAGGTTGATTTTCCGTTGTCGTCGTCGTCCGTCGTCGTCGTCCGTCGTCCGTCAACAATTGCCTTCTCCTCTGAAACCGCAAGTCCAATTGCTTTGAAATTTTATATGCAGTTCACTTGGGGTGACCTTACTTAAGTTTGTTCAAATCGTGGTGAAATTTGCATATTTGTATTTTTGGGGCATTTTTTGGTGTTTTTGGCAAAAAAATCTTCTTCTCTGAAACCGCTTGTCCGATTGCTTTGAAATTTGATATGCAGTTTACTTAGGGTGACTTCAGTCAGATTTGTTCAAATCGTGGTGAAATTTGCATATTTGTATGTTTAAGGCAATTTTTGTCATTTTTGGTAAAAAAATCTTTAAAAATCTTCTTCTTCAAAACTACCAGTAAGATAACTTTGATATTTGGTACGTATGTCCCTAGGGATGATCTTTTTCAGATTTGTTCAAATTGTGCAGAAATATGCAAATTTGCATTTTTAAGGCAATTTTGGCCATTTTTGGTCAACAAATGTGTTTCTCAAAAAGTACTGGTCTAACAGCTTTGAAATTTGGTATACAGGTCTCTATAGATGAACTAAATTTGATCTTTTGAAATTATGATGAAATCTGCAATTTTATTATGGGGCAATTGTTGCCATTTTTGGTCAGAAATTTTATTCTCAAAAAAGTACTCATCAGATAGCTTTGGTTGACATGTTGTTTAGGGATGATTCGATGTGATATATTCAGAGTATGATGAAATCTTCAATCGTGTATTTTTGCAGCTATTTTAGCCACTTTTTTCTGACCACTGCATTGAGCTATCAAAGATTTCCACCTTCTTCATCAACATGTGTCAAAAATAGTTATTCTCTACCTAAACACAGCGGAGCTATATCGGCCGCTAGGTTGCTTGTTAGTTTTGCTGTCAATGATGCGAAGCTTATCTAATAGGTGGATGTGTGGCGGCATCCATCATTCAGTGTCCATTTACTTTCTACATTCCAAGCTTCTTCAAAACGACCAGTCAAATTTAAATAACAGTTCCCTGGGGATGATCTTCATCAAGTTTGTTCAAATTGTGACGAAATATGAAAATTTGATTTTTGAGGCTAATCTTGCTGTTTTGTGCAAAAATCTTCTCTTCATTGGCTAGTAAGATGGCTTTTATATTTGGTGTTCAGGTCTCTAGGGATGACCTGGTTTAGATTTGTTCAAATTGTGCAGAAATATGCAAATTTGTATTTTTAAGGCAATTTTTGTCAATTTTTGTCAAAATTCATTTTACCCTGCTTGTCTGATAGCTTTGATACATGGTATACAATTTGTAGGGATGATAAAAATGTGTTATATTCAAGTTACGATGAAGTTATAATTTTGTATTTTGGGGGCAATTTTTGTGACTTTTTGAAAAAAAATTTGTTTCCCAAAAACTACTCTTTGGATAGCTTTGATACTTGGTATACAGGTTCCTACAGATGAACTAAATGTGATATATTAAAATAATGATGAAATCTGCAATTTGTATTGTGGGGGCAATTTTGCAATTTTTGGTCCAAAAATTTGTTTCTCAAAATCGCTCATCTGGTAGCTTTGATATTTAGTATACAGGTTCCTAGGGTTATCTTATTTATGATGTAATTAAAATAATGATGAAATCTGCAATTTTGTATTTTGGGGGCAATTTTGCCATTTTTGGTCAAAAAAATTGTTTCTCAAAAGCTGCTTATGTGATAGCTTTTTAGCTCCGCTGTCAGCGACGCGGAGCTTATCAAATAGGTTGATTTTCCGTCGTCGTCCGTCGTCATCCGTCGTCCGTCAACAATTGCCTTCTCCTCTGAAAGTGCAAGTCCAATTGCTTTGAAATTTTATATGCAGCTCACTTGGGGTGACCTCACTTCAGTTTATTCAAATCGGGGTGAAATTTGCATATTTGTATTTTTGGGGTATTTTTTGGTGTTTTTGGTAAAAAAATCTTCTTCTCTGAAACCGCTTGTCCGATTGCTTTGAAATTGGACATGCAGTTTACTTAGGGTGACTTCAGTCAGATTTGTTCAAATCGTGGTGAAATTTGCATATTTGTATTTTTAAGGCAATTTTTAGCTCCCATAGCCATATGTATATATGGCAATGGAAGCTATTCTTATAGGCTAGGGAAATGTCTGTATGTATGTATGTCTGTATGTCTGTATGTCTGTACGTCTGTATGTCTGTATGTCTGTATGTCTGTATGTCTGTCCGTCAACATCAAAAACTCCAAAACCGCTGCATATTTCATCTTGATATTTGGTGTGTACATGGATGATGGGCTGTAGATGAGATTTTGTTCAAATGAAGTTGTCATTGCCAAAAATATGCAAATTAGTGCCAAAAAAGGCGTTTTTGGTAAAAAATCTCAACCGCTGGTCAGACAGCTTTGATATTTGGTATACAGGTCTCTAGGGATAACCCAACTTGGATTTGTTCAAATTGTGATGAAATATGCAAATCTGTATTTTTAAGGAATTTTTTTGTCATTTTTGGTCAAAAATTTATTTCATCAAAACCGCTTGTCTGACAGCTTTGATATTTGGTATACAGGTCCCTAGGGATAACCCAACTTGGATTTGTTCAAATTGTAATGAAATAAGCAAATCTGTATTTTTAAGGAATTTTTTTGTCATTTTTGGTCAAAAATTTATTTCATCAAAAGCGCTTGTCTGACAGCTTTGATATTTGGTATACAGGTTCCTACAGATAAACTGAATATGATATACGGAATATATGATGAAATCTGCAATTTTGTATTTTTGGTGCAATTTTTGACATTTTTGGTCAAAAATGTGTTTCTCAAAAACTACTTGTCTGATGCCTTTGATATTTGGTATACAGGTTCCTGGGGGTTCTCTTAGTGTGATATAGTGAAATTTGATGAAATCTTCAATTTTTGTATTTTTGGGTCAGTTTTTGCCGTTTTTGGTCAAAATATTTGTTTCTCAAAAGTTACTCATGTGATAGCTTTGATATTTGGTATACATTTTTATACATAATTATGATGAAATCATCAATTTTGTATTTTTGCAGCTAATTTTGCCATATTAGGTCAGGCTATCCTGAAATGAGCTATCAAAGATCTCAACCTTCTTCATCAATACATATGTCACAAAAGTTGCTCTCTACATAACACAGCAGAGCTCTGTCGACCATTGGGTCGCTTGTTAGCTCTTATAGCCGTATGTATATATGTTTACTAGTTTACATTTTATTGAAAATCTCAATAGCCACTGAGCAGATTAGATGAAAAATTAGCATGTAAGTACTTTGGGCTGACCTGAAATGATTGTGCACATCTTGGGTCAGTATCTTGGACTTGCTATTTTTCATGAATTTTTTTGTAATTTTCTCCCATTTCATTTTTGGTCAAAAAATCTTCTTCTCTGAAACCACAAGTCTGATTGATTTGAAACTTGGTATGGAAGTGCATAGGAGTGACCTTTCTCAAATCTGGGCAAATCGTGGTGAACTTTGCATATTTGCATTTTTTGGCTATTTTTTTCATTTTTGATCAAAATTTTTTTTTACTCTGAAACCACACGTCCGATTGAGTTGAAACTTAGTGTAGAGGTTTTTACGGGTGACGTCAGTAAGATTTGATCAAATTCTGGTGAAATTTGTATAATTTTATTTTATTGGGGGAATTGTTTCTATTTGTGATAAAAAAATCTTTTAGCTTGATTTTAGCTTGTTTTGATAACTATATGGGAGCGACCAGTGACATTGTCACTATTTTTGTCATTTTTAGTAAAAAAATCTTTAAAAATCTTCTTCTTCAAAACTACCAGTCAGATAGCTTTGATATTTGGTACATATGTCCCTAGGGATGATCTATTTTAGATTTGTTCAAATTGTGCAGAAATATGCAAATTTGCATATTTAAGGCAATTTTTGCCATTTTTGGTCAAAAAATGTATTTCTCTAAAAGTACTGGTCTGATAGTTTTGAAATTTGGTATACAGGTTTCTATAGATGAACTAAGTAATATATATTGAATTTCTGATGAAATCTGTAATTTTGTATTTTTGGGGCAATTTTTGCCATTTTTGGTCAAAAAATGTGTATTTCCAAAAGTACTGATCTGATAGCTTTGAAACTTGGTATACAGGTTCCTACAGATGAACAAAATAATATTTATTGAAATTATGCTGAAATCTGCAATTTTGTATTTTTGGGGCAATTTTTGCCACTTTGGTCAAAAAATGTGTATTTCCAAAACTACTCATCTGATAGCTTTGCAATTTGGTATACAGGTTCCTACAGATCACCTTAATGATATTTATTGAAATTATGATGAAATCATCAATTTTGAATTTTTGGGTCAATATTTTCCATTTTTGGTTAAAAAAATGTGTTTCTCAAAAAATACTGTTCCAGCAGCTTTGAAATTTAGTATACAGGTTTCTATAGATGAACTAAATTTGATCTTTTAAATTATGATGAAATCTGCAATTTTTATTTTTGGGGGCAATTGTTGCCATTTTTGGTCAGAAAATTTTATTCTCAAAAAACTACTCCTCAGATAGCTTTGGTTGACATGTTCTTAGGGATGATCCGATGTGATATATGCAAAGTATGATGAAATCTTCAATTGTTTATTTTTGCAGCTATTTTAGCCACTTTTTTCTGGCCACTGCATTGAGCTATCAAAGATTTCCACCTCCTTTATCAACATGTGTCAAAAATAGTTATTCTCTACATAAACACAGCGGAGCTATATCGGCCGCTAGGTCGCTTGTATATTTGATATACAGGTTCCCAGGGGTTATCTGAATGTGATATATTGAAATTATGGTGAAATCTGCAATTTTGTATTTTGGGGCAATTTTTAGCTCACATTTGGTATACCAATGTAAAGTTATCGTATAAGTTGAAGTCAGTAGCGTCTGTCTGTCTGTATGTACTGTATGTATGTCTGTATGTCTGTATGTATGTATGTCTGTCTGTATGTATGTATGTCCATCTGTCTGTCTGTCTGTATGTATGTATGTATGTGTGTACTTACGTACGTATAGTATGTCCGACAACTACAAAAACTCACAAACTGCTGCACTATCCAGCCTTGTATTTGGTGTTTTGATGCATCCTGGGCTATAGAGGGATTTTGTTCAAATGAAGTTTGTATTGCCAAAATTATGCAAATGAGCTTAAAAATGTGAAAAAGGTCAAGAATTAATAACTCAAGAACCGCTGTTTTGATTGCTTTGAAAATTTGTGTGCAAGTACCTTAGGTGAACTTTATACAGTTTATGAATATCATGAAGATATCTTTAATTTTGTATTTTTGCTGAATTTTTTGGTATTTGTCTATTTTAAGTAAAAACTCTTTTTCTCTGAAACCGCCAGCCTAATCGCTCTCAAAGTTGGGTTGGATGTTTGCAAGGGTGTTACCCTTCTAATTTGTTGAAATTATGACAAAATTGAAAAAATTACTGTTTTGGGGGAATTTTTGTCATTTTTGGTCAAAAAATCTTAAAAAGTATTTTCTTTTAAAGCCCCTGGACAGACAGCTTTTATATTTGGTTTACATATTCTTCTCTGAAACCGCCAGCCAAATCGCTCTCAAATTTGGGGTGGATGTGTTACCCTTCTAATTTGTTGAAATTATGACAAAATTGAAAAAATTACTGTTTTGGGGCAATTTTTGTCATTTTTGGTCAAAGACTCTTAAAAAGTATTTTCTTTTTAAAGTCCCTGGACAGACAGCTTTTATATTTGGTTTACATATGTCGAGGAATGACAATAGATGTGTGGAAGTTGTCCTGAAATATACAAATTTGTATTTTTAAGACAATTTTGTCATTTTTGGTCAAGAAAACTTGTTCTCAAAATTACTTGTGTGATAGCTTTGTAATTTGGTATAAAAGTCCTGAGGGATGTTATTAGATAAATTTTCTGCTCAAAGTGTTGGGAAGTTGTTTTTATGAGTAATTTGTAATATTGAGACATCCAGCTAAAGGGCACCTAAGATTTTTGAGAAATTTGAAAAATATGAAGATCCAATTATCCCAAAATAGTTCCAATCATGTTGATTTTAGAATTCACTGATATGCATTGACAAAGGCTGCCCAAAATTTTATGAGAATCTCTACAATTTTGGGATCACACCAGAATATATCAGCAGTGAAAGATACTGAAGGCTGGCATGAAAGTTAATTGCTAATTTGCATATTTGATGAACTCACATAACTAGGGATGTATATATGGATTGATTTGACAAAAATTGATGGAACTTGCCATGTACATTGAAGATACCATAACATTATTTTAAGTAGCGTTGTGAAAAGAATCGGTCCAACTACAACCTTAGAAGTTACAAGTGGAGTTTTGAAACATGCTTGGACCATAGCAGATGAATAGAGTAAAGAGCGAGGTCATCCACCCGGTCTCCAATCTAATCTATTATTGAATAAAATTTACTGAAGATTGGAGACCTGTTGAACCGCTTCGCTTTTTACTTTACACATTATTTTAAGTCATTCAGTATATTAATTTCAGCTGTTTTAATTTGCATATTAAATAAACTTCCCTAATAGGATATATATCTCGATCGACAAGATCAAAGTTGATGAAACTTGCTGTGTGCATTGAAGATACTATGATATAAAATTATTGAAAGTCTTTTATCATTTTGAGATTGGCTAATTACTAATTTGCAAAGGTAACAAACTTTTGAAAGAGGCTGAGGACTTTGTTTATGCGTATTCAATGCCAACTGATAATCAAAGCACAGACTGTGAAATGTTGACCCGAACATGCATCTTATGTGACATGCTATAAGGGCCTGATGCCAATAGTCATCATTGTTCCGTAAATGTGAGCGAGAAGGTTGCATTTTGTCGCAACGCAATAAAATGCGTCTAAAAATATTTATGGCATAATTATTCCTCTCTTTACAAGTCAACTTATTAAAATAACTTTCACTGCTGTGAAAAATCTGAGTAGCGTTACACGCTTCTATCACCAAGACATTGTGGCAAGTTTTCCAGTATTCTGCTTCTGTATATCAATTACTGTGTCTGGCCTAATCCGTTTGCCATGCTGAAATTTCGAGTATTCTTTTTGTCAACACAGCTTGTATGTGTGTAGTGATCATTGATTATTGTTTACAAATGAATTCTAGTCCGGACTTGAATACAATTTGCAACAATAACAATGGAGATTATACTCATATAGGTTATGTTGATATGCTAAATGCTTGGCATTAAATTACAGTGTTGGGATTCAATGCAGAAAGTGTAGGGAAACCACAAAACAAAAGTTCTGAAAAAATAGCCAAAAGATACAGCTTATGGAGCTTTAATTACTACAGCCGATTCTAGCAACTTGTCAAAATACAGACATTACTTGAATACAACGCAATATCGACCAAACTTCTTGTGATAACCCCAAAATTTACCCCGACCATCCTCTAAAAAAACGCTTACTATAAACAGATTTTTGAACTTCAACCAGATTTGTCGGCTGCCTTGTATCTTTTTTATTTTAACAGCTTAGTACGCAACATGTGTAATAAAGTAGCAACTTTTGAAATCAAAATTAATGGAAATATTCTCAGGAAATGTTGCTAACTTTGTTTTCATGTATGCAAAATTGAAAAACTTTGTCTATACTAGTAAATTAACAGGCACAACAAAATAATGGTACTTGAAATTGAAGTGCATTATCAATAATTAATTGATTTTAAAAAATAATGCGAGCACTGATAATTGGTAACTCGGTTCAATACACTGATAGCGTGTTCATTATTAGCGAGATGCTGTATTAACTTAGGGTGCGTTCACAAATAACGATTAGTGGAGGGGGGCTGGAGGAATCGCGATTGAAATCTTTTTTTTTTCAGATCCCCCCTCAATACCCTAAAAAAATTTCAAATACCCCCTCTATATGATCAAAATTTTTCAAGTCCCCCCCCCCCAACCATCACAAGCACACATATTTGTAAAGGATGTGCGCGCAGACAAAATAAACACGTATTGCTCCATTCCGCTCACAGATGTTCAACATTACATGTTATTTGTACTTTGTAAAGTCATATTTCTAAGGCAAGTTTTTAAATTGATTCATTTTGAAATGCATCAGTGAACATTTTGGATTAACAGTACCAGTCTAAGCCAACTTAAGTTAATCTAAATATGGTCAGGTCAATTGCTCCTACTGAAGAGCACACAAAATGATGATCATGAGAGAGTATACAAATTGTGAATTCTGGCTAATTGCCATATTGTAAAAAACTGAGTACAGTGACGTACCAAAGATTTGTTTCAAAAGTACAAGACATATATGAATTAGATGCTACTCAAAATTGACAATATTGGAAGTTTAAATATTCCATCAAATAAATAATCTCTGAAACTTTGGGTGTAATAATGGCAAGTTTGGTTAAAAAATAAATAATTCCATCTAGCTACATAGTTTTTCATTTAGTCTTTACTGTTTTCAGTTTTACGTTTGTATTATTTTATGACGTGAATATGAAAATTTAGAAAATTGAACATCATGGTGACCCTATCTTTTTATATGCCAGAAAGTCTCCTGGTCTTCCATGTTTTGCTCTCTGGCCTAATCTTGTGTACAAGTATGTTTCACTGTCATGAGCGTCATTTGACACAAACCCTTCTTCAACTTTCAATGTACATCAGAGTCAGAGCTATCTCTATCACTGCTCAGGTATGCAGTGACAGTGACACTGCAGTAGCAGGGTAGTATCTGATAGTGACACGTACTGCCTGTAGGCAGTAGGTAGCTGTATTAACTTTGACAATTTTGACAATACATTTTTGTTCAGTTTATACGTACGTTCTTGTTCTAGATCTCCCTACAGCATGTTGAACTGTCCAGTATTCAGCTTGCTATCACAGCCTGTGTATGTGTACCATGCATTTGTATTACTGACAACTGACAATCACTGATTAAAATATCAACTAATACATATTTATATATACATGAGGCTTTGTCGACAAACTAATATTATGTGTTTGATTATGCTGCAGGGAGACATCAAGAAATTGTAGTTGATACATTACATAGAAATATTGCAAAAATCATCAGCGGTTGCAGCTTCTGCCCTGTTACTAGGCTCGTTTGGTTTTTTTAATGACAAATCCCACGTTTAGATTTTTTCGACATAAAAGTCATGAAATGTGACAATTGGTTCTAGATTTTGTTAAATGATTACTAACATTACAACAACTGGATGACATGAAAATGGTATTCATTTTCATTGAATCACCTACAAAAATTTGGAGTTGGAAAATGTAAAACATGAAAGGGAACCAAAAAATTTTCGAGTTCCCCCTACAGGCAGAGCAAAATTTTCAAGTCTCCCCCCCCTCTACTACCCCCAAAATTTTCGAATCCCCCCTGAATTCCTCCAGCCCCCCAACCATATTTTGTGAACGCAGCCTTACAAGGTATCACTATCCTCAAAATGTTAATTAAACAGAGTTTCGTGGCCTCTTCTATGAACATCTAGCCTCCCTTCCCAGAAAGTATATTTGACCTGTCCCTTACAACGTTTGTTCAACGGGATACAATCCATGACCCGGAAATGTAGTATATACCGTCACGTGATCGCATTGCATCGTCCCATCTCAGCATCTGTGGTTCATTGTACACTGTCCAAAGTTTCAGACAGTCTTGACAGGACATAGTTAACCACATCCAGTCTAATAGTGCTGGTGTATGGTGTCATGGTTGAGGAAAGTAAACACGTAATCAGCTGCACCGTCACTGTATCAGTGTATGGCATTCTTTGTTGTCCTCACGGTCGCCTGGCAACAATGACGTATGGTTGTTTTAGTTCCTAAAATGCAGACTTCTGGCTACAAAACTGAGAAAGTTCGTTACCCACGACGCTGTGTGAAACAACGGTTTGCGGAGGGACCGAGGTTAAGCTACATGGTACAGCTGTAAACAGGGGGTCTTCTTTCGCCATTTTTTATTTATTTTTCTGGCTCACTTTAGGATCATGTGTCTGACCTTCAACACAACTGCTGTCGTTCTTGTCATGAGTTAAAGCTTACGCATGCCAGATTCCGTAGAGCAATTTGACGAGCGGGGCCACGGACAACTTTGGAAAACAACCATCGTTGTTTTATCTCCTTCCACCAGGGCCTGCACTGCACAGTGGTTGGATGACCGTGTACAATGTTGAGGTGAGTGCAAGCGTAGACAGTAGAGGGGGTTGCTGCGAAAACGAGCCCTGCCACTCCTTGACGTGTTCTGCTGGGAGTGGGGCAATGACCAAGCTACCCGAGTGGCAGAGGCTACGGATTCGCAGCAATAGAGGGGGAAAAGACCCAGTTTACTGTCTATGGCACATATAAGTATCCGCTGACCTCCCTCCGAGCTCAGACATTATCTCCGTTCTGTGACGGAGCAGGTCGTACAATTTGCATAGTTCATTGCGCATGCTAAGTAGACATTGCCAATATAATCTACAAGATTTTTTCGCTTTAGGGGGGACCATTTGATATCCTGGGGGGGGGGATGGAGATTTGGGAAAAAAAAGATGCCAGGTGGAGTTGCTCGAAAAAAAAATCTGGCTTTAGGTGGCTGATGGAAAAAAAATTATGGACCATTGCCACTCGGAAAAAAAAAATCTTGGCAATTGTTCGATGCACACTGCAGCATCAATAAAAATCAAGCAGTAGCTCTAGAGTTTTATAAAGCATAAACCATTTCAAGCTTGAGGAACAATAACTGAATATGAACAATCGTACAGTATACATGACCTTCTGATTAGAGGAAGTATGCTGAAATTGAAATTGCTCACCAGTATTTTCAAGAAATGTGTAAATCTGAATGTATGGATTTTGTCAAAATACCACAAGAAGAGAGACAGCCTGCAAACATTTTACTATTATCGTTTGCGCATAGAAAACTCATAACAATGAAAAAATGCGTAGAGACTCAATCCAATGCGTAATATTATTACGCATTGGATCGACTCTCTACACATTTTTTCATTGTTATGAGTTTTCTATATACGCATGTTTTATTCGTAAATGCGAACACTGTTATAGTGAATTATCTTACCAATGTTTTTCTTAACAAAAGCGAATGTGTTTTGATTAGAATTGAATGAGTTTGATGGTTTGGGGAAACTACTATGTGGTAATGAAGAATGGGAAATGGGCAATGAAATGAGCAGACAGCAGGTGATTTAAGATTAAATGTTACATCTTCACTGCAAATAAAACCATAAGTGTGTCATAAATATACAAACAAAACAAAATCATGTTTGTTTGTTTTGTTGTATGTGAGCCACGTCTAAGACACACAACAAAAGTACTGTTTCAGTCAGTAAATGTCACCTCAGATGCCACCAGAGAAAACCATTTCCACTCCAAAATTTCATTTTTCGCCTTGCGAGAGGGGGGACACCCCCCTGTCGCGCTCTCCCCCCCTCGTTCGCTACGCTCACTCGCCACTCAGTCACTTCGCTCCCTCGCAGTCCACCGTCTACTTTCTTAAATTACCCGGCTACTTTCAATGTAAGGACAACAATAACAAGTAAATGCCATAAATGTACATGATTTTACAAATATGTTTTTGTAAAGTGAATCAAAAATGTACATGTATTTACATAACTTCATTTAGTTTCTTGAATATAGTCTGTGTGCGATAGAACAGCATCTTGTTACTGGGTGTGAAAAACCAAGCAAACAAACATTGCACCGAAATTTGGTAAAAAAAAAATATATCTCGAAGAAGGAAAGTGGAAAAAAAAAGTTGCCAGCATATGCTCTGTAGAAAAAAAATAATCATGGTGAAGCAAGTGGGAAAAAAAATAATGGCTCTCCACCAATCTTCCAAGGCCCCCCCCCAGGATATCAAATGGTCCACCCCTTACCTTGTAAAAGAACTTTGTTTTACTGGGTACCAGTCAACTCGCACTTTCTCCAACCCGCCCAGAACCAACTCGCCCGATACCAACTCGTCCGAATCCAACTCGCCCGATACTAACTCAGCCGATGCCAACTCGGCCGATAGGCCTAAGGGACTGGACATAAATTACAGGGGGGGGGGGGGGGCCGGTGTTTTTCGAAAAACCGCTGCGTAAAAAATAGTGACCCTTCAAAAGTTCATGCACAAAAATTAATGACCCTCCCCCTTATCCGTACATGAAAATAAGTGACCCTCCCCTGTTACTCAATACCCCCCAAAAAAACCCACAATGTGTTAAAGACCCCCTTCTGACTTGCTATACTTTTTAAGTCGCCCTCCCGAAAGGAAGGCAAAATGTGGCCGATATAACGCGTTGTCCAAAAAATATCAAATCATATGTGTGTGATAATTCATGTAAATGTACTTTGCTTGAAGTGGCAGGTAAAAAGTGCATGCCAATACAAAAAATGTAATTTTTAGATTTTATCGATAATGTTGATTCACTATACATGTAGTCGACTATAAGAAAACTACGAACGTGTATTTTCCAGTATAAAACTAGCTATATCTGTTCATATACAGATGTTTAATAACTGATATAGATATACTTGATTAGCATGGGTTGTTTACAAGTGCACATGTGAACAAGATATTTGATTTTGGAATTTCTGTCAAAATGTTGATCCACTATACATGGGACTCTATGACAAAACTATACATGGGAGTCTATGACAAAACTGTCAAAAAATTTTCAGAATTAAAAATTTGCACTATTTGTGCATATATGGACCCTGAATAATTGACATAATTGTGCTTGATTAGAAGAGGGTGGTAAAATGTGCATCTGTGTACAATAACTTTGTTTTTGGAATTTCGCATAAAATGTTGATCAACTATACATGGGAGTCTATGACAAAACTGTAAAAAAAATTTTCAGAATTAAAAATATGCACTATTTGTGTATATATGACCCTGAATAATTGACATAATTGTGCTTGATTAGAAGAGGGTGGTAACACGTGCATCTGTGTACAATAACTTTATTTTGGAATTTCGCATGAAATGTGGATCCATTATACATTGTAGTCTATGAAGAAACTATGAATAATTTTTTTTAAATACAAAACTTGGCAAATCTGTGTATTTATGTATGCTTGATTATTGATATTTATGTTCTTGATTAGACTAGAGTGGTTACAAGTCCATGTGTGTGCAAGAAATTTGATTTTGGAATTTCACCGAAATGTTGATTCACTATACATGGCAGTCTATGGTGAAACCCTATGAATAATTTTTTTCCAATACAAAAATAGGTAAATCTGTGCATTTATGTACACTCAATTATTGGTACTAATGTTCATGATTAGACTAGAGTGGTTTCAAGTCAATGGTTGTGCAAGAAATTTGATTTTGGCATATCACTTAAACGTCGATTTACTATACATGGCAGTCTATGATGAAACTATGAATAATTTTTTTCCAATACAAAAATAGGAAAATCTGTGCATTTATGTACACTTGATTATTGGTATTATGTTCATGATTAGACTAGAGTAGTTCAAGTCAATGGGTGTGCAAGAAATTTGATTTTGGAATTTCACTGAAATGTCCATTCACTATACATGGCAGTCTATGATGAAACTATGAATAATTTTTTTCCAATACAAAATCTGGTAAACCTGTGCATTTATGTACACCTAATTATTAGTATTAATATTCATGATTAGACTAGAGTGGTTTCAAGTCAATGGTTGTGCAAGAATTTGATTTTGGAATTTCACCAAAATGTTGATTCACTATACATTGTAGGCTATGAGGAAACTACAAATAACTCATAGGTTATCTGATCCTAAATTGTTATTCAAAAGTTGTTCGACCTGAAGCTTCCAGTTGTTATTGATGACACTATGCACTATTCTGAACAGTTTGTATTCTGTCAATGTCCTCAAAAAATTAAAAGATGTACATACAGCAACATGAACGTTTGACACCGACCTATACCCAATGTATTGTCAATGGGAGAATGATGTCAAATAAGTAATCTCCCAAATTGTTATTGAAAGAGTCATTATAGGGGACAGTTATGCACAATAGTGTTGAATAAGTAGAAATCATGACAACTTAAATCAATGTGGCTTGGATCATCAATACATCGTTTATTATACCTGAAATTTGCGCCCGAAGGGCGCGCTGAAAATGGTAATGGCAGAAAATGAAAGTGCCAGGAGGTATTATTTCTTTTTTCAGTATTCCATAACGTGCACATGCAATTTCAGCTTTGATGCATGAAAAAAGGTGACCCTCCCCCGTAGGCTTGCACAAAATTTTATGACCCTTCAAAAATGCTTGCGCGAAAAATGGCGACCCACCCCCAAAAAACACCGCCCCCCCCTGTAATTTGTGTCCAGTCCCTAAGCTTACTATTTTGCAATTTTATGAGTAGGCCTACCTGGTACGTATAAAACGTTTTATTTCTAACAATAATTATTTCTCAACATTGAGAACCACAGGTGCGGCTTTAAATTTGTGCCAACTCGGAAAACTTTTTATTTGCGAATTTCACGTTTTGCAAATCTCTTGAAAGAATAAATTTCGTTCGGCTTCTTTACGTATAGGGAATAGTTACTGCGTACTGGCTCACCGTGCTTCTTTGGGAACAGCAGGACCGGTACTGTCTTTCACGAGTTACTGGCCTGGCATGACATGTTAGCGTACATGGAATCTACAACACCCTATCTCAAAACAACGGGCGAGTTGGAATCGGGCGAGTTGGTATCGGGCGAGTTGGAATCGGGCGAGTTGGTTCTGGGCGGGTTGGAAAAAGTACGAGTTGACTGTAATTCTGTTTTACTTTACCAACCCTTTAGGAAGCTGAGGAAAAACTGTCGCCAAATAGAAAACTTTCCCCTGAAAGGAATTTATGTATTTTCCTACAAACAAATACACAATCATTGATATTTTAAAAGTTGTACGTTACGGTCAAAGGCAGAGAGGAAATTCTTCCGTACTGATTTCCTGTATTATTATTAGGCCTATTATTGTTATTATTATTGTTATTATTATTATTATCTTCTGGTTTCCAAAGCTTACATAAAACGAAAAAGACTAACATTTTGACAGGACAGGAAACATCAGCTGAAAGCCATATTAGAGGTGTTGCTAAAAAAACATATTTTCCGTGCAAAAAGTTTTAATATTTTATTAAAGCTCGGCAAACAGACACATTATGAAGTTCACAAGCTTATTTTCAATTTTGATAAGAGGGTCAAAATTATCTTCATGGCAATTTAGCAAATATTTACAACGAAAACATCATGAGATTTCTAAAAGTTAATAGTATTTGCGAATAGAGGTCACTTTCGCAATTTCCGAAGTTATTTTATGAACACTTGTCAAGGAAGTGTTCGAAGATTAAAGAAAACTCCTCCACGGCATTCATTTCATTCTCTCCATTGTACAACATACATTGTGACGCAAATAGATACCAACTTTCCGATGCTGCTCGTCGAATTATGAGATAAAAAAGCTTACACAAGAATACCCCCCATGAATTGAAAAGATTACAGTAGCGTGTAGTTGTGACACGAAAATAGTTTGCAGCAATCTGTACTATCTGACCGCACCAGCTATGCGTGTAACAAAATTATTTAATTGTCTCAGAACTGAGTAACCTGCACTATAGCGTTAAACTCCTATTCTGTTAAGAAACGACGAAATCATCTCAATTCCAAGCATTCTTCAATATGCTCACGGCTATCTATTGTCTTCAGTTTCACTTTGCTGCAATCTGCAATATCCGACAATCTATGACTCAGCTCCGAGTAACCTTCACTAACGTTAAAACTCCGTCTAGGCTAAAAAAATTACCAATCCGTCTCAGTCTGCAGCATCCTCCAATACACTCAGGACTCTATAAAAGTCCACACATACGAAAAGTCAAACACTTCGCAGAAATCTGCAATATCCAACATGTTAAGTGTAGGTAAAAAATTATTAAAGTCTCAGCTCGGAGTAAACTGCACTGACGTTAAACTCCGTCAAGGCTGAGAAATTACTGATCTATCTCAGGCCGTAGCACTCTCCAATACACTTAGGACTCTATCAAAATCCACAGATATGAAAAGTCAATCACTTTGCAGCCATCTGCAATATCTGACAAGCTATGTATAGTACAAAATGAGATAATGTCTCAGCTCAGAGCAAACTGCACCAAGGTTAAAACTCGGACAATGAAAAAAAATTTCAAATCTATCGTTGCCTGTTGCATCTACAATAAAATCAAAACTCTTTCTACAGTCCATACATACGAAAGTCAATAGTTTGCAGCCATCTGCAATATCAGACACTCTATGTATAGTATAGAAATTATAAAATGTCTCAGCTCGGAGCAAACTGCACCAAGGTAACAATTCCGACCATGTAAAGAAATTTCAAATCTATGTCAGTCCGTTGCATCCACAATAAACTCAGAACTCTATCTACAGTCCATGGATACGAAAAGTCAATAGTTTGCAGCAATCTGCAATATGCAATACGCAGTGTGTATGGAGAAACGGTCAAAATGTCTCAGCTCGGAGCAAATTGCAGTAACGTTAAAACTCCGTCCAGGCTACGATATTACAATTCTATCTCAGTCCGTAGCATTCTCCAATACACTCAGGACTCTATCAAAGTCCACAGATACGAAAAGTCATTCACTTTGCATCAATCTGCAATATCCGACACACTATGTGTAGGTACAAAAATTAGTAAAGTCTCAGCTCGGAGCAAACTTCACTAACGTTAAAACTGTCCAGATTAGGAAATTCCTAAAATATCTCGGTCCGTAGCATCCTCTTATAAACTCAGGAATCTATTTAATGTGCACCGTTAAGAAAAATCTTTCACTTTGCAGCAATCTGCAATATCCGACACACTATGTATAGGTACAAAAATTAGTAGAGTCTCAGCTCGGAGAAAACTGCACTGACGTTAAACTCCGTCAAGGTTGAGAAATTACTGATCTATCTTAGTCCGTAGCATTCTCCAGATACACTCAGGACTCTATCAAAATCCACAGATGCGAAAAGTCATTCACTTTGCAGCCATCTGCAATATCCGACACACTATGTGTAGGTACACAATTATCAAAGTCTCAGCTCGGAGCAAACTGCACTAACATTAAAACTCTGTCCGGGCTAGGAAATTACTAATCTATCCCAGTCCGTAGCATTCTCTAATAAACTCAGGACTCTATTTTATGTCCACCGCTACGAAAAATCTTTCACTTTGCAGCAATCTGCAATATCCGACACACTGTGTATAGGTACTAAAATTATTAAAGTCTCAGCTCGGAGCAAAATGCACTTACGTTAAAAGTCTGTCCAGGCTAAGAAATGACCAGTCTATCTCAGTCCGTTGCATCTACAATAAATTCAGGACTCTATCGAAAGTCCAGAGATACGAAAAGTCAATTGTTTGCAGCAATCTGCAACATGCAATACGCACTGTGTATGAGGAACGGTCAAAATGCCTCAGCTCGGAGCAAATTGCAGTAACGTTAAAACTCCGTACAGGCTACGATATTACAATTCTATCTCGGTCTGCAGGATCATTTAATAAACTCCGGACTCTGTAAAATTCCACGGAAACGAAAAGTCATTCACTTTGCAGCAATCTGCAATATCCGATACGCTATGAATAGTACAAAAACAATAAATTCAGGACTATCTAAAGTCCACGGATACGAAAAGTCAATTATTTGCAGTAATCTGCAACATGCAATACGCTATGCATATTACGAAACGGTCAAAATGTCTCATCTCGGAACAAACTGCACTAACGTTAAAACTCCATCCATGTTAAGAAATTACCAATCTATCTCTCCGAGTCAGTAAGTAGCACCATCCAATATGCTCGGCCGGAATATCCGACACGCTATGTGTCTTAATTATTAAAATGTCTCAGCTCGGAGCAAACTGCACTAAGATTAAAATTCCGTCCACGTCAAGAAATTACCAATCAAGCTTAGTCCGTAGTATCGTCCAATATGCTCGAATCTCCATCTATAGTCAACACATAAGAAAAAAACGCTGAGTTTCCAACAAACTGCAATATCCAACACGCTGTGCATATGACGAAACTTTTAAAATGTCCCAGCTCGGAGCAAACAGCACTATCATTAAAACTATGTCCATGATAAGAAATTTCAAATCTATCTCAGTCCGTAGCGTCTTCTATCGGGTGTTGCCAATGACTGGCGACGAGATGGCTTCTGACTTTTTGTAGCCTGTTTGGCCGGAAATCGTAGGCCGGGCAGATTGGACAGTGATAATAACATTTATTTGTGTTAGTACAAGAGTCCCCACACAGTTTTAATTGGCTTGTCAGATTGCCAAGACTGCGTCTTACATTGATCGTCATATTGCTAATGTCTACCTTGCATGCGCAGTGAACTATGCAAATTTTTGACCTGCTCCGCCACACGACGGAGATAATGTCTGAGCTCGGAGGGAGGCCAGCGGACCCTTCTGGTCTATGGGGCAAGGATCTGAGGGCCAATGCGTGAACACCTTTACATTTCAAGAGTTGAAAGGTCACACATTTACGTTGCATGGCGCGTCGCTAACTCCTTTCTCAACTGAAGTGTCAAATTTACCAAATAGCTTCATACGAAAATCGATAAACTGTAATTGGCACTTAGGCACTTAGGGGAGAACCATCTGATTTCGGGGGGGGGGGGTGGTATGGAGGAAGTGGGTATGGGAGCAAATTTTTTTTTCCTGTCAGAGTGACAGCAATTTTTTTTTCAACTGTCAGACCTACATCAATTTTTTTTCCAAAAGGAGTAGCAGGGCAATTGTTTTTTCATCAAGTTTTTAATGCGTTGTATATAAGGGAGTCGTCATTATTTACGGCCTGAAACTCCGAAATTTCGAGTGACCCCCCTGGCCCCTCGCCAACCATGATGAATTTGAGTAACCTCCCTCTCTAACTTTGAAATTTTGACTGATCCCCCACTTAGAAAAGTTAAATACCAATACATGTAATTGTAAAATTTACAAAATACAGCAACAGTAAAGACCTTTCAAATCCTGATGTAGGCCTACCCTGCTAGACTATCATCACTTATGATTCAAAAAAGCTGAACCCATCAAAATGAAATTCAAAGTCACAATGAAATAATGATATAAAAGCTCATGCAGTATCTAACCATATAGTATATTGTTTAATTTGGATGGGTATTATGACAGGGTTTTCACTAGGATATCTGACCGGGCAGAATTTGAAAGTACAGGGGGAGAACACGCGAAAGGCTTAGGGGGAAAGTGTCACAGGGGCTTTCCCCTATCTTGCATGGACATTTTTAAGATGTTGATGTGTGCAATGGTGCAGTCTGGTGCAATCTGAGAGGTGTTTTTTAATTTTTTACTAAGTGAAACTGTTAGAATACCCCAAGGGGGAGAGCACGAGGAGGGGTTCCCCCTCTCATATTGGAAATTTTGAGAAATTGATATGTTTAATGGTGCAATCTGAGAGGAGTTTCAGTTTATTTTGCATTCGGTAAAACTGTTTGAAAATGACATTGAACACTGATATTTTTTACATTTTTTGCATGATCAGTGTTTGAGTCACAATATTCAACAACCAAACAATGACAATAAAATTTGTGAAAAACAGTTCTGTTTGCCAGAGACTGAAGACAAATGAATATACAGGAACGGAAAATCTGTGACCTTCCAACTGCCAGCTTCTAATGAAAAGCCTGAATATGGTATGAGGTAAATTAAAACGTGTTTCTGTGATAATAAAGGATGAATTCACAACAGATCAGTTTTGTCCTAGATCCTGTGAAAATTTTGAGATATCGATGTGTGCCAGGGGGCAGTTAGTGCAATCCGAGAGGTATTTACAATTTGTCTTTTACCAGTAAAACTGTTAGGAGACCCAAGGGGAGAGCACGAGAGGGGGAGGGTGCCCCCCTCCCGCATTGAAAATTTTGAGAAATGGATGTGTGCAATGGTGCAATCTGAGATTCGTTTCAATTTATTTCGCACATAAAATTGAGTAACCCCGCCCCCTTCTTCCTCTCCACATTTGAGTAACGCCCCCATGAAGTTTTCAATTTTTTTAGTGACCCCCTCCCCCCTCACATTCCTCCGAATACATGGGTGCTTTGACCCTAGTCATGTGATCTCAGTCCCCGGTAAACCGGTTTGTTGATTGAGTGATTCGTCTTAACGGTGTTTAAGAACCAAAAATGGGGTTCCTTCATCAGTCGCTCTCATGTTTTGTATCCCCTCCGCTTGGTTGTGTGATTATTTAAGTCATCTTCGTCCTCAAAGAGGAGAAGCCAGATTAGTTATTGAGAGAGTTCGCCACTATTGACGGATTCTATAGTGAGCGATCCGGTGTGAGTTGTCATATTATAATTAACATGACCAAGCATCGATGTAAGTTCTCAGGGAAGATGTTATCTTTTGTGGTGAGAGAAACAAGGCTCACACATTGTATTTCATTATATTTGTTGTTCCCCAATTTTTCAGAATTTGTCAGAAAATGGAAGGAAAACATTGAGTGTACTGAGGTGTAAGTAGACCTATGTAGTGCATGCTTATATCATAAGTGCCGGGAAAAAAACCCATAAGAATGGTTCTACTCTGGAATAGAAAGGACGCGATGCGTTCTACAGACTCAGTACGCCCAAATAATCACGTGATGCCGGTACAAACAAACCCACATGGGTACTATAAACGCGTATGGAAATCCTTCGCTGATCACTGCGTCTCACGTGACTTGACTAGACGCAGCACGTAGTAAGACGCAGATACCGGCAAACCGCCATTTTGAAATGAGACAGTTTTTGGTCTCCCGGAAGTTGTTAATTGCGCATGCCCGTACATAGTGCATCATTTTTTATCGCGTGCTTTTTAGTCTAATCTGGTGGCTGACAATATTTCAAAACTTGTAAGAATGGTAATTAAATCCTTGGTTAAATTCTAGCCACGTTCGCATCATGAAACTGTGATAATTTTAGCGTTACTTCCAAATAAAATTGAACAGCCAATGACAGCGCCCCATGATTCAACCAATCAGATTTCGTAATTCGATACATGGCGGTTTCCCGTTACCTGCCTCTTTGTGCTTGTCACTGAGGCGGGGACCAGCCAAATGGAAATCCACGTAAATCCACGTACGTCTGTGCGCGTTTGCGCACATGGCTTTGTTTGTACCGTGGTCGATTCGAATTCCGGGTTTGGCCTATTGCTTGCGGTGAAAACATTTGCGCCGCCATTGGCGGCGCGCCGGCAAAGAATACATGAGAATAAGGTTTCCAAATTTTGCTAATTTCTGGTGCATTGTGACAATTTTTTTTCACTTCTGTCTGTTATTTTAATTTTTTCCCCCCTCAGGCCATGATAAGATCAATTTTTTCTCTTCTATCTCACCTGGTGACATTTTTTTTTCTCAAAATCCTCCATACCCTCCAGAAATCAAATGGTTCTCCCCTTATCATATACACAGTCTTCTGTGGTGGTCTATTCCGCTCTGCGTCTATGCGCCCCATAGACGTGTGTACATATGCCCTAGAACTCAGGCATATGTACACACGTCTATGGGGCGCATAGACGCCAAGCAGAATAGATCACAGGGGACTGTGATCTAATCACAGGAGCCGGTGTGTTGGGTAGTCTGCTAGATCGATCGATTCTCTGCTCAATCTATCGATCGCGTATTACTCGATCTACCCACAGGCGTTATGTCGACCGGGTAAAAGTGTAGTTTATGCTACGTTTCGACTTTCTGATACGTAACCTTACGTAAGGCTACGTATCAGTACGTGAGTAGCATAAACTCACAGCATAAACTACACTTTTACAAACTACCCGCTCCACAGAACAGACAGAACGCCTGTTGATCTGCCCTCCACTGCAACCTAAATACCCCCTACTTGCTGCAAAACGGAACTTCAGACCTCTGCACTTTGTCAAAGTATGGATTCATAGGTATAATCATGGTGGTAAAAGCGGGATAGATTGCTATACTGAGATAGAAGCTCCCTTTATATTTTATAATATTGAGGTGCGGTATTTATATGTTCCATTTAAGCGTAGCATTTAGGA
The DNA here is from genome assembly GCF_041260155.1 of Ptychodera flava. Classification (NCBI taxonomy): domain Eukaryota; kingdom Metazoa; phylum Hemichordata; class Enteropneusta; family Ptychoderidae; genus Ptychodera; species Ptychodera flava. The sequence goes on along the minus strand of NC_091942.1, from coordinate 401,446 downwards.
GACTACATAAACCTGGACGCATTGTGCTCCAACCTTTCAGTGAATATGTGTTATGCTAGCGAAAAAATAAACTAGTTACCACTTTGTCAACCCCGAAAGTGATCGATATTGATGTTTAATCGTTATAATTAAGTCGGCATCGAAACAGCGGATGTTTGTGCCTTTGTACACAACACCCCGGACACTTAAAGAATCAAATTGGATCTCCTCGGCCGATTTTTACATTCATGCGATATTTTAACTTTAACATAAAAATGATAATCGTCTTAATATTTTATGAACAAAAATCGTTATTTGCTTAAACGGGGGTTTGTTAAAGGGGCAAAGTCGCCCATTTTTCGTGAAATTTGTTTGATACAAGTTACTACTTATATTGTTTGACATGTTGAAAGATAAAGAAATGGGTGACCATGCATAAATTCGACCCCAGTTTTAAACAAATTAAATGAAACCAGTGCGAAAATGAATTAATGGTCATGACCATTAATTCATTTTTGTGATGGTTTCATGTATGTTGTCTAAAACTGGAGTCGAATATATGCATGGTCACCCTTTCGTTCAGTATCTTTCAACATGTCAAACAATATAATTAGTAACTTGTATCAAACAAATTTCACGAAATATGGGCGACTTTGTCCCTTTAATGAAAAAAGCATGGTGTTAAAGTAACCGTACATCACAATCGAATCATTAACATTGTGCTTCAGTCATAACCATAACATGTGAACCACTGTGCACAAAAAAAGTTAAATGTTGTATTTCTCAATGAAAACGTTTCCCTGCTGGCAATGCAATTCCTGATCGCCTTACTCCCATACTCTTTATTAGGAAAATGTATTCACTTCTATGCGTTAATTTAGTTCCATTAGCTGTATCTTCTGGCGATTTTTCCATTAGTTTTGATTGAAATGATCACTGGCTCATGTTGAAGAGTCTGTCATATAACAGAGAATCGCATATTATTCGGAAACATTACGTGCCCGACAACTAAATAACATGTGATTTTACAACGAAAATTTCAATTTTTGTCCGGACAGAAATACAAACTCTGTTGACACGCGGATTCCAACGTAGGCATTCTTCTGCACCTGCGCGAGCCATTTACAGCAATTTATAAATAAATATTCATTACTTATGCCCGGTACTTACGTCGTAGTCCATTGTCCGAACACGTTGCGTAGCCAGATGTCTGGCAATCCACGACGCAATGTTGTTTTGATCCCGCAATAAAGGTGAACTTGTACATCTCGCGTGATCGCGGCGTCACCATATCTGCGTTCTCTCCAGCACGCTGAGCATGCCAGACGTCAACAAACGAGCTCGGAAGGGCAACACGTTTGGACAAAAATTAGCAGTTTTATGCGGCTATAACATCACTAATCATGTTTGTTTCTTCGTAAAACAACATTTTGCAACAAATATGAGCCTCCAACATGGAAATTTCCGGGGTAAAAAATGGTCAAAAGTTACAAATAATGGCCCTTCTATGCGTTAATTTAGAATTTTTTTAAAGACAAGACAGATTCAATAGTGTTCAGTAGTGCTAAATTATTAAGAAAATCGAAGTCCTTTAGACTGTGGCTATTAAAAAGTTTGATTTATAATTTGAAAATACAGTTCCTACATTATAGAGTTCACATGTAACATGTCCTGAATAAGTTATTGTTCCAGGTCTCTCGGGGTGCGTACGTGGGGGAAACTAATACAGAGACGGTAGATAAAATATGACAAAATAAATGCAAGAAGCACCAAAATATCACGTTGGATCGTTTACTCATCTACGCAATAATTCTTCGGAACACGATCTGTAATATTCCCCACATACCAGAAAACCCAAACTTTAATTTGCAAACGACGATCATGATCAGCACGATAACAAGTATGTCTAGGTGCAGTTTAACACATCAGAAACTTTAAAAAAAGTCAACATTTACATAATGTTTCTCATCACATAGGTCGAAGAAAATGAGGTTCTCGTTCAGACGCTACCATATTATATTTGGGCTGTCTGTCTTGGTCATAGTGAATTTAGTCATCTACTTTGTGCAACACCAGAGGGCGCAAGCCAGCAAGGCTGGGAATAAGTCTCGGGAACTCGACTACCGCATAAAACTTTTCAGACCGTTTAAGAGGGAATCGCAAAGAAAGGCTAATTCTCAGATAAAAACGAAGAAACGCAACTTGATATATGGAGGAAATTATACCTTAAAACATACTCCTGTGAATTTTAATAACTTGACGCTGGAAAAACTTTCGGAGGTATTTAAACAGCGAGAGCAACTTGGTGCACTGGAGCACAGCAGAGCTGGAAAACTTTGCAAGAATGCTTTACAAAGTTCTGTTTGGGTCGACAAAGACGAAATCAAGAAGGTTCAATTGCAGCTGATTGAGGAACGAATAAGTGACGGTGAGTTTGTTACACTGACGAGCAATTGTTCAAAATTTCTTAGCAGACATGGATATACTAACATTCCGCTACGCAAAGTAGAAGAAGACTTTCCGATAGCGTTCGCCATCATCATGTACCGCTCTGCCGCCCAAGTCGAGCAACTCCTTCGCACGATTTATCGACCCCATAATTATTACTGTATACATGTGGACAAGAAGGCCTACGATGCGGTACGTGTGGCAATGGAAAGCATAGCTGCATGTTTTGATAATGTGTTCATCGTTCCATCAGCGGTGAAGATCACTTGGTGTTCGATCGAGGTGCTGCACGCTGAACAGTTGTGCATGAATCTACTTCTTGAACGAGGGCATAACTGGAAATATTACATCAACTTAGCTGGTCAGGATTTCCCGCTCAAGACAAATTTTGAAATTGTGCAAATTCTCAAGTTATTTGAAGGGAAGAATGATGTAGCGAGTTTCCAGGACGACCGTCATGTGTCTCGGCAGCAATATGCTTTCCGGCAAGTAAATGACAAACTGGAAGCCAGTAACATTCTGAAAGCGCCACCACCGGACAATATTACAATTTCCAAGGGGGAACTTCACGTTTCCCTTTCTCGAGGCTTTGTCGACTTCGTCCTGAAAAGTGAGATTGCGAAAATCCTCTATGACTGGCTGAGAGACACGGAATGTCCCGATGAACATTTCTATCAAACACTGAACCGTCTTCCGGGAACTCCCGGTGGGTTTACCCATAATGCGATGACCATATCTAGGGCGAAAATATGGAACAAGGCGAACACATGCCACGGTAAAACCATACGCGGAGTATGCGTCTTTGGCGCAGGAGATCTACCTTGGCTCATCAAACAACCTCACCTCTTTGCCAACAAATTCAACATTGATCGAGATCCACTGCCAACATATTGTTTGGAAAGATATCTGAAGGAGAAGTCACGCTATCCAAGGCCCATCAATCTGAATGTGTACAGACAATTTGTATTCAAACGACTCATTGATTCAAACACAATGAAATGGACGGCAGCTGGAACTCTGTGATTTAATCTGTCAAAATCCCGTAAACCGATGAAAATAGCTAATCAGATTCAAATATTTCATTTCTAATATCATGATTTCAAATTAATTCAAATCAGACTACTGTCAATCAAAATTTCTGTCTGCGAAGGAAATAAGAAAATGACTAGTTTTGGACAATTAAAGTATATATATATATATATATATATATATATATATATATATATATATATATATAATATATATATATATATATATATATATATATATATATATATATATATATAATAACCGGGAGCCACGGATTTCCAACGGCTGTGTCATAAAGAGAGAAAATTCCTATCCCAAAATAAAGCTGGCCTTCTCCTTGGCACGATTCTTTGTAAAATAAGCTTCACGCCCTTCGTCAGTTCTGTAGTGGACAATTTTATGCACTGTAAGTTATCGTCACAAGTGTTCGTTGATCTCTGTATTACACCACTGAACTGAATCAGTCGATTAGAATGGCTTAAACCTGACACGACCTGATTTTTAGCTACTATAGACTATAGTCTATAGAAGCTATTGGGATGGGTATCCGTCCGGCGTCCGTCGTCAGTGTATGTATGTATGTATGTATGTATGTATGTATGTATGTATGTATGTATGCATGTATGCATGCATGCATGCATGCATGTATGTATGTATGTTTGCCGTTTGTGAGGCGTCCGTCCACTCAAATATCTTGAGAACCGCAGTACTTACTGATTTGATATTTGTTGTGTAGATGAAAAATATGATTAAGAGAAACCGTTTTTTCTTTAATTTTTTTGATATTGTTGAAAATTTGCAAATTAGCGCCAAAAAGGCGTTTTTGGTAAAAAATCTTCTTTATAACCTCTGGTCAGACAGCTTTGCTATTTGGTATACAGGTTCCTACAGATGAACTAAATATGATAAATTGAATATATGATGAAATCTGCAATTTTGTATTTTTGGTGCAATTTTTGTTATTTTTATCCAAAAAATGTTATTCTCAAAAACCGCTTGTCTGATGCCTTTGATATGTGGTATACAGGTTCCTAGGGGTTGTCTTAGTGTGATCTATTGAATTTTGATGAAATCTTCAATTTTTGTATTTTTGGGTCAATTTTTGCTATTTTTGGTCAAACTATTTGTTTCTCAAAAGTTACTCATCTAATAGCTTTGATATTTGATATACAGGTTCCTAGGCTTTATCTTATTGTAATATATTGAAATTATGATGAAATCTTCAATTTTGTATTTTTGCTGCTAATTTTGCCACTTTTGGTCAGGCCATCCTGAAATGAGCTATCAAAGATATCCACCTTCTTCATCAATACATGTGTCACAAAAGTTATTTTCTACATAACACAGCAGAGCTCTGTCGACTGTTGGGTCGCTTGTTTTTTTCAAAACCACTGGTCAGACAGCTTTAATATTTGGTTTACAGGTCCCTAGGATGACCTTAATGAGATAATTTTATACCGTCAGGAAATACTTAATTTTGTATCCATGTCTATTGTAGCTTCGGGACAATGGTTTGTTGCCTTATTTCTTTGCAGTTTTGGTGAAAAATTCTATTACAGAGCAATATGACCTAGATGATAACTATTTTATAGCAATCCAAAATTATCCAAAATCAATTAGTCACAGATATACTTAAGTTTTAATGTGACAAAGATGAGTCAAACTATTAAACTCGGAATACTCGGCCTGTGACCAGCAGTTGCACATTTGAGGTGCACCTTTATAATTCACAATGTCAGGGTCCCCTTGTACATTTGACAATGGGAATTGTGAATATGTAAATAAACTTCTCCGTTGATGGTAACTTTAAATTTTGCTTGAATTTGTCATCAGGGTCAAATTTATCCCCATGGTATCTATCTGTCCCTCCCTCAGTCACTATGACATTTATCTCTCCCTTCTGTCACTATGGTATCTATCTGTCGCTCTTGTCACTATGGTATCTATCTGTCCCTCTTGTCACTATGGTATCTATCTGTCCCTCTTGTCACTATGGTATCTATCTGTCCCTCTTGTCACTATGGTATCTATCTGTCCCTCTTGTCACTATGGTATCTATCTGTCCCTCTTGTCACTATGGTATCTATCTGTCCCTCTTGTCACTATGGTATCTATCTGTCCCTCTTGTCACTATGGTATCTATTTGTCCCTCCTGTCACTGTGGCATCTATCTGTCCCTCTTGTCACTATGGTATCTATCTGTCCCTCTTGTCACTATGGTATCTATCTGTCCCTCTTGTCACTATGGTATCTATCTGTCCCTCTTGTCACTATGGTATCTATCTGTCCCTCTTGTCACTATGGTATCTATCTGTCCCTCTTGTCACTATGGTATCTATCTGTCGCTCATTTTGTCACTATGGTATCTATCTGTCCCTCTTGTCACTATGGTATCTATCTGTCGCTCATTTTGTCACTATGGTATCTATTTGTCCCTCCTGTCACTGTGGCATCTCTCTGTCCCTCCTGATATCTGTCCCTCCGTCTGTCACTATGGTATCTATCTGAGTCCACGTGTCTGCATATTGAGGTCTGGCGTATCGCCCTTTCATTTTTGCTTTTCAATTTTCAACTGTTGCTTCAAGGTACACCATCTTGCTTATGCACCAACAGTTACTTCTATGAGAATAAACAATAAAAAATACAACAGCTTGAAGTCCAAGTTCACCATTGATATGTACTCGACGAACAATCAATTAAGGACGCACTTTTAGTTTATTTACAATGTTGTGGTATTTATTATTCCACCAGAGCTAGAGACAATGTATAAGGAGGCTACACTAAGAAAAATTCATCAAATATATCAAGACTATCACTCATAAAAAACAAAACAAAAAAACAAAAACGAATGTTAAACTACATTCTGAGATTCCGCCACCGCGCTAGCCAGCCACTCCACTTCTTGTATAGATCCAACAAAACATCAGTATATGAAACATGGGTATATGACATCAGTTGGGGAAAATGTGATTTTATACTTCAGATGTATATGGTGACGTAACGAGAACACTCAAGCTTCAGGAGACAAATAGTTTAGCTTTCTCGTGAAGTATACCGCTTTGATGTAAACGAATATACACTTTCCCTTTCTAAGATACTATTGCCAAAATTCAACATTACGCAGATTTCAAACAACTCAATTTATTGTCTAAAAGTGCCATTCTTATTTTTCAGGAAGTTGAAAATATCGCTACCACAGTTGGTAGTTCTCTTTAACAAAGATGTTGGTAGATCAAACCATCTCAAAGTAATATCCATTTGAAATCGTTGGTAGCAAATCACTCAGGTTTCATTTTCATTTTCAGGTTTCATTCTCCATTCGAACCAACCCTAAATGTCCAACACAATGCACCAGAGACTATAAGAACGGCATAATTCAGCGTTTTCCCTCATAACCTTAAACTTTGAATAAAATGTAACGTTTGCGAATCAAACATACAAACGCCCAGACCGTGCCAATCTCTCTATGTACCATTAAGTGATAAAGATATCTTGAAAAACACCAGTGCTATGTGTGTAATTCTGTTTATGAAATCAAATGATCTGCAAAACCAGCATATTGTCCGTTCAGTTGCTACTTCATGTGACATTCCTGATCAAAGGGAATCGGAGCTGACATATCAACAAAAACTATTACACAGACTGTAAGTCAGTGTGTTCACTAGAATATTACTGTATACCGCCGCGCCACAGTCAAACACGTGATGAAATGTGGCGCACTGCCTGACGGTGTAACCTTTGACTAAACGATGAACCCACGAACATATGTTGCAACCTGTTATGCAAATAAGGCAGAATCGATGACCGTCATCCATTGCCCGCTGCTGGTAATTTACAAATCAATGACGCTTGTTTCCCATGGTTCATCACTTCCAAGCTGTGACAAGCTATAAAACGTCAGATAAAAAGCAAGAAAATACTGTGGAAAGTGGCATCGATTTGTTATTTTTTCAGCAAAACAAGCTACTCTATGATCACCAGAATTGAAATATTTATACTGTTTGTTGAGTGGCAGTAATACTGAAAAAGAGCACATTTTGTTTCCAACATTTTCAAGACGAAGTGATTTTACACGAATGACTGTGTTCGTTACAAGTGCTTCAATTTTTAAGTTTTTATGAATTTTTTGACATATCAGAAAACAACTCTGTCATATCATGGGGTGTAATACTATTTCTCATGGAAATCACGGGTTTTACAAAAATGTCTGTTGGTATTCTCAAGTACATTTAGACTTAATTACAAATTGTACGTACACTAATCTGTCACCGGCCCAAAAGAGTGTTCCACCTGTCGACATTTGGGGAATACTAATTGATAGATTATCCTATTTTAGGAACACCAACATTCATATATACATTGCTGGCCATGGCCTGTGCTTTGACGAGGAGAAGCTTCCTCAATACACGGATTCTTCATCTTTCCCTTTCTAAAGTCACCTCGATCAAGGAAATACCGAGAATTACTTCCCGTTGTGGCATTACGCTGTGTACACGGGCTTGAGACCTCGGCTCTGTAAGATGGCGTTCACACGTCCTATTCTCTGGTCAATATCGGCGTGCATTTCAGGGGTGAATGGGTCATATCCGAGATCTTCGTCACCAGGTCGGTGGAAACGACCTTCCAAGTCCTTCTTGACACAGTCTACCCTATCAGACAATGTGACGTTTAAGAAATCTGTCATCTTTTCCAACTCTACTACGGGATCCTGTCTGATGTCTTCGTAATAGATAACGACCAGGGGTATACTGCTTTGAAGCCAGTTACTCATGATTCGCTCCCAGTAAATGGCGTTCCATGCCACGTGCTTTTCCCACTCTGCAGAGAATAAAATTGAATAACAAGAAATGACTTTAAATAATGGTTTGTCTACATGTATATATATATATATATATATATATATATATATATATATATATATATATATATATATCATCGATTAATGTCCATCTGGCCGTCTACCTTTCAGTCTATCTTGCTAGTTAGCTATCCTACTTTGTCGATCTACTCGCCCATATAGCTAATCCTATGCTAGCATTCTGTTCGTCCATCCATCCATCCATTCTGTTTAATATGATAAGTTCATGTAATCTAATATCTGTACCTATATTTAAATCATTTGTCTCATACGACAAGGCCGTCAGTTCGTTGTATTATCGTTCACTCATCTTTCTGCAGATCATCGAACAAACACACGCGATATTTATCATAAGTCAATGTGTTTGATCTAGTAACATATACTGCAGTAATTACTGTATTTACGATGACAGTGGCGATTTTCGACATACCTGGCCCTGAAAAACTTTCCTGTGCCGGATATGAGTGTAATCCTGCGTGTTTTCGGCTTCTTTCTGCTATCAGAGCTTTGTATGGATTTCTCACCAATAGAATGGCACCCATGAATTCTGCTATGTGCCCGTCTTCATACCCATGAGTCTTTGCGCAGATAGTCTTTCCCTTTCTCCAGTGCTCAATCTCTCCCACAAACCCTAACGTTGAGAAAAGCTACGGTTTAGTGAAACCTGCTGTACACTGCAATGATATCTTTAAGGTCCGATATGTTGGACGTTAAGGGTAAAAGAAGTCAGCCTGCAGCAGTGATGTCTGTCTAGAACTCTGCAGTGTGCATTGTATACAACAAATCTGGTAATATTATTTTTCTCAGCAACAACGTCTGGTCAAAATGATATACATAACTTATCATTGTGATGTAGATAAACTATCTAGTATGCTGTACATAGGAGGTTGTATGAATCAAAGGGTATTATATCTCCTTCTGCCATTCCGATATCGTGCCATCCCGAGATCAATATGACGTGTCTAACTGGCTCATTTGATCATGAGTACGTGTGTCATGGTAACCAATTAAGTGACCAGGTCAACAAGTCACTACCATACTGCCGAAAACGTCACTTCACTTTGCAAGGCAGGGTCAAGAAAGAAAGCAAGCAGTGAATTTGGTGGCGAACAATACGTTATTTAACATCTCATTATCACGCTGCAGCGATGGAACAAATAACGTTTATGCTTGTGTTTACATTGTTGTACGTAGACATGATTTCAAGTTCATATAAATGATCTCAAGCCAACCTACATTACTTTGTGCCATTACTTTTACTTCGAGGCTTGTGATTTCAAACATTTTCAAAAAGAAAATGTGCTAAGTAGCAGTCATTCTAACTCTTGAAAATTGAAGTTTCACTGAAACTTCATACATGTGGGTGTCCTTACTGCATACTGCTTGTCTACTAGTGGCACGAGTATCTTTTCCAACTTGACAATGAGGTTCACGTAAACATTTCTAAAAAATTTTAAGGTTTATTAAGAAGTTGCCGTGATGATAATGATGATGGTGGTAGTGATGAGGAGGAAGAGGAGGAGGAGTGGGGGGGGGGGGAGTCGTCACCGTCATCATCATTATGATCATGACCATCGACGTTGTTGTAAACGTACCATAAACAGTTGATGAATACGACCATCGAACGTGGCTGTTATAGTAAACTGTGATCGTTAATGTCGAATATTAGTTTTTTGTAGTCTTTAATTTCATAAATCCACATGATCAAAACTACTTTTGATATCCATCAAAGATTTTTAAAATTCATTATTGGTCCCACGATCGCCGTTCTCGTTAGCTTATTTTAACATAGTTACATCGTTACGTTTTGTTACGAGCGAAACAAATGGCAGACAGTTACCCATCGAGAAAGAGGCAACCTGTATTGTACAAGCGAGGCGACAGTAAAAATAATAAAACAATATATGTGCTTCTAAACTCCAGTTCTAAAAAGCGCATGCCACTCAAGTCGCTTTTTCCAATTCAATAATATCTTTGTTTTTGATCTATACTCGTCGCTAAATTTGTGCACGACCCTGCTTTCGTCAGTATTTAACATGAAACTTCAGATATTGGCTAAAATCGAAAATTGTTACGGATACAAACTACAAGATTAGAAAAAAATAACGTTTCTAATATCAGACTCAGATGAATAGGACTTAAGTTTATAGATTTTCAGTAATTGTGAGCCTGTACAGCATGGCACAAATCCTCTTATTCCCGCCATTATGACTATACAGGATGTGACGTAAAACAGCTGTAGTTTGACCTGCAATCAGTGTTCTTTAATGGCAGCCATGATTGATTTGGCAGAAGTATGGAAATTTTGTATTAGCGTTTGATTTTGTGACTAATGAGGCGGAAACGGTAAACTTTCAGACTACGAGTATTTCAGTGATTTCAGATATTTCATCGCTGCTAAAGCTATCCCAACTTTGCTATAACATCCATGCGTCCGTGTAAAAAATTCGTTTGACATCATTTGGTATCGAGTAATTTCAGTAGAAATGAGTGCATTTACAGGTTGGCAGAGACTGCATACGTCTATTCATATTCCTGCAAACAGGCGGGAGAGAGTACGGCGACCTCGTCCAGAAAGGAGTCACAGCTTTGGTTGCATGTAACTCGAAATTGAAAGACCCACATTACACTTTTGCTACATTTTTCGTAAGAAAACTTTCAAATATACCCTTCCGGAAGCAAGAATAAAATTCAGGAGTCACTGTGCAAAAGTTGGTGCAAGAGAAACAAGATACCCAATATTTACCAGCACTTGAAATTCAAAATGGCCGCCATCTCTCAGTAAACTCTATGGGGAATTACACCATTTTCGAGTTCACAAAATAAGCCGGTGAAAACTTAAGTTGCTCAATGAGCTTCAAAATGAGCCCTTAAAATGGTAGACCAAATCAGTATTGAAAGAGTTTGAGAGTCCGAATATCGATACCTGAGGCGTATTCTATCTTAAAGTATCCAGTTTTTTATGAAATCAGTATGGTTAAACTCATGCTGGTAGATTTTGGCTAATACTTGAGCCTGTGCTCTTACCTTCTTGAAAGAGTTCCTTATCGGGACGGCAATTGCCCGTGTAAATACCGCTAGCCTTCTCGATGAGGTGTCGGACCCAAACATTACCTGAGCCGGGGAAGCTGGTCAACGCCACCAAGGCCCGCTCGTGGAGGCCGGCGAATCGAACTGCACATTTTCCATCTGGAAAATACATAATTAAAATGATATTGTCTGTCTTGCAAATGTTAAAGAACACAACAGCCTATCAAAGTTGTGATTGTACGTAGTAAGAAGTTTTATTTTAAAATTGTCGACAAATTGTTTTGTCTTTTTTGTCCTGCTTACTAACATTATCACTTTGTCGATACGCCTTACCTCACTGAACTTTATCAACAAAGTATTCCTGACACATAAGGCGAAATGTCGTGGGTATATCAATGACATGGTTTATATACCAATAACCTTTTGCTATCATCTTCAAGTCGGCAAAACGGAAGGCGATGATGCAGGAATTGTGGGTACCGATACTTTAATTTCTGGTCATTTGCGTAACCTTGGTGACATTTTCTCCTTCTGTAATTTCATTTAGGTTCTATGGTCGTCTATCACAAATGTTTACACACTGTGTGATTTTTTAACGAATTTAAAATATGAATATATTACTACAACCAACAATGGTTGTTCGACAAAAAGGGATCTATCCGTCGATTTGATGTTTTCACCAAATTTAAATGATCTGTGCCCTCAGAATTTTTTGTCATCTCTGTGTCCTTTCGTCTTAGCACAACATCTTATGCCCGCGTCAAATGCCAATTTCAGAATGGGATAAATTTGAGTTTTAACATAGATTACGAACTGTGGTTAAATTTAGATCATATTTGCTTCATTACCTGCAATTGAAATTTTAAAAGTCGTCCCATCCTCAATAATCAAAATCTAAGGGGACGATGTTTTTCGTTTCAGATTTTTGAATCAATAATTTTCTGTTTACTATTTTTTAAAGTATTCAACATCATTTCTGTACAGTTGATTTGGATAAAAACTGTGAAATTGTTGTCCTGTTGTGTTTACTCACCTCCGAGAAAGGGCGCCGCCAAAAGACTTCTACTCGACGACGAATCGTCCGTCCGAACCAGGAGCAGTATCAGAATGAAGAGAAGACCGCCAGCAAAGACTGCTTTGTAGTGTATAGTGCGGAGAAACTTTCGAAAAATCATGTCTGGTGGAGCGAACAAAAATCTACGGACTTACAAGTGACTGTGTCTCCGTCAATAACATGGGCGACTGCCACGTGTGTTGGTGATGACGACACTATGATGGCCTGCTTCAAACTGCTGCTGGCCTTTTTTGTTGTTGTCCCGTGGCTTATCCCCATGTCACAGCTGGTGTGATGGAAGCCTGCAAACATCAGACATACACAAACTACACCAGCCTATACTGCTGAATTCTGCCTTACTCAAGCTAGACAAAAAGCGTTGTGTGGTGCTTTTGTTGCGGCTCAATCGTCTAAAACAATACTTCGCAATGAAGTGTTTTATCTTGTATTGTTGTCCTTCACACTGAGATCGGCTTTTCTTTCTCAACCAGCCCTAAATATAAATGATAAAAGGGAAGAGATTTTAGGCCGGGTCATGCCATCCAAACGAGTTTGTTTTCTATTACAGTTACACAGGCGTGAAAAACGAGATGTTCACAATATCATCTGAGGCTTATTCAGTGACAACAAAATCGGCATGACTTCATTATATTGGGCTACCGAAAAAATCCCACTTCTTTCGCGCCAACAAAATAAACTTTAGCTTTCTTTTTTACCCCCAATGTTTAATTGGCAATGCAACATCGATAAGGATTAAACTACGTGTAGCTCGACGAGTTTTAACTATCGACATTATATTCGACTTGTGCAAAGCTGCCACCTAGGGCTTAGATAAATTTGCATAATAATCGCAAACAGGCATCAGCTGGAATAATAGAAGTGAGACTAACTTGTAAAACCTAAATAGATCAGAAATATCTATTTAATCAAATAAATAAAAAATCACAACATTTGAGATAGTATGTAATAATTGTTTATTTGTTTTTATTTATTACTTTCACGACAGTCCTCATCATTGTCATTAATTTAGAATATGACACGTACTGTCACTTTAACGTTTTGCTGGTTCGATTTGACAGCTCTCGTTGGAATACAAATGCTGAATGTAGAATTTATGTGTCTATTTGATCATTGCAACTGTTCAACTGTAGTTGACGCCGTATTCTGTGTTTACAGAAAAGAACATCTGATAATGAGTGTGACAGAGCAAGACTGTACATGGTATATTGGGGCATTTTAGGAAACGATACGAGACCTATGCTTCACGGCAGGGGCAGTGCCCTCCTCACTTCCCGGAAGCGTCCAATTCATATCAAGTTTAACCTTCGTCAACATCGCGCCATCCTCCATTACAGGTATTCGGAGGGAAGAGCTATAGCTGCGTTTTTTTTTTTAAATTTAAGATGGAAGTTGAAACGGTGCAATTCCGAAACGAAATTTGCTTAAAATTGTCAAACGTTTGAAGGCAAAAATATTGCCATTCTTACCACCCCTCTAAAGATTTAATTGTCTGTCCCTTACAATTCCCAACGCCTTGCCCTCCAGAAGTTTGGCACGCAGACTAAGGCCGTTTTTAGCTCCCATAGCCATATGTATATATGGCAATGGAAGCTATTCTTATAGGCTAGGGAAATGTCTGTATGTATGTATGTCTGTATGTCTGTATGTCTGTATGTCTGTATGTCTGTCCGTCAACATCAAAAACTCCCAAACCGCTGCACATTTCATCTTGATATTTGGTGTGTACATGGATGATGGGCTGTAGATGAGATTTTGTTCAAATGAAGTTGTCATTGCCAAAAATATGCAAATTAAGTGAAAAAATGTAAAAACAGTCAAAATTGAAAATCTCAATAACCACTGAGGAGATTACATGAAAAATTAGCATGTAAGTACTTTGGGCTGACCTGAAATAATTGTGCTTTTTTTGATTTTTTGATATTGTTGAAAATATACAAATTAGTGCCAAAAAAGGCGTTTTTGGTAAAAAATCTTCTTCTTCATGAACCGCTGGTCAGACAGCTTTGATATTTGGTATACAGGTCCCTAGGGATAACCCAAATTGGATTTGTTCAAATTGTGATGAAATATGCAAATCTGTATTTTTAAGGAATTTTTTGTCATTTTTGGTCAAAACTTATTTCATCAAAACCGCTCGTCTGACAGCTTTGATATTTGGTATACAGGTCCCTAGGGATAACCCAATTTGGATTTGTTCAAATTGTGATGAAATATGCAAATCTGTATTTTTAAGGAATTTTTTTGTCATTTTTGGTCAAAATTTATTTCATCAAAACCGCTCGTCTGACAGTTTTGATATTTGGTATACAGGTTCCTACAGATAAACTAAATATGATATATAGAATATATGATGAAATCTGCAATTTTGTATTTTGGTGCAATTTTTGACATTTTTGGTCAAAAAATGTGTTTCTCAAAAACTACTTGTCTGATGCCTTTGATATTTGGTATACAGGTTCCTGGGGGTTCTCCTAGTGTGATATAGTGAAATTTGATGAAATCTTCAATTTTTGTATTTTTGGGTCAATTTTTGCCATTTTTGGTCAAAATATTTGTTTCTCAAAAGTTACTCATGTGATAGCTTTGATATTTGTATACATTTTTATACATAATTATGATGAAATCATCAATTTTGTATTTTTGCAGCTAATGTTGCCATTTTAGGTCAGGCCATCCTGAAATGAGCTATCAAAGATCTCAACCATCTTCATCAATACATATGTCACAAAAAGTTGCTCTCTACATAACACAGCAGAGCTCTGTCGACTATTGGGTCGCTTGTTTTTTTCAAAACCCTGGTCAGACAGCTTTAATATTTGGTAACAGGTCCCAAGGATGACCTTAGTGAGATGATTGCATACAGTCAGGAAATACTTAATTTTGTATCCATGTCTATAGTAGCTTCAGGGACATTGGCCCTATGTTTAAGATAATGTTGTGATTCAGTAAGCATTTGAAATGGTAAACTGTATTTGGTGTTGAAATGCGGTAAAAAATAATGAGAAAACATAGCTGAGGTGATTTCAGCAGGTTTGTTTCCAAAAATATATTCAAAGTTTTTTTTCAATGTTAAAGAGTGATGGAGGGGGTGGGGGGGGGGGGGTCCTGGCAGATTTTGAAAAAAATCCAAACAAATGTCAATAAAAAAATCAGCCACAGAAGGTTTGTCAAAAAGAAAAGGTGGGATAGTGGGAAAAAAAGAATGTACAGTGTATCGGATAAAAAAGATGTTCCTCATCAATCTTCCAGACAACCCCTTTTATCAATGGTACACCCCTGATGTATTTTTGTGTGCCATTAAACATGCAGTGTATTTTAGTTTAAGATGTCAATCAAGTTAGGTAAGGATTTGAAAGGAATAGTCAAGTTCACCACAGTTTAACTTTATCTCTTGTGTCATCATCCTTGTGTAATTGGTTAAGTTTGTAAGTTGCTCCAGATGTGGATATACCAGCTGTTCTGGAAGAAAACAATGTTTACTTTTCCCTATAGGGTTTCTGAGTTAATGATTGCATGTTGAAATCTCTCCATGTTTCTGGTGCATGGGCAAAATGTAAATATTGGTTGCATGTTATGTATTTCAGTCTATGTCAAATATTGTAAATGAAAAATCAAGAACAGTTTGCTGTGCTTGTAAAAGATAACATGTATGTCAATTAAATTATATAAAATAATTAAATATTAAATATTAAATTAAATTATGTCAATTAAATATTAAAACTGCCTTGCAGTTTGATTGTCTTAAAAATTATTACAGAAGTAGAAAATGAAAAGAAACTAATCAAATTGCTGTAACATATTCACCCTCAGTGTCTGTAGGCCTATACTTAACTATTTTATCATTACATTCAGCTTTTTATTATATCTTTATCACTCTCCATGGGCCAAGGCACACTTGGGGTCAATGTCATCACTCTGTGCCAGTCTGTGAATGTCAGTCTGTCTGTATTTAGGCCCATGTTTCATACAATTGGTGGTTTGTTTTGATAACTATATTTGGTATATAGGGATAACCTAGCAATACAATTTTTTGACACAAATGTGACATGACTTCGGTGACCTTTGACCTCAAATATACATATTTGTCCATAACTCAGTAACCACAAGTGCTACACCCTTCATGTATAGTATGATGGGACACCTTATGATGCCACATATTGTACCTCATTAATTATGTGCATATCTAATTTTGAGCAAGCCAATAGAGCCTGAGGTCTGATTTTTGATATATAGGGATAACTATAGGAGAGAATTTTTTTGACAAATGTAATGTGACCTCGGTGACCTTTGACCTCAAATATACATATTTGTCCATAACTCAGTAACCACCAAGTGCTACACCCTTCATATCTGGTATGATTGGACACCTTATGATGCCACATATTGTAGCTCATTAATTATGCACATATCTCATTCTGAGCAAGCCAATAGAGCTGGATGTCTGATTTTTGGTATATAGGGATAACTATAGGAGAGAAATTTTTTGACCAAATGTCATGTGACCTTGATGACCTTTTACCTAAAATATATGTTTATGTCAATAAATAAGTAACTACAAGTGCTATGTCCTTTGTATTTAGTAGGATGGGAGACCTTATGACAACACATGCTTTACCTCATTAATTTTGCACACATCTAATTCTGGGCAAGTGAATAGAGCTAGAGGTCTGATTTTTTGGCATATAGGGATTAATTAGCAATATAATTTTTTTTTCAAAATGTCATGTGACCTCGATGACCTTTGACCTTGATTATACATATATATGCATATCTCAGTAACCACAAGTTCTATACCCTCCAATTTTGATAGGATATTAGACCTTAAGATGTCACATCTTGTACCTCATTTATTATGCGCATATGTATTTCTTGGCTGGCCAATACTGCTAGAGGTCTGATCTTTTTTCCCTCTTAGAACCATAACTTAGACATGCCTCATGTGTTTCAAATTGGGAACAACGACATAGACCTATGTGCCCATAGATCTCAACATATACACTCCAGTGATACTTCTTAATGACCACATTTCCCTGCCCCATCAAGACTAATACTCCTACAAGTGGGGACTGTCATTGTCAATGACTTGTTTAGTTATACAATATTTCTAATTCTGTATTTTTTCCATTTTATATTCTGAATAAATACATTAAACATATTTCACTGTCTCCAGTACATTACATTTAAGTATTTTCACTTCTTGCACTTTATCCCTTTCACACATGTTCAAATATCTGACCAGAGAACAAACACTAAATAGTCCAGGATGGGAGCTACAGTGTCATTGACGCTAAGGCCGTTTTTATACTAATTTCACCGCCGCTGAATGCATTAATATGCAGTCTTGGATAGAAAAGCATTATTCGCTTTACTCTTTAGAGTTTAATGCATCCTGAACGGTTAAGATTTGATAGTTTCATTTAATATATTATTATCTGTTCAGACTTTTGGCTGACATTGAAATAAAACCACCATTCATTATAGACAAATAAATGAATATATGTAAATGTCAATTGAATATCACACTATAAGAGATTTCAAAATATATTTTACATCAGCTTGTATAATATTTCAAATAGTAGAATTAAAAATTCTTGGGCGTTAATAACGAGAGAATGCCATACGATTTTTCTATGGCACTGTCTTTTCCATTCCAGTGAGGACTAAAAGTAGCCGAGCCAAGTCTGGTTGGTTGACAGAAGTGACTATTTTGCAGATAGAGAATGCAAATTTCACAATGATATCTTAAAAAATAATTCAGATAGGGTTGTATCAGACTTTAAATTTGCTGCATATCGTTTCTTAGTTCCGCTTTATATCTCTGAAAAAAAAACTAGCACACGCTTAGTAATGGTACTTTTGATTTGATATTTTAAAAACATACACAAACTGCAGACGGTGACAATTGCCAAAAGATGAGGAACGGACTCTTTCATCAAAAGAGCACTGGAAACGAAATTGGGACCTACAAATAAAGCAATGTTGGACCATTATGTTTTACAAATTCTTGATGAAATTATGAGACAGATTTATTTGAATTCGTAAACTTACATCTCTTTACTGAAAGAGCTCTGCGAATTTTAAACCTTCTGACACAATACGTCTCTTACAAATCAGTGGCGTTGTATCGGTATAAAGTTACGGTTTCAACAGCAAAGGTAAACAAATGGTAGTTTTAGAAGTCTTCGTTCTCCATTCGTGCCAGTTACGACCTAGATGCGGCGTACTATACGTTGGTTTTGTTCCGACTAACGAGTGCATCGCATAGCGCTGTCAGCTCGTGATGCTCTCATAATTAGAAGTTCATCTCCATTGCATATGTCACTATCTCATGTACGAGCCCGCAAATATCTGTGCACTTGTATTTCCGATGTTATTTTACGGACAAGTCGCAAATTAATCGAGGAGTAAATACAAAGGATGGAGATTCAGTTCTTTTATCACATAAACACACACTCACTCGGAGTCTTGACATTTCCCGACCAGTTTTTCATGTAGCAGCAACCCGTCATCGTCATACTTTTAGCACAGTAAACATAAGCAGTTTTTATTACCCACTTCTGGGTGTCAATTTGAAAGGTAGCTAGCGAGAACGGCAGCGCTTCGACGAGGGGCCGCATCTGTTGCTAAATTATAGGAAGATCGTCGTAAATAAGAGGATAATGGAAATAATGCTGCATCAATAACCTGAACTTTGAAAATCACATGAAGATCAAATATTGGCTTTACTATTTTTGCAAAATAACGTTGAAAAAAATATCCTTTTCATTCGACAATTTTTTTCCATATTGTGTGTGTCAAGTTTCACACTTAAGACGCCTTATATTAGGAATCGTGCAATTTAAAGTAGCCATCAAAATATGTGAGAAATACCAGCTATTGAGTTGCTACAGCAACAGCTTTATAGACCGCAAGAATCACTAGAAACTCATTTCTATTTAGTATTAAATATATTTATTTTGGATAGAGACAGAGTTCTTAAAAAGTGTAAGCAGAGAAAGTATGATTAAAATTAGACCGTTCCTATACATGAACTAGTCCTAAAGATGGACTAGCTTCATGTCAAAACAAACCACATCAAAAAGACTGGACGGTACTCCCCGCCCCCCTCCCTGAAAGCCACTGTCTCTGAAAAGAATAACATTACCGGCAAATTTCACAGAAATATACATTGTGTCTTTTATTGTCATATTTATCAAAAGTCTTTGGAAATGCATAAGTTTTGCACTGTTATTATAAGCAGAAAACGTGAGATTAACAAAATGTTGATTTTGAAAGATTTGGTTACTTGTAGTGACAGGCAGTGTTTAAAGCACCTTGAACGTGAATACATTAGACAAGAAATTGTACAAGCCCCTTGACAGTTGAGACATTTCCAGAGTTCACGGTCAAATTTATACCAAATTGCAATTGGTTGCAAGTTCCCTGGGAAGGGGTCATTATCATGGCTCTCTATTGAATATGTTGGAACAAACGATTTGTTAAACAGCTGATTCACAGAATTATTGTCATAAAATATCTGTATTCTCTGAAAACAATACAAGTGTTCTAACATGTCGCATAAATTAACAGTGGAAGCAGACTTATTCACGTTTTTTCTGTGCTGCAGTTTTAAAACATGCCTTCGATAACATCAGTTCAAACGTATGTATTTGGAGTGCAAATAATTGAACTTTAATCTTCACATTTTAGTGATGGTAACATGGCCTAGGGTCTGTGACTTGCAATCTATGAATATTCAAAATTGATAATGAGCTATTATCACTGACTTTGCATGACAAAATTGTCAATGACAATGAAAAGCCTTCAGTGACAATAAACATATCTGTCAAAGCAGCATTAAGGCAGTATACACATCGAAAATTGAAAGACTAATGTTTTTGCTCAAACTCTTTCCTCAATGAAACTTTCAACCGTTCTCATATCACATCAAGGAAAAATACCGTCAAGGACAGTGTGCTCACGTTCGGTTTGAATTGGTCCATTCGAGAAATATTTAAACCAGGAAAAACAAGAATGACAAAAGCAAATAAGGTCTCCAACTTAGGTACTGGAGGTCAACTTTAGGAACATGCACATCAACTTCTATAGCAATGGGACAAGCAGATCCTAAATACATAAGCAAATGTCAACAACAAAAAATAGACAGAGAATGTTTGATAAAAAGAAAAGGTGGGAGTGGGCAAAAAATGTAGAAGGGATCTGGTAAAAAAGTAATGCTACCTCATCAATCTTCTGGACCCTACCCCCTCCTGAATATCAAATGTTCCATCCCTTGGTATTACATAACGCCAGATTACAGGAAATGTAATATTTACAACCTTGGAGATTTTTTAATTAATGCGATGAGTGTTACCTTTCTAATGTAAACAGCACTTAAGTTAGTTACAGATAGTGAAATGCCTTCCACTGTGGTTGGTGATTACAACATCTGGAATTATCCTGGATCCAAATTTCTCATCAGTTCTTGTGTGTCTTACATAGAAAAGTTGCAAAAATTGGTCCGCAATGAAAAAATTCACCTCAGCCTTTTTTTCTGGATCAAATTTTCCTACAAATTGATACCAAATATGACAAAATTATGTTCACAGCCTTCGAAACTGTTTCACAACATATCCTAGGTTGGTGTAGGTAATTAAGGTCACAAACTGAGAAAATTACCTAAAATATACAAATTTGGGGGTTTCCCAACACTTTGAGCAGAAAATTTATCCAATAACATCCCTCGGGACTTTGTACCAAACTACAAAGCTATCAAACAAGTAATTTTGAGAACAAGTTTTCTTGACCAAAAATGACAATATTTGTCTTAAAAACACAAATTTGTATATTTCAGTACAATTTCCACATATCTAACTATTGTCATCTCTGTACGTCTATGTACAAAACATAAAAGCTGTCTGTCCAGGGGCTTTAAAAAAAAAAAAAAAAAAAAAAATACTGTTTAAGACTTTTTGACCAAAAATGACAAAATTGCTCCAAAACAGTAATTTTAAACATCCAACCCAAATTTGAGAGCTGTTGGGCTGGCGGTTTCAGAGAAGAATAATTTTTACTGAAAATGAGAAAAATCAACAAAAAATTCAGCAAAAATACAAAATTAAGGATATCTTCACAATATTCGTAAAACTGTATAAGGTTCACTTAAGGTACTTGCACATACATTTTCAAAGCAATCAAAACAGTGGTTCTTGAGTTATTAGTTCTTGACCATTTTCACATTTTGTAAGCTCATTTGCATAATTTTGGCAATGCAGACTTCATTTGAATAAAATCTCATATATAGCCCAGGATGCATACACACACCAAATACCAAGCTGAAACGTGCAGCGGTAAGCGTGTTTTTGATGTTGACAGACATACTGTATGTACTTACGTACATACATACGTACATACAAACATACATACAGACGCCATAGACTTCAGCTTATACGATAACCTTACATTGGTATACCAAATGGTAGATAAAAATTACACTTTAGAATACCGGTACTTCTTCACAATTTGAACACATCTAAAAAAGATTATCCTTTGAGACCTAAATCTTAAATATCAAAGTTGTCTGACCGGCTGTTTTGAAGATTTTTAAAGATTTTTTTTACCAAAACTGAAAAATATTCCTTAAAGCTACAAATTTCCATATTTTTATCCCAATTTGTACAAATGTAATTAAGGTCATTCCTTGGGAACTGTACTCTAAAGATGAAACAAATCGGACCAGCTGTTTTGAAGGAGAAGCTTGGAATGTAAAAAGTCGACAGATGACGCCATACATCCACCTATTATATAATAAAAATGAAGATGAAAAAATATAACAAGTTTACTGTGTTACTTATACAGGTGGACTCAGGCAGACTCCGCGTTTGAGATCAATTGTATTTCAGAGCTAAAAAAACATATTATGTTATATTTTTGGCAAAAGATACATGATTTTTATCACTTCTGATCAATTCATGATTAATACTTGAGTCTGGGATAAATGACCCATCAAAGTGTAACAACAAAAAATGCAAAAACTCATACAATTTAAATCAGTCATGGTGAGTCGCAAAGAGGAAATGAAAGCTTCACATCTTGAAACATGACAATGTCTTCTCTCTTCACCTGACTTTACGAAATACTAGAATCTTGTTGTTGGCAGGCATGTCATGCTGTAAGACAAAGGGGTAAAATACGATGCAACAATTTATTTATTTATTCATTAAATTATTTTGAAATCCTAGAGATCAGGTCCCATTCACAGGTTCCTCAAAAAACTCAAAGGAAAACTCTAAAGAAAGCACTGTGTAAAGGCAAATAAGACAACAACAACACAAACAGCAGCAAAACAAAGAAAACTAGAAAGCATTTGCAAGCAAAAGCGAAGTTCCAGAGACCAGAGCAATGGAAGAAAAGAGAATTTGTGAAGAAGATTGGTGCAGAATGAAAGAGTGCTTGGGATTTTAATATGCAAGCACGTACCTATAGTGAGGGCTGATACAACAACAGAATACAACTAAAAGCAAGGCAGTCCAGGGAATTACAGTACACAGATTACAAATGCCTACATGTACGGTAAAAACGCAACAGATATATACGGGGGCGACAACGCACGGAAAATGCGGTCCTACTAAAAACTGCCCGGCACTGCCCGGCAACACACAGGGCACTCCCCGGCACGAAATAAGCACGTCAGTTATCACAAGAAGTCGATATCTACATACCACAGACCACTAACTCTTATTAAAAACCTAAAAAACAATAGTTCAAAAACGTCGATTTACTGGTCTATAGTTACGGTGTTTGTAACCATATGCTGGGCCGGCCCTCGTAAACTTGTTTATAGGACCATACTATTTACTGTACTGAGAGAAGGAGTATTAGCCTATCGGAATTTAAACCAAACTTCGCCTTGTACTTTGAAGTCTTGCTGGGGTGTCCGGAAGCAAGTGCTTGCATATTGCATTTAATAGTTCCAGATTGTGTCACCAGGCAGTTCCGGGCATTGTCGGGCAGTTTTTAGAAGGACCCCAGAAATGTATATCAGACGAGATGAGACATCGGACCTAGGCTGTTGAACTTGAAAACCGAGGCCACATGCATTTTCATTTGATTAAAAGCAATTAACGCTTCACTGTTAAGAGTTTTTGCCACTGACTAAAACAATATTCATTGCTATTGTCGCTGTTTTCACAAGATACTGATCATTTGATCTTGGAAAGTTGAGTTGCTTTTACGTGCAGCCAACGCATGCTGGTGCGGTGACAAACAGTTCACTATGAATGCCTAGCTCTGCATGGCAGGGCTGTGTGTTACCGGCGTTACACGGCCTCCCACCACAGCCCTGCAGACTGATAGTGAGCAAAAACTAACAGTTCCAGAGCTGGTTTCTGGAACTAACTATCAGCAAAATTAGTAAATTCAAGTGCAGAATACATACAGAAAAAGGAAAAGTGATTAAGACACTGAGGGCGCTATAGTGTGATATCAATGATATACATCATTTTTCTTTTGCATTATTATATTCTCCTACGTTCCAATTTCTTTCAACGTTAAAGCTGTACCTACATACTGGGCATTAGAATGACAGAAGTGTTATTGCTGTGGAGAAACTGACTGAAGATTCCCCAAAATTCTCCCATCACAGCAAAATTCAAATACTTATTAGGACAAAGCTGACTTTAAGAAGGCACCTTTTCACTGCACAAGTACAGAATTTCAAAATTTTGGTTCTCCTGGGTCATTCAAAGGATTATAGAACCATTGCTGAACCGGTGATTCTATGAATATAATTGTGTAATTTCAATATTTCAGTATCACTTTACATGCAGTGATGAAATGTGATAATGCTATACTAATAATACTCACAGTTCATGCCAATTTTGGTTAATACTCTCTCATTGCTGATAGTATTTGGTAGAAAGCCATGAGTTTTTCAACAGTCACCTCTAATCTCTTTATGCAAAGTTGTGTCAAATAATTCAGTTCTTTCAGCTAATGTAAGGGCAATAATTTTGCATTACCCAACTCTAGTCCACAAATATACACAAGATATCACATACCATTGCTTCAACTTTCATATTATTTTCTTCAGCCAATTTTGACAAATACTCAACATCTCGTAAACCATATTCAGGATTCCTGGAGTGAGTGAATTCAAACAACATGTCTTAGAATGAGTGAAAATACATGTATTTGCGACATAAAACTTCTATAATTATTTTTATTGTCAATGAAGTGAAGTGTTAGTAGTGAGTAGTGGTGTTACACAATGTATCCATAGTCCTGTTTTTGCTTAACATTTTCTTTTGAACACTGTTCAAACACATGCTTAAAGTACACGTAAATGGAGGGGGATGTATGTATAATCAAGCAATTTTATTTCACTTGTGAGTACAATTCTTCATGGAGATTTACACATTGTACATAGTTGAGGTCTTTCCTACAAATCAGTTTACAAATACTGCTACCCTTTAATTGCACAAATACAGAAGATTAGAAGATGCAATCTCCATGCAGAGATAGAACAAGCTAGAGGGTCTCAGAGTCACTGAATGCACACCCCCGGCCCAACCAATCTCTGCTGTAAATTTAAATATTCCAAACTGGGACTTCTTTCGGTTCTGCGCGTGACCAAATGGCTCAATGAACATGGCTGACATCTCAGATTTTGATAGGAGCAGACTGGCTAGAGATTGCACTTTCCGTACAGTGGTAAAACTAATAAATATACACTACTAAAAATAATACATTATCTGCTAAAACTTTGACAATCGCGTCTGCAAAGCTGACAGCCATTAGGGCATATATTTTGAATGAACAATTCACATCCATATATCCTAAAGGAAGGTTTATATTTTACAGGTGTTCATGGAATCGAGGATCGATATTGAAACTAGTGTATTATTCATTTATCTAATTTTTTTTCGTTCTAAGTATTATATATAAAACAGACGGGACATGTATATCATGGAAAACATGTATTACTGAAAAAGTTGGTGAAATCCGTCGCCTGTGGCAGAGATTAGTGTGGCTACTGCTGAGACTCCCTAGCTAGATTATAATTATCAACGCGGCGCACAATCTCTGTACAGAGATTGAAAAAGATGGTAAAATAATGGTGATGATTGCAGTCATAAAAAATACTCACATTGCTTTGAGGTTTGCATCAAATTTTACATTACTCTCTGGAGTTATGACACCATTCATTCTGTAAGGCTGAAAGAATCAACGGAGATAACAAGTGTGTCACATGATATCATTATGCAGTGTTCTCCCCAGGATTTTTTTAGAAGAGGGCGAAGACGTGGTGCGAAGCACCACAAGCAACCGCGTAAGCGGTCGCAGGGGAGGTCAGGAGCGGGGTGTCCCCCCTCCTACCGTTGGAGCTTTTGAAAAACAGAGATTAAAATGGTATTATTTGGTGGCACTTGGGGAGTATTTTTTCGGATTTTTTTTCGTATAAAAACTCAAAGGGAAAGAGGTCTGAGACTGTGTTCCATAACTTTTATTACAGTTCACTGATTTCCATTATGAAGATTACATTTTTTGAAAACGAAAACATAGCGAGAGACATACATTTATTCATCGATGTCAAAATTATCACCATAACACTCAGGTTTGTGGAGCATTTTTTCAGATTTTTTTCGTACAAAAAACTCAAAGGAAAAGAGATCTGAAACAGTTTTCCATAACTTTTATTACAAACGAAAACATAGCGAGTCTAGAGAACATACATTTATTCATCGATGGCAAAATTATCACCATAACACTCACGTGTTCTCATCCTGATACAAGTCCGACCGAGCCTAAAATTAGGTTGTTTTGCTTTTGGAAGGAATACACAAACGAAATTCTAACCTCCTATAAAAACTTCAGTGTACTCTGCTGTCCTGGTTACCCTCCAGCTCCTTGCCATGTTTACTCAGCTAAGTCGGTTACCTAATGCACGGTCCCTATGGAGGGACCGTGGCTAACGTAACGTTACGGACTGAGCCATGCAAATATGGCTGCCTTCGATGAGTTGCACATGGGCTTATGATCTCGGATGACATCACAAACTCGCGAGATTTGCAAGATCGATGAGAATTACGTTTGCAGTCTGCAGGATCGACGCTCACGCTCGCATTTTGCTTGTAAATCACTGTCAACTTTTTTCCCCGTACATTTTATTGTTTTATTTTTCAAAAAAAATAAATCTTTTTCATTTCTGGCAAGGGGGCGCTCGGAATTTACAAGAGGGCGCCACGCCCCGTTACCTTATTCAGGGAGAACACTGATTATTACATATCATCATCAAAATAAGCTCAACCAATGAATGAGAGGCAAAAAATATCAAAACATTTCATTGGTCAAGACACCAAACATCACAGTTCCAGCTTAGCAGTAGGGTATGACATCGTCAGTGTACACTGTCATCATAAGCACCGCCAATGAACAAACAGCAACTAATTGAAACATTTTTGTTGATCAAGACACCAAACATCACAAAAAACACCTGTTATTTTACCTTCATGGGAAAGTTACAAGCTGCAAAACATGTGTAACAATGCCACTACAGTATCTCCTTTTGCTCTTTGTAACTAAGATTCTCTTACCTAGCACAACCTTGTGTTAGCATACAAGTGGAAAAACAATTCAGAGCTTTGTTTTGAGAAAAAGTCACCAGTATACTTTATGATATGAGCCAAAGTGCAAATTGATGTTTGTTGGAGCAGTACATGTATGAATAAAAAGACAACTTTAAGCTTTCTGAATGAACACTTTTAAGTTAATATCTAAGTAAACCTTGATTGCCTCTATTTAGATCTTACCCCATAAGTTATTAAAACACCATTCAGTTTCAGCATTCTATAGGCTCCAGGAAAAAGTCCCTGTAATAGAAAAAAATGAACATGCTTTAAAGCAATATCTAGAGGGCTGGCCAATTTACATATTCTTTTAGGGTGACAATATTAAAAGACTGTTTGAAAGGAGAGGCTTCTTACCCCTCGGAATCCCATTGTGGCAAACCACGGTTTAGTATTTGTAATTATACTAAACACAGGCTAAAAATATGTTGGTTGACTATACAGGACTTCTACACAATAAGTCATCTAACATCTGCTACAACACTATATATACACTAGTAAGATGATAGCTCTTTTAGCAAACAGGAAATCTTGTTGTATATGTATGGCACAGCAAGATTAATTCAGCAAATCAATCTTCTGGTCAAATTTGAGTCTAAGGCCAGCTTTGTTCTTGTCATACCATGTGGCAGCAACTTTGCCCCTTGACAGCTCTACTAATGGTGCTTTTTCATGAATTTTTGCTCTGTTGAGAGCATAGTTTCTTGTTATATTCTAAAAACCATGTTAAAATGCACAGTGTTAAAACTTTTGACATAGCCAGTACTGAAGTAATTTCCAAACTTATTCACCACATAACTAAATTGTAATCCAAATTAGAGTTCATTTGTCAGCAGTTACATTTCATCTTGTGCATAGTGCATTATGTTCACAGCGTAATACTTGGTATTTTATGATCAACATAATGAACAATATTCACCGCCGATTAATTCTAAAAGGGCATGAAGTATACAAATATGTAATTAGCTGAAATAAAAATATTAACGTTTTTTGACTGTTAGAGATGAAAGAAATTAATCTGGCTGTTTTGATGACAATGTCAACTACCTTTTCATGACGGCGTACTATTCATAAATAATTTTTATGTAAATTTACCTGAGTGACAGCCAATGGTGAGATATGTATCACATTGATGCAGACAATGAGGTCACATGACCCAGGTCTGAGGCTGGGGTGCCAGGTTTCAGCTGGCATGGATGCATTCACAAATACTGGTTGTAAAACATTCTGTGGTTGGTAGACTTTGAGGTAACACTGAATACTGAACAAATAAACAAATAAATAAATAAATATTGTCATGCAGAATGATAGGAATAGAGAATCAAATCAAAAACTCTTCATGATGTACATACTTATTTGAAACCATATAGTTTTAATTCAGAGAAGGTGATACCACTAAGTTGAACTGCAACAAAGTTATACTGCAGCTAAGCTACACTGCAGTGAACTTATAATGCAGCTGAGTCATACTGCTGCAATAAATTTATACTGGTGCTACGTAATACTGCACCTGAGCTACACTGCAGGAAAGTAATACTGTGGCAAAGTCATACTGCAGCTAAGCTACACTGCAGCACAGTTATACTGCAACAATCTTACTGTCTATGATAGAACAGCCAACTTTTCAGTGGTGCAGTATTTATCCAACTGTAGAATGTGAACTAAAGGTGAAATCTGTACTTATCAAACTGAACACTTGCCATGAAATACAAGGTGATATACCGTATTACTGAGAGGTTTATTTTCTTTTTAAATTTACAGACTTGAATTAATCTAAAAATGAAGATTTCAAGAGGTTTGATTGCCGTGTTAAGTTTACCTTCATTTATTTTACTACTAGGCTACTTTGACCTTTTACTTAGAGACTTCATCACCAAGAGCTCACTGATGGAATTGGCAAGTTTTTGTTTTTTCAAAATTGAACTCTCCACTTGTCAATACACCTGAATACTACAATTCCATAACTCTTTCTCTTCTCCTGGAACTCAAAACAACCTCCATCGAGACATCAATGTCTTTAGTTACCTGGTAACAGACGGTTCGTCAATATCACTTGGCAACCATGTGATATTAGGAAATTTTGATGCAAAATGGATGACATGTTGACCAGTTCCTGATCCCAATTCCAATGCAAATCCAGGTTTCTGTGTGTCTATGTACTGCAATATGACTTCTGAAATTGGATCTTTGTTTCTCTCGGCTGCCGGTGCTCTCAGCATATTTATTGCCTCCCCAGTGGAACTGAAAGATGACAAAAGACAGGTTCTTAAAGTATTTAGGTTGCAGTGGCGGGCATATCGACTGCGGGATCAATAGATCGATCCGAAAATCGATCTACTTAGCAGACTACCCAGCTAAGGAGCGCCTGTGGTACAGCTATATTTAGTAACAAACCTGTAACCGTGAATAGCGCTATGGCGCCTGTCAATAGCCCTGCGTACGATGCTGTGTGTTCCGCTACAGCTAATAGCCCCGCTCACCACAATAACCGCTCACCGCTGTGGTGAGCGGGCTATTAGCTGTAGCGGAACACACAGCATCGTACGCAGGGCTATGGCGCCTGTCAATAGACACTCCGATGTTTTTATTTATAACGATGTCATCGTGGTACCTTTTCGAGGGACAAGTGTGAATCGAAATCGCACTGTCGACAGGACGGTCTGTTGTCAGTCTCTATACAACAACGCGCCAGGGCGGTGTTCTCGGTGGAATTCTTGAGTCGCGAGAAAAGAACTTGACAGTTCAAGTGAATACACTGTGGTACTGTACTCTAGTTTGAAGTCAAAAATTGATTATGGAAGGACTGTGATTCATCCGAGTCGTCGGGATACCATGTGGAGCGAAACCGTCATGACTTCAAAACGTTCACCAAGGAGTTACTTTGTATGCATTGAATCGTACAAAGCAAGAGGTATGGATGCAAATCATTGTAAAAATAATATACAATTAAAGCTGCAAGCAGCGTTGGCGGGGCCCAAGCGGTTAGCATGGTTGAAATATCTTGCACTAATGATGTTATGTGCAAAATTTGAGCTTCAAAAAGTAGGATTTTGAACATCATCTAATAGTTACTGTACATTTCACTTGAAATCTAATATTTTACGGAAAATCCAATATGGCAGCAAAACCATGTGACCGATCAAAACGCATTTCGCAAACTTGACACACATCACACTTAAGATGGTATATGCAAAATTTTTGTCAAATCGGTGTTTGTTCGGGAGAAGAAGATTTTTAAAGATTAAATCACGATTTTCAAAAACTCCAATATGGCGGCCAAACCACGTGACCGATCCAAACGCCTTTCACAAACATGAAAGAGATTACACTTAAGATGTTACACATAAAATTTCAGCTCAATTGGTGTGTTGGTTGTGGAGAAGAAGATTTTTAAATATTAAATCATGATTTTCCTAAAATCCAATATGGCAGCCAAACCACGTGACCGATCAAAACGCCTTTTGCAAACTTGAAAGAGATCACACTTAAGGTGTTACTAGTCAAATTTCAGTCGAATCGGTGTGTTGGTTCAGGAGGAGAAGATTTTTAAAGATTGAATCACGATTTTCGCAAAATCCAATATGGCGGCCAGACCATATGACCGATCAAAACGCCTTTCGCAAACTTGAAAGAGATCACACTTAAGATGTTAAACGTCAAAATTCAGTTGAATCGGTGTGTTGGTTCTGCAGAAGAAGATTTTTAAAGATTAAATAACGATTTTTGCAAAAATCCAAATGGCGGCCAGACCACGTGACCGATCGAAACGCTTTTCGCAAACTTGAAAGAGATCACACTTAAGATGTTACATGTCAAAATTCAGTTGAATCGGGGTGTTGGTTCTGGAGAAGAAGATTTTTGAAGATTAAATCACGATTTTCTCAAAATCCAATATGGCGGCCAAACCACGTGACCGATCAAAACGCCTTTCGCAAACTAAAAAGAGATCACACTTAAGATGCTACATGTGAAGTTTCAGTCGAATCGGTGTTTTGGTTCTGAAGAAGAAGATTTTTAAATATTAAATCGCGATTTTCGAAAAATCCAATATGGCGGCCAAACCACGTGACCGATCAAAAGGCCTTTCGCAAACTTGAAAGAGATCACACTTAAGATGTTACATGTCAAATTTCAATCGAATCTGTGTATTGGTTCTGGAATAGAAGATTTTTAAAGATTAAATCACGATTTTCGCAAAATCCAATATGGCGGCCAAACCATGTGACCGATCAAAACGCCTTTCGCAAACTTGAAAGAGATCACACTTAAGATGTTTTATGTCAAATTTCAGTCGAATCGGTGTGTTGGTTCAGGAGAAGAAGATTTTTAAAGATTAAATGAGGATTTTCGCAAAAAATCCAATATGGCGGCCAGACCACGTGACCGATTAAAACGCCTTTCGCAAACTTGAAAGAGATCACACTTAAGATGCTACATGTCAAATTTCAGTTGAATCGGTGTGTTCGTTCTGGAGAAGAAGATTTTTGAAGATAAATCACGATTTTGCAAAATCCAATATGGCGGCCAAACCACGTGACCGATCAAAACGCCTTTCGCAAACTTGAAAGAGATCACACTTAAGATGTTACATGTGAAATTTCAGTCAAATCGGTTTTGGTTCTGGAGAAGAAGATTTTTAAAGAATAAATCACGATTTTTGCAAAATCCAATATGGCGGCCAAGGTCACGTGACCGCATGCGATTTTATTAGCAAATTCTAAAGACCTTAGGCCATGCTTGCTATACAAAAAATTTCAAATCGACTAGACCCCTGGGTCTTCTGGAGAAGCCATTTTTAGGTTTTTGGAAAATCCAATATGGCCGCCAGGTCACGTGACCAATCGAAATTTGTATACCAGGTGCACGAGATCTCATAGGTACCTATTAGCCCTGCAAGTTTCAGAAGTTTGCGGTAAGCGGTGGTTGAGTTCTAGGTCGACAAAAAAAGAGCGGAAGGAGAAGAAGAAGAAGAAGTAGAAGAAAGTTGAATTCCTACGAAACCAATAGGGGCCCAGCCGTAGGCTTGGGCCCCTAATTAATCACTATGATACGATTGCTCGCGAATTACCGGTGAATAGTTGGATAGCGTTCGAGCTCCCTCACACTGGTAAAAGGTTTGTTTCTGTTGTCGCTCACTTCATTTGAGAGTGTGCAGCGCGCTTGATCACTTCCACCTCCGTTTTCCCGCGAAGTCATAGCACAAATCTACACAATATTACACAAAATCCTGAACCTGGAACTCGCCACCGCCAGCTGAAGTATGGCCTATGGGTTCCGGATGTGACAATGACATAAGTACCGCTTTCTAACGAGGGCGCACTGACAGGAAGGGTGTCTACGTCTGAGCACAGGGGGTTGTCTACATGTCCGTCCCCAGGGGTGGGCAGGTGTTTCGTTGTATCGCTAATAAAGATATATTCTACCAACCTTTAGTGTTTCGGTCTTAACTTAGCACTGCCCTTGACAATCTTGCGTATACGTTTTATCAACATGCTGCCCGTCTATTATCTGATGAGGTTGAGTGCCTAATTTGCCAAAGTAATCAAGGGTAAATTACTAATCTGTGGACGCTCTCACCGGATTATCACCGGATTAAATCTGACAAAGTCAACAACGATACCTTGCTGGTGCGTACGTTGTTGACTCTGTCAAAGTTAATCCGGTGATAATCTGGTGACTGCGTCCACAGATTAGTAATTTACCTCGTTTACTTTGGCAAATTAGGCACTCAAACTCATCAGATAATAGACTAAATTACTACCCTTGCTTGCCTTGGCGAATTACGCAATCAAACTGATAAGATAATAGACGCAACACAGTGACAAAACTTCGCTAAAAATTGTCAAAGGACGTACGAAAAAAGAAATCGTTACAAAACCAGCGCTAACATAAGGCAAAGACACCAAAGCTTCAAAGAAAGGTTGGTAATATAACTCTTTATTGGCACTATATATCATAGTAAAACATGTTAAAATAAAATAAACCATAGCAAGAAGAACCCTGTCCTTAGACAAGACACCCCTACCCCTGGGGACTGACTTTGTTGCAATTCCCTATGGTCTGAGTCGAGCCCTTCACCGGAAGGAGCCCACACATTTCGTGACGTAAATGAGACCATTACCCCCCCCCCCCAATTCAGGGCACAGGCGCTCCTTAGCTGGGTAGTCTGCTAATTAGATCGATTTTCGGATCGATCTATTGATCCCGTAGTCGATACGCCCGCCACTTCAACCTAAGTGGCGGGCATATTGACTACGGGATCAATAGATCGATCCGAAAATCGATCTACTTAGCAGACTACCCAGTTAAGGAGCGCCTGTGATTCAGGGCCATGATATTGCAACCCACCTCCGAGCTCAAACCCTGATGATTTGGTGGTTTTATCGGAAACTGCCACAGGTTTACAACATAGTATCAACAATCTCAAAAATTATTGTGAAAAATGGGGATAGCCATAAACTATAACAAAACAAAAATAATGATATTTAACAAATCTGGCCATAAAATACATAAATACAAATTTTTCCATGATGATAAAGAATTGGAAATTGTTCAAAAATATAAGTACTTAGGATTAACATTAACAAATAATGGTAAATTTAACTTAGCAATAAATGACCTCAGTTACAGAGCTCTTAAAGCAAAATTTAAGATCAGACAACTATTAAGATCAGAAAATATTCGTCCAGTACGAACATTTTTAAAACTCTTTGAAGCAGTTATTCAGCCAATTCTACTTTATTGTGCAGAAATATGGGGTCCATAGGTGATAAACTTAGGGACTGGTCAGTTTCTTCGGCCTGGGGGGGCCGGTGGATTATTTTTTGCCGACGTCAAAAAGTGGCTGACCCCCCCTATGCCAAATTTTGAAAACAGGGTGACCCCCCCTATTCCAAATTTCGAAAACAAGGTGACCCCCCCCCCCCCCGGCGCGCGACATAGGTAAAGCAAAAGGTGGACAAAAAATTATATATATTATATATATATATATATATATATAATATATATATATATATATTATATATATATATATTATATATATATTATATTTACATTTTACATTTTACATATATTTATATTTTAAATAGTCATTCTATGTTTTAATGAAATTGTTGACATGTCAGTTGTAAGATAGGAATTTCAAAGTGTCAATCTTAAAGTTTGAATACAGTACATTTGAATGAGCTTATTTGAATGAGCTTTGAATGTATTTCACACTTTCTATGCTTAACCAGATGTCCTGAACTGTTGTACAGAAATGGCTGTCAATCATTAATATCAAAGAGGAAAAAAAAGCAGTGAATCAAAAACTTTGATGGGTGTAAAGACTTGCCAACCATCCAATTAAATCTCCTGAGGAGCCTTAGAGAGCTTTTTTAGC
The DNA here is from genome assembly GCF_041260155.1 of Ptychodera flava. Lineage (NCBI taxonomy): Eukaryota > Metazoa > Hemichordata > Enteropneusta > Ptychoderidae > Ptychodera > Ptychodera flava. The sequence goes on along the minus strand of NC_091942.1, from coordinate 367,040 downwards.
CAAATCTGATGTGTACAGTGTCTGAGAGGACCTTTTCTTGTAACATTGAAACCATAAAAGCACAGCTAATAATGACAAAAACTGCCTTTTTAACTGTTATTTTGTTCATAAAAAAGCATCTTTCTACAGAAAACCTGTGACACAAAGGAAAATAATTGCATCAATGAGAAGGAAAGATATCTTGTCATTTTTCTATCTCTAAAATAAGTCACTGTATCAAATATATATTGTGAAATATTTGTGCATGTTGCTTTCTCATACTGAATTCTCATAGAGAGAACAGAAAAGTATCAGGAATTTGTCATCCTTTTCATATGAAATGCAGATTTCATAATGGTACACTTTCACTTAGCAAACATCAAGATATCTCTGATTTATTAAAGTATGGCGCCCGAAGGGCGTGCCGAAAAATATGAAACATCCTGATATCTCTGATATATATGCCTTGTATATTAAAGTCATGCACCTGAACGGCATGCTGAAAAATGTCTGATATATTAAAGTAATGAGCTTGAAGAGCACGCTGAAAAATATTGAACATACAGATATCTCTGATGTATGTATGCTTGATATGTTTAAGTTGGGTGTGCTGAAAAATATGACTGATTATTAAAGTTACGCGCCCGAAGGGCGCGCCGAAAAATACAACTGAATAATGAAATTTGTGGCTGACACTAGCATTTTAGGCAATGATGAGCCTGTGTCAAAATTCAAAAACACACTGACCCCCCCTATTGGGCATTTCAAAAACAAGGTGACCCCCCCCATCACCAAAGTCAAAAACAGGGTGACCCCCCCATGAATCCACCGGCCCCCCCCCCCCGGCTGAAGAAACTGACCAGTCCCTTAGAAGCTTAAACTTAAACTCTAGTGTTGAAAAGACACAAACAAAATTTTTGAAGTCAGTCCTGCAGGTCCACTGCAAAAACTGTGGGTTGTTTACCATTGCAAGCTAAAATCGCACTTTCTATGTTAAAATATTGGGGGAAAATTATTTCAAGTCCTGAAACATACCAAAATGAAAGGGAGTCAGAAACTACTCAGAACTGGGTGTTTACAGTACATAAATTATTGTCACGCTTTGGCTTTGAAAAAATTTGGAAAAATCAACATGTAGACAAAACAGATTTAAAAAACATAGGTTTCAAAATACAAGAACATTTTAGACACAAAATACATAATGTATTATTTAATGATAGTAAATAGGGCAATATGAAAAATAAATTAAGGACATACCGCTTATTCAAAACACACCAACATTAAGAAACTTACTTAGATACTGTGAAAAATCCACGCACAAGGGCTTCTCTAACACAATTTAGACTAAGTGCACACCAACTTAACATAGAAACAGGTAGACATCGTAAAATGGGAGCAGAAAAACGTCTCTGCCCATGTTGCAAGAGTAACAAAATAGAAGATGAAATACACTTTTTACTCTTATGCCCATTATATAACAAAGAAAGAATACAAATCCTCCGTTTAAACCCCTTGACTACCTATGGCGCCGGATATTTCCGGCGCCATATTGAATTACCATATACCTTGAGTGCCGGAAATATCTGGCACAGTTAAATAGGCGTATTTGCTTTGATTTTGTCGCTAAAAATCCCGAATCATCCCGAATCATATTATCAATATGACTGGTCACATGACTGGTCATGTGTTTGGTCATGTGATATGCTGTTCCCTAAAATGTATTTTTAAATATTGTGAAATATTTTTGATAAATCATAACCATTTTAGATGCATGTTACTGCAAGGAAGACTTAAAGCAGGTGTTTACAAATATAAAATGTGTTGATTTTCAAATACAGAATCATGTCAGATGCTGATGTTTATGGTTCATTTACTCTGCCTTTAGTGAGAAAAATCTTAAATAGGTACATCTATAAATAAGTAAAGGGTAGTTATTATTACATATATGTAAAGACAATGCCATGAAAATTGCAACTGTATTCAAATTTGCATCATTTTATGGATTCAAAATACGTCCTGATGCTTCAAATATTCATATTCTTGCCAACTCTGGTCACATGACGTGTCATGTGATCAGTCACGTGACCTGGAAATACAAAATTGATGTATGAAAAAGTGGGAAATTTCATGCTGATTCAGAAAATATATGGTTTATTGGTACTACTTATTTTTACTCTAAGCAGTGTTCATGCAATGACCACACCCCCGATTTTATTAATATTTACATTAGGGGCCTGGTATATAGGAATACATTGGCCTTGGTAGTCAAGGGGTTTAAAAGACAAGAAACAAAGTTTAACTGAAACATTGAAATAATGACAAACAATAACACAGCTGTTTCTTTGGCAAAATTTATTTATTGTTGTTTTGAAAAGAGAAAATTTTATATTATTTCTAAGTGAATTTGGAATTTTTTCTCTTTCATTCTGACTTGTTCAACTTGAAGTTGAATATCTTTATTGTATGTGCTAATATGCCAGAGTGGCATACAGTTCAATAAAGATCAATTCTATTCTATTCTATTCTTATCTCCGTCCTGTGGCGGAGCAGGTCGGAAAATTTGCATAGTTTATTGCGCATGCGAAGTAGACACTACCCACATAATCTACAACACTTTTTCAGTTTTAACTTGTAAAAGAACCTTGTTTTACCATACCAACTTTTAGGAAGCTGAGGAAAAACCCAGTTTGACGTCCTGAGCCAAATGGACAAACAAAACCGCTTTTGTCGCTAAATAGAAAACGTTTAACTTTCCCCTGAAAGAAATTTATTTATTTTCCCTCGAAACCAAATACCTCATCAGTGAACTCATTGTAACAATTTTTAGAATGCATTTGCTCACAAGTGATACTTTAAAAGCTGTAGTTAAAAGGCGGAGGAAATTCTTCCGTGGTGATTTCCTGTATTATTATTATTATTATTATTATTATTACAAGTTTAGGGGCTATAAGTATTATATAGAAATCTAAAAACATTTCATTGAAGCTATGTGGGAATTCTGAAAAAGAGGTGTTGTTTATTTTAATTTTGTCAATAGGGGTGACTTCCAATTGTTGTATGTGCAGCGCAGAATTATGCATCATACTGTACGGAGAGAGGGAGGATATCATTAAGCCAAGGGGTAATTAAATGCATGTCGGAAAAGTGACACTAAGCAGTTTAAGCGATACCAGCAGGCCTAGACGTTTAACATTTGTGCGAACTTTATGGATACACATTCAATCGGTTCAATGTAATTTTGTTTTTAGTTTTCTTCCACCAAAAGTCACGACTATGAAAAAGATTTCCAATATATATTAACAATCTCTCTCTCTCTCTCTCTCTCTCTCTCTCTCTCTCTTTGGTATAATATTTCTGTTGATAACTGGATTTTTACACTCGATATTTGGTCTTTATTGTAACCCAAAATATCCCTTTGATATAACACATTCTGTTGATTACTGGATTTTTAGGTGGAATCTTTGAAAACTGGTAATTTTTACTCCTGAAATGGTTGCCATGGAAACATCTCACATTAAAAATGAGTGATTTCTTTTTGGTGTGCTAACCAGAAAAACCCTTATTATAAATTTTTACATCAATCAATAGTTCTTTAATAGGAATTAGGGAAAAAGTGACATTTTCAATCCCAAAATAGTTACCATGGCAACTTGAAACATTAAAATAAGTCTGGTTTTTGTGTTCTCTGACCCGAACTCCCCCACAAGATAATTTTTTATATCAATCAAAGTAACTTTCATGGGATATTAGAAAAACTGAAATTTTCAACCCCTAAAATGGTTACCATGGAAACATGGGGCAGTGAAATTGATATCATATTTGGTCTTCTCGACCCAAAATACCCTTATGGTGAAATTTTCATGGAAATTGAACCTATTATTATTCGCGTTATTATTTCTATATAATACTTATATTAATTATTTGGTTGTTTCAAAAGCTTACATAAAACGAAAAAGACTAACATAGTGACAGGACTGGAAATGCCAGTTAAGCCGTATTAGAGGATTAAGTGTTGCTAAACACATATTTTCCGCTGCCATAAGTCTCAGTATTTTATTAAAGCTTGGCCTATACAAACAAATTATGAAGTTCACAAGGTTAATTTTCAATTTTGATGAGAGGGTCAAAATAATCTCCATGGCAACTTAGCAAATATTTACAACGAAAACATCACGAGATTTCTAAAAGTTAACAGTATTTGCGAATAAAGGTCCTTTTCGTAATTTGCATAGTTATTTTGTGAACACTTATTATCAAAGAAGTGTTCGAAGGTTACTTTCTTTATTGGTACAAAATACTTTGTGACAATGCAAATATATATATACCAACTTTACAATGCTGTTCGTAGAATTATGAGATAAAAAGTTGACACGACAAGAATACTGTCCATGAGTTGAGAAGATTACCGTAGCGTGTGAAAGTAGTTATGGCACGAAAATAGTTTGCAGCAATCTGTATCAATCTGATTAAAATCAGATGTAGAGTACGGTGACGTCTTCTTATGCGTACGTGGTATTCTCTCGCTGTCGCCTCTCACTACGAGACGACAGCGAGAGAATACCGGCCGCGTACGCATAAGAAGACGTCGCCGTACTCTACATCTGATTTTAATCAGATTGTCTGTACTATCTGACTAAAATTTAAATGTCTCAGCACGGAGAAACCTGCTCTATAACGTTAAAACCCCTCTCTTGTTAAGAAACGACAAATTCATCTAAGTTCCTAGCATTCTTCAATATGCTAAGGGCAATAATATTGTCCACACTTAAGAAAAGTCTTGGACTTTGCTGCAATCTGCAATATCCAACAAGCTATGCATAATGCAAAATTATTAAAATGTCTCAGCTCTGAGCAATCTGCACTGACGTTAAAACTCCGTCAAGGCTAAGAAATTACCAATCTATTTCAGTCCGTAGCATCCGCCAATAAACTCAGGACTCTATCTAAGGGACTTGTCAGTTTCTTCGGCCTGGGGAGGGGGGGGGGAGGCGCGGTGGTTTATTTTTTGCCAACGTCAAAAAGTGGCTGCCCCCCCATTCCAAATTTTGAAAACAGGGTGACCCCCCATTCCAAATTTCGAAAACAGCTAGGGTGACCCCCCCCCCTTGCGCGACATAGGTAAAACAAAAGGTGGACATAAATTATATATATATATATATATATATATATATATATATATATATATTATATTTTACATATATTTATATTTTAAATAGTCATTCTATGTTTTAATGAAATTGTTGACATGTCAGTTGTAAGATAGGAATTTCAAAGTGTCAATCGTAAAGTTTGAATACAGTACATTTTGAATGAGCTGTGAATGTATTCACATCATCTATGCTTACCCAGATGTCCTGAACTGTTGTACAGATATGGATGTCAATCATTAATATCAAAGAGGAAAAAGCAGTGAATCAAAACTTTGATGGGTGTTAAGACTTGCCAACCATGCATCCAATTAAATCTCCTGAGGAGCCATAGAGAGCTTTTTTAGCCAAATCTGATGTGTACAGTGTCTGAGAGGACCTTTTCTTGTTTACAAACATTGAAACCATAAAAGTACAGCTAATAATGACAAAAACTGCCTTTAATAGTCATAGTCAAACGCATGTTAAAATATTGGCATAAGTTAGTTTTCAGTGATGACATTCTGTTACGTTCAGCGTATCTTTCTGCAAGATATCATTCAAAGTGGTTTGAGTTCATTCAAAACATACTAGATACTTATAGCGAGGGTAATATTTGGTCAGCTGTGTGTAACATTAATGCCACTATTAAAATTGTACAGAATAACTTACGCAAACATTATCAAGTTTCTTGGTACAGTGATTTACACAATGATAATAAGTCTCTTGGGAAGGGAAATAATAAGCTCAGAACGTACAAAGAATTTAAAACTAAGTTTGGTTTAGAGAATTACTTACTGGATATTAAGAACTTACGCTGTAGAAAATTGGTCACAAAACTTCGTATTTCTGATCACTGTTTACAAATCGAGTTGGGCAGAAGGTCAAAACCAAGAATTCCACCTGAATCCAGATTTTGTAAGTTTTGTAAGTCTTCCGTCGAGGATGAATTTCACTATTTAATGAAGTGTCAAAAATATAATAGTGATAGAGAAGTTCTCTTTTCTGCAATGAAGTTGTATTATCCTATATTTGATAGTTTAAATGAAAGAGATAAGTTTTTGTACATTTTAACTTCAGATGATACGCTGTCTCTCATGAAATATATTACAAACACTATGTTTCCCCCAGCAGCTGCAGGTAAAGACATAGACAACAATGTTTTATGCAATGTTTAGTTTTGTTCTTGCTATACTGCACTTTCCGAAGTGTGTTGTTATGCAATAAAGTGATTTAATATTTTGTTCATAAAAAAGCATCTTTCTACAGGAAACCTGTGACACAAAGGAAAATAGTTGCATCTATGAGAAGGAAAGATATCTTGTCATTTTTCTATCTCTAAAATAAGTCACTGTATCAAATATATATTGTGAAATAATAGTGCATGTTGCTTTCTCATACTGAATTCTCATAGAGAGAACAGAAAAATATCAGGAATTTGTCATTCTTTTTATATGAAATGCAGATTTCATAATGGTACACTTTCACTTAGCAAACATCAACACATATATCTCAGATTTATTAAAGTATGGCGCCCGAAGGGCGTGCCGAAAAATATGAAACATGCTGAGATCTCTGATATATATGCCTTGTATATTAAAGTCATGCACCTGAAGGGCGTGCTGAAAAATGTCTGATATATTAAAGTAATGAGCTTGAATAGCACGCTGAAAAAATTATTGAACATACAGATATCTCTGATATAAATATGCTTGATATGTTAAAATTGGGTGTGCCGAAAAATATGACTGATTATTAAAGTTACGCGCCCAAAGGGTGCGCCGAAAAATACAACTGAATGATGAAATTTGTGGCTGACACTAGCATTTTAGGCAATGATGAGCCTGTTTCAAAATTCAAAAACACACTGACCCCCCTATTGGGCATTTCAAAAACATTGTGACCCCCCCTATCACCAAAATCAAAAACAGGGTGACCCCCATGAATCCACCCCCAGGCTGAAGACCAGTCCCTAAAGTCAACGGATAGGTAAAGTCTATCACTTTGCAGCAATGTGCAATATCTGATGCGCAAAAATGATCAAAATGTCTCAGCTCGGAGCAAACTGCACTAACCTTAAAACTCCGTCCACGTTACAGACGTTAAGAAATTACCTACGGTATCTATCCGCCAGTCCGTTGTATCCTACCCAATGAGCTAAGAACTCTATCTAAAGTCCATGGAAACGAAAAGTCAATAATTTGCAGCAATCTGCAATATCAAATACGCTGTGTATATTACGAAACGATTAAAATGTCTAAGCTCGGAGTAAAAACTCCGTCCAGGCTGAGAAATTACCAATCTTAGGGTTAGGGTTAGGGTTAGGGTTAGGGTTAGGGTTAGGGTTAGGAATTAAGAAATTACCTACGGTATCTATCCGCCAGTCCGTTGTATCCTACCCAATGAGCTAAGAACTCTATCTAAAGTCCATGGAAACGAAAAGTCAATAATTTGCAGCAATCTGCAATATCAAATACGCTGTGTATATTACGAAACGGTTAAAATGTCTCAGCTCGGAGTAAAAACTCCGTCCAGGCTGAGAAATTACCAATCTTAGATCTCAGTCCGTAGAATACTCCAATATGCTCGGGACTCTATCTATAGTCAACATTCATGAAAAAATGCTACGTTTCCAACAAACTGCAATCCAATACGCTATGTATGACGAAACGGTTGAAATATCTCAGTTTAGAGCAAACTGCACTAGCCTTAAAACTCCATCCACGTTAGTCCGTTGTATCCTACAGTGAGCTCAGGACTCTATCTAAAGTCCATTGATACGAAAAGTCAATAATTTGCAGCAATCTGCAATATCCAATACGCTGTGTATATGACGAAACTGAGTTTAAATGTCTCAGCTCGGAGCAAACTGCACTAACGTTAAAACTCCGTCCATGTTAAAGGCGCCCTTCTCAATCCCAGGTTCTCGCATTAGCGAATGTGTCAATAGCCCATGAACAGTTTGTCATTCTTTTGTTTTCCATTGAATATTTCATCAAGTCACTAATTTATATTAGATAAATCTGATAATTGAATGGGGCTCAAATCTATTTTAGTCCGTTGCATCCTCCGGTAAGCTCAGGACTCTATCTAAAATCCACGGATACGAAAAGTGACTGTCTTTGCAGTAATTTTCAATATATGCTTTGTAAGTATGACGATACGGTTATAATGTCTCAGCTCGAAACAAACTGCACTAACATTAAATGTCCATGTTTAAAAACAATTTTCCAATTAACCTCAGTCCGCACATCCTCCAACAAGCTCAGGACTCTATCGATAGTCAAGATTCGTGAAAAAATAGTGTCAATGACACTGTGCTCCCATTTTACAGAGATACTAAGTACCAGTACACACATGACATTGAATTCTTACAGGTTGATTACTGAGAAAATTCCATTGCAAGTCCAAATTAATCCTTTACCCCAGCAATATGAAATAATAGAATCTCACACCCCCAACGACCTAGGGGGATCAGATTTCTCACCTGCGAGTTTGAGACAAAATATCCCCAACCAGTGTGAGAAATCTGATCCCAGGTCCTTGGTGAGTGAGATTCTTTTTCTCACATGACCAAAAAAGCACTAAATTCACATTGGACACGTACAAAGTTATTCAAAATCATGACAACTCTGTCATCTGCCACTGTACTATGACCTGCTTACTTTGTAGTTCCGGTCTGTGTGTTACTTGTCGTGCCATCGGATAACATTCTGTCCTGCCATTAGATAACATTCTGCGTGTGGAACGAAAAAGTCTGTTTATCATCCAATCAGAGCTCGTGTAATATTTACTTCAGAGTGTGGGACGATTTCTGAGTGTGTGGGATCGATTTTCCCCACACCGTCGATCCCGCACTCCCAGCAGCCAGGAATGTGAGAATGCTCCATCTCACGACTTTTACACATCTGACAGAAAACAACCCTAGGATCAAGACTATCATGTTTTTAAGCAATCCAACAAATACTTTGGGAGAAAATGATTTTTTGACAAAAAATGGGAAGAATTTTCCCAAAAATACAAATATGAAAAATTTCACCACAATTTGAACGAATCTGACAAAGGCAAACCTGGGATTTTTTGACAAAAAATGGGGAAAATAATTGCCCCAAAAATACAAATATGAAAATTTCACCACAATTTGAACGAATCTGACAAAGGCAAACCTGGGATCATACATACAAGTTTTCAAGGCAATGGGATGAGCGCTTTCAAAAAAAGTTTTTTGACCAAAAACGGGAAAATCGCCCAAAAATACAACTTTCAACATTTCACCACAATTTGAAGAAATATAACTAAAGTCACTATAATTATTTAAAGAGCCTGCATACCAAGTTTCAAATAAATCCAGCCAGTGGTTACAAAGTTTAGCATTTGCAAGATTTTTCCTTTTTCCCCCTCATTTGCATATTTTTGACTTTGACGTGTTCATTTGAACAAATTCACATCTCCACTCCTGGGTGCACCTGTTCACCAAATTCTAAGATGGTAGGTGCCACGGTTTAGGAGTTTTTAATGTGGATGGACATACATCCGCACATACTAACTAACATACATACATACATACATACATACAGACAGACAGACAGACAGACAGACAGACAGACAGGTAGACATGCATACATACATACATTTAATTTTACAGTTTTTAACCTCCAACAGCCGCCCAACCTATCAATATCAGCTTGTTCAACTTGATACTACTGCTTATAATAATATAAACAAGAGTTAATTACATTCCAATTAAAGGTCTGGTGAAATGCCCATGTTGCAAAATCACAAAAATACAGTTGATGGTCTATAAAACAGTCACATTCATTTCTTTTTTCGATTAGCGTGCGTGATTATGAAATATGGCAAAAGAAAAATGCAATGTGGGCGTGTCCCCCGAGCCTCTCCAGTCAACTTTTTTTGGCTTTCTGAAGTTTGCCGACGCCGTATCTCATAACGGGAAGTAAAGTATTTCACACCTCCGTAAGCTCCCCACGTGGGGTAACTTCCAGGGTGTCCACATACATGATCAGTGCAGTGTCCTCCTTCACTATGGGAAGACGTTGTTCTTTTGGTGGCTGTGACAGCGGCAAGAACGTGAACGGCTCAACTGTAAACTTTTTCTAGTTCCCGTCAAGTGTTGCATGTTGAGTGTTTGAACCGTAATGTGCTTGTCTCTTCTGGTTCTTACGATCCGGGCTTAAGATCGGCTTAGCCTACCTCGCTACGCGCTACACAGGTTGGGACCGCGATGCAAATCAGCTGTATGAACACCAACACTGATACGGAACGTAGAGATCACGATACAAATCATGGAGGTAGAGTCCTCCATGATACAAATCGACAGCAACACGGAACACATCGGTAAAATGAAGAACAACGAGGAATACCGGACCACGAGGACCGCCCGTGCAAATCGACCGCAACATGGAAGCATCTAGACCGCAATGCAAATCAACTGCAACACCGAACCTTGTGGCCTAGATTTAAATGTGTATGTCTGCTATGTATAGCAAAAGTTTCAATTTTCGCGAGCGAGCGAGCGTTCCTATGCCAGCTGTACACTAGACAAAATGACATCAAATTTATCGCGAGGGCTCGATTGCGTGTGCCTAAGTTTCAATTCTCGCGAGAGCCATTTATGCCTGCTGTACACTAGACTGAATGACGTTGGCTTGATTATGGAAAGAAGCACGCAATAATACGGAAGTAGATACAGTTTTTGCGAATCGCCGAGAGAGAAGCGCAGATCAACAAAAGACTAAAAAAAGCCACTGTGACGTTTTTTCTTTATTTTGCCATATTTTTTAAACAAAAATCACTTTCACCACTGTGGCGAATTAGGATCGATTTTTTGGGATTTCTATTCGCATTGGCAAACATGGCGAATGGGCAACGCGACACACTGGTAATTTTGCTAGCGGATACCAGACAGAGATAAGGCAGCGTGGGACCGCTGTTCGATGTAAATGAACACACTTGTGACGTCACAGATGGCCAACCATGATCCCAGCTGAGGGGGTGACCTGAGTGTCGCAAAATGACCTGATGAAAGCCGCGCACAGAAATATAAAAAAATTAACACTCGCGCGTACTTTTAGGTTGCAATTCTGTTGCGAGTGCCTGTATTGCCTGTATGTGATTATGGTCAAAATTTTGTTGTTTGTAGTCAGTTCATGGGCTGCACTTAGGTACAAGTACATTGTACCAAAAACATACAAATGAATGCATCGTTCATTTTAGAAGTCAACACTAACAAAACCAAAGTCATTGTTTTCAACAAGAATGCTAGGGTCCTTCGTCATAGATATAACTTTTATTATAATAGTATGAAATTAGAAATTGTTCAAAGCTAAAAATACTTAGGCATAGACTTCAAATGTAATGGGAAGTTTGACATTGCAAAGGAGACTCTATACAAGAAGGCACTGAAAGCGTTCTTTATATTAGAAAAGTGGTCAGTTCATCAGCTAACATAAATATTCATGCATGGATTCATATTTTTGACCATGTTATTAGGCCTATACTAACTTATGGATGTGAAATTTGGGGAACTGAGAAATATTCAGATAGGACACCAATTGAAAAATTGAATCTTAAGTTGTGTAAAATACTTCTCCAAGTTAATCAGTCAGCAACAAATTTAGCAGTGAGAGGTGAGATGGGCAGGCATCCTCTTTTAACTTTTATCAAGAAAATGATGGTTAAATATTGGTATAGAACATGCACTAAGAAAGAAAATACTTTGATCCATGAGGTGATGTATTTTGTACTAACAATAACATGGCCTGGGCAACTGCATGCAAGAAATTACAGGATTGGAGAGTGTTGGTAATTTTTGGCAAAATGATAAACATAGTGTGAAAAACTTAACAGATAAGATAAGTAATGACTACATTTTAAAATGGAAAATGAAGTTAATGCAGAAAAGACATCATCAGGGGAGAATAACAAATTACGCATTTATAGAAAGTTTAAAACAGATTTTAAAATGGAAAAGTATTTAAGCTGTATCAAGGATAAAAATGACAGAAAATAAATTACCAAGCTGAGAATAAGTGATCATAATCTGATGATTGAGAAAGGTAGACACATGAGACCAAAACTAAAAGCTGAGGACAGAATTTGTAATAGGTGTGATACTAACTCAGTTGAGGACGAATTTCATTATATCATGTGTTGTCCATGTCATACACAATCACGACAAAAATTGTTAGACTCGATAGCAGTCAACAATGAAAACTTCAACAACTGGGATTTGCAAGCCAAATTTTGCTACATAATGAGCAATACAGATAGCATGATATACCTCACAACATTTATCCAAGAAACAGATATTTTTTAAGATTACCCAACATTTCATATTCTCCATAAAGTTATATCTTATATTTATATATATATATATATATATATATATATATATATATATATATATTTATTATTTTTTGATAAGTATCCTTTTCTTATTTTTGTAGTATTAGTTCTTGACTATGTTCACCTTTGAGGGAATAACGTCAATAAAGTTAAAGTTAAAGTTAAAGTTTTAACCCATTTTAACAACGGCACATCTACACCACACACGGCATCACTATACCAAAAATCAGGTTAACACATCCAGCGGTTCGTAAGTTTTTGCGTTGGACGGACAGACATCCATCCATACATACAACAATACATACAGACATCTCACATACTGACTCTTTTCAACCATATAACCTCCCAATTGCCATACATGTATGGCAAATTGGAGCTAAAAACGTTAAGTTTGCTTTTAGTGACATGGTCGTGTCAAACAAGATCCAAACCACGGTCTTTTCACGAGATCACCAACGGTGTCGCAGCGTGACATGGTACACGTACGGCCGATCGCGACGTCGACGCTGATCAAGTAAATTGGAATGACCTGTCAGGCTGTCGGATTAGGGAGCGTTCAGTTATTATGGCTGGGGGTGGGCCATCAAAATCCAGGGCGGGGGGATGTCACCTCAAATTTGAAAACTGCAAGGGGGGGGGTCACATATTTTTCAAACAGCTCAGAGGGGGGTCACTTAATTTTCATAAGTATCCGTCCCGTCAAAAAGCAGTTTCAGTGTTCAGAAATATTCTGGGAGATAAAAATGATTCGTTGCATGATTTCATTCTCTAAAATTATTCACCTGTAAATCTGAACAAAAGTATAATTATCTAATGTCGCCTGCATCTGTTCACCTTGATCTTGAAGGCAAATGTAGCTTGACAACCATACCATAGTTTCAATGTTTTACCTAAGTGTACCTGCTTGGTTTGTATGCATGAAACAAGTAGAAAACAGGCTCTACAATTTTATAATTTTCAAGTGATCAGAATACAAAAGTCCTGAAAAGATAAGACGATCACAACTTCCAGTATAAGGGATACAGTCACTCTAAATGTTTACAATAAAATTAAAAATGTGCCTGGAGGATGTACTAAAAATACAGAAAGCTGCTTCCTGTCGGTAAAATCTAAAAAAAATTCAAGATTTTAAACTTTTTTTCACGCATTTGTATTCTTATTTATTTTTTTGTTATTTTGCAAACTAGTTTGAAGTTTTTTTTCTAACTTTCTGCTCTGAATTTTTTTTTTCCTGTTTTTGACCACCCCCTCCCAAGATCTAATGACCCGCCCCTAGTCCTCCCCGGTAGCAAGACATGGGTGCTCCCTAACACAAGTCACACTGGGAGGAGAAAACGATGTTGAAAGCGGTGAAAACGATATCAACGACGTAGAAAGGCACCGTTGAGTCACTACTGCGATTCGATAAGTTCATGAAAAAGGTACTTGCACTGCCCGGGAATCGAACCCGGCTCGCAAGAATGGGAATCTTACATGCTACCACTACACCAGCAGTGCTATCGATCTGCGAAAGGGGCGAGTTATATGTAATAAATACGATCACGCCTTGTTACATAAGTTGTCTGTCGTGTTTATGCCAGTTGGATCTTCGATGAGACATCACCAGTTCATTTGGTTTACAAGCTGTATAATTTGACTAGAAAGACTCGCACAACGTCGACGCACGTTAGACTATGCAGCCATGAGAGTCAGAAATGCTTAACTTCTTGTACATTACTCCGGCATACTCAACACATCGAATTATTTTATTCAAAATTTTGAATATGCGTATAGTTTGCTCGATCAAACAGGTTTCAGAATACAGTATTTAGAATATAATAACCCGACTTTTGACATTAATTTACAGTAGATGAACTTAAAAATAAGTGAAATTTGACGCACCTTAAGAGTGTAGATAAAGCTAGATGGTCCAGAGACCGGTATGCGCATTTGCTTGCGCAAAAGACGATTGCCGCAGTTGGGAGAAACACAGCGATGTACACGTTAAACAAAGGTGCAAACAAACTGCGTATTGATAGCCGAAGGGGTGAGTTTTTCGCCACGATTTCCGTCCTATAATGTTCATATTCACCACATGGCACATTAGGTGAAAATCCGGTCGTTCTAGCACACTTCAAACATTTTTTGTGGTCGAACTCTTCAGGTATATCGCAGCAATTCGATAATTCAGACAGGCTGGACTCAAGTCGGAGAGAACTCAACGGACATGCTACTATGAGGTAAGGTTGCTCTCTGGTAGTTTTCGTGTAATCTTCCCGGTTCTGTCAGTCTACATCGTCACACGTTGTTGAAGTCAATTTTTTTATATGACACCTATGTCCTAGAAGCCATTTTTGATCGCTGATAAACATGATAAAAGTACATACGCAAACGACTATTTCGATCATGTGGGTTAGATTGCATAAGGCTGGCCCGTGACGCAGATTCCGTGGCATCATTACTACTATATTGACTGGTTTATTGATGGCAAATTGGAGGCTGAGGGACGATCTGGTGTCGGCACTGCTTTTATCTCATTCATCCCTGCCATCAACGCCTTAATAGTTATTGTGTTAACTGTCTGAATTCTTATCACAGACTCACATTAAAAAGATCCATTTTGTTGGTGGTTATTAGGGGTTTTAACGGTGCAGCAATTGTGTGTTTGTAATTCTCGTTGTACAAATCTTTGTCTACAACAAGAATCAAAGCTGGTGAAAGAATTTGGTTTTAGTTTTATATCATCAGGAATAAAGAAAGCTCATCGAGGTTTATAAGGAAGTAACGTGTATATTCCTCGACATTGACGCGAAGAAAGCAAAGCCTGACTTATCCCAGTCTATGTAGTTTACATGTAAGAGTGTAAGACGTGGGCTGTTGTGTGTGGTACATTTAAGTTCGAGTAATTTTTGCCTCATTTACCCAGTCATGCCTCAAAGTTTCAAAATATGCACAGTCGTTCCTTTACGTAATTAACGTGTATCGCCACTGTCGCTCCACAGTTTGGAATGGTTGTGCAAGAGAATAAGAAAATGCTCGAAAGCGTTTGGCTATGAAAACATACTGCCCGGTTCGAAACCCATGGAGGTAGACCTCCATGGATTAACTATCAACAACAATTTACTCAAACCACCGTCCCTACGGTGGAGGGACGGTGGTCAAACACAAACACACTTTCAAAATGGCTAGAAGTTTTCGTTCACAATGGTTGATGCTGTTTAGAAAAAACTTCCAAGTTGACTTCACTGCAGAAGACGAGCAAATTTATGACAGTTTTTCATAGCTGTGAGAGCAACAATCACCTTGCAATATGGCACCATTGTTGAGTCAGCCATGTGGGTTGTCCGTTTCCTCATTACCCTCTGACCCACATACTGTATCAGTGTAACTATGCCAAAGTGACCTCAAAACATGGTCAACTAGAATATTTTACTGAAGTTTTAGCAAGTATAGCATGACACCAAGCAGAGAAAGGTACGTCACACAGTGTAAGAACAATAGGTACACAATCTGATTTATTACAACAACCCATGTAATTTTGGTAAGTTAATGCCACTGAAAGGTTATTATGTCATTTGTCATGAATGTCATTGAGACACTAACTGCTTTTGTCAGACTCTGTACACAAGTACTTTGGCCCAAGGTGTAACATCACTGCATGCTATGACAGCCTGCTTGATATAGAGAGATTTGCAGATTACATGTATAACTGTCCAGTTTAAACAATATGGTTGCCATTAATAGGACTCAAATAATGCAAAAAGTAACTTTAAAAAACTGTCTTTTGTGTCTTAAATACTTAGTACAATATTCATCTCAGGTTAAGTGTTAATTTTAATTTATTGTAATATTCATTTCCAGTACTCCAAGGCCTGTGTTTAGTTCTTTCGGAAACAAAAGAAGACAAAATTCATACAGTACTCCAACACATGAACCAGTGACACCACAGCATGAAGCTAATGTCAGACATCTTTCAGAGGGTAAGTTTTGTATATAAGAGAACTTGTGCCCACATGTTATGATACATTTCACATAGCACATCAGTGTTGGTACAGAATCATCTTATTGTCCATTGTATCATGCCACTGCTAAACATCCACGATATGTCAGACAGCTGATGTTAATTGCAGTTTTGCAATATCCCAGACCCCAGTACATGTAGTATACTTGTTATAAATTTCATTGTTGAAAGAAATTAGTTCCATTTGATAGAAATCTTTTCTTAACCAACATATACAATATAAAGAGCAAACAACATAAATATGAGTACCTGATAAATCAGATATACCAAGTCACATTGAATCAGGTTAGAAACTCTAAGTAAAAGCCCTTTTGGCATCCTGCCCTGTGTGACAGTGCTTTATTTATTCTGTGTCTGTGTACATAGGTAACCCCTTTTGGGCAAATTTGTGAATTGTATGCATTCAGAGATACTTTACTCTTTGGCATAACTATTTTCATTCATTAAGGGCTGCTTACATTAGATCATTTTGTTTTCTTAATTTCTGAATTCTGTAATATTTCCAAATTGGCAAAACTTTCCCATCATTTTTGGCTCACATTTGGTTATACCAATCAGGGGTTTCATTAAGAGCCGGCAGCCGGCAAAATTGACCGGTTACTCTCACGATTTCGCCCGCTACTTTTCGGAAAATTTGAACTCTTTCATAGCTAAAATATGTTTTACCTTCTGAAATGATACGGAAAATTTTCAAAAGCTGTGTAATCAAACTTTTCAACGGCTTTTGTGTGAAACAAAATTTATAAGACGAGCGACTATTACGATCGCCTTGTACTACGATGCAGCACGGTGTTGAGTCACGGTCCCTCGAGGGACCGTGGTTGAGTATACTGCCTAAATAAAAATCGGAATTGCAACGGACGATTCTATTGGCTACCTGAATTGCTGATTCCTATGTGGTGACCTTTTTATACGGCAATGAAAACGCGCATACTACACCTGTCGGCCGTCGTTAGCTCAACTCAAAATGGTCAATGAACAAAGAAGACGGAAGCGATCGCAAGGTCAAGCTTAGCTATACGATCTTTGATTTTGAAGTCGACCAAGAAACAAAAGAAGGATAATTACGTGGATTGGAACTGTTTTCGAAGGCAATGACCTGATTTTTTTCTCAAGAAAAAACTTCCCGATTACAGTTCGAATTTTAGTAAGCCGACGTGCGTTGCACTGCGGTAGGCTTAGATGCGAAGGTATATAACCAGCTGGTCTTTCGACGCCAATAAGAATGTCGCCCAGAGTGGTTTAAAATACGATCAGACCTCTAAATTCACTTCAAAAACGGTCGTCAGGTTAAATCCAAATGTGAGCTTCTGAACGTACAAATTTTCATATCCCATATCAAGGTTCTTACTTTGCATACCCATATAGTCAGATAACTTTGAGGGTCTTTGATTCTATTTGCGAAATATGGTAATGATTGTCATTTTTTATCATTATTGTGATACAAATTATCCTTTTTACCTCCCCACTAGTGGTATAAAAGTCCTTCATCTACAGATTTCCATACCAAACACCAGGGTTCTTAATTTTAAGCATAACATTATACATTAATGAAAAGTTTCTCATTTACTGTGCTTAAAATATGAGTGTTTCATCCAGGATGGCATCAACAAGGGGGATTTTACCCCTTTACCAGAAAATTTCGGGGACATTTCATCAGTTCATGTATTCTACTTGTACCTCTAAGGTGTGACTGGCACCAGTTCATTGGGGGGGGGGGGGGGAGTGGTCCCCCTTGACAAATTGGGGGTGCCAACATTTCAACAGAGGGGGAATCCCCTATCCCCCTGTCTAGATGTAACACTGTATAATATCATCTACATATCAAATTTATCATTAATAATAGTGAATTATTATAGTTTACCTCCTAAAAGCATAGAGGCTCTAAAGACTTCAGTTTTCTTTGTTCAAAATATCGTCAACATTACCACATTTTATCATTTTTAATTATTTAGGCCTAATCTCCCAGGAAAATGGCTGTTATGATATGAACACATATTGCCCTTGACAATTCTCTAAAAATACTAGAAATTCAAGAGACTGTGAGCTGTAAAAACTGAATTTTAGCTCATTTATCAGGAATTCCGGCCTTCGGCCGGGAGGGGGAATACCCCCTCCCGGACCCTCCCCCGACGACGACCGCTTTGTGGTCATGGCAGCTGCAAGCCGCCTACTTTTCCATTCTGGCCCCCTACTTCAAAACTTAATGAAACCCCTGCCAATGTGAGTTTATCGTATAAGCTGAAGTCGATGGCGTCTGTATGTATGTATGTATGTATGTATGTATGTATGTACGTACAGTATGTCCGTCAACATCAAAAACACGCAAACCGCTGCACGTTTCAGCTTGGTATTTGGTGTGTGGATACATCCTGGGCTATAGATGGGATTTTGTTCAAATGAAGTCTGCATTGCCAAAATTATGCAAATGAGCTTACAAAATGTGAAAATGGTCAAGAATTAATAACTCAAGAACCGCTGTTTTGATTGCTTTGAAAATTTGTGTGCAAGTACCTTAGGTGAACCTTATACAGTTTTATGAATATTGTGAAGATATCCTTAATTTTGTATTTTTGCTGAATTTTTTGGTGATTTTTCTCATTTTCAGTAAAAATTATTCTTCTCTGAAACCGCCAGCCAATCGCTCTCAAATTTGGGTTAGATCTTTGCAAGGGTGTTACTCTTCTAATTTGTTGAAATTATGACAAAATTGGGAAAATTACTATTTTGGAGCAATTTTGTCATTTTGGTCAAAAAATACTGAACAGTATTTTCTTTTAAAAACCCCTGGACAGACAGCTTTTATATCTGGTACACAGACGTACAGAGATGACAATAGTTAGATATGTTGAAATATGTGGAAAGACCACACTGCTAACTGCTATCTAGGCCGCTGTAAGCATAAAAAATAAACCACACGAAGTGACAGTCGAAAGCGCAGTACAGCAGTTTTGGGATTCCCTATTACTGATCCAGTTTGCTCAGTTACATTTTGACGGTCAGTTTTTCATGGAGATCTTGACGGCCAATCCTGCTCTTAGATACACCATTCTTTGCTGCTACAGAGCACATTTTAGAATGGGCATTTCAAATGCCTACCAGTACCAGCTGACGACGACGAGGCCTATAATTGCGGATTTTTTTCATCTCGTTTGTTCCTCCATATGCATATGTAGACTTGCCCAAAGCCTTTGGGCATAGAAATGTGAAAACAGAGTAAAATGAAGGGATATTTAACTTCAGTAGACAGTCACGTTATTGTCGAGGTGATCGCGAAATTGAAGCAATGTACTTTGGCGACTGACACGTACATTATGTACATTGTTGGGTGAAAGCTAACTCTGCGTGGCAGGGCTGTGCCAAACCGCTGGCAGCACCTCGGTTGCGGCGTGCAGTTTCTCCACCAAAAACAACCCATTTTTAATCCCAAACTTGCATTGAGTTTCGTTTTCAAGCACACCCACCTCGCCTGGGTACACGATTAGCCCTGCGTACAGGTCTGTGTGTTCCCGGCGTTATACGGCGTGGAGGCCGTACGCAGGGCTTTAGGTACACGATGTGCTCAGCTGCGCTTCTTACGTAAAGCCCACTTTTGGGAGTGGGTCGGAGGCACAGAGGCCGTAAGCGAACGGGTCTAGGCAACTGTCATTGCGATGTACTCACTTTTGGTTCGAAATGCGATTCAACTGATACAAATAATTACACGATGCACAGAGAATAACAACATTCAAACAGATCTTGTGTGTCGAGAGGTGACTCCAATCGCGAGCAGTATCAATGACAGTACTCGCCCGGCGCGGTGTCACAATGTCACCGAGTTCAGTCCGAGTGTGATGTTTCCAGGTTCAACAAGTGATCATGTCGTGTTTATAAAACGAACCAACGTAATGGCAAGAAAATGCCTTAAAAATCTTAAAAGTTGACAAAGATTTGCTAACGATCAAATGCATAGGAAATGCATTACTCTGTACCTGTTTCACTATCACCACAGCAATCTGACATCGTTGTAGTTTTACCATTGACCCAATTGCGTCTATGGTTTATTTGTTTCCCAGTCCGTGTCATCGATACTAAAATCAAACTTACAAGCAAATGCCCTGTTAGTTTCACTATTTTACAGTAGTTTGTGAGACGTACATTTGTTTATGCGCCGCGTGCTCCTCCTTATCCATTGTGCTGAAGTTAGTGTGTGGGTCACAGGCCTTTCACGTTCCAGCTGTACTTTGATGGTTGACGTATGCGTAGTAATATTGGTCATGTGTAGGGGTTCAATAATGGCAGTTGGTTCAAATCGCGTGGACGCCCTTACCAACATTGAACCTTGCCGTAAAGAGCAAGAAGGTGGTTTTACATATCCTTGAAGCCGTCCATAGTCACAATTTAGGTCTCCCATGTATTTGACCGGGGATTTCAGTCATTGAAATAATGGAAAAAAAAGTCAAAAGATACAAATAATGTCCCTTTAATTAAAAACTCCCGAAGGTTGTAAATAGTTTCCTATCATCTGGCGTTATGTAATACCAAGGGATGGAACATTTGATATTCAGGAGGGAGTAGGGTCTAGAAGATTGATGAGGTAGCATTACTTTTTTACCAGATCCCTTGTACATTTTTTTACCCACTCCCACCTTTTCTTTGTATCAAGCCTTCTCTGT
Organism: Ptychodera flava; assembly: GCF_041260155.1. Classification (NCBI taxonomy): domain Eukaryota; kingdom Metazoa; phylum Hemichordata; class Enteropneusta; family Ptychoderidae; genus Ptychodera; species Ptychodera flava. Next base: position 345,915 of record NC_091942.1, on the reverse strand, counting down.
CTATTTTTTGTTGATGACATTTGCTTATATATTTAGGATCTACTTGTCCCATTGCTACAGAAGTTGATATGCATGTTCCTAAGGGGACACATCAAAAGTTCAATATAATAAATCTAATTTAATTGCTTAAGTTTGGCCTCAGACCCCCCCTTCTAACTTAACTGACCTAAAATTGAAAAACATTGCGGACTCATACCCTGTACTTATTCTTTCAAACGATGTACCAATGTACCATTGAATTAAATAAAAATTGAAAACCATTATAAAGTAACAAAAATACGGGTGACTGGATCGGTTTTAGCGTACAAAAAACAGCCTTGAAATCGTAAAATTTGCCAAAAAGACGTTAAATCGTTTTTGACCGCACAGAAATTAATTTGGCCAAAACCCCTCCCACCCCCAAACTTAAGGTAGCGGTAAAGGCTAGAGCGTCAGTTATAAACTTCAATAAGACTATTAAAATATAAAAGTAGTCAACATTCTCTGTTGAATAAAAAAAACTAGACATTAGGGGTCAAAGGCATTGCAGAGTTATAGCCTGTTTAACCCTTTTCCTGCCAAGTCGGTGAAAAATCCGCTTGAAATTCGGTGTAGCTAGAATCTGAGCAGCCACGGCCGTTATCCTGCCAAGGCGGTGGAAATCGGGCTACTTTTTGGTACCCCCTTTCCTGCCTAGTCGACGGAACTACGTGTAGCAAACCCTTGCTCGCGCTAGGGTCGTTCGAGGACAGGTTTTGGGCGAGGAACGGCGTTTGCTCTCGAAATGGGTTCACAGAGAGTCCAACGACAGGGAAAGGTGCGGAAGCTACCCAGCCAGTCCCCCACCCGGTGGGGGACTGTTTTTTTTTTGGGGACGAGTAGCGTACTTGGCAGGTTAGCACGTTGACGTATTCTAGCGGAGTTTGGGGTAACTTGGCTCTGAGGCACTACATAGATTGCGGCCGAAATTGACCGACTCGGCAACGCTAATCTGTAAGGCAACCGCCTAAGACCGCCTCAGCTGGTGGTGCAATTTTTTGCCAATGGTGCGAGACGAAAATCACGGACTTGGTCCTGATTGACGGGAAGTGCGGACGGATTTGACGGACTCGGCTTTCTCGAAGGCAACCGCCTAAGACCGCCTCAGCTGGCGGTGCAATTTTTTGCCAATGGTGCGAGACGAAAATCACGGACTTGGTCCTGATTGACGGGAAGTGCGAACGGATTTGACGGACTCGGCTTGATTAGTCCCTGACATGGAACTGATCCGAACGGACTTGAGCGACATTTGTGAAGGGTAACCACCGCTTTTAACCGACTTGTTACCTTCTCGAAAAGACTACCCACTCAGATGTCGGACGTTGTCGGCTGCACTTGGCTCTAGACGTTCAAGCCGTGCAACGAAACACACCGCCTCAGCCTTGCCATTCAGGAACATGGCCTCAAAATTTGATACCATTGTTCACCGACTTGGCGGCTGCGGTTAGGTGCGTGAACCGTTGTTCACCGACTTGTTACGCCTATGTTGTCCCTGTGAAGTTCGGCTAACGGCCGAGTCTAACAGGAGTTGGCAGACCTGTGTTTGGTTTATACCGTAGTATGACCGACTCAGGTAGAGGTACCTGTCGGTATATTCCGAGTTTTACGCACTTGGGCGTCAATGACGGGTCGTCATCACCGCTGATGACGTAGACGTGCTGGCCACGTTATTTGAAGGAGCCATGTTTGCCCAACGGACGAGGCCGAGACAGCCGTTGACAATTTTGGCATCCTTCATCTTTGACCGCCTTAGTTGGGTAAGCCGCTCGGCAGGCGACGGTTATGACCTAAACAAGCCGCTGAAGCACTGTTCGTTGCTCGTACAAGAACGAGACGGCCAGTCCATTACTGCTTAATGGGCAATCTGTCGGGTTGGCTTGTCACCGACTTGGATGACAATACGCCCTGCGCAGGCGTACTTAGAAGGGACATGAGGTTAAAGATACGGGTTTCCCACCCGTACTAAACATGGGCTTGGGGCAACGTCCTTGGGTGGCAGGTGCGCATGCCACGTACCCAGCTGGACGGAATGTCAAGTTGAGATGCTAATGACATTGACTATGTTATGCTAAGTGCTCGATTGATTTGCATCGCAAATGAGTATTATTAGCATATCAAATGGTGCGGACAGGCAATTTACATGACGGGTAGGAATGTCAGCGCCGGTTGGTGGACTGATTGCCGTAGGTCCATTATAATAACAGGTGGATGCATATATTAACACCCCTGTGTCCAATCATGTCCAGGGCTTTGTTTCCCTGTGGCTTTAAAAGGAGGGACCTGCTAGTCTGTCGACACTGTTCCAGACATGAGCTTGACGGACCGCAAAAGTTTTCTGAAGCGAGCAGACGACTGAAGCTCAAAGATGCAGAGTCTCCGGGCGGTAGTGGTAGCGATCGTTGTGATGTCCCTAGTAAACGTTCTAAGAAGTCGGGCAAGAAACGCTCCCGTAAGGCGAAGCCATCTCCGGCTGAAAAACCCAGTGGTAAGCGTAAACGTAAGACCGATCGTTCTGCCGATGAGGATGATGACGGGTCACCGGTTGCCAGTGGTTCTCACCCGGCTGCTCCGGGAGAGACTACTTCACCTGCAGAGACTACATCTGCTCTTGTGGGAGATACTTCACCTGCACAGACTACGTCTGCTGCTGCTAGTGAGACAGTGAGTAATGAGACGGCTGATGCCATTGGTTCTCCCCCGGCTGCTCCGGGAGAGACACCACCTGTTGCTACTATGAGCCCTCATCCTGCGTCAGGAGAGGTTCCTGTGCCCAGTGCGAAAGAGCTTGAGTCCTCGTCATCAGCAGAGGCTGCCGAGCCCGCTCCTGCCATAGTTTCGGTGCTGCGATGTCCCCGCCGAAAAAGATAGTGCGGAGGGTTCGTTATCAGGATAGCCCACCTGATTTTGAGCCAGATATGATCCTTGATGCCGCTACGGGCGAGTTCAGGCCCAGACGCCCAGACGACGGTGATATCACCGCTGAGTCCGACTCGGAGGTTGACGAGGATGCGGCAGAGGACGATGACTTTTATGACAGGCAGTACGTAGGTGAGGCAAGCTCTGACGACGATGATGACGCTGCTGCTGTGTTGGCGGAGGACGACACACCTCCTGTCTGGCGTATGTCGGAGACTACCGATGCTAATATATTTGAGGAGACCGATTTTGACCATGAGAGAGGACCGACTTTCACCTTGCCCAGCCACGCCCGTGAGCTCGATTACTTTTTTAAGTTTATTCCAGCTACACTGATCAGATTGGCCAAGGACGAGACTAATAAATACGCCAAATTCCACCAGCGACATATCGCTAGGAAAATAGATAAATACTGGCGTAACGCTGACTACCGAGAGGTGCAGGCGTTCATTGGTGTCTTAGTCTGTATGGGTATCGACCGTAAATCATCAGTGGAGGATTATTGGTCTAGCGATCCCTTTCTGAGAAACCAGGGTATTTCTACTGTGATTACCCGCAGTCGCTTTCAGCAGCTTATGCGATACTTTCATCTGGCAGACCCAGAGAACGATCCACGTCGTGATCCTGATGAGGCACGCCGCCGACGTCGGTGTCAGGAGGATCCCCTGTATAAAATCAATCCATGGATGGAGCCCATAGTTGACCGGTGCGTAAATAATTATAAGATGGGTAGAGAGATCTCCATCGACGAGGGCATGGTGCGATTTAAGGGCCGTTCTAAATTTAAGCAGAGATTACCGCATAAGCCTGATCGAGACGGTTTCAAGATATGGCAGCTGTGCGACTCCACCACTGCATACATAGCTAACTTTGCACCGTACCTAGGTGTGAAATATCGGGATCGGACTGATGGGAGACGGCAGGAGCGAGGTGTGGTGAAAAGAATTACGATGGAGCTGGTCCAGCCATTCTGTGGATATAATCACAGCCTATTCTGTGATAGCCTGTTTAGCACGGTCGTTACTGCTAGAGAGCTGATGGAGACCGGGATCTACATGGTCGGGAGTTTCAACCGCCGTAATCGTCGCACCATGCCCCCTCAATTAATTCCGCCGGGTAAGAGGAAGAGCCTTCCTCTGTCTGTTGGGGATATGAAAGCCACGACCAGAACGGACTCTCGTCTTAACATCACTGCTTATCAGGATAGTAACGCTCAGGTGCTGATCTTGAATACGGTCTATCCACCCTTGGAGTGCGTGCCAGTGGGGGAGGGAGACGAGCGGCGACAAGTGCCTCTGTCGCTGTATAATTATCGCCGGTACATGGGAGGCGTCGACCGAGCCAACCAGAAGCGCAAGTACTTTCACACTGGGCGCAAGAACCACAGATGGTGGACATATCTGGCATGTTACCTGATTGATGTTGCCCTGGTAAATGCATATATATGCTTCAAGCATGTACACCCTGATAGTAAGCTGACCCATAAGATGTTTCATCTGCGTGTCGGGAAACAACTCATTGGCGGTTATTGTGGGCGATCGCAGCCCAGTGTGAGAGAGGTCGAGGCCACTGTTTCTCTTGCCTCGTACATCAATCCACAAAATCAGCCGATGCACGTTGTCAGCCGTTTGGAGGGGCGGCAGAAATGCTGTAAAGTATGTAGCAGAGAGGGTAAGACCACTGCGAGCGGACGACTGTCTGAGACGTCCAAAGGATGTAGTCTGTGCGGGGTTCATCTTCACGAGGGCGAGTGTTTTGCGGCTTTCATCATCGCATGATGCTACGAGGTAAGAGGAGCATTGGCGTGCAGACCTCTACTCACACAGCCCCGACGACACCCATCAGCAAGAGAACCCGACGTAAATAACGGACAGGGGACAGCTTCGCCTAACAGTGGCTTGACTGTATTCTGAACACGGACCATGATCACATTTTGAGCACGGTTGTGCCGTTTGTTTGTGCTTTACGATCCCGCTGATTGTAAATTGAAACACGGATTATTTTGTACAATCCCCCGATGTAATCTTTGTAACACGGACCATGCACTCGGACGTCGAGAACAGACTCTGAGATTTATTATTCGGCATAATGTAAATTATTCCCGAATAAAATACTATCTATGGATCGCATATTTTCGTTTTGTTTTGTTTTGTTTAGACGGATTATTTTGTACAATTCCCCCTATTATAATTTTTGAAACACGGATCTGCCACCCCGATTGTAATTTTTGAAACACGGACCATGCACTCGGACGTCGAGACAGACTCCGAGATTTATTGTTCGGCATAATGTAAATTATTCCCGAATAAAATACTATCTATGGATCGCATATTTCGTTTGTTTGTTTTTACCCCCACTTTCGTTTTTGGCAGATCGTAAGGACGCTATAGTAATGGATGAACGTGCGTTGTATCACGTGGGAGGGGCACAGCCCAACGGAGGCTGTGCTCGTGCGACGTAGACGTTGTACCAACCATCTGTCGTTGGGGTTAGTGCATAGAGCAGTTGCACTGTCCAGAGCTAAGGTGGTACAAAACTGCACCTTAGTAACAACTGCACAACTAACGTGTTAGGAAACGGTAACACTAACGAGCTAAGTGTTCACTGAACTGGCCAAACTACGTACACGCCTTCCTTCAATGGCGGAACTATGTCGTTGACACTACGTCAAAGCAGACTGCAATGTGCGACTCTTCCAAGTCGTTCAAGGTACGTGGCCAAGTGACACAACCCAGGGAAACAGGACAGGTTTGAGGGTGCTCCCGCACCCATAGCACTAACCCCTGGGTCTTCTACTAACCCACGAGAGAGGTGACGTTTCCCCGGTGTGGCCGTGCGTGCCGGCGAACGAGCTTTACTTCCGCGAAAGTAAGCTAGAAAAGGGCATAAAAGTGCACGTCCCCCGGGGCAAACAACGCCCGTGACCTCGTCATTTTCTGGACACAACCTCATCAGCGGTTGCCCCTCTATACGGGCATGCAAAAATTTTTGAAGTCTAACACGTATATGGTCGGTAATCGTACCCCGAAAATGCGGTATTTTCCCGCCAAATGCCTGGCAGGAAAGCGTGCAGGAGAGCCTATCTTCTGTAGACACGGAAAAGGGGGCCGGTTTTGACCGACTTGGCAGGATAACGGACAGGGGCGCTCGGCAGGAAAAGGGTTAAACTTCTGAAAAAGTGACCAAATAAGAGGAAGTTGGGGAGGCCTTAGTGTATTAACTATGGTAGAGGTCCCGTAGCTTTTAAAAAAAAAAATTGAAAAGGGAAAGTCATTTTTTGCTGTTTTTCAGGAAAGTTTGACAAGGCAGTGCTTGCATTCAGAATGCGTGACTGCTATTGTAAATGCATTTTTAGATTCTTTGAGTATCAAAGAGGTGTCAAAAGTGAGATTAACCAAAAAAGACTGCTCTGTGACTTCAAAAGAGGAGTGTAAATATGGCTTGTTTTCAACATTTTTGACAGAATAACAGTTTTCCTACGTAATGTTATGCCAATTTTATCTAACCTTTGAAATGAGATATGGACATGGAATTTTTACAGCCTATTAACAAGGTTACAGACAAGATGACTGCACAATTTTCCTGTATTTTAAGTACTTTTTGGAAAATCACATATTGAAATTTGAAAGAATTTTTTAATAATTTTTGATATGTAAACCCATGTAAAATCATAAAAACAAATTTTATTTACAAATCCTGCCGTATAAATCTACAATTAATAGTGTCAACATATTTATAACTACTTTGGTAGTATAAAGTACTATCCAATTACAATTAAAGTCAAATATGTAAAACAATGTGAAAAATTAAATTTTAATATTTACTGGTGTCATATTTCAAAACCATGGCTGCAAATATACAATTTTTATATTCTTTGGAGAAAGTATTAAGTAAGGGAGTTATCCTGAAAATTTGAACTAAATATCTTGATTCTAACACTTGAAACTTGACATTAACTCTGAGAAAAGAATTGGTGCAAAAATAGCCTTTACCGCTACCTTAAGCAATTAAGTTTTTTTTGAAACATCGATCTTTTGACGACGCCCCTAAAGATGACCTCCAGTACCCAAGTTTGAGACCTTATTTGCTTTTGTCATTCTTGTTTTTCCTGGTTTAAATATTTCTCAAATGGACCAATTCAACCCAATGTGAGCACACTGTCCTTGACGGTATTGTTACATTGATGTATTTGATGAAATATGTATTGGTAAAATTGTCCAAAGGATGAAAGTCTACTGAGAAAAGAATTGGTGGAAAAATAGCCTTTACCGCTACCTTAAGCAATTAAGTTTTTTTTCAAACATCGATCTTTTGACGTCGCCCCTAAAGATGACCTCCAGTACCCAAATTCGAGACCTTATTTGCTTTTGTCATTCTTGTTTTTCCTGGTTTAAATATTTCTCAAATGGACCAATTCAAACCGAATGTGAGCACACTGTCCTTGACGGTATTGTTACATTGATGTATTTGATGAAATATGTATTGGTAAAATTGTCCAAAGGATGAAAAAATCTGCTGAGAAAAGAATTGGTGGAAAAATAGCCTTTACCGCTACCTTAAGCAATTAAGTTTTTTTTCAAACATCGATCTTTTGACGTCGCCCCTAAAGATGACCTCCAGTACCCAAATTCGAGACCTTATTTGCTTTTGTCATTCTTGTTTTTCCTGGTTTAAATATTTCTCAAATGGACCAATTCAAACCGAATGTGAGCACACTGTCCTTGACAGTATTGTTACATTGATGTTTTGATGAAATATGTATTGGTAAAATTGTCCAAAGGATGAAAGTCTGCTACAGAAACCACAAATGGAATACCACAGTATACATGATGTACTCCAATATACAAATTGTTTTATCTAAGTGTGATATGAAAAGGGGATCTTTGGCAGAGTGTCACTAACATTGATGTATTGAATTAAATATCATGAATCTGGCATGGTGGCATGATGTTGTTTTTCCTCTAATTGAATTTTTTTGGTTTTGGTTTTAGCTCCCATAGCCATATTTATATATGGCAATGGAAGCTATTCTTATAGGCTAGGGAACTGTCTGTATGTATGTATGTCTGTATGTCTGTATGTCTGTCCGTCAACATCAAAAACTCCAAAACCGCTGCACATTTCATCTTGATATTTGGTGTGTACATGGATGATGGGCTGTAGATGAGATTTTGTTCAAATGAAGTTGTCATTGCCAAAAATATGCAAATTAAGTGAAAAAATGTAAAAACAGTCAAAATTGAAAAACTCAATAACCACTGAGCAGATTAAATGAAAAATTAGCATGTAAGTACTTTAGGCTGACCTGAAATGATTGTGCACATCTTGGGTCAGTATCTTGGACTTGCTATTTTTCATGATTTTTTTTGTAATTTTCTCCCATATTTGGTCAAAAAATCTTCTTCTCTGAAACCACAAGTCCGATTGATTTGAAACTTGGTATGGAAGTGCATAGGAGTGACCTTTCCCAAATTTGGGCAAAAAGTGGTGAAATTTGCATATTTTTGTTTACACGTCCATAGACTCCCATGTATAAGGCAGATCTCCATAGACTCCCATGTATATGGTCACGAAAAATAAAAATTTAGTTTCCCATCGTATTCATATAACAAAAAGGATGCAGTGACACAATTTTTAGTCCCCATGGATGAAGTCCAGTGGGCTTAGAGATTGGGTCATGTCCGTCTGTTCGTCCATCCGTGAGTCCATCCGTTCACGCAGATATCTCGGATATTTTGACAAAATGTCATGTGACCTCAATGACCTTTGACCTCAAATATACATATTTGTCAATAACTCAGTAACCACAAGTGCTACCACCCTTCATATATGGTATGATGGGACACCTTATGACGCAACATATTGTACCTCATTAATTATGCACATATCTAATTTTGAGCGCGCCAATAGAGCTAGAGGTCTGATTTTGGTATATAGGGATAACTTAGCAATTCAATTTTTTTGACAAAATGTCACGTGACCTCGGTGACCTTTGACCTCAAATATACATATTTGTCCATAACTCAGTAACCACAAGTGCTACACCCTTCATATTTGGTATGATGGGACACCTTATGACGCCACATATTGTACCTCATTAATTATGCGCATATCTAATTTTGAGCGAGCCAATAGAGCTAGAGGTCTGATTTTTAGCTCCCATAGCCATATGTATATATGGCAATGGAAGCTATTCTTATAGGCTAGGAAAATGTCTGTATGTATGTATGTCTGTATGTCTGTATGTCTGTATGTCTGTCCGTCAACATCAAAAACTCCAAAACCGCTGCACATTTCATCTTGATATTTGGTGTGTACATGGATGATGGGCTGTAGATGAGATTTTGTTCAAATGAAGTTGTCATTGCCAAAAATATGCAAATTAGTGCCAAAAAAGGCGTTTTTGGTAAAAAATCTCCTTCTTCATAACCGCTGGTCAGACAGCTTTGATATTTGGTATACAGGTCCCTAGGGATAACCCAACTTGGATTTGTTCAAATTGTGATGAAATATGCAAATCTGTATTTTAAGGAATTTTTTTGTCATTTTTGGTCTCAAAAATTTATTTCATCAAAACCGCTCGTCTGACAGCTTTGATATTTGGTATACAGTCCCTAGGGATAGCCCAACTTGGATTTGTTCAAATTGTAATGAAATAAGCCAATCTGTATTTTTAAGGAATTTTTTTGTCATTTTTGGTCAAAAATTTATTTCATCAAAACCGCTCGTCTGACAGCTTTGATATTTGGTATACAGGTCCCTAGGGATAGCCCAACTTGGATTTGTTCAAATTGTGATGAAATAAGCAAATCTGTATTTTTAAGGAATTTTTTTGTCATTTTTGGTCAAAAATTTATTTCATCAAAACAGCTCGTCTGACAGCTTTGATATTTGGTATACAGGTTCCTACAGATAAACTAAATATGATATACAGAATATATGATGAAATCTGCAATTTTGTATTTTTGGTGCAATTTTTGCCATTTTTGGTCAAAAAATGTGTTTCTCAAAAACTACTTGTCTGATGCCTTTGATATTTGGTATACAGGTTCCTGGGGGTTCTCTTAGTGTGATATAGTGAAATTTGATGAAATCTTCAATTTTTGTATTTTTGGGTCAGTTTTTGCCGTTTTTGGTCAAAATATTTGTTTCTCAAAAGTTACTCATGTGATAGCTTTGATATTTGGTATACATTTTTATACATATTATGATGAAATCATCAATTTTGTATTTTTGCAGCTAATTTTGCCATTTTAGGTCAGGCCATCCTGAAATGAGCTATCAAAGATCTCAACCTTCTTCATCAATACATATGTCACAAAACGTTGCTCTCTTCATAACACAGCAGAGCTCTGTCGACCATTGGGTCGTTTGTTAGCTCCCATAGCCATATGTATATATATGTTTACAAGTTTACATTTTATTGAAAATCTCAATAGCCACTGAGCAGATTAGATGAAAAATTAGCATGTAAGTACTTTGGGCTGACCTGAAATGATTGTGCACATCTTGGGTCAGTATCTTGGACTTGCTATTTTTCATGAATTTTTTTGTAATTTTCTCCCATTTTTGGTCAAAAAATCTTCTTCTCTGAAACCACAAGTCTGATTGATTTGAAACTTGGTATGGAAGTGCATAGGAGTGACCTTTCTCAAATCTGGGCAAATCGTGGCGAAATTTGCATATTTGCATTTTTTGGCTATTTTTTTCATTTTTGATCAAAATTTTTTTTAACTCTGAAACCACACGTCCGATTGAGTTGAAACTTAGTGTAGAGGTTTTTACGGGTGACGTCAGTAAGATTTGATCAAATTCTGGTGAAATTTGTATAATTTTATTTTATTGGGGGAATTGTTTCTATTTGTGATAAAAAAATCTTTTAGCTTGATTTTAGCTTGTTTTGATAACTATATGGGAGCGACCAGTGACATTGTCACTATTTTTGGTATATAGGGATAACTTAGCAATACAATTTTTTTGACAAAATGTCACGTGACCTCGGTGACCTTTGACCTCAAATATACATATTTGTCCATAACTCAGTAACCGCAAGTGCTACACCCTTCATATTTGGTATGATAGGACACCTTTTGACACACATACTGTACCTCAATAATTATGCACATATCTCATTCTGAGTAAGCCAATAGATCTGGATGTCTGATTTTTGGTATATAGGGATAACTATAGGAGAGAAATTTTTGACCAAATGTCATGTGACCTCGATGACCTTTTACCTAAAATATATGTTTATGTCAATAAATAAGTAACCACAAGTGCTATGTCCTTTGTATTTAGTAGGATGGGAGACCTTATGACAACACATGCTTTACTTCATTAATTATGTACACATCTAATTCTGGGCAAGCGAATAGAGCTAGAGATCTGATTTTTTTGGCATATAGGGATTAATTAGCAATATAATTTTTTTTTCAAAATGTCATGTGACCTCGATGACCTTTGACCTTGATTATACATATATATGCATATCTCAGTAACCACAAGTTCTATACCCTCTAATTTTGATAGGATATTAGACCTTAAGATGTCACATCTTGTACCTCATTTATAATGCGCATATGTATTTCTTGGCTGGCCAATACTGCTAGAGGTCTGATCTTTTTTCCCGATTTAGAACCATAACTTAGACATGCCTCATGTGTTTCAAATTGGGAACAACGACATAGACCTATGTGCCCATAGATCTCAACATATACACTCCAGTGATACTTCTTAATGACCACATTTTCCTGCCCCATCAAGACTATTACTCCTATTACAAGTGGGCACTATGTCATTGTAAATGACTTGTTGAGTTAATGGTTGTATCACAGTATTCAATATATCTAATTCTGTATTTTTTTCCATTTTATATTCTGAATAAATACATTAAACATATTTCACTGTCTCCAGTACATTACATTGAAATATTTTCACTTCATGCACTTTATCCCTTTCACACATGTTCAAATATCTGACCAGAGAACAAACACTAAATAGTCCAGAATGGGAGCTACAGTGTCATTGACGCTATTTTGAAATTAGGGATATATATTTGAATTTACATGACCAAAATTGATGAAACTTGCTATGTACATTAAAGATACTATTATGTAGGCTATTTTATTGACAGGCATTAAGCATTTTTGCTTCAGCCAATTCCTAATGTGTGTATTTAAGTAACTTTCCTAATTAGGGATATATACTTGGATTTATTTGATCAAAGTTTGCATAACATGCTATGTACATTGATGATTATACCAGGTTATACCAATATTTGAAGTCATTCGCACTTAAGTTTTCATGTCAGCTAATTTATAGTTTGCATATCTAATGAGCTTTCAAAGTTTGAATATATAGTTTGAAGGACTTGAGCAAAGGCAATTACACTTGCTATATAAAGTGCTGATACAATGATAGCAGTCAAAGAAAGAAATTATTTTTATTTCAGCTAATTACATATTTTAATACTGAATGACCTATAGAGTTAATCTGTGGTGAATATTGTTCTTTATGTTGATCATAATACTTTCCAATGAAGTTGTAAACATGTAGCAAAGGTTCAAATTTACACATAACTGCAATATATAATGAAACACGTGAGCATTTACAGTTCATATCTAGTTGTTCATAGAAATCAGTAAAACATTATTTACATGCATCCTGAAATCTTGTCAAAATTTTGTCCCTTCATTTCAAATTAACTTTGGCAAATTTTAAAGCTCCATAAGCTGTATTTTTTGCTATTTTTCAGAACTTTTGTTTTGTGGTTTCCCTACACTGTCTGCATCGAATTCCTAAACTCTAATTTAATGCCAAGTGTTTAGCTTATCAACACAACCTATATGAGTACAATCTACATTTTTATTGTTGAAAATTGTATTCAAGTCCAGACTAGAATTCATTCGTAAACAATAAACAATGATCACAACACACATACAAACTGTTGACACAAATGAATTAGGGTCAGACACGGTAGTTGATATACAGAAGCAGAATACTGAAAAACTTGCCACAAGTTAAAGCTTATGTCCCTTTAACTCTTATCTTGCCAAGTTGATATTTCACCATCAGGTCCAGTTGGTTAAAACTAGTGAAGCACAAAATGTTGCCTATGGTGCATTAAAAAACAATTGAATATTTGAAAGCCCTGAAAACATAGATAGTGTAAACATGAATTTTACCAACATAAATGCCAAGTGGGTGAAAGGAAAGTATCGTTTTGGCTACAATACAGCTTTTACTGACTTGGCAAATGGGGAAGTGATACTGTCTGGCAGGAAAAGGGTTGAACTTGTCTCTTTAACTCAAATTACGAGTTATTTCTCTTCTTTTTCAGCGTGGAGGCGGATAGAACAAGAACTAAATCATTCAAGAAAAACAGAAAGAGAAGGTGAGGTCACCATTGTGAACACTTGTCAAAAAAATTAAACTTCAGGAAATATTGTATGTTCCTGAAATGTTACCCAAAGTCATGTTTTGCATTTTTGACGCTTGTGAATTTAAATGTCAAAGCTCGATTCTTGTCATATGAGATAAGTACTTCCAGTATCGCTGTTTTGTGTTTGATAGCACAGTGGATCGTTTTCAGTGAAATAATATCCCCAGGAATCTTAAAGACTTATAGCAATAAACTATCAAGTTCTCAGTTAGTGACTTGTGAAGGTTATGAAAATATTTGCAATGTCATGTTATTCACCAGTTGCGCAGGTGGCAAGTAATGTAGTGATTTGCCTACTAGTTCTGCCTAGGACATCTCCAAAAATAATACAAATTCAAGTCTAAAACAACTGTCACAGTGATAAGTTTAATTTCTCATACTTCAAAAATATATATAGATTATCGATGACTCCTGATCAGATAAACCTTCTTATCAAAAGAAATTTGGAAGAGATACTCGACCTGCCAGTTCATAAAAAATTGGCATACTTTTCACAAATTTCACAATGCCATTGTGAACTGTAAACCTTGGAGAAATGCAACTCATTTACTCTGAGAATTCTTATATTTAGGTAATGTCATGAAAGTTCAACCTGGTTTTGGGTGCCTAATACTTTTGAATATACATTCCAATGTTTTCTGGTACATTGACAGGAATATCTTTATAGTATCTATACATTTTGTAAACCTAGACACGGAAACATTTGACAACCATTTGCAGTAATAGAGCGCGAAGCCACTGCAGTGAACTGCAATAAAACTGCTCACCTAATTAGTTTCAGCTGTAGCCGTGGCGGCTTTGGTGTTGAACAAGGCTACTTGATAAAGACCAAAAAGTCAGCTTGTACAAAGGCAAAACTAGCTCTTTCTGAGGCTCGAGTTGTAAATGAGAGTTTACGATTGGCACCCTGTGTTCAAGATTAACCCTTTTCCTGCCGAGCGCCTTGTCCGTTATTCTCCCAAGTCAGTAGAAAACCGCCCCATAATATGTGCCTGCAAAAGATTGGCTCTCCTGCATGTTATCCTGCCAGGCATTTTGGCAGAAATCGCCCATTTTCAGGGTAGTTTTAGCCGTACTTATACGTGTTAGACTTCGATAATTTCTACATGCCCGTAGACAGGGGAAGGAGCTCAAGGGTTGCTGCAGAAAAAAATTGAGGTCACTGGCTTTGTTTGCCCCTGGGAGTGCGTCATTTTATTGCCGTTTCATGTTTATTTTTTCGGAAATAAACTCCTTCAGTATTACGCACGTCTGCTAGGCACAAACATCACCTCACTCATCTGTTAGTCAGAGACCCTGAGGGTCGTGCTAGGGGTGCAGAAGCACCATCAAACCTGTCCTGTTTCCCCAGGGTAGGGTCAATTGAATACGTACCTTAAACGACTTGGCAGTGTAGCACAAAAACTACGTTTTTGCCGTTGTATTAACGACATGGCTGAGCCATTGAAGCACAGCTCAACGTAGTTTAGCCAGCTCAGTTGGGAGTTGGCTTACGAGTGTTACCGTTCATAACTGACTTAATCGAGTGGTCCTCAGTCAGGTACGGGTTTGTACCGACATGGCTTGGGCTGCAGCTAACCAGTGATAACCAGTCACTACACCCAAGTCTTCAGTTCACTTTTGCGATGCACGGGTGCAACGCAATATGCTTCCATTGTTCTAGCCATCGACGTGTCCACATGCCTGGCAGCCATATTGTACTGCTAGCTGGTTTGCATAACAAAAGCAGTCCCTGCTAAATGCAGGCGGTATCCCCGTACATGTAGCATATTGACCTCATGTCACCTTTTGAATTCTCTGTACGCAAACAGCGTACGTAGTTACCAATGCGTCGGCAAGAGGATACGTTTGCCTGCAAACCAGAGCCAATACTTCGGACGATGGAATAAATAAAAATCCAAAGCTACGTCCATTGAATGGCACGGCCAAGGCGGTGAAGGACGTTGCCTGGCTTGAACTTGCAGAGCTGAAGCCCAGCTTAGTACGTTGGACACCAGTTTTGTAATGGTATTTCCGAGTCGTTCATATCCGTTCCATCGGAGGAACAAGTCGAGCCGTCCCGTCAAAAATACGTTCTCATTTTCAGTCACGCACAACTGAATAGTGACTTTCGTCTCGCACCATCGGCATATCTGCCAAGTCGTTTGCAAGAGGTAGCCTTCTAGATTAGCATTGCCGAGTTGGTCAAGTTCGGCAGCAATCTCTATAGTGCCAGGCAGCCAAGTACGTCCAACTCCGCCAGAAAACGTCACCATGCTATCCTGCCAAGTCCGCTAAAAAGCGGTAAAAAAAACCCAGCCCCCCTCGGGTGTGGGGGACTGGCGGACAGGTTTCTGCACCTTTCCCTGTCTATCGACTCCCTGCGAACCCATTTCGAGGGGAAAAGGCGTTCCTTGTCAGAAAACCTCTCCTCGGATGACCCCTAAACGCACAGGGGATAGCAAAACGTAGTGCCGTCGACTTGGCAGGAAAGGGGGTACCCAAAAAGGCCCGATTTCCACCGGGTTGGGAGAATAACGGTCACCAGTGCTTAGATTCTGGCTACACCGAATTTCAAGCGGATTTTCACCGACTTGGCAGGAAAAGGGTTAAGATACAATGTAACATTACATGCACTGGTCCATGTACAAATCTTTTTTATTTCAACTTCCCCCAGACAAACTGTCTGCATGGGACATACAATGTTGTCGACTTTGCTAGCTGGCTACAGCTGAAACTAATTAGTGTGAGCAGTTTTATTGCAGTTCACTGCAGTGGCTTCACGCTCTATTTAGTCTGTGGGCCAAACCCTGAAAAGGGCTCTAGAAATAGCATTTCGTTGCATAGGGTCTTTGAGATACTTGGTATGAGCTTCAAATATTTGTTTATAGTGTGTGTATAAAGGAAAAAGATACTTAACCCAATAGAATACGGTCACAAGGGAGATTTTTGACCAAAAAATATGCTTTTTCACATATTTTCTCTAAAACAAGGGAGATCCATGCAAGTGTGTTATCCTTCACATGTATTGATTTTTTTCTGAATGTTGTTTACTGGATATTAACAAAAAATTCTTGGAAATTTGAAATATTGACAAGAAATCAAAATTTTTACCAATAACTTGAAATTTCAGTGTTTTTTCCCCAAATTGTAGATATCAGCACAGGTGCATTGCCTTTATCTCATCACCAATATTTTGTACTGCAATATCAAATCTACTCACTGGCAATGTAAATCTAGACGACACAATTTAGAATATTGTACCAAAAACTATTTATTTATAGGTTTTTACCCCAAAATTAAGATATATGTGCCAATGTATTGTGTACAATGTAACTGAAAGAGATATTTGAATTGTGTATTTAAAATTGTTGGCAGGTGATTTTCTTTTCAGAATTTTACACATAAACATGTAGTTTCGACCAAAAATTGATTTTTCTTTCACAATTAAGATGGTCATGCCAATGCATTCTATGTGATGTTCATTGCTGGAGTTCCGTACCGGGTCTACAGAACTAAAAATCAGTTCTTTTCCTGTGCAAAAAACATGAAATGCTCATTACTTTTTCTTATGACAATTCATTTCCTTTTCACTTGTCAGATAATGACCTTAGAATTTAACCATGTAACCAGTTTACATTAATTGAGACAGTAAAATTAATATCAAATGTGGTTTTATTTTTCAAAGGCATCTATCAGTTCATTCATTGTCACTGTCAATGTCTGAAGCGCTGTCATCTCCTGGTTCACTTTCCTCATCGTTCTGTGAGTTTGAACATGAAACACATTGACATAACTCTGTGCATAGCAGGTCCACCTCTCTACAAGAACATCTTGACGAGCATCCAGACTTTTTGCATTTACAGCTTACAAAATTGATGACAGAATCTGGTGCAGGGGGAAGTGTCATCCACTGGATTGATACATCTGAGTCTTGCACTATCCATCCATGTCCATGTGGGCTTGGTGCATCCATTTTGGCCTGCAAACATCGCCTGTAAATTGCTGTTTGGTAGTTTGCACGCTGTGTATGCAATTTCAGACTATCTCTGTTAGGAGGGAGGGCTCCATCATTTTGTGAACCAAGACGAAAGCAATTGTATCTTGCTTCATTTACATCACTGCACCTAATTTGGCCATACACATCACACACAAATGATTCTATTTGTGTGAACAGTTCATCAGAAAGTATCCATGCTGCCCCAAGTTGTTGGAATGTACTTGTATAGTTTATCATTGGCCAGCAACATATTTGCCATCTTCTTCTTGCCCTTGCCTTTGAAAGCACTTACACTGTCACAACCTGAGAATACATGAAGACCAACAAGAGCTTCTGCAGTTCTGTCTCCCAATGCCTCTACTACCTTGTTGATGTGTATTATCTGACCATTTTTGCTGGTTTGATGTAATATCAGCTGGCCTTGTAATTGATGTGCACAGCTCACGGCTAACATGAAGACATCTGTATCAGGACTGCGAACGACAATGTTGTCTACCTCCCCAACACGTGATGCATGTTGAGCATGGAGTAGTAGTCTTGTGTCAGCCTCTTCATGGTCACACTGCAATTCTGGTATTTCAGTTACATCCATGACACCATTTGCTGAACGCAATCTGTAGCAAAGCTCACCCTTGGTAACATACATGGTGATACCCTGCAGGCACTCTGATTCATATTCTTTCCATGATTCAAACAGAAAGAATAGGAGAGATTCTTTATTCTTACCAGAGGCAAGGAACTTTTTTAATTGCCTTGGCATGTTCAGGGATGGACGTGTGATACGAATCTCATTGAAGGTACCAGTGGTGGCTCGACGTTTTCTTTCTGCATTCTTTATGGATGGTTCTCTGTACTGATCAATGACAAAGTCTATTCTTGTGGCGCCATACTTTGATGCGATTGCTCTCAACTGGTAAAATATGCTGGCTGCGAATTCTCCAAAAGTAGCTTGCACTTTACTTTGCATCTGTATTAAGGCCATGGCATCGACTAGAACAGCACTCTTTCCTTCGAGATTATGGTCCACAACTGCATCTGGAAAGGTGGATTGAAGATGATGAGCCAGGACAGCCTTGTTTGTCTTCGTCATTGTTTCATCAAAGTTGGCTAACATTGCTGGGACATGGCCAAGGGGATAAGTCATGACCTCACGAAGATCAAGGTGTCGCACCTGTGCAATGACAAGCATCCTCCCAAGAAGATTACGGTTTTCTTTCACTGATAGCGAACTCATGGTAACTTTGGACTTTGCTTTCTTGGCAAGATCAGCGAATGTCTTACCCCTCAGGACAGACATTTTGTCAAACAAATCCTTTGATCCATGTGTTAAACGCTCCTTATTAAATTGTTGGTAAGCCTCTTCACCTTTGAAATATGCAGTGGTGAGGTCTGTTGTGATTTCTTCACCAGCCAATGTACCAGCTGTAAGATGAACAAGCAGGTCATCACTATCACCAATAAATGGTGACCCCATCGACAGCAATGTTGATATCACCTCTTGTACATCAGATTCATCTCTCTTCATCCTGGCTTGTGTCAGGTCTTTGTGATCTGACTGCTTGTCTGTCTTACCAGCTTGGGTGAAGCAACCTGATGCAATAGCTGAACGTGCTGGATGACTGAGAATCCATCGGTTGAGAGCACCTTTGTTTCGTGTGAAACCAACCAGTCCACCTTTTGTCTTTGACTCACGATTGAAAGTTTGTTCAATAATTTGATCACATGGAGTCATTGAAAATGGATGGTCATCAGATCGCTGCACGGCAAACTCACCTTCACAAAATTTCTCATATACGTTTGGGTGTGTTTGAGGCAAAGCTGACATTTCTTGTAGATACACCGGAAGATAGCGTGAATAGTTAACTCTACCATACGCAAAGTACCATAGTAACATCTTTCTTAGTGTGGATAGATGTAAATGCCAGTTACCCTCACGTGTTGCGCGAATGAAGAGGAGTAGAAGCTGTACCATTTCCAAATAGGAATTCCAGAAAGCATAATTGATGTTACTTTCACAGCACTTCTGTACATGGTCTGCGTATTTCTGTTGTAATAGCTTAATATCTTCTGTCTCCACTTCATCGATGAGCGAATTGGGGAAGCTTTCACGAAGTTGGATAAGGCTAGTGATCACTCTTAAATGTTCCTCTTCAGTCAAGCTGTCAAGGAATTCATTGAAGCGGACACGGTGCATGGCCTCTGCAACCAGTTTATGGCAGCGAACACTTCTGTTGTAATGGTGGCCACTCATACACCATTGGCAGAGCCTTGGGCTAAAATACCGGATTCTATCATTATATCTTCTAACCCAGCATCTCTGAAGCGCTTTCCTATTGTAGACAGAAATGACAGAGCTGTGTGAAACTCTCCAAGACGTAGAATTAGACGTTGTGTATACTCTTCATTCTGCCAGCGTATCTCTTGTGCTTTTGAGTAAATTGCTTGATCCATGGTGACAACAATACTTTGCAGGCTGAGCTTATTGGCGATGTCAACACTTCTGCTGAGTATTGTGTTTACGGTAGACTTGTCTGTTGGACTGGCATCAATCACCGGCAGGTAACCAATTTTGCTGACAGGTGGGGTGACACTGCCTGACAGTTTCTGATTAAATCCAGTCCATGAGGGTAAAAGGTTGCACTCCTCTCCCTCAACCTAAAAAGTAAGAAATAAAAGTAACACACTATGACTGGGATGTTAAAACATAAAAAATTATTTATTCATAGAACTTGACATGTTATCTGAAATACACAACATACAATGTATACTACCTGCACTGTCTTGCATAACCAGAATGCCAAGTCTTTCTCAATGGAATTTTTGTTCTCTGCCCTGATTCTGGAAAATTTCATCCACATTAAAGCCTACAGGTAGATTGAAAAATTAAGCTTTACTCTAGGGCAGTGTAACATTATAGTGGCGTAACAATATTGTCAAACTGCAACAATTCTTTTCCAATATATATATAGTGCTGTTTATATAATGTTTGGGAAATGAAAATACAAATATCAGTGTATTATCAGTAATATTATGTTGTTTAACACAGGGGAGATTTAATATGTAAATAAGGGGATATTAACAGGATATAGGAGTATGGATGGGCATGTGTAAAATGTCTTTGTATTAATTGTTTAAAAACCTTTTTTAATTGTTTATGAAAGAAAGGGGTTTTTAAAAACACATTTGATGTATAATATTGTGCATGTAAAACTTTGAGATGTAAATGAGTTGTGCATTTATTTGTGCTACTTACAACGATAATGTTTGACCATGCCTGCATCGAAGACAATTAGTGACTGTGATGAGCATATAGTTCATAATGTAAAACCTGACAGTGCAGGGCCATGGCGTGGTCTGCCATGGTATTCAATAATATTGGTGGGTGGAACTTGAAGCGTCCTTTGCTTTGACTTGGTGACTGCTACTGATATCGAAGGGTTGCTGTCATTGTCATCTGTGTCATCTCCAAGATTTCTCTGAATTACAATTCCATTTGTATTGTGAGTTGTTCCTTTCCCTAAAACAGAAATTGTGTCAGAAGATGTTGTTTACACTAATGATCTACTTGGGAAAATAAAGACAACACCAACAGTAAAAGATTTTCAATTTCATAAATAAATGCAGAACTCATGTGATATTTGAGACCTGAGTAATCAGCTGTACTTACCACTGAGTGTCTCTTCACCAAATCATTATTATCCCATACCAATGTTGTAAAGACATCTTGACAAAAACCTGGTGGCAAACCATCACCATGGAGTTGTTGGATAGCTAGTGCTGTGTCATGCTCTAATACTTTAGAGTGTGAAACACAGTGCCCTAAACCATTGAGCAATCCTATCAATGATGAAGATCCAGTCACATGACGAACTGCCATACCAAGTGACAAGTGTTTAGGGGTGAGTTTCCGTCCTTGAGAAGACAAGAACATCATGTCCTGACAAATTGATAACAATTTGTTCTCAACATCAGCTTGGACATCAACACGATCTTGTGAGTGAAAGTCCTGTGATAGGCCAGTACACCATGCCAGGAAATTAAAAAGTTTGGTGGGTACAATATCTCTACTTCTTTGGATTGTTAGATCTTCTGCCCGAGGAGGCCATGCTGCAACACCTTGAGCTTTCTCTAGAGTGGCATGAATATTCAGGCAGAGTGAATCATCTCAAGCATTTCATGCTGCTGACTGTTAGAGTGTGCTGCAAATGACTGTGACTCTGCTTCATCTTCTTCGCTTTCAGAATCTGTATGAGTAATGTTCAGGATCCGGCCTCCTGAATCTGATTCTTTGTGAGCCATTACCAGTTCACATTTTTGCATGTGAGGTCGAAGAAACTTGATTTTATCACCAAATCGTTGTTTGAGTCTTTTTTTTAAATACATGTTTTTGTATGATGATGCATCAATATCTTCAATGTCATTGATCATTTTAATGAAGATATTTTTCAACACGTTGATTGGAACAACTTCATCATTATCTATTAGTCTCCTCTGCACTACTTCATCACAAAATTTTTTGAAGGATGGTGCGTACATGATACCACTTTCTTCCTCTGTTTTCTTCTGGTATGAATAAGTGACACATCTGACATAACTTTGATAGCATGATTTGTGATACTTCACTTCAATACTGACCAAGTCTTGACCTCTCAACTGCAGTAGAAGTTTCTCGTCTTTCCTAAATTCGGCAGCTTTAAGTAATGTACGTCCGTCGGTTTCACAGGCGACAAGTCTTTCATTTGACCTCTTTCTTGAAAAAGGGTCAACCCTTCGTTTCTCACCCTTGCATAATATACACATCGGTGGCAGTACGTGAATACTTCTCCGCTTGGCTGACGAAATGGAACTTGAACTAGGGTTTGACCTTAAGTATCGCTTTACAGGAGACACTTGTTGTTCACTCTCATCATTCAGTTCCGTCGGTTCACTTGTGGCAAGCGTTTTACGTAGCTTACCTTTCTCTCTGCGTTTCTCTGCCTGTGCCAGCCGACGTTTACCAGTGAAACGCTGATAGCACCCAAGGTGAAAGCCGGACTGATCTCGTGCTTCAGGATCCAACTGGAGTGCAATTTCCCGCTCCAAGCCATCAGAGCTTTTCCAAATCTCAGCGCATTCGATTAATTTTGCCCAAGAGTGGTCAGTAAAAGCCTTGATCGGCTCGTCTTGTATGTCAGCGACGTGACACACACATTCCATGCTTGTGGAGGTGGCCATTTTGAAAGGATATGTATCGGACGACGTGATTGGCTCATTGATGCCTCCACCAATGAAAACGCTTGTTACCCACAAGCTTTAACGTCGATGATGACCTTTGACACCTATTAGCATATATTATATATTTTTAACTTTTCCGCCAAATTTCACGCAATCGGACAAACTGATTTGGGTTAAGTATCGTTTTTCTATTTCTTTATGGTGGGAATTCATCATTTCAGCTGATTTGATTTAAACTTGAGTGTCCAGTGATCTTTTTGAAACGATAGCCCGGGTCGTCCCACAGACTAATTACTGAAAAGGGTAGTACAACCATTTCCAAAGCGTAGGCTTAGGAAAATGACCCTTTTGAACAAATCTTACCATTCAGCTTAAACATAATGTCAAATGAGGTGTATAAAATCAATATCCCAATTGCTGTAGCCTGCGATCTCAGAAATATTTTGAATATTTGAATTTTGTGTTCAGTGCATAATACAGAATGAGTGGCTTGTGTTATTTTAATCAGATGTTTGTCAGTGGTTTTGAAAAGTTTTGGAAAGAAGTTTCTCATTACTCTCTATACATGAATAGTGCGGTCTAAAGCAGGAATTCTGTTGGTATGCTAACAAGCACAGCAGTACCTTGCAACAATGTGATCTGGTGATGTACAGCATCTTGAATATAAATAGACAAAGGTTACCTTGCCTGCACTTCCTATGCCAAAGTGAATGGTCTGTTCTCTGCACCTACAATATACTTTTCCTCTGTGGGTGTAATTGCAATAATGATCAAAATGTGTGTGTGTGTGGGTGTGTGTTTTGCTTTGTTTTTACATCTACCTTAAACAACTGTACTTTTTAAATCAAATCTGTGTATTGTTATGGAAAGTGCACTGAGACGCAGTGTAGTGCGCTCTTTTACAAGAAATGAATTATTATCATTATTATTATTATTAATTTTATTGAAAAACCCTGTGTATCCATGTGTTCAGACACGGTGCCTCTGTGGAAGGACCATAGTTCAGAGCACAATTTAAATCAACCAAAATTCAACAACTTGTCGTGATGCAGAAGTAAAGTGTGATGAAAAGATTTAAAACTGTCTCATAAGCTTAAAGCATGATTTAGAATCATTGAATCATTGTCAAGTTAATGTGCCTCTTCTCACCAAAGTAAATTTTATTGAAAAATGCTTTCTGTCAAAAGAGACCTCAAAGTATAGTACTAATCCAAGTTTACAACTAGTGTGTATCACTTAAATTGTAAGGGGCAACGTCAAAAGTTTGATGTCAGATAAAAAACTTAATCCTTTTATTTTGGGTGGGGAGGGGGTGACCCCAAAAAAGTTTTATCCGACAAATTGATTTAAGGATGTACGAGCGGTACGCGCGCGTGGAATTTGTCACTTCCCATAGGATTACATTGAAATTTGCTGGAAAATCAATTTCTACTAATGTCATTTTCATGAAAATTTGCACAAAGCTCAGTCTAGAGAAATAAATAATACTGATCAAATAAAATTATCTGGTCACCGCGCTAAATTTTGAGATAAACAGCATTGAATTATTTCGTCCATAGAAAATGCATCGGTGAAAAAATGCTGACTCAGCATTTTTTCTCACAAATGGCAAAATTCATGGTCATTTATCTCACAAAACGATCGCGGTGACCCGTATATTTTATCACAACATTTTGATAATACTTACAAAGGAGAATCCAAAAATTGGCAATTTAGAGAAATGACATTACTTTTAATTTTACCCGATCGTACATCCTTAAGGTCTCATCTTTGAAAGCAGAAACCTGGATTTTATTTGTATTGTTCTTGTTCAGTCATCGATAAACTTCAAGTTTGTTGTTAACATTGTTGTATTTTAATTGGATAAAACACAAAATTAAAATGTGTTCTCAGTGTTAATGAAGTGTTGTTTTAGTCGTTCTTTATTTCACCCCATAAATGACTGGTCCTTTGCTTCGCTTCACATAGAAAGAGCCTGCCAATAGGTTCAATATATGTCGATTGAGTTTCTAGGGGGATGGGGGGGGGGGGGGTTTCGGGGGAAACTAAGGGAATTAATTTTTTTATCCTACATTCAACTTTTGACATCGCCCCTAGTTTTAATACAGTGTATATCTTAATTACAAACTTCATACAGAACCACTGATAGGCTTATCATTGCTGATATCTTGAATCAGTTGTGCTACTTGTTTGAAATAGTTTTGAATTTTGAGTGCATCAATGATTAGCCATCCTTTCACTTGGTAGTTGTGAAATGTCATCTCTCTCTAGAAAGATAATTGTTTTCACAAAACTGTAAAAGGAAGGAATTTATTTTGTATGCATGTCAAGTAAAAAAGTAAGCTTTTATAACCAGTAGTCTCCTGTACAAAGGACTCACTCAAGTTATAACTCTTTCAATCCTCTGGAGAAGTCCCACTTTGCAACAGAAAATAAAACTAAAAGTGACATTCCAAGATTTGTTTGCGAATGGTCAATTCTAAGCAGTGAATAAAATTATGAGTAATCACGCTTTTCTATTAGGGAAGTTTCAGTCAACAGAGAAATTAACCATCTTTGTCTGTATGGTGATTATAAGTAGTTGATCACAACAGAAAGTAACAGTTTGTTTGAGTGTTTAGGCAATACATGTACCTCGCAATACTGTGATAATCCATGGTTGATGCAGTAATTTGATAATCCATGGTTGATGTAGTAATTTGATAATCCATGGTTGCTGTAGTAATTTGATAATCCATGGTTGATGTAGTAATTTGATAATCCATGGTTGATATAGTGATTTGATTATCCATGGTTGATGTAGTAATTTGATAATCCATGGTTGATGTAGTAATTTGATAATCCCATTCATGTAGTTGATGTAATGATTTGACAATCCATGGTTGATATTGTACATGTAATTTGATAATCCATGGTTGATATACAATGTAGTAATTTGATAATTCATAGTTGATATAGTGATTTGATAATCCATGGCTGATGTCGCATTTTGATAATCCATGGTTGATGTTCTAATTATGGTTGATATATCATGCAGTGTTCTCCCCAGGAAAAAGGTGAAGGGTAGCGGCTAATTTGCATAACATTTACATATATAATTTGCATAATATTACCATGAATTTGAATATATGCAAAGACACAACACACACACACACACACACACACACACACACACACACACACACACACAAATACAAAAATATTGAGTCAAACCATATAGTATTTTCCTTGAAAAATATGCCCAAACTTTTATTCCTGATAAGTCAACAGAAATAGAGAAAATATACATGAAAAATTGTACTTCTTGCAAAGTTTGCACAGCATACGAATGTGAAAAAAATAAATATGAAACTCTTACATTTGATTAATAAAACTCACATAAATTTCTCGCTCTTCTTATGAACGATCACCAGAGAAGACACAAAGTCGTATGACCAATCGAATATTCTATGTCAGACTTCGATCACGCACAGTCCACTATTAGCTAAACCTGTACGTGCGCAAGACTCACCGTCACAAATCCACGAATCGAGCAGATCAGATAAGAGGTTATTGGGTTGTTCACAACGCACAAATAATAAATAAAACTGTTGGAAATGATTCGCAAGATTTTTGTGCAGCAGCGGCTGCTGTACGTGATCCACACTGATCGTTGAAACGTAGCAACTAGCTCCCACAATGAAATGTGAACAAGTTTGATAGCCGCCATTTTGAATGGACCAAATGTGACCTCGCTGTAAAGTCGAGGGCAAGTTGAAGTTTGCAAAGGTTAATGCATCAGCGAAACTATTCAGAAACGAGATAAATAATTAAAATTTCTTTTTAAAATACCCTTTTTTATTATATATACCACAGCACACGAATTCTATAGACCGAGAAAAGCATTCTCGTCACCATCTCGAGAGAAGTGACCCCGACTATTGGATTACGTACAAAATCTCGTCCCCCCCCCCCCCCCCCCCCACGTCGGTCGTGCTGCTATAAGCCAGGACTTCATGTTGAACATTGGAGCTGCCGATTTGCGAGGCATGATTTCGTTGGTCTCGATGAAAAATGGTGCTGAAGGCACGTTTCTACACCGTTTAAATGCAGTTTCCAGCAAGTGCTTGTATTATTTCTTTAGTGCCATGCTGTTAATTGTTGATCAAAGACCGTGTTTTCCATCTACCATTTTGCCCGTGATAAGACGGATACTACACAGATTGCCTCGTGTCTGTCGTTCACACCCTTGATTGAAATAAACTGGGCAAAGTTTCATTGTAAATAGTAATGACACTTCCCTTTTCACGCTTGCTTTTTAGCGACTTCACACACTAAGCTTGCCTTTTAGTGACTTAACACACTACGCGTGCACACATTTTCACATATACGTTCTCCACTCACACGGACTGTTTGTTGACAAACTGTGAATGAAGCTAGTCAAAACAAGGGTATCGGAAACTTTCCAAAGCGTAGTGAACATGGGAAGCGTAGCGGGGCAAAGTGTAAGCGTAGCGGGGCCGCTACGCTAAACTGCCTGGGGAACACTGTCATGCTAACAAAGCATTCCCAGTAAGACCGTCATTACAAAACATTCGTACTTGTTCCACTTTTCAAATTAGCCAGTGTACCTATACTGTTATTAGGCCAAAAAAAATAAATTGTGCTTATCCAATAACATTGTTTTCAAAAATAGAGTAGGTAGGTGGGCAGGAATTTTTTTTTCCAAAATATTTTTCATTTTAAATTTGCGTTTTTCAAAAGTTCAGGGTGGTCAAACACTGGCCTCAACATTTCCAGAAAATGTATCATATACATGTATATAAAAGGAAAAAAATTATAAAAGACATCCTCGTTCAAGCAAAAATCATATGCCAAGTTTCAAACGCGTGATTTTACAGGTTTTTTTCTTTTTTTAGCGACGAAGTTACGTAACTGAGGAAGCTTATAGGGTTGGGAGAGGCAAAATTGACGTCATTTCCGGCAACAACTTCCGTAAAACTATTTTGTCACACCACGTGATCACCACTTCCGTAAAACTATTTTGTCACACCACGTGTTCAGTGTTATCTAACGACTATGGCATACCATTGCGCTGCACACTCACTATCACGAAAATAGTATCGTGTTGAATTGACATTATAATTGGACTTAGAGCGTACGTTTGAGTGTATTGGCTTACATGAAAATGCGATAGACAATGATGCATTTACGTTAGAACGTCCATGCTCGATCAAATTCGTTTTGTTCTGTCAGTGTAAATTACGAGATTGGTGGATGTGGACGGACATCTTGCGTGCGTTTGGTCTTTGTCTGACATGCATGTCGTTTCGATCTCCTTTTTACTGTGCAGGGGAGAATGAATTACGTTCCTCATGGGTTTCAAATATGTAAAAAAAATACGAAGTTTTGAGTGGATTTACGATTTCGTTTGCAAAATTACGAGCGAAAATTTCAGCTTCCCATTTCATCGGCGACCGTGCAAGAAACCTCAGTGTACCTCCATGATCACATGTTGTACCACACAAACCTCTGAAACACTCAGTGTGTAAGCGTGTGGAAATTTTCGTAGTGTTTTTTCTCATTTAATTTGGCAAATTATCAGCAAAAACCTCAATAATTCAAGGTGACCCTTTCTTCTCAATCGCTTCCTGGAGTTTCAAAGTCATACCAACGAAAATGAGTGAAAAATTTCGGTGCAAAAATCGTGCATCGGCGAGAGTAGAGACTGAGAGTATTCATACAGAAATAGCCCATGATTCGAGCTTGGTTTTCGTGTTTTTCGTATGAATTTTAACCAAATAGTCGTTTTTTAGCGGGTTTTGAAATTTTTAAAGCATCTAAAAACATTAAAATGACTTTTCATTAACAAACGAAATAAAAAAATAGAAATTCAATTATTTATCTACAAAATAAAAATATTTTTGGCAAGTGAATCATGCAGCTAAAAAGTGAACAATCAATGTTTCGGACGAGTACGTACGTGTGAGCGATTTTCGTGGGGATTCCCCGACCGTTCGTTCATTGCCGTGGCGCTCGAATACGCAGTCAGTTTCTGTGAAACGGGATGAAATTTTCTTTTAGGCGAGGCGTTACAAGTTACTCTTGAGAAAAATTACTTATTTATCAGTTGTTGGTTTACTGTTTAATGACACATGTTTTTGATTCAATCAAATCAAAATCACTGGTTCTGTCTCAGGGCCTCTCAGCTAGGCGACTGATGCCGTATTTGTGGTTCGAATCCGATTGAAACTATCCGTATTTTCTTTCCTGGGTCGGTAACACTGCTGGTGGACAGAATTGTCCCCGAGGTTATCGTTCGCCCAGTTAAAGCGATGAAATTCGTTTCTTCGCTTCGATAAAGTGTGTATGTGCGATGTATGATAGTGAGCATGCGTGTGTGAGTGCTTCACGAACTCTACAACGTGTTGAAAGGTCTCAGTCAGAAAAATGTAACAACTTAGCCGGCTATTGAACCACTCTTTTTTGGAGTGGAGATTTAGCCGACTGGTTCTGTCTCAGGCCTCTCAGCTAGGCGACTGATGCCGTATGTTGTGGGTTCGAATCCGATTGAAAACTATCCGTACTTGTTGACCTGAAAACAACGATAGTTAGTACTCTTTTTCAACAGACTTTTAGTATTAAAGTAGCTGCGGTAACAGCTGTCAAAATACTATCGTTTTCAAAGTACATTTTGAGTGAACTTTGTAAATGAACATTCTGAACAATCGTGTAATGTTATGCTTGGATTTTTGTTGCTTTTGAGGTTTATTCGTGGTTTTTAGCTCATATTTGGTTTTATATAAAATACCAAAAAGAGCTTATATGATGAGTCTAAGTGGCGTCTGTGTCTGTATATTTGTGGGTATGTGCGGATGTATGTCCGTCACACACAAAGGCTCCCATACCGCCAAAGCTACCGTCTCAGTATTTGGTGTACAGGTAGATGTAGGGGTTGAGATGTGAATTTGTTCAAATGAACACGTCAGTGTCAAAAATGTGCAAATGAGGTAAGAAAAAGCAAAATTCTGCAAACAGGCTTGAAACAGGCTACTCCACTGACTTGAGTCATTTCCTGTCATTGTCATTGAACTGTTACATATTAACAGACCTGCTCAAACCATATGCAGTAGAGGGGAGGAAGACCGTCAGTAGAGGGGAGGAAGACCGTCTATGGTCAAACTAAGGGGGGCCAGCTGCCTTTCTGCTATGCATGTTGCTAAAGTTGACCCCCAGTACCTAAAGTTTCAGACCTTATTACTTTTGTCATTCTTGTTTTTCTGGTTTAAATATTTCTTGTTGTTTTTCTGGTTGTACTGTGCAGAAATCATTGTCATAACATCAACGTAGAATTTTCCTGCACTGAACAGATAGAAACAACATTTATTGTTGATCTTTGGTACCCATACTGGTATATACCAATTCTGATCAAATTTGAGCGACACCGTCTAATTGCGGTATTTTTTATAATTATTGTTTAAGTTAGTTATATTTTGAATTTCTTTCCATCATCAAACATTGACAAGTAAGCTTGTAAAAGTAGCCTTAAATCACTTAAATTAGAATTATGTGTTACTTTCTGGTTTTGTAATATGTAAAGAAATAGGTTGATTTCTTTTGATCCTTTCCACTTATTGGTATGTTTTCCTGTTTAAAGTTACTAATATCCTTAACTTAGTCTCGACAATCTTAGATAAAAATGAAACAATTGATTTAATTCAATAAAAAGAAACTTATTGTGACACAGTTCAGTCATTTTCATAACTCTGGTTCAAAATTCAGTGTGCTATACTCATATCTTGGCAGTGCTGAACTCTTCTGTCATAGTATCTGCAATTGAAGAATTACTTCACATAGAATAATTTGTAAATGTAAATCAGTGCTGTTGAAGATTATTTAATTGTCAGGGTGTTGCCAAATCTTGTGTGTATATAAGTATGTCCGGTTCTGAGATGAGCTGTATTGGCATACAAAAGGAATTTGTTAATAACTGACAATTTAATTAATACAATCAATTTTGAAATTTACTCAAAACTTTTGAGACTGAATTTGTAATTTACTAAGAATTTTTCGGAAAATAGAGGGGAAACAGACATAACAGTGTGATGGGCGGACCAGAAATAGTCCAGTCAAAATATGAAATGACCCACCACAAATTGCAACAGAATTTATTTTTTCACTACTCACCTCAGAAAAACCCATAGAAAAACATATCAAAAGTCTTCCAAAATCCAAGGAGTGGAAAAGTGCCTAATTTGCATAAATTCAAAATGGCCGCCCCGGTATTATAGGTTCAATGCTTTTGGCCACTTACTGCCCAATATTGGTCCGATTTTGGTAATTTTTTTTTATTTCCATGTACCTTGTACATTTTCATCATATTTTAGACATGTTTACAAAAATTCCATTGTTTTTATTTACAAAACAGGAACATAATTGTAAAACAATGGTATTCTCACACACTATGTCTTCTAATCAATACTTGTTTCATGATTTTATAAGGTGCAAATGTCTGTAATGTTAAATAAATAAATAATAAATAACTAATAAGTAAATAGATAAATACACAAGGAGTGGAACAATGCCTAATTTGCATAAATCCAAAATGGCCGCCCCCGGTATTATGGAATCAACACTTATGACCACATATTACGCGATATCAGTCCGATTTGGACAATACTTTTTTTATTTCTTATAAACTGTACATTCTCTTCTAATTTCCAACATTTTTAGGGCATTTCCAATTGTAGTTATTAATAAAATAGGCACACAAGTCTGAATTTAAGGGTAAAACAATGGTACACAAACACACTTCACCTTCCAATCAATACTGGTCTAATTTTGCAAGATGCTAACATATATGGTGTGAAATATATTGAAAGTAATCTCAGTATAACTAATACAGAATCTGCATCCATTTTGTTTTTGGCTGTCAATTTGCCAATAACCTATTCCCTATTTCACATTAAAAGCCACCGGCTGAACTTACGCATTTTTTATAACATTTGTCCTATAAAAGATTGGCGGTTTATTCATATCAAACACAGTCAACCTGGTTTGAAGTCTAGTTATATCTAGTGTGTTGATATTGTGTTACCAGGGTACACTGGTTGTCACCATAGTTGTGAAACTCAACATGAGGTTCAATACTAGCTGGTAATTGTAAAATTACCAGTTTCCCAAATGCTGTTTATTTTACCCAAATTGTAGATAAACAGCCGCGCCTGAATTGACAAAGTGTGCCAGCGCGGGAGAGCCGAGCAAAGGGAGAGGGGCTTTAAAGTCTCCTGGAAGGTGTACAGATCACATGGGAATTAAATAGTATTGGTAGTAAAGGGAAAGCAACTCCACACATCGTTCATATTTGGGTTGTTTGCGTTTTGTGAATGATATTGTGTATAATATAAGTGTATATCATGTTTGGCTGTTTTATGTAAAATGTTGCTTAGCCATGGCGAGACGTACCCGTAATCTACGTGTCTTGTGTTAATCCGCACTGGCGCGGAGAGATTGCTGTGACACTACGATCCTTTGGCGCTACGTTTCGAAAACAGAGTTTTCTTCATCAGCCACTTAAAATTCATTTTTGATTGGTGAGCACAATTGATTGATTGTTAGATTTTTTAATTTGCTAATATGTTGTTCCACTTACGTTTGTTGTTCACAAGTAGGGAAGCTAGAATGTCTACAGTTTGATCTCGTTGTGTTTGTGTAGGTTCGTGTGACCCTGAGTTTGAGCTATTGTAGTTTTTGTGAAGTCTGGCGCTTATAAGTGTGTCACCTATATTTCTGTTCCTTCTAATAAATATATGCGATTATAGGTTGGTTTTGGAACAGTTTTTTTAGTGTTTCGTCTTTTTCAAGTTCACTCCAGTTTTCTGTCAGGGCTTGCTTGATTTTTGTCGTTTCTATGAACAGGCTATATGTTGGTATTGTTGGTGGCGTTATTTCTTTCTTTTTGTTGTTCAAGCAGTCTTTTTCTGCTTTTATGATCTGTCTCTCTGATAATGCTTTCTATTTAATTTATTTGTATTGTCGGTCTTGTAATTTTTCACTAAATTGTGTGACTTTTTGTGTAAAATCGATTTCGTTCTTACATGTTCTGATGTATCGTAATGATTCACCTTTGATCAGACCTTTGAATGTTGCTGCCGGATGGCATAAGTTTCTTTGTAAGAATTGAAATGTATCTGTTGGCTTTGTGTGTGTGTTGATGTCAAGAATATTCTCTTTGTTGTATCGACGACCTTTGTAGATAAGTCTAAATATGTGATTCTTGAGAGGAGCTTTCAAACGAAAAATTGAAAGTAGGATGCATTTTGTTGATGTTTGATATGAATTCATTGAGTTCGTGTTGTATTCCGATGAAAATCAGAAAAACATCTTCCCTAAACCTCAGCCAGGTCGATATTTGTTGTTTGTGTTTCTGTATTATTCTTGTTTCTGTCTCATGAAATGTAATATCTGCTATTTCTGGAGAAGACAGGGACCCCATCGAGCATCCCCATATTTACCAGTAGAATTCATCGTTGAATTCGAATGTGTTGTTTTTTTAAGATTACTTCTAGCAGAGCTATCATGTGTTTCGTTGGTGGTTGCTTGATTATGTGAACTGTTTGATGATCTACTTGATTTAATGCTCTGCCGATTGATTCAATTACCTCATCATGTGGTGTATTCGTGTACATGGAAATTACATCCAGTGTTACTAGTGTCGCTTTGGCCGGAACTTTGATTGTCTCAATTTTCCGTATAAAGTCTGTTGTCTTTGATGTATGTTGGTTCTTTCTTGACGATTTGTTTGAGAAAATGGTCAATGAATTCTGATATGTGAAATGTTGGACTGGAGCATCCACTTATGATTGCCGTACTACGAACATAGCTCCTGGTGGCGGCACTTTGTGTATTGTCGGTAGAAGGTACCAAAGTGGTGTTCTTATTTTTCTATCGACTGGATTCAAATATTCATATGTGTGATGGTCAATGTGTTTTTCATTGTACATTTCTGTTATGAGATTGTGTACCGGTATGTCTTCTATTGTATTTTTTGTGTCATCTGTTGCCAATTTTGTGTAGTATTGTTGATCGTTAAGTTGACATTCCCTTATGTAATCATCAGTGTTTAAATTGCTGTCCCCCGTCCTTTATCAAAGGTTTGATGGTTATCTTCTTGTTTTTTGATAGCGTTTTGAACACTATTTGTTCTGCACGTGTCATGTTGCTTTTTTTGTGTTTCTAATAGGTGTGTTAACAATAGCCAATTTTGTTGCTTCCAAATAATTTTCTAGTTTTGTGTTCTCGGTTGTATGTGGGATCAATTTCGAGTTCATTTTGACTGGGTGTTGTACGGTCTGTGTCTCATGATATATCGGAGTCTCATTTTCGGAATGTATATTTTATGACCCCTAACAGGTGGATTCTGTTGGACGATTTGTTGTGGGAATGAATTTTAAGCCTTTGCTAAGTACGTTGATTTCAATGTTGGTGAGTTTGTGTGTTGATAGGTTCTTAATGAATCTGAGTTGTTTGATGCAGTGCTCAATTTTGTTCAATTGTGACTTTTCGTTATTTTTGTCATTCTATGATTCTTGTTTATGTGTTTCCTTTTTTATCTTTGAACTTGGTCATACTAAGACACAATACAAAGCTCTCTCCGGCCATTCTGTCTCTCTCTAATCCGAACCTATCTCCAAGTGTGTACCCAACTGACCAAAGAAAACTCTGTTTTCGAAACGTAGCGCCAAAGTATCGTAGTGTCACAGCAATCTCTCCGCTCCAGTGCGGATAAACACAAGACACGTAGATTACGGGTACGTCAAGACATGTAGATTACGGGTACGTCTCGCCATGGCTGAGCAACATTTTACACAAAACAGCCAAACATGATATACACTTATATTATACACAATATCACACACAAAACGCAAACAACCCAAATATGAAGTGGAGTTGCTTTCCCTTTACTAGCAAAGACGAACAACAACTGATGAATAATTTTGTCTTTCTTGTCTTTCTTTCTTTCTTATTTATTTATTTATTTATTTATTTATTTATTTATTTATTTATTTATTTATTTATTTATTTATTTATGTATCTATCTATTTATCTATCTATTTATCTATTTATTTATTTATTTCACATTACAGACATTTGTATCGTATAAAATAAAACAAGTATTGATTACAAGACATAGTGTGTGAGAATACTATTGTTTTACAGTAAAATTCGGACTCATGTCCCTGTTTTGTAAATAATAACGATGGAATTATTGTAAAAATGTCTAAAATATGAAGGAAATGTACAAGGTATATGGAAATAAAAAAATTATTAAAATCTGACCAATATTGGGCAGTAAGTGGCCAAAAGCGTTGAAACTATAATACCAGGGCGGCCATTTTGGATTTATGCAAATTAGGCGGTTTTCCACTCCTCGGATTTTGGAAGACTTTTGATATGTTTTTATATGGGTTTTTCTGAGATGAATGGTGAAAAAATAAATTCTGTTGCAATTTGTGGTGGGTTACCCCCTTTTTTGGCCTAAAATGACTGGACTAAAAGTCCATGGAAATCAAGCAGGTTGTTCTTACATGAACATTGCTGTTTGGTGTGGTGATTTGTAACACGTACACGTATGCTAACATGTTTCAAACACCCAAGAAACATTTGCAACTTTATAGTCAATGCGACATATTAATAAAATTATTTTAATTTTGTATCGGAATATCACAAAACAATGTTGTGATCATCGCAGTCCAGCTGTTATGAGTAAGCATGTGTACTTGGCTGGACCGATCAAGTTTCTGCAAAAAATCATTTCACTATCATTGACAAGCTAAAGTGACGTCTTTAATAAATGTATCCATTCAATATCCAAAGAAAATCAAGGCTATCAATGACATGAAGAAAGTTTGTTAGTCCCAGGGATGATGTCTTGGGGGACTTATAGATTGGGTCATGTCCGTCTGTCCGTGCGTGCGTGCGTCTGTCCGTCCGTTCACGCAGATATCTCAGACATGCCCTGGTCAATTTCTTTCAAACTTTGCACAAGGATAGTACCCTACCCCATACAGATGCACGTCGATTTGTTTCACAATGCGATCAAATTTGGCCGTGTTACTGTTAGACTCGGAGGACTTTTTAAGTTTCACCTCCATAGACTCCCATGTATAAGGCAGTTCTCCATAGACTCCCATGTATAAGGCAGTCCTCCATAGACTCCCATGTATAAGTCAGTTCTCCGTAGACGCCCATGTATAAGGCCAAGAAAAATAAAAATTTAGTTTCTCATCGTATTCATATTGCAAAAAGGATGCAGTGACACAGTTTTTAGTCCCCACGGATGAAGTCAAGGGGGCTTATACGGTAGATTGGGTCATGGTGTCCGTGAGTCCATCTCTGTGTCCATCCTTTCACACAGATATCTCAGACATTTTGACAAAATGTCACTTGACCTTGGTGACCTTTGACCTCAAATATACATATTTGTCCATAACTCAGTAACCACAAGTGCTACACCCTTCATATATGGT
Organism: Ptychodera flava; assembly: GCF_041260155.1. Lineage (NCBI taxonomy): Eukaryota > Metazoa > Hemichordata > Enteropneusta > Ptychoderidae > Ptychodera > Ptychodera flava. The sequence continues at coordinate 309,839 of NC_091942.1, read as the reverse complement.
ATGATGGGATGACGCCACATATTATACCTCATTAATTATGCACATATCTAATTTTGAGCGAGCCAATAGAGCTAGAGGTCTGATTTTTGGTATATAGGGATAACTTAGCAATACAATTTTTTTTGACAAAATGTCACGTGACCTCAATGACCTTTGACCTCAAATATACATATTTGTCCATAACCAGTAACCACAAGTGCCACACCCTTCATATCTGGTATGATGGGAGACCTTATGACGCCACATACTGTACCTCATTAATTATGTGCATATCTAATTCTGAGCAAGCCAATAGAGCTGGATGTCTGATTTTTCGTATATAGGGATAACTATAGGATAGAAATTTTTTGACAAAATGTCATGTGAACTTGATGATTTTTTACCTTAAATATATGTTTATGTCAATATAAGTATACCACAAGTGCTTTGTCCTTTATTTTTAGTAGGATGGGAGACCTTATGACAACACATGCTTTACGTCAGTTATTATGCCATACATGTATCTAATTCTGGTAAACGAATATAGGTAGAGGTCTGATTTTTGGCATATAGGAATTTATTACCAATACAATTTTTTTTTCAAAACGTCACGTGACCTTGATGACCTTTGACCTTGCATAACTCAGTAACCACAAGTTCTATACCCTTCAATTTTGATAGGATATTAGACCTTAAGATGTCACATCTTGTACCTCATTTATTATGTGCATATGTATTTCTTGGCTGGCCAATACAGCTACAGGTCTGATCTTTTTTCCCAATTAAGAACCATAACTTAGACATGCCTCATGTGTTTCAAATTGGGAACAACGACATAGACCTATGTGCCCATAGATCTCAACATATACACTCCAGTGATACTTCTTAATGACCACATTTCCCTGCCCCATCAAGACTAATACTCCTATTACTATGTCATTGTCAATGACTTGTTTAGAATTATATTTTCGTTTTAAACTACAGTTCTTTGATGCAGTGTGGTCGTCTGGCAATCCATCATCACGGCAGATGTAGTGCATGCAATACTGCAGTCCACACTGTCCAATCATGCGTGCATGTTTTCCTGTTATCAGAATTTTGTAGCAAGGAACATACAAAATCTTGCAGATAAATCAATTTGGATGATCTATGTACATCTATGCAAATTCCAAGTTTGGTGGACATGTGAAAATTGTGTTTTTTGCCTTCATGTACAAGATGGCATGTTTACCAAGCTGGACGCTCACTGCTAAAAAAAACAATAGGTTTTATTACAGTTTCACATTTCAACCCTTTCTTTGCATCTTTCTCAGCAACATTCCCAAACCTCTCTCCTTGCATCCCTACGCTAAATGCACTGAGGAGCACAGTGTCATCATTGACGCTATTTTTACTTCTGTGTTTACGTAGCTCTTAAAAGTTGAGGGTTGGCAGGTAAAATATAGGGTAGATCGGGTTATCGGAAACAGCACAATTTTTTTTTCATTAGCCTTAGCAGAACGATGGATAAAATTCACTTATCATATACTGAATAAAGAGATTCACACAGAATCACAGCATGCATCATCTAGAGAAATTCTTGTACCTTTGCAGGCTGCCAACTTTTGTTGAAATGGCCTATTCCCGCTTACATTAACTGTTGTAAGGAGTCCCTGGGCTGCAATGCACAAATAGTTAAACTGTGAGATTCAGTGAAAAAAGCTAGACTTGATGGTTGTTTTTAAGGTTGCAGTAATTAAGTTAACAATGCAAGGGACATATGCTTTATCTGAAGGCAAATTTATTAATGGTGTACTCTGGCCTTGTTACAGTGTAGCTGAAGTGAGTAGATATTTGGTGTAAAGAATTAGTTGGCTAAATGTAATCATATTGCGTCGGGAGAGCCAGTGTTTGAAGCAGCACTGTGCTATATACCCACAAACACTGTAGTATGTCAGAAATACATAGTTATACTCAAGACTTTTAATAATATTAGTCGACTTGCTGGTAAATAAGAAGTCCTCGGCATATGTTTCGTCGGCATATATTCGTGTGGACCTGTTTACAGGGAATTTGAGGTGAATAAGTTAATCATTTTCTTTGTCACAGTTTGACCATTGTATAGAAATCTGGTGAAGTGGAACTTTGTAGGATCTGTGAATCACAATACACTGCCTAGTCTTTTGCTCTTGAATTATAAAGTTGCAGCAACACATACAGTTGTTATCATTAGTAATGGGTTGTAAAATCGATTGTAAAATAGATAAGTGGATATGTAATGTTACAAAGTCGTATTGATGGATTTGTAACCAATTATTGACAGGTTTGTATCTGTAATTAATTTCTTGTGGAATCACCGTAACTTAGCTTGTGTTATTTTTATGCAAATTTACAATTTCTAACAAAATATCATGAGCATATGAGGCTAGAATGTACTGTAATTTTGAGCTCCCTAAATCATAATAGACTATTGCACTAGAAACATGGTGAAATAGTCAAGAGGTGTTGGAGGCCAAATCTGAAAAGCAACAGTTGCTGGGGGGGGGGGGGGGGAGTGAAATGACTGGCTTGATATATCAATTTTGATAACTTTTGAACAATTCTAGCCAATTTCAATATCTGTAGTCCAGTTTTGTGAAGTACAATAGAAGCAAAATTTGATTTTTAGGTAGGACAATATGAACAATCTAGAGCTGGAGAGAGTTCTTCTCTATGCTATGTACATGTATATTGTTACCAAGGACAGTAACACTAGAATGCTTAGCTAGGCATGTCAGAACTTGATCGTATTGTTCTCAACATCAGAAAGAAAACTTCTGTGATTACACAGTAGCTGGTTGAATGCCTGTTTATGCTACAGTCACTCCTGTATATTATACCTCCCCTCCCTCCCCTCCCGACCCAATAGCTTTTCAACATTTGCAATGTCCACAAAGTCTTGGCAGTATTTATGCATGTTTGCTTCTATAACTCTTTAATTCCCTACTTGGATTTTTAGTACTTTGTGCCCTGAGGGCACAAGGTACTAATGTGATAGCGCGGCCCAATACGGCCAACATAGTGGGCCGTATGCTGTGGACGCAGGTATCTCAGAAACGCTTCAGTAACTTTTTCTGAAATTTGCTCTGGTGGTCACTTGGGCATGTATCTCAACGGTCTTTTTTCTTTTTTTGATTGAATCATTTTAAAGTCACTTTTTTAGCTTTTTTCTGAAAACCACTATTTTCACTTTTTCCTCAAAACCACTGATTTGATTATTGTGATGTTTAGCATGGGTGTTCGTATAGTTGAAATACCATCAGAAATGTTCAAAATTTGGTGATACATGCCTTACATTATTTTTAAAACAATATTTTTATCCATTTTATTTTATATTTACTTGATTTTGCCTCACTTTCGCTAAAGCTACCGTCTGCGCATGCGCACAACTGCAGGACAAAATCTGAGTTGAAGAATCGAAACGGACGCCATCTTGTTTCTCGGTATGGGCACATTTTTTACATTGTGAACGTTTCACTGTGTATTTCAACATGTTCTATAGTTATGAAGTTGACAGTGATGCACTTTTGCAGCTGTCGTGTATTTTTTGGTACGAAAGGCGCCTTTGATCGACTGAAGAATGATGGCCTCCGTAGGCGATAAACACCGGTACTGGCAGGCATATCAGTTCTACTGAGGAAGTAATCCACTGGCCCGTATAGGTCAGGGCTCACTTAGGGAGAACCACTTGATTTCTGGGGGGGGGGGGTATGGAGGATTTCGAGGAAAAAAATTGTCACCAGGTGAAATAAAAGAAAAAAATTAAGCCTGTAATGGCTTGAGAAAAAAATATTCTCATAACAGACAGAAATAAAAAAGGAATTGTCACAATGCTGTTGAAACGAGCAAAATTTTGGAAACTTCATTCTCATGTATTCTTTGCTGGCATGCTGCCAAAGGCACGCAAATGTTTATACCACAAGTAATTCTTATGTGTTTTTTTTTCCAGCACTTATGATATAAGCATTCACTACTGTACACCTCGGTGCACTTGATGTTTTCCTTCCCTTTTCTGACCCAAGAAATCATGTTTCAGGATTTCTGTTGCAATATCTCAATGGTATAGGCAATATCTAGATGGGACTATTTGACTTCTCTAAATCGTGAAAATTTAAAACACAAGATAGGAGTCAATAAACTAGTGTTAAAACCAATACATTATTCTCTCAATATAAATATGGTTAGAAAGATTACAAGTTGACAATGAAAATTGAGGAACAACAAATATAATGAAATACAATGTGTGAGCCTTGTTTCTCTGACCACAAAAGATAACATCTCCCCTGAGAACTTAAAAGGAATTGACTGTTTTAAAGAAAGCAGGTATAGTACTGATCACAGTTGATTTGCCAAAAAAGTGTTCTATAATTTAAAGTTGTATATATAATAGACTTTCCATTTTGTTTGTCATTTGTTGGAATGTAAAATGAATAAATAAAAACATCCTGTGATATGTGAAACACTGGCTTAAATTTGAAAAATTGCACTGCCTACTCTCCATTGAGAAAAAAAAATTGATGCAGGTCTGACTGTAGAAATAAAAAAATGCTGTCTCTCTAACAAAAAAAAGTTCCCATACCCACTTCCTGCATACCCCCGACCCCCGAAATCAAATGGGTCTCCCCTTAATATGCGCATGCGCACATAACAAGTTAGCGTTGTTTTTCAAGGACTGCCATCATGTTTCTCGGTCAGTTGCGGATTTTTACGGTTTTAAAGGTTTTAGCGTATATTTGATTGCTGTCATGTATTTTTTGGCACGAACCGCTCCTTCGATAGACTGAAGAATGATGGCCTCCGTACTCCCCAGTACCGGCGAATCCATTGCTTTTAATAGCGAGGCAATCCCACCGGCGGCCCGTACTAATAGCTGGGTGAGAGCGAGGGAATGCTCTGTCCTTCTACCCCCGGCCTCCATGTAATAACAAACTAGCGTCTTTTTATGTTGATATACTGTCCTTTCGACACAGCGATAACTTTTAGTTTTCTGTTGCTTATTTTGGGTAATTTCGACAGTTGTGCATTGATTTTGACATCATCTTTTACTTAATAACCGTCGATGTCGGCAACTCTCTCGCTAGCCCTGCGTACGATGCTGTGTGTTAGGAACGCACACAGGGAATGCACTGCGTACACTGCGTACGTACGCAGGGCTAGCGAGAGAGTTGCCGACATCGACGGTTATTTACGAAAAGTGAATAAAAGACTGGCATTTTTGGAAGCGATCGAGTAGCTGAGGTGGGCAGGGATACGACTTGGGCCCAAGAACGCTGAATTTCGGCAGTAATTTGGCTCTTTACGTCAAGTCCCAAAGTGGATTTGAAGTCACCGACCCTACGTACGGGTCTTTGCAGGGCTGTGGTGAGCGGGGCGAATAGCTGTAGCGGAACACACAGCATCGTACGCAGGGCTAAATCCGACATGGTAATTTGGCATGATCATCAGATCATACATGATCCGAGATTGCACTTTAGCAAGGTCACGATAACTAATGTTGTTTGTTTCACTGTTGTTTAATACCTATATTTCCACTAAAAGACCATTAGAATTTCCTCCTGGCTACTTTGAAATCGTGCACTGGCATGCATGTAGTTGTCAACATCACTATGCTTTAAATAATGTACAGTAGACTCTCATACTATGAATATATCGACTGTCACTGCATGTGTGCAAATCACTCCATATCATATCAAAAAATGTAGTATTGCGACGTTTGAGCTGCCAGAAGCCAGAATTTACAGTTTACGAGATAGTTATCTTACATGTAAAACTCAGTTCTACTATGAACAAAATGCAAGCTATGTTGTATAACTATCGTGAATAGCATAATATTTTGTACCTATCACCGTGTCAGAAAATCAGAAGGAAACAACCAGTCAGACAAACTGTGGTCAGGATGATACTGTCCAATTTTAATATTTGTCTCTCGGCACACACCAGATACTCATGACTGTAAAACAACATTTCCATATAATTGTATATTCAGTTTTTATATTTAGTTTGCTTTTCACCATATTGTATGTCCTTCCCTGCACTACATAATTCAAAATTAAATATTGTTTTTGGCCTATACATACTTGAGGGGTAAGCTTATTTAGTCTCATACATTAAAGATGCACTGTTGACCTACAGAGTCCAAACTTTTTATCATTGTATTGTAGATAGGTGTACACTCCAAATACTAAGTCCCAAGTGTGGTGAGTGTAACAAGCAAATGTTTTTTAGTCAATGGTTCATATCAAGGTTGTTGATACTTAGAATCCACACTTGAACTTATGCTGGACCGGTAACCAACCAGTTCAAATAACTTTCATTTATGTCAAAACAATTTGACTTTTTGCCAAATTTCACATTTATGGCAATTAATAAACAGTAAGGAGGTACAAAGGACGTCGGTGCCCCCGGCCCCATGTTATTACATGTATTCATAGAGTCCAGGGCAGTAATAATATTCCATGCAAACATATTGTACCAACCACTGATATTTTGTCAAGTGGTTTTACCTGTAATAAAAAGTGCCTAGCAATGTCGGTGAAGCCAAATGTATATTTTTATGGTGTAGGCAGCAAAGCTGTTTGATATATCACAAATGCTTGAATTACTTACAAACCATATTTGCTTTGTGGTCCAAGCTCAGTCATTTTTGTGGCTGTGTGATAACATTATGTGAAATGTACATGTTTGTACAAGTGTTGGTAGTCCAAGGCAAAGAATGTGCCACAAGTTCAAAGTTGTTTGTGATATCATAGATTTGTATCAAATACCAAAAAAGTGCAGTGCAATAATAGAAATAAATTCCTGAAACAACAAGTTCATCAAACTGTGTCGGAGAGAAAGTTATCACATTTCTATAGCGAATGCATCTCTGTGAAATTGTGTTTAATAATATGGCGGCCTACATTGGTTTTATGTTTTCACCACCATGGAACTCATTCTTGGCCATTAAGCCCCATCTGAATTGCAGTATTTTGAATCACAGACCTGATTAATGAAGATGACCAGGGTTCTCCCCAGCCCAAAACAGCCTCGCCGCCGGCGACGCTATCAATCTCACCGCAACACTATCATTGTTACCCGCGACGCTATGAGGTTCAGCCGCTAAATGTTCACAATGGCACCGACTGGTCAACTTCCGTACGATCACACAAAAGGAAGACAGATTATTTGTAGCTTCTTTGTTTTACAATGTCACTAGTTACTACTCCTTTCAATTTGTATGAATAGTGTTAACAACAGAACATTTTCACACGTCCCACCCTTGACGGTACCGTCGGCATCTAACTCCACCGAACCATCCAAAGAAATTGTAAAGGACAAAAAAATTTATATACAACCATAGCCAAAAGACAGCAAAAGTCAGCGACGGTTTCTGCTCTTAATTGAAGAAATATTTTGAAATCAAACTGATTACACAATCCCTAGATACAGAAGTGGCAATTTGGTGAAATTTCTGTTTGACTCACATCTTGAAATAAAAAGTAAACTCGGAATGAAGACATCATGTATGCTGCCGATCAACAGCGTAGCATAGCTTAGTGAACTGTCAGTCACTGCACCAGCATGCTCAACTTTAAGCAACTCAACTTTCCAAGATCAAACGGTCAGTATCTTGTGAAAACAGCAACATAGCAATGAAAATTGTTATAGTCCGTGGCAAAAACTCTTAACAGATGGAGCGTTAATTGCTTTAAACAAATGAAAATTCATGTGAAGATAATGAAAACCCACACGCGTGCGTGAATGAAAATACTGTAAACAATGGCAGATATGACATCAGAGTGGGACTGTTCTATTTTGGTACCAGGGGTGTGCAGGGTCAGAGAAACCTGATAAACGTACTGAAAAAACATAGTATTTTCCTAGCGATGCTGTCACGGGAACTTCAATGTCTCATTGTTTTACATCTTATAATAGCTTCTTTGATGTGAGCAGTTTCACCTAACTGTAACGGTATATTTTACTCTCCTAACCTTTGTTTATTTGAGTTAAACAAGGGTAGGAGCTTATGCAACTTAGGAAGGATGTACTAAATTTTGAAAAAATCAGTGGAGGGGCTCAGCTCCATAAGTTACCCTGTTTTGTCAATTTTTGGTGAACACAAATTTTCTGCAAATATTTGAAAAACTAATTATGCAAAAATTATGCAAATTAGCCGCTACTCTATAAAAAATCCTGGGGAGAACCCTGATGAGTCTATCCTTTCTGAGGACTTGTAATTAAAGTACCCATTAACAAGTGGGGACTGTGTCATCAACGATGACTTGTTAATCAGTCCCCACAGGCACTGTGTGGGGGGACTTATAGGTTTGGTCATGTCTGTGATGGATCCGTCCCCGGTCATGTCTTTACATGTCCATGCTAGAAAGTTAAAATGCAGCTAGCGTTTAGTACAGTGTTTAGCACAGGGTATCCAGCAGGTACCAGTGTTTCATAATCTACAACAGTGAGACATGAAGTCAACAACAAATTTCAGAAATATATACAAGTGTAGATATGTACAAATAACATTGCACAAATGATACTTATAGTCTAAACAAACATGTGCAACTTCATGTAAAACTTATCACGTCTTATCAAGTATGACCATGTTCCTAATCATGAAATATTATCTGCAAACTTAAATATAGTGTCACAATTTCCAAAAAAGAAGCTATTTTGGCATGAAAATATGTTAGCAGTTCAAAGCTAATGACAGCTTAAATCACCTTCTTGTCAATCTATACCACTGTCTTTCCTTTCTGAAAGTTACAAATATCCCTAAGAGTGTTATTCAAGTCAATCAGTCTTTCAGAGTGATAATTGCACTTACCGTGAAACCTTCTGCATGCAACGTGACTGATGACATCAGATGTTTAATTAGTCCCCATGGACACTGTCCGGTGGGACTTATAGGTTTGGTCATGCCCGTCCATGCGTCCGTCCATTCACACAGATATCTAAGAGATGCCTTGAGGGATTTCATTCAAACTTGGTACAAGGATTACTTCATATGTCATACATATGCACGTAGAATTGTTTTGTGATACGATCCAATATAGCCGCCATGCTGCCATTTTATTATGATTTTTTTCATGTACAGAGCCATGACTCAGACATGTTTCAACCAATTTTATTCAAAGTTGGTACAAGGACATTGACCTATGTCGTACATATGCACCACAATTTGTTTTGTGATGTGATCCAATATGGCTGCCGTGTGGCCATTTTTTAAAGATTGTTTCATGTAAGGAGCCATAATTCAGGCACATCTCAACCGATTTTATTCAAAGTTGGTACAAGGACATTAACCTATGTCATACATATGCACGTCGATTTGTTTTGTAATACGATCAGATATGGCCGCCATGCGGCCATTTTGTTACAATTCTTTCATGTACAGAGCCATAACTCGGACATGTTTTAACCGATTTTATTCAAAGTTGGTACAAGGACATTGACCTATGTCATACATATGCACTTAGATTTATTTTGTGATACAATCCAATATGGCCGCCATGCGGCCATTTTATTACGATTTTTTCATGTACAGAGCCATAACTCAAACATGTTTCCAACGATTTTATTCAAAGTTGGTATAAGGACATTGACCTATGTCATGCATATGCACATTGATTTGTTTTACGACAAGATTGAATATGGCTGCATGGTTACCATTTTGTTATGATTTTTTTCATGTCCGGAACCAGGCATAATTCAGACATGTATCAAGCGAATTTATTCAAAGTTGGTAAAAGGGCATTAACTTATGATATACATATGTACATCACTTTGTTTCACAATATGATCAAATATGGCCACATGGTGGCCACTTTGTTGTGGTTTTTTTCATGTCGAGAGCCATAACTCTGGCAAGTCTCAACCGGTTGTATTCAAAGTTGGTACATGGACATTGACTCATGTCATGCATATTCATGTCAATTTTTTAGACAGTAAGATCAAATATGGCTGCATTGCGGCGATTTTGTTACAATTTTTTCATGTACAGAGCCATAACTCAGACATATTTCCACCAGTGTCATTCAAAGTTGGTACAAGGACATTGACCTACTTCATACATATGCACATCAATTTGTTATACGGCATGTAGCAGTATCATGTCAATTACTGAAGTTTCATAATTAGGCTGATATGTCAAGAAGTACTGCATCAAATTTCATGAAAGTTGGTACAGATGTTAAGCTCATAGTGTTGTAAATCGTCCGTCAAACTTTATGAAATATGGTACCGGTGATAATCTGTTAGTGTTAGGATAGTATGAAAAATGTTTGGCAACATCCTGTCAATTAATTCCTAATTGACTCATTTAATGACCTTTTGTAATTAGGATGGTGGCCTACCTTGTTTATGTTTTCACCACCATGGAACTCATTCTTGGCCATTGAGTGCCATCTGTATCAAACTAGTTTTATCACAGACCTAATTAATGAAGAGGACTCTATCCTCTCTGAGGTCTTTTAATCAAAGTACCCATTAACATGTGGGGACTGTGTCATCAACGATGACTTGTTGTTTTCTATAACATGTCTGTAGTAACTACACAAAAGGCATTTGTTCAGTCGGTTTGAAACTGGCATTATCAGATTTCCATCTGTGGTGATATCTACCAATACTGTGTATCAAATATTGTCAGAGGTATTTTCACCTTCAATGTGCACTCAATGGGGTGTGCTTGGTACTGTGGGTAACCGCTTTCCAAATGTAAAATCATAGTCCTGTTTAATGTAGGGTGCGCCTCAAAAGTTGAAGAGTTACACTTTTACTCAAACTTTCCTCTGAAAGGAACCTTTCAGACATTGTCTTTCAAAATCAAGAATAAAATTTGGGAGTACAGGTCACCATGCAAATTTTTGTACTAGAGAAACAAATTACCCAAGATATACCAATACTGTATTTGTATTTATAAATTGCTGCCATCCCTGTGTTAACTCGATGGAGTAGAATAAAATTTTGGATTTATAAAAAAAATAAAAAAGTTAAAGTTTTCTTTCTCCAAGGGGTTCAAAATGAGGCCCCACAAGTGTTAGATTAGTAAAGAATTGGAAAAATTTGAGAATCCAAATAGCTGTTCCTGAGTCAATTCTAGCTTAATTTGCAAGGAAAACACACTCCAAGATTGAATCTGATTTCCTATGGTCACTGCTCATTCTCCACAGCTGCCCTCAAAATTCTCTACCCTCGGATACAAAAATCTCTCCCAATGTCAACACTTTCAAAAGACAATTTAACACGTACATCTCACAGAGATGCTATAGAGGATTATATAAGTTTAGATAGTAGGTGCAATATACAAATTCTGAGACAGGCAGACATATAGATAGATAGATAGATGTAGATAGATAGATAGATAGATAGATCGATATTGTGTTGTCTCAAAGCTGAGGAATGTCATCTGCATATCATCATGACAACAATCAAGAACACTGGGCATTCACTGAATAATGTTGCAAATAAATATAATCCTAGGGGGTCTAGAGCCCCTAAGACAGGCAAGTTATTTCACAGAAGTTTTTCCCCAGTGTTTTCAAGTGTACTTGCTCATGAATCCAGATTCACGTACAAAACCAAAATGATTTACATGACAAAAATTGATCATTTCACAGATAATAGAAATAATACTTGAATCATTGATATTTTTATGTTTCAGGTGGACCAATTTATTATGTTGAAAAATCTTCGAATCCCAAATTAGAGGGTGAGTTGTTCTCTTAGCTTGCTTGAAGTCCAAGTAGAATGACATCAAACAAACAAAATAAACAAATAAAGAGTAGGAGAATAGCAACAGACAAAAAGTGATTTGACTTTTCTGTCTTCACATGTCAAGCTTTCACTACCTTTCTGATCTCACATTTCATTTGTACATTATTCAATATGCAAATGTCATGGCAGGTTGTCCAATCATACTTTACTATGATTTTGCAAAGTTGTAAGATTAAGGGACATTAACAAACTTCCACTACCTTTCTGATCTCACATTTCATTTGTACATTATTCAATAAGCAAATTGTGTGGCAGGTTGTCCAATCATACTTTACTGTGAAATTAGCCTGTGGAGTGCCAAAGTCAATTTTTGTCAGCTGTATAATGTATATCCCAGATAATTTTTATTTTCAAATTTTGCCCAAAAGTTTGATCAAATAACTGTATCAGTTGAAAAATAATGTCCATTTTTCCAAAATTATCAAAACAAATACAGAACAATTCTTAAAAGTTGGTAAAATCTTGCCCTGAAATTTTGGTGCGGAAAAAGCACTCAAAGGGTTCACTTTTTACCTCAAAAACCATTCCTACAGCCCTATCAACTGATGATTTTTATGCTTGCAAAACCCTCACCATGTAACTATTCTTGAAAATGTTGTAATTTTTTCTCTGGTTTTCTTATACCTTCAGGTTTTGAGCCTTTTGACCTTGACACATGGCGAATACATCAACTTACAAGAGACACACCATTATCCACATCTTAACGATGACTTTCACCTCTCAGACTCCAGCTGTGGTGTGCATTGCTTTCTACCCTTGTAGAACATTTACCACAATATCTTTTTGAGATTGAATATATTTGTGTGTGTGTGTGTGTCCCTATCCCCTTGTTTGTATACCTTCTTGTACCGTTTGTCCTGCCTTTGTACAAACAGGATAAATTAAAGAGAGATAAAAAAGACTTGTATTTTTAAAAAGAAACCAAGAAAAAAAATTCACCAGATGTCAATTAATTTATGCCAGAAGAATAAAAGTTTATATTGGGAAAGTTTTAAATTCTGTGTTGTCTTCTTCAGTTACTCCAATAGATTCATACATGTACATTCACTGCTTTCAATATATGTATTGCATTGTCAGTTGTAGACCAACATGAATCATGCAGACTATTGTTATCTACTCTTTGAACTTCCAACTAAAATGTATGTCAAATGCTTGAAGTGTGACACCTTAGTATTCACTTATACAAAGTGTATGAAGGAGTGTTGTTGAGATGCACAAATCTAGAGCTCCAAGTCCATCCCCAATCCTGAAATCTTTCTGTCTGTCCCTCAGTACAAGGCTGTGTAGTGCCACCAGTGTCGTACTTTTCATGTTATCGTTTGTTTTTACAGGAGGTTGTTTCTTTGAACACTTTTCCAATTCTGTAGAGGGGGAATCACTTATACCTGTCCAGTCTTAAAATTCAAGGCTATGATAAAAAGTCAGGTTACAACCATTAGATCTTGGAAAGGGATGGTCAAAACAGAAAAAGTTTGATAGGCAATAATTGCTTAGAAAAGTAGCTTTGCTGCATCGGCGGAAATTGGCATAAATTGACTCCAAAAAAAAAGTGCTGATGTGCAGCGTCTCGGAAGCTGATATCCAACTGGGTGGCTGAATCTCACCTTTATAATAAAAAAATACAAAAGATTCCCTAAGTTGTTGTGAATAGTGACAATCACCCTATCAGATATAACCTTCCGAGCACGCTGCACAGAAAAAAATGTTGAATTTGAGAAGCAGGAGTTATGCATACCATTTCATCTCCAAAAGTAAAATTGCATGTCTGCATGTTGACCGTTCCCCAAAATGATGATAGCTTTCTGAAGTTTTCAGAAAATACACATAAATTAAGACACACTAAGTGAGTGCACACCCTTATATGGCTAAAAGAAAAGGCATGCATGTTCAGATTTGATTTTTGTCACCAAATATTTATTTCTCATGGTTAGAAAACGAAACAACAGAACTTGCTTAAGTTACGGTGGCCATCTGCCTCTGGTAAATGACGCACACAGCAAAACTGAAGAACACTAACTAAACGTAGAAATGTGTTTTTGATGGCACAATACAACCATGTAACATCATCCTTTCGGAAAACTTTGATGTAAAAGTATTGATAAGGTAACAGTTTTCTGACATAGCATTGGTCACTACTTGGACTGACAGGTACAAATAAGTGCTAAGATAGGTATATTGCACTGAAATCAAACTTACAAGGTATAACTTTAGAGTAGTTTGAAACTTTCATATCCATTGAAAATTAGCATCTCAAAGGCAAAAAATAGAATACATTTACTGATAAACTTTCAGTAATTTTTATCGTTTCTTATTCTGTGCCAGATAGGAACTAAAATACTTGGATGACTTTGTCGTTGACACGTTCTGTCTATGCTTTCGGTAGGCGTTAGAGTGGATAACTTACAAGGTGAAAATGAACAGAATTTTTTTCACAGAAACAAATTTTGGGATTATACAGCTATATCTAACCGTTCCAATTCGAATTATGTATTTTAACATTTCAAGTCGTTGTACTCAAAGGGCGGTGGTCGTCAGAACTGCATTCAAAGGTCGCTAGGGACCCCTACGACCAATATAAACACAGTATCCAAGCTACATTGGCGATTGATGAAAGTTAAAACATGCTTGTTTTAATGTACATCTTAGAAAATTTAAATATCGCAGCTTTTTTACATGATGGAGCCATATATAGTGCATGAAATACATTGTTGTAAACAAGAAAGTTGAACATGCGCAGTTCCGACGACCACTTCCACTTCAGTTAGAAACCAAAGAATAAAATATTTTTATACCAGTTTAAAATGTAAATGACTCTGTAATACTAAGGCACATATGTCAACGGTACGGTGGAAATAGGAATATCAAAACTAGAATCTTTTCAATGTAGACGAATTCTTCCTATTGCCCCCAGTTTGATTGCTCAACTTTGCTAAGCAAGAATAGTAGTATGAACGGTATAAATGTGTTTCGAAAGTAAAACTCAGGAAAGGTTTAAGCAGGTATTCAAGTTTCGGTTCATGTCAGTTGTATCATACTACATTTACATGGCCATGGGCTGTAAAATTCATAAACTGCTATTTATATCGACTTTTTATTCAGTAAGAACACATACGCCCGAGTGGAATTAGTTATGTCGTCATAAATTCTCGATGGCCTAATTCGGGTTTTTTAGCATTTTAATTTGTCTCTTGTTGAAATTTGACTGCAACAGTTCCACTTTTGTAGTCTACGTTCTCAATACCCGTTTATGCTCATGGAGCAAGCCAGAACAACGCGAAGAAATTTTAGTTTTAAGGCTTCTCCTTTGGGTGTTCATAGTGGAGTAATTTTGATATCGGCCTCCGTGTATATGCTGTTCTGGCCAAGGCCACTATTGCCCTGTCGCAACAGATTTTCAGCTCCCGGTAAGATCGGCGGCTGTGGAGCCCGACGTTTGTTCGTTACGGCAGGCCTTGTCGATGGGATATGGGTGTCATACACTACCTCATTATGTCTGATCACACTATCCGAGTCTCTCTTTTCTTTGCTGTCTAACAAATCTGAACCGGTTTTGGATACACCGTTCTGTAGTTCAGCGTTAGTGTTTTTCAACGCCGACTTCAGAGGTTTCTTGACAGACGATGTCGGATATTCTTGAATCCCAGAATCGGCATCGTCCTCAACTTGTGCGTACGGCTCTGCATTTGCGTCCAAAAACGGTCGACGTCCTTGGGAGTTAGGCGAATCCTGTCCTTCGCCGGCAAACATACCCAGTGTACTCGAGTTGACCATTTTTCTCTGTTCGTAGAACACTCTCTGTGAATTGTCTTTGTTGCCCACCAACTCAGATTTATCATCATTGGTAGATGGTCTAGATGGCGCTCTTCTGGACACAGGAGTGGGTTTGATGATGGCTGTTGTGAGTGGCTTAGACGACCGGCGTTTCTCAAATATCGTTGTACCCGTTGGTGTTGCTTCCCTGGTAACGGAGACGACCGACCTCTGTGTAGGTTTTCGTACTTCATCGTACAAACCAAAATCATTGGTTTTAATGTCTCCCATCGCTTTCTGGAATCGTACATAGAATATATCCTTATTAGGGACGATACTTTATCGCACCAAAATCAGTCGAAGTATCTTTCTCAACTATATATAGTAAACGTGAATGACAACAGAACTCCTGTATACTTATATTGTTAGTGTCAATGTAATACATACTACATGTACACTGATAACTAAATTTAGGCCTATCATCCATGTCGTCACGTGGTCAAAGAAACATATTTTCCTTACCTTAAAATCTTCGATAAAATCTGTCATGTACTTGAAGAAATCTGTAGGTTCAATCGATTTGCTTTTTTCGCCGAACAGTAAACACACTTCAGTGTATCTTTGCTGCATTGTACCGAACCGCTCGGACACTTCGTACACGTTATCTGATGCATTGGCGTAGAAGTCTTACGAAGGGTTAAGGTAAACTACTACACATGCATCCCACTGACCAACATTTGCTTCATTGACGTAATTAGGCGATGTACACATATATTATAAGGTTGTGCATAGTTTTTCAAAAAGTTGTTTTGATGAAGATGATGATGAATATGATGATGGTGACGACGACGACGACGATGGTGATTGTTATGATAATGGCTATGGTGTTGATGATAACGACGACGACGACGATGATGATTGTTATGATAATGGTATGGTGTTGATGATGACGATGACGACGACGATGATGATGCTTATAACGGTTGTGGTAGTGGTGATGTTCGCAGAGTTTTATCCTTGGATTATTGGTTTGTTTTGTTTGTAGGTTTTTGTAAAGGATATTGAAACAATCATATTCTCTTCTTGTTTTTCTTTCTCATATCGTGCTAATTCCATTCCTTTCCGTAGACCATGTATATCAGTTGATATCGATTCCAAAGAAACTGTCAGAGAATATAAAAAAAAAACAGACGCCATAAACCGAAAGTCAAATGAAACGGGACGGCTATTGCATTGTGGGAAACCACATAGATGGTTAATATAAGGCTTAGTAGAATGTGATACAATGAATGAAATAGCTCTTTCCTTTTTATGTTACAAAATGTAAGTTGTACTAATCAAGCATCGGCTAGACACTTTTCTATGGGAATCATACATTTTTCCCAATAAAGCCAGAAGAGCTTGTTGGATGAACTTACCACCTATAGCAGCATTTACGTCTATGTCGTGGTACCATTCAGCGACATTCGGGTAATACACGAGTATGGTCTTGACAATGTAGTGCAGCAAGCTGTATGTTCGTTTGGTATTCTTTGTGTCAGAAATCTAGGTTCGTAAAATGACAATGAAAATTATTGAAACATTACGGATAGATGACTTCTATTCATGTGAAAACTTTCTTCCGTCGATAGGATTCTGCTTTTTGTCTGCAGTCTCATTTTCACTTCCTTGAATTATATATATGATCGCATCTATCCACTTACACTTAGTTTGATTTCTCTTTGCATATTTAAGCCATGATGTTTTGACGATGTCTATCAGCCTGTTGTAAAGATGACAGTTGATCTGTGCATCTTCGAACACAACACATACTTTAGAACATAAGTGACACTGTGGTCTTTCTTACCCTGCTGAGTGATTCCAACCTAAATCCGTAGGCTGGTCCCCTTCTTGAGCTGTTCATATAATTACCGAATGCAAGGATGATCTGAAAGCAATTGTACATGTTACAAAACGGTGGTTAGGCGTCGAAGAGAAAAATATGGAAAGAGAGGGTGACATAGAAGCGCTGCAGCATCAACAGAAAAATATGTTTACATGGAGCCAGGAGGCCAAGTTTGATGGTATCAGACCAAGAATACTTTTAGGGATTGATTTGTTTTGTGCAAAACCACGCATTAACTCATAAAATATTTTGAAAATAACTGATGTTGAACTTACCTCAAACAGTTTCCTGAGTTTCTTGCTTTCAATGACTGATACAGATGCCCTCAGCACTCCATCGATTTGCTGTCATGCAAAGTTCGGTTGTTAATACTAAAAACAAATCTCAGAATACTGATTGAGTGGATACCAATTTTTAAACATATTTGCTTGCGCACAAAGGAGAGTATAGAAGGCAATGCCAAATTATATTTGTTGGTTTAGGCACACTAAAATCAGAAGAATCGTTCGACATAGCCGATTCCACGTAAAGTAGTCGATTTTGGTTATTTTCTCCTAGGCATTTCTCAAAATCAGCTTTAAATATACGACTGTACTGCAATTTTTCTGAGCGTTTAAAGAATGTTTGATATTTAATTTTTTGTTTCATGACATACTGAAAACTTTAACAAGGACGTGTATGCTCTGTTTGTTTCATCCCAATTGCAGGGGATACGCTATCAGTGTGATAGAATTAGGGAAGAAGTTCACCGGTTCGCGAGGGAAATAAAAAGCTATTTACGGTATCTTTATCTTGCCCATGAAAGTCCGACAAGTGCAGTCTCCCACTGTTCTTCATTATTTCAAATTTTGATTTTCTTGACTCATTTAGTATGGGGCAATATTTTGATTCTCTTGACTCACAATGTATGGGGCAATATTCGCAAAATTGCAAGGCGATGTAGATAGATCGACGACATGTCTATATGTCTTGTAAGGTGTACTCACCGGAGATACCGTTTTAATCAAATCGTCGTAAATTCCCATGAACGCCATCAGTTTTAGTCGAGATTCATATCTGTCAATGCGGGCCATCTGTTGGTTATGGAACAGTACAAGATGGTGACGGGAAGTTTAATTTTTATAGTTAACACAGCATACCATTCAAGTACAGAGTAGAGTGGACAAGCCATAATTACGATGATCACTTGTGCCTACTAAACTTCGTACGTTTCCGACAGGAGTGTATTAATATTTAATGTCACACTATCGCCACAAATTAATGAAAGCTTCAATGTGCAGGAAAATAGCTGCATGCTTTATTACTGTAATAGATTGGAATGCTGTTGTCATTTAGACGAAGGACATGACAATTCACAACTCATATGTTTTATTTCGTTTTTCGGTAAATGAGGTATAATCCTACCTTAAACATGAACTTCTCAGCGTCTGCCATCAGTTCGTATTTGTCGGCATTCTTGGCAAGACCACGTAACTACAAGTCGTCGAAGAGAAAAGAGAAGAACGCCAAACTTAATAAAAACTAAACATCTTGCACTATAATAGATTGCATAGCTTGCATCCATACCATATTTTAAGATACGTTCCGTACTCGACAACTGTAGGAAACCACATCTAACGATCAACATGTATTTAACTAATGATCATTACGTCTTTTGGACCTGGTTTCCTTGGGCGGATACATGGCGTCAAGAAAATAAAAAAAGCATGACAACAGCCTTAGAATCTGTCAATGACACACACCTCCTCTCTGGTTGGAAGAAACTTGAGCAGCAGTTCTGCGATTTCACCAGGTACTCCATTTTCGCTGATGTCACATTTTGTAATAGCTTCTTTGATTTCTCTGTCAGTCATGTGACTGATGCGTCGTTTGGTGATGACTAAGGGAAAAGCAAATAGATAACACAACACAACACAATACAACACATCTTAAAATAAGACATTTATATAGCACCTAGTATCTTTCAGTAATGTTTCAGTGCCGCTTAACTGATGTCACGTGTGTATAAGCTCCCTTACAGGAAAGAGGTCAGGAAGTCACGATTTTGTTGTATTAATTTTATCGTATTGTGATAAACATTAATTTATCACGATTATTGGAACTAATTTGCGATAATTGGATGGTAAAGTAATGTCTGTTTGATCTGCAGTTGTATGCCAGACACTTGTTTTTATGGGATATTTGTAATATTGCTACATTCAGCTATAGGGCGCCTAACATTTTTGAGAAATTTAAAAAATATGAAGATCCAATTATCCCAACTTAGCTCCAATCTTGTTATTTGTATACTGCAAGTGCAATGTACATCTGTTCACTGAACGCTCACTTTTGGATCATTCAAGGATCACTCAAGTCTTAAACACACAGAACGGAGACTGCCCTCTGACGCCATCCCTCAAAAGACGTAATGATCGATGCCTTACTTAGATTCTTGGATCTGTTTTTCTCTATGACAGTTACTTGTTCTTCAAGCCGTTTTCTTGCACGTTCCAGTTTTTCAGTCACGTCGCTGCCCTCAGATCTCTGTCTCGTTTGGAAGCGATCTTCAAAATCCTGAAATCAACCTCCTTCAAGACGTTCTCGTCGTCCACTTCCTGGATACAAATTCAAGTTAGGGAAATATTATTGTTGATGTACTGTCTACCTTGTCGTTTCATTTTTCAGTCAGCCCACTATAACGTTTTTGTTCTAACGAATTTCTATCAAACTCTTGATCAAAACTAAGTGATGGCCAACTTGCTGAGCTGTCGGAAGAAGAGAAACAGTGCGTGAACATAATACACCTGATATTCCATCATCGATTTTAAAATGTACTTCTCTGTGCACAGGTGCGAAGTGTTGCATCTACAAAAAATGTTGAAAATTATCATATATGAAACAAAAATGTGTCATTGAGTACACCGAAAGGTGGAGACATTTTCTTGAGATCTATGACTGTAACATGATTGGAACTAATTTGAGATAATTGGATGGTCACGTAATGCCGATTTAATCTACCAATGTAATCTCGTCTGCTTTTCTTTTTACATTACACACATGTTTTTGTATTATGAAAACATTCAACTATCTGGCACCTAACACTTTTGAGAAATTTTGAAAATATGAAAATCCAATTATCCCAAATTAGTTTCAATCGTGTTGACAGCAAGGACAAAGCTTTCTAATTGTCACCTTGAATACGGTATTTCCGGCCGCTGTCATCGGAATCCAGTTAAGCATAGGCAGTGGTACGTTGCTTCGGATCGTTCGTTTCTTCCTCTCGTTGCCGATAAGTCTCGCTGACGGTGGTGGCGGCGGCGGCGGCGGGGCTGGACCCTCTTAAATCGTAAACATATAAAAATGTCATTGTAAGGGTTACTTCTATTGAAAAACACTGACATCAAAGTCAAATTTACGCGTGTAAAGTCATCTTCACTTCATATGAAATCACATCTGTCATATTTTAATGAATTATAATGCATGTGTGTTCGATTGTCATTCGTCCACCAGATTTCGCCTTGCCCAAGGTCGTTGAAAATGATTTGATGACGTCATTTCTGGTAACAACCAGAAACTGTCCCTGTATAGTTCTATACTACATCTTACGTCACCTTTGTTTATAGAAGCCAAAAACGTTGATTTTCATTTCAAGCCAAGTGAACATTATTACGTCACCAAAAACAACCGGCACAACCGACATCTCATGGTTAATACGTTTCTATGACTATTTATGGATATATGCAAATTTTAAGTAATTAAGGAACTTAAGATGCAACATGACAACAACGGTCTAACGGTCAATGAATTTATTATCCTTTCGTAGAAGTATTTATTATTCTTCCAATTGTAAAGCATACGGACGCTTACCTAAATTTGAAGTCAATGGGGCTGCTAGGACAGGTAAAGATGATCTGCTTGATTCACCGTCGTCGTAACCGTCGTCCGTTGGCGATATCCCGTCACCCGTCAAGCCAGTGTTGGCGGTTTCGTCATAGACGTGTTCGATGTCCTCGCCCCTGGATTTGCTGTTCTGATGTCGTCGCTTTGCAAAATCGGCATAATAGCAAAATTATTCAACGGATACTGAGTTTATTGCGACAACTTTAAGTTTTTGAAGCGTTTATTTGACTTTTTCTTCTGTGATATAATTGATTTGCTTTCGGCGTAAATCTAAGCACATGAACCGATTGGTGTCAGTACAAATTACAATATTATACGGTAATATCGGCGATGAGAAAGCAAACCGAAGGATACCATGCCAACGATATCATTTCCAGAGTTCTGGACAGTGAAAGCAGCCTTACTCTGTAATATAGTGACGTCATTTTAGTTCCTAAAATTAAATATAAGAGCGGAAACGATATTTGTCCTTAATCTGATCACCAAACCTCTCATTTATTGCAGTCTAAAGTGTATAGTTTGACTTCGAGTGACCCTTTTGAAAGAAATTATAAAAAGACTGCACATTGCTTACCACAGCATCTTGTAACTTGTCTTGCAGCACTGCTACTTTTAATCGGTATTGCTCGTTAGATTGTTTTATCTGCAATTGAAAGATGGCACTCAGGAACAGGATAAACACATTAAATGTAAAAGCAAAGTTTGAAAAGTAGTTGAACTTCCCCCAGCGTGATTGCTGTTGCTCAAGACCAGTGAAGATTACAGTAGGCAGAGCTTTCAGAGGATTATTTCTTGGTAGTTTTGACACAACTTACAGGTTTTTAAACTCATGATTAAATCATCGATTTGAACTCATCATTAAATCATTGATTTGAACTCATCATTAAATCATTGATTTGAACTCATGATTAAATCATTTATTTGAACTCATGATTAAATCATTGATTCTAACTCATGATTAAATCATCGATTTGAACTCATGATTAAATCATCGATTTTAACTCATTAAATCATTGATTTGAACTCATAATTAAATCATTGATTTGAACTCATAATTAAATCATTGATTTGAACTCATGATTAAATCATTTAGATTATTAGAAACTAATGGAAAGTAAACTCGCCTCAGATAAATTCAATCTGTTCTCTTCATATTCCGTTTCCAAGGTTTTTATTTTTGCTGTTAACATAGTAACCTGTTGTAAATAAAAAGTTGTAAATGAATAAATAAATAATATTCGCGAACTATTAAAACATGCATACTTCACCGTACAAATATCTAATGATACTTGAATCCAAAATGCAGTGTGTATTTTCGATGAAATACTTTTGATAATAAAAAGGTGAATGTTGAGTGTCCCCAGGGGTCAAAGTTCATGACTACTCACCTCTTTCCTGAGAAGTTTGTTTCTATTCTCTAGTTGCTTGAAGTCGTCATGGAGACCCTGAATGTCGATAAATTCATTGTGCCACAATTCTAATTCCTGAGCTATCTCCTCATCATACGTACCCTGCAGCGGCTGTTTAAAAAACAAGCATAAAAGTAAATTTGATTAAATTAAATTTTTATAACAATAATCAGAAGGCAATGATAACTTCGCTTGAAATTCCCCTCAGGCTTTTCTAACTTTTGCTAAAAAAATGTTTCCGTGGAATAAAATGCGTTTGAATGCATTCTGAATATAGCAAACCCTATCTAAATGTGATACCACTCGAGTCGAAGGGAACATAAATTACATTATATTACCACGCCCAGCTGTCCGTCGCATTTTAATTAGTCGAGCTGAACCATGTGACCGACAACAAATACGCAATAATGGTTTGTTTATGTGCCCGTGAATATGAATAATATCGTAAAAATCTAGCTTTTCAGCTAAAACGTAAATTGTAATTTGTACGAAGATCATAATCAATCACAAAATAAAATGTAACACTTGTGGGCCAAATTTAGACCCTTTGATCTGCACAATTTTACAGCGCGCTACTCAATGACAAGTTCTGGGGCCCCGTAGTCGTTCGCGTAAATTTTGACGGTTTTGGGGGTTCGTTGATAATATAATAGAAATAACAGACTCCTTGCTGACCATTGACCATTAACGTCTATTTATAGACAAGGGCGAGAGGAAAGCCTTGAATTAACGCGAGGCTCGCCGAGCCGATTAATTTTGGCTTTCCTCGGGCTCGAGGAAAGCCAAAATTAATGGAACACGATTGAAACTAATTTGGGACAATTTGCTTTTCATATTTTGCAAATTTCTCACTAGTGTTAGGTGCCATATAGCTGAACGTTGCAATATCGCAAATTACTCATAAAAACAAGTGTGTAATATAAAAGAAAAGCATATGAGATAAAATTTGTAGATTAAATGGACATTACTTCACCATCCAATTATCCCAAATTAGTTCCAATCGTGTTATGGGCTCGGCGAGCCTCGCTCGTTAATTTTTGACTTTCCTCTCGCCCTTGCCCGTAAATAAACGTTTATGGTCAATGGTCAGCGCGTCGACCGTTATTTCTATAATAATTGACACACGTTAAAATTATATGTACTTGTATGACCACTTATATCGACTGTCTTTTGTGTGTATTACCGTTGTAACAGGAGTGTCGTGTGCATATTCGAAGAGGGCAATATTCTAACGTGTATGCTTGGATAGCGGTAAGAATAGTTATGATTACAGCTCTATACTTACTGAATACAAGTTAAATTGCAAAACAAGTTAAGGTATTGCCAAATTTTTACTTCATGGGTTGAACTCTCGATACTAGCTTCAGAGTATTTAAAATCATACATAGCTATCAATACAATATATACTTAATGCTAGATTTTGTAAAGACATGTATATTAATTTATGTAAAGTGTAATAGAGTATACAAAGCAAAAATATTGATTATATTCATTGACCTAACACTACAAATTACGATCACCGTAGTTCCAAACTAAATTAATCACTCAATACCTGCACTGCATAGGGGTCAAAGTTCGCCAGCTGCAACAGCTCATACTGTAAATAAGCACGCTCGTTCACATTCTGCGTTGAATTCAGCAACTTGTTAAGAAACCTTAGACACACCAGCTACAGAAAAAACAAAAGTTTTTGCTTGTGATTACTGCTTGCGTCGCTTTGAAAGATAAACATTTTATCATTATTAAATCGAACAATTATTGAAGGTCATAGGTAAAAGTGATAGGTAACATCAGTCAGAACCGTGGTCTATCTTTCAATGTGCCAAGTGTATGTTTTTGATTTGACGAACGCCAATCTCTTAATAAGTCGCTGTAAATTACATATTTTTGTTTTTGGCTAGCTATTCCATTACACTCACCTGGAAGTTTCTGTTCGGTGGCTCTGCATGCAGCATTGTAATCAACAACTTAAACCTCATTGATTCACCCATTTTTAATTTGATATATGTCATCGTATTAAGAACATAATCATGACCATCTTTATTACTGCAAAGTAGGGTCATTATCTACAGTGGAAGAAAAACCATTGTCAGTTTCATTATGTACCAAAAATGTTGTTGTATTCAGTATCATATATCTGAGGTAACACTGAAGAAATTTCGGCATTTTTTGAATAAGTAATAAGCCTGTATGAATGTTGAACATGACAGTTGATGATACTTTCAAATATCTGTAAATACAAAAATAATCGAGAGTGCAAATCTTGTCAAAGAGCCAAATTAAGAAATATGAGAGTCTACGTAGAAATACATAAAATAACCCTCTACCTCTAAAGTTTCAATACTAGTAAGACGTGTACTTAGATAATGTCAAACTTCAATTATATCAATGTGAGTGTCCAGGGAGTACTTAGAGCTCATAAATATTAGCAAAGTGTATGTTTTATCTATTCAGATCTTAATCAGCTTGGAAACGTCTTCAATTTGTCATCTTCTCTTGTTGTTGTTGATTTTGCTCAGTTTTTGCTTTGTTTGTCCTATATGTCCATAACACGATTGGAACTAATTTTGGATAATTGGATGGTGAAGTAATGTCCATTTAATCTACAAATGTAATGTCATCTGCTTTTCTTTTTATATTACACATTTGTTTTTAATGAATGATTGGTAATATTGCAACATTCAGCTATATGGCACCTAACACTTTTGAGAAATTTGAAAAATAAGAAAATCCAATTATCCAAAATTAGTTCAAATCGTGTTCCATCGTCGATTTATTATTATTATTATTATTATTATTGTTATTATTATTATTACTAATCTTTATTTATTACTCTATATAACTTCATATGTTATTTTACAATAAACTTCTTTTCATGGAGGTCGAGACACATAAAAATAACATTTCCACATTGAAAAAATTACTAAACAAAAGACATACAATAATAAAAAATACAATCAAAAGTTTTCAAAAATAGCAAAGACAAAGACAAAGACAACTTTAAAAAGCAAACTGGAATTACAAAGATCTGTCTTCTAGAAACTGAGTAAATAAATAATTTTGACAGCTTTTAAAATAGTTTCTACACTATCTAGTTCTCTTAAAAAGGTAAATTGTTAAAATCTTTAGCACCTGTGATTTGGAGTGACTTTCAAAAAAATTCAGTTCTCGCTCTGGGAATCGGTAAAAGATACTGACCAGCAGATCGTAAGCTTCCCGTGGGACGATACTCATTAAAAAGTGAATTAATATAGTCTTTTTCGTAGCTTTAAAACAAGAATTAAACTAGTTTATTTTACTTTAAGACACCTTTTTAAATACGCTTTGGAATCTCTATATTGGCAGCCGATGTAGAACCCAAACATCAGAACAATAACAAAGTTACCCTTATCAATCTCTCGTGTCCAGTCTTATATAATAATAATAATGTTTATTCCCAAAAACAAGTGAAGATCAAATGTAAATTTACAATAAATCGAATACACAGAAGGAGGGAAAAGGAGTACGGAAAATAGTTGTCCAGCAACTAATCGAGTCCGCCTCCAGCCTCATTAACATATTTTGGCAAAAGAATGTGGGCAAGCTGTTCCTCAGAAACACACGTAATTACATTACAGAAAACTACTCAGAAAAGAAAAAAATATAAAGAAATCAGAAATATATTACAGTGATACATTTCTTTAGACAAGAGATTGGAGATGTTTTCTATATTCACGTTTAAAACTATTTCTATTTGTTATGTTCCGTATGATATCAGGTATGCTGTTCCAAGTTTTTGTTGCTGTATATTTTACTGTAAACTGACCTAATCTGTGTTTAGCTTTGGGTATTTCCAGATCATTTCGTTCCTTTTGTCTTGTACTATATGAATGTGAAATTGGAGTAAAAAAGTCATGAAAAGTACATGGAAGTCTAGCATGAAGAGCATCATGAACAAAGACTGCAAGCTGTAATTTATGCTGTTTGTAAATATCAAGTATATCTAGTTTTTTAAAAAGTGGTGCTGTGTGTTCTGTCCAATTACTAAAGGTCATTGTGCGAATCATCTTTTTTTGAAGTACAAATATTTCATTAAGGTATGTTGGATATGTGGCTCCCCACACTTCAAGACAATAAGTAAGATGGGGAAGAACAAAGGCGTTATACAACAGGACTAAGATCGATTGTGGCATTATGTGACGTAATTTGTAAAATACACCAGTTAATTTGCTAATTTTCACACATACCTCATCAATGTGCGGGTGTTGTTTCCAAGAGAGGTTACTGTCGATAATTACTCCAACAAAAGAAGCACATTCCACTTTACGAATGTCATTGTTCTTCAATTGAAGTGAACCGTGACACTCAATATTTTTTCTACAACTTTTCATGATCATGTAATTTGTTTTTGTGGAATTGATTGTCAGTTTGTTGGCGTCACACCAGTTACTCACATGCCTAAAATCGTCATTAATAGTATGCAGATTAATACAATTTGAACTGTTACAAAATGTGTGGAATAAATTCGAGTCATCAGCATAAAGTCGAAAGTTAAACGCGTCTGATGACATAGGAATATCATTTATATAGATTAGGAAAAGGGTAGGGCCTAAAATTGATCCTTGGGGGACTCCACATGCGATTGTTTTTGCGTGAGAATTCACACCGTGTACACCAACGAACTGACTTCTTGACGATAATAACTTTGAATCCAGCTAAGAGGTAAACCCCTTATACCATAAAATTCAAGTTTTGCAAGTAAAACATCGTGATTGATTGTGTCGAATGCTTTTGAAAAATCTATGAATATACTAGAGTGGGATGCCATTGTCAATTTCATGAAGTAGATATTGAGAAAGACTGACTAGTGATAACTTTGTACTATACTGTTTACGGAACCCGTACTGGTGATCATAGAATAAATTGTGCTTGTTAAAGAAGAGCAGAACCTGTTTGTTAACAGTCTGTTCGTAAATTTTGCTGAGCACCGGTAAAATGGAAATAGGCCTGTAGTTGCCCATGTCATCTAGATTCCCTTTTTTGTGAATTGGTAGTACCTTAGCAATTTTTAAATCATCTGGGAACACCCCTTTTGAGAATGAAAGATTTATCAAGTGACAAAGTGGCTTGGAAATTTCTTCAACAGCATCTTTGACAAGTTTAACACTAATGTTATCATGGCCAGTTGCTTTCTCAATATCAAGTGTTACAATGATATCCCTTACTTCAACCTCAGTAACAGGACGTAAAAAGAATGACTGTTGATTACGATTCTTTAAGTACTTATTAAAATCTGTTGCAGTAGAAGTATCAATACTCGATGCTAAATTCTCTCCTATATTAATAAAGTAATTATTAAAAAGTTCAACCATATTTTGCAAGTCAGAAGTACTTTCCATACTACTATCGGATGCAACATGAATCTGATTTGGAATCTTAAGATTCTTTCGTTTTTGCTTACCCAAAAGTTCATTTATTACACACCACATCTCATTACTATTGTTACTCTTTGTCATGAAAAGCTGTGAATAATACATTTTTTTGGCTTTCTTCAAGATATTAGTTAGACAATTTCTATATTTCTTGTATTTGCTATAAAAAGGTTCCTTGAACCCACCCTTGATTAGTTTCTTATACATACTATGTTTAGCTTTTATTGATTATACCAGGGGTAATCCAAGGTTTGTTTTCCTTTTTGTTTAACTTGCTGAATGACTTAAAAGGGGCGTGTTTTAAAGAATAATTGAGAAATTTTGTCGAAAAGTTTCTATAAGCTAAATTGACATCTTGACAAGAGATAACATCGTCCCACGTTTCTCTTCTGAGGTCATTTGTAAAGATATCCTTGCTGTAATTTGAAAAATCCCTTGACAAAACTCGCACTTTGTCTGGTAGTGATAAACAAAAATTATTAAAAAATACAAACACTGGTAAGTGGTCAGAAATGTCAGCATAGAGAACACCAGCATCAATGCTTCTGTCACAGAGATTTGTATAAATATGGTCAATGGTGGTCTGTGAATAACTGGTAATCCTAGTTGGATCTTGAATGACTTGCTCATAGTTTAAACAATGGAGATTGTTCAATAACCTGTTAGACATACTTGAAGACTGGTTGATGTTGATATTAAAATCACCAACTAAAACACAACCATGGTATTTGTGGTTTATCAAACGCAAAGTATTTTCAAGGCCATCTATAAATAACATACTGCTAGATATAATTTTAACCATAAGTTCACCCTTTTATCAGGGTTATCAAGTGAATTCAATGTGGAGGTGGGCACAGATTTCAAATCTGACAAGAATGCCTCTATGTCAAAACTTTTCATACTCCGATACCGAATAGAGTCGTATTTCTTCTTACGGATACAAGCGCATGCTACCCTACGGGTCACACAAACAGGTAAATGATCGCTTAGATGGTAATGAGGTACAAAAGACTGTGTTATAGTACTGGAATCGGAAACAAAGATATGGTCAATAAGAAACTCAGCGTTTTTCGTGATTCTTGTCGGTTGATCGATCAATCGTGTGTAACCGTGATCAATTTCAAAAAAGCCTTTCACTTTTTACTAGATCAACGTTGACATAACCAAAAATGATACATTAACTCAAAAGAGCCTAGCCAATTGGTGATGTCAGTATTTGGTGTCATCTATAGACCTGACTTGTTAGGATGTCCTAATTGACCATATATGGAGGACAGAAGTGAAGTAAGATTAAAAAACGGAACTGTCAGAGGAACACTATTCTTGATAATTACATATAAATTTACCTGGAGTGCACGAATTCTGATTTGCATTGAAATGTCCATGAGACTTTGGGAGAGTGTTTCCATCGATTTCTTGCTGTCGGTGAATAGTCGTGAGCCCTCCTGCAAGCCAACACAGTCAATTACATGATTTACAGAAGAAGAAGAAAAACACCAAAAAGAGCTGTAAACAGCTCAACAGCTTCAAAGGGTTAGGGCATACAGGTGGCGCTGTGGCAACCTTACCTATTAATTTATCTTTCTGTCTATCAGTCAATCTTCTGCAGTGAATTTCATCGAAAACTACAAACATGAAATCACCTACCTCGCTAGATTCTATGATATCCATTAGACATTCCAAACAGTCTAACTTGTCTTTCTGCAAAAAAAAATTATGCAGACTTTATTGTATTCATTGATATTCTTCAAATATTGGTAAAATTTTGGCAAAATTCAAACCTAGTCGACGCTAATTTCTTTCTGTATGCATGCAGATTACCTCAACCATCGACGTATCTTGAAAAGATGCGAAAACTAATCTAATTTAATCTAGTTTGGGAAATGTATCAAAATTGTTAAAATAAAGACGGTGGGAGAACAGTGTGCTTGGATCACGCTGCGTTGTATTCCAACTTCCAAGACGATGGAAGCTAAAGAACCTTCAGCTGTACCAAAAGTGCCTGCCAAGCTCGAATACAGTGAAAACATTCTAACTGTAATTGATCGCTCGAAACTTACAGGCTTTCGTTTCAGAGTGTCCTGATACTGCTTCGGTATGGTAGCGCCGGGCGCTTTTCGCGTCGTCCCGGCGACGAACGGGATGCCCTCGTTGTGGTGCAGCTGTATGTCGTGGAGGAACTCAATAAGGACATCAACGCCATTATTGGGACTTGAGATAAAATCTGTCAGAAACCTGGCATGGGGAATAGGATTCCGTTGTGGGAGAGATGAAAGTGAGTCAACTAGAGATAGTGAATTCAAGCTATCTGAATCAGAAGAGTTAAAGTTGCTTCAAAATGCCGGGGCTAATGTAATCCATGCAATACTCATTCCCTTTTTTGTGAAAAAATGTTTCTAGTAGCCGAAGAAATGGCAGACGACGAAGTTATCGCCTTTTCTAAGTTGCACACACTGAATCTCCTTCAGCAAATTATAAATCGTTTCGCCTCTAAAATTGGCGATGACGTCGAGGAATGCCAGTTTTTGTAGGGTCAAAGTACCTTCTATAATTATTCTCGTTTTTCTTGCGACGTTCTAACTGAGTGAAAAATGGACACGCAGTAGTAGAAACGTAGTAAAGAATTTTATTAAATATAAACTATCGGACAGGTTGTTTAAAGGCAATTACTGTCACATTGCATTTTATGCACACTATTTGTCGATTATTATCGAGTCAATCATGTTTCATTAAGCTTTTCACCGCCGTAGTTTAGCCTAAACTCATTGATATCAATGGTGAGTGTGGATCTGTTCACAGGGACTTTGGAACGAAAAGATTGGAGGCATTCGCTTTTTACATCACTGTATTTGTCAGTCTTTCTCTGAAAAGTATCCGTTGATTCCTTACGTAATATCAAAACTGCCCAAATCTTCTTTCAACCACTGTAAAACCTTCGGCACTGGGGTTAAATCTTTGACCATTTTCTTGTTGATCTTCTTGATGGTGTGCATGTCTGGATGCATGTGCCTCTTCAACTGCTCCACATAGAAACTTGCATGGTGAGACGGTGAGGGCGCTGCCTGTAAGGACAGCCACAGAAAATACAGGAAACTTGCAAGTTAAAATCAAAATCTGTAGAAGTACTCAGAGAGAATTAATTATTTGCATTGCAATGCAAGTCAATATTGTGTTATCAGTTCCATGACATTACTCAGCAACACTGGAGTAGGATTATCGTTGTCTTAGGTTCCAGAATACGATTTATGATGAAATATCAAGAATACAGCATTGAATAACTACCATAAACCTTGGTATCTGATAATTCCATCGTCATGGAACGTGATTCACACTCCAGATATCAATTCGAATAATTAAAGACGATTTTTGCATAGTTTGCACATGTTGAGGTATGACAGTTCTTAAAAAACCCAAATCGATTCATGGTGATTATTCATGATCTTCCTATTTCGTATGTAAGCACTCCTTTTCCCCTGTCTCAGATTCATCAGGTTTTCAAAGCTTTTGTATTATCCGATCATGTTCACATTCTAATTTCCAGCTGACGGGCAACGTGAGTGTACCACGTGCACCGCACTGTGCAGACGTGCACCGCACTGTGCAGACGACGACGTTGCTTCGCCTGGCCCGTCACTTGGTACCGACAATGTCGTGGGTCATGTCTAGATCACGTGATTGATATCGAATAATGATACGAAGTAGGCCAATGCAAGTCAAGGAGGATATTTTTCTTTATAATCAGTTCACTTCTCCCTGTCAACTCACTTTATATCGAGGTCACTCTGCTTTTTATCTTCATCATGATGCTATTTCCTTCCGTCCTGTGTTTAAACACCGATAACCTAGATTTGAAATTTCACTTGGCATCACTTTCAAAAGTGATGTTTTGCCCTTGGCCGCAAACTTTCTGAGCAGTTGAATTGAAAAATTCTGACAGACGCCCATTAAGTCCGTTTTGCGCTTACTGGAACTAAAGCTAGATTCTTATGAAATTCCACCTATTCCTGAAAACTTTCAAATTGTATAGAGGAAATACAAGTGAGAGCGAATCATGCATTTTCCCCCAAGAAAGCCTTGCCTCTCAGTTTTTACCGAAAACATTAAGAGATCTTTTCTTCTATATTAATCCTTGTAATTCATTAGGTGTGTAGCGTTATCGATCACTCTGTTAACAACAGACACATAGATGTGAATTTATCTTTATGTTGTCAGCATCATGTGTAAAATACTGAACTGCACCGTGACGACAGCAGTAATTTTTGGATTTTCAAATGTGTGTAATATTAATTTTTAACAGGTGGCCAATTATCATTGGTTAAAACACAGTAACAGTTATTCCTTTTACAATGAACTTTACTTAATAGGGGTCAAATTGCTCTATTCAATCCACTTTCAAAATAAAAGTTGTCCATGAGTGACAGACGAGAAGTACAAAATGACAGGACAAGCTCTCGAAGCAAAGAGAATTGTTTGTTTTGGTACAGACATTTTCCTTGCGTTTTTCTTGAGTCAGTTTCTTGTCCTACTCGCCAACGTCATAACTATACACCAGTCTTGAAGTTCTGTTTGTTAACGTCCATTGGCATCGATGACAATGGAATGATTGTCCGAACTAGAATTTATTTGTCAACAATAGCATGCATCCGTAAAATAAATTGTGTTGACAAGGGTAAGACCTTGATTTTTCGACATACTTCGGGGAGAACAACAAAGAAATGTACTTGTTTCCGAGAAGAAAATCACGAAGATATTAATGAAGGTTGCAGCAATTGTACTTCATGACTGAAAAGTAGTTCAGTTCACAGACAAACATAGACAGTCTATGCTATTTGTCTGTGTTCAGTTGTAGAAAGGTCAGTCCACCGATACTGCAAAAAGGTCGTCAACGCTGCCATTTTCAATTTATAATCCAGTATTACTAATTGTATCATGATGTTTATTTAGCGAGAATATCATTTGAGAATCACATGATAACCTACTCTAATACAAATATCCACGGCTAGAGTTCAAGAGTAGAGTATAGGACAGGCCGGTAACGTACCAGATCAGTCCCAAATGATTCCGATCCATTAATTGTGAAAAC
The DNA here is from genome assembly GCF_041260155.1 of Ptychodera flava. Lineage (NCBI taxonomy): Eukaryota > Metazoa > Hemichordata > Enteropneusta > Ptychoderidae > Ptychodera > Ptychodera flava. Next base: position 276,668 of record NC_091942.1, on the reverse strand, counting down.
TTTCAGCACTTTTTTCACAGGTAAGGCGCAGACCTTGGGTGCATAAGTGTACACAGTAGTGTTGTTTTTTGAGAGTATCCGTTGTGGTGACCTCAGTGCACGCGCTAATCGGAAACGTTCGATTCCAACTTACATCAGACATGGATGTGACGCAGCGACAGAAAATATCTGTTTGTGTCAGACCACATATTTTTTTCGGGAAGCAAGATTGTGCTAGGCACACAGTGTCAGAGTCATTAAGGCAAAGAGATTATCTATGATATAAGATCGATAACACAGAGAGGAGTTCAAATCAAGACAGTAATGTATCTTTGTTATGAAGTTACTCTACCTGCCGTTCGACATTGGCAGCAATCTCTAGCTTTATTTCAATGCAATTTACACTCCCGAATTGGCACAACTTGAAAAGAACGTGACGTCTGGTGTGGTCATGGTTGGCATTCCATGCTTACGGTAAAGTGATCATTATTTGCCAGACTCTCGACAAAGCTGGCGTTGGTATGTAAAAAATGAAGTACCTTCCTGACGTAGTATGCGAAAGAGTAAAATTCTTGTCAAACTTTAAAGGAAAGTTTAAACTACAGTCTGCCAAATATCAAAAACAACAAATCAGGGGTCACCAGGCAAATATCGGTGTAGGGAAACATAAGATTAAAACTAGCCGTTATCACTATGTTATCTCTACGGGGGAATTTTTAGGGTAGATAATTTCAAGTACTTTTAATATTATATCACTTCTTTCCATTCCATTTCTACATGTTGGTCGATCTGAAGGCACGATTTGTTTACCAAGTTTTAAGACGCTGAACAATGTTGCCGACTTTCAAATAATGCAATAAATGTTCAAAGGGAAGAACTTTGTCCCACAAAATACAATAAGAACGTCAAGAATATTCTGAATAGATGAAGCTTTAAGTACAACGGTATTTTTATCGTGTAGTATTTCATTTGTCTTTGTTGTTCTTAATGATGTGAAATCATATTATACTCGAACGAAATTGGGGGGAAAACACATTGAAATTGGCCTTATATTATTGTAGCTGACTGATTATGATTCTGTGTTTGTTCGCTTGTTGACACATTCTCAACTCTGCAAGTTTATTCAGAGCTTACAGAGTTCCAAAGTTCCCAAACAACCACATTACGAATTCTTCTTTATGTGAAACACTAATATTACTTACTTTTAATGGGAATTTCATTTTTTGTAGGAAGTAATATAAACTTTCACCAGTTGATTAATTTAACACTACTGAACAGGTGTGTGAACCATTGACAAAACACACGCACTTTAGTTTTTCAAATCACGAGTGTATACTTCATTACAAATTCGATACAAAAGTAATCAAATTCCGGCATTATCATATTTCAATCACTTTACGCTGTTTCCAACATGATTTCTGACACAAGGGCTTAATAATGGTAAAATTCCAGTATGGTAAAAATTCCAGAACAATATGACCTCTTCCGGGAGGTCTACGCGTAAACTGATAAACGACTGATACAGGATGCTGTAGGATACGACACGTACATCCTTAACTAACACTGACAAAGTATATCTATGTTGTCTGCAAATTCCATCGAACAGTAACATGTTTGTAGGCGTACAGATTGTCATAGATACAATCGTAAGGGGCGTTATGAAAAATCTTTACAAAGTTAGTTGACAATCTTCTGACATAGGCCATCCTGAAACATAGTCAGACGTTTAAAATTAAAAATACAATGAAAATTTGATCGGGAGCAAGTTATTTATCTATGGTGCATGGACAGACGATATTAATTTTAGTTGAAGGCTTAATCAGAGAAGCCATATTAATTAACAATGATTACTCCAAAATCAACTGCAAAACAGCTAAGTATGTCAGAGACTGGACGTAATATGCTTGTTAATAAGGCTTTTACTGTGACAAAATCAAACTCGTCTGCTTCAATTTCAGTTAATCCAAAATTAGTGCTTAATCTTTCTTCATGGCGATAAAAGAAATGCAAATCCATATTATGAAATTCCTCGTTATAAGAGTTATGTTATCATAATCATCGATGCATCAACATCACTGCGCCAACGTCATTGTTTACACAGGCATTCAAACCATGGTCCTTCCCGAGTGGACGGAAGTTTTTCTCTGAAAAAGATCGGACTCTTCAGGTGGACTGACAGTTTTAACTTGAATTATCAAGGTTTTGAGAAATGCGATTTTTGTTGCTGTTGAGTTTTATTATTGTATTCAAGTTTTTATCTTCCCATTTTAACGAGTTTTTTTATCGCTTTCCTATCGAGAGTGGTTGATAAATCATCTCAAGTCACGATTGGACGGATCAGTTAAATACACTCATATTTATTTTATTACGCAGTTTTCTTGTTTCATGCCACCTATATGCATGTACACGGCTACTTTCGAATATTCACAATCGCAATCACAATAAGTATAGTAAAATCAAAGCTGAAATATGGCCTCGAGAATTCTTACACGTTGACGTTTTAATGCTATTGACACTTAGAGTACAGAAATGTAAACCAAACTGACTACAGGACTATAGATTGAGAACAAAGAACTGCAGGTGTTTTGCAGTGTGTTGAACCGTCATGGGCGATGTTTGAATGGACATGTGTGCTAGTTTAACGATGGGTGTTGCTTTAACTGATAAACATTTGTTGGTGTTCACTTCAACAAACTATCCCTGCGCTGATTTCTTTGTTTAGCCCAGCCGGCCAGGAAGTACACAACAATGTGTTATGCACGCCATCAATTTACACATCCTGGTGATATCCCGGAGTCACCCCAACAATTCTCGGACTGACTCGATAGATACTTCTGCAAAGAATATTTCATACGTAAAACTAAGCGTATTGCAAAAATAATTCGCCACAGTGAATCGCAGGCCTAACTGTGAAATCGTCGGCATCCATCCCAGATTTTTTGTTTTGAGTCCCTCGCTGGTAACACACATTGGACATCTTACTCATATCAAAACCAAATGTTTACGAGATTAATTACAAATTTAGTATAAGCAACCTGGTTGAAGCCCCGTGAACTACTTCTATTAATTTGTCATGCCATTATAAAGTGAAAGCTACGATAGACTGATTAAACGTTCTGTCTTATTCTACGCTTTTTAATTACTGCTCCTCGTATGTGCAATACAAACATATTTGTAAAAGGTGGCTCCAAAGTTTAAAAACAGAGATTCTGAATCGCAAAACAAGTTCAAGTTGACATTCAAGAGTGTTGGTTAAATGAGATATTGTTTCGTGTAGTACTGTGTGTTTTGAAATAAGAGGAAGATGATCAAAATAATGTAATGTCAGCCGACGTAAGAACACCTCTGTCACTGAACAAAGTAGACAGAATTTTACGCAGGGGTTAACTCTCACAACCTATACAGATACAGATGTGTTCGATCTGGTTTGAACACCTGCACAGGAAATACCGTCCTTTTAAGGGCAGATATTGAAGTACTGTCCTTGGTTAAGATGACTAACAACAGTTTACATTAATAAGCTCGACATTTGAGACAGTGTGAAAACCTAACTTTTGAGAGTTGTTCTAATTGTTTGTTATTCATTTGTGTTATGCAAATGGAGAGATTGAACATAATTTTATGATAGCAGGGATTAACATCAAGAAGTTTTGGTGAGGTATTTGTACAGGCACGAAGATTACACAGGCCAACAAGCACGAGTTAGTTGAGTGTTGATGGATAGACGGAGGTAGACGAAGGACGAATGCATCTGACGAACGGGCAGACATAGATAGATAGATAGATAGATAGATAGATCGATCGATCGATCGATCGATCGATAGATAGATAGATAGATAGATAGATAGATAGATAGATAGATAGATAGATAGATAGATAGACAGACGGACGGAAGGGACGATGGATGGAACGATGGATGGATAAATATCCGGTTGGATAAACGGGTGGACGGATTTGAGGTTAACAGGTCGACCATATTTTAAGAAATGTACGGTTGATAAATGAGTAGATTAGAAGGAGGAAGAGAGGGAAGAGGAAAAGAGGGAAGAAGAGGGACAGAGACAAACTGATAGATGAGCAGAAATAGATAGGGAGAACCTGTATGACTGCAACTTATGAAAAGTTCTGAGTTCTCAATCTCACTTGGTCTGTTGGTTGGCGGTTATTCGATAAGGCAAAGATAAATATTGATACATGTGTTCAAGCATTAGCTGAAAATAAAGACTGAATCCTCGATAGTTAAATAGGCAGGCTGGCCACCACAAAATCGACAATACAGTTACAAAACCTACTTCATGAGCGGGAAAAGAAAAATTGATTGTTTGTTCGATGGTCTAAGTATGTTGCCTGTTGTCTTTATCACGTGCCTGTGTATCTGTGTATTTGCTCATAACTTGAAATGGTGTCCGGCAATGATATCAACTTTATGTATGTTTATTTTTCGGAGCAGCTTTCAATTCCTATTTCTATGTCCCCGTCTCCCACATGTGGCATTCGATGAACAAAAAGAACTGCAACAATTACCGGTTGTCGAATAAAAACGCGTCATACTGAAACCTTAATTTCAGCAATGCGGTGTGGTCATATGATTTTACCTCTGACAACTGAACGATCTTAACAATGGCGCATTCCGGTGTACACATGTTTCCGGCAGCAAAAGTACAATTTAGAAGTCATATCGTACTTCTCAGCGCAGTTTGTGTTTATGGTAGTGGCAAAGCTTGCGATTTAAATCAGGCTCTACTTGGTTTGTAAACTTGGTTATTGGATGGAATGACGAGAAATTATTGTATTGGATTCAGTATAGCTATTAATAAGTGGACACCCAATACTGATAACATGGGTATTCTCAGTGTACTCGTGAGATGAGACCAAATCTTTACGTTGTCTCCTGGTTGAAATTGTGATCCCAAGCTTTTGCTGTCAAATAGATTTACCTCGATAAATCATCTTTTCATATTACTTAGAGTAAGTCACATACTAAAATAATTTGCTTTTGATTGTGACCCCAAGATTTTACTGTCGAATACATTTACCTCGATAAACTGTCTTTTCAAATTATTTAGAGTGAGTCACACACTAAAGTATTTTGCCTCTGAATGAATGAATGAATGAATTACTGCGTCGTAATTTTAAGAATTGTTTTTAGAAAATTTTGTTTGACGTTTGCACAGCCGTGGAGGGTAATTCAACCAGATAGACTCGGTAAATCATTACTTGAAGGGGACAAAGTTCTACAAGGGGCGTTTTGAACCTTTCCGGATGTATACATTTATCTCCTGTTTGTACTATCGGATGATACTACTGTTATGACGTTGAACTGGTCATATACCAAAGTTGGAAAATTTGATGAATGCTGGTACATCTGCTGTAGGGATCGAACTTTGACCTTGGGAGGGATTGGTCAAAAATGAAAAAAAAATCTAAACAAATATTGCTAATATTTTTGTAGCCTTATTCTTTTTCGAAAATTTCATTTATATTCGCATGTAGGGTGGAAAATGGGTGAATCTTTTCTAGGGAGGTAGGTTGGCGAGTATCGGCATGCTTGCAAGCAAAACCTTAAAATTATTGAAATGCTGACTTGAAAAACAAACATTTGCATGTCGGCATTCGGAACCCTTCGAAAGACTTACTGTCACAACCATTAAGTCTGAAATAATAGCACCGGAGCGAATGTTTACCAATACTTAGTTTCCTTTGCAAATATGATACCCTTACAGTGTTGCAGTGAAGTATATGTTGAAATATAAGCCCTTATTAGGTTACATCCATGCGTTCTTAGCCTGGCATTTTGTATAGTGACAAACGCAGTTAGTTTAAATTAGGCTATGAATCAAATAAGTAGCTGATGTACTTTACTATTCTACCGTCAATGAGATGCATTTTACAAAATTAAACGTATAATTTAGTTTAGCAAGTTAAATCAAGAACTGTTTCCCTTATTTCAACATCCTTTGCCGCAGCCAGTCGTCCACTTCAAGTTAAGGTCAACAATTACGTCAACAGGCCGAACACATGGCTTACCGTCTCATTCAGCAACCGCCATTTGTCTTCCAGCGGTAGATGTCGTAACTGTTGTCGACCCTCTTCGGTCATATTTTCTCTCGAATTCTATTCACGAAGAAAAACGTATGGACTAATGTGTTTGAATAAAGTGCAGGAGAAATAAACAGGGGTTGACAAATATATGAATATATTGCAGTATGTCATATGAGTAGCAATTGTGCTGACTACACAGTTACAGATACCCATGCCCAGTACATGATGATAAGTTTAGATATCCGAGACATTTGCGTTAAAGCTATATTTGCTGTTTGGTACTCAGCCGTTGTCCAGTATTAAATTTGTTCCGTTTGTAAAATGCCACTTATCATTTTACTCCCAAACACATGTTGAAATGCGCTCTATTCATCAACACAAATATAAAAATATTGTCAAAGTTTACAGCTAATCAAGAGTTTGTATTTTATTTTTTGTGACGTAGGTATTTGAATGATTATGTTGACTCTTTACTGCTACGATGAGACGTTAAGTACCGGGTCTGTCTTGATGAGAGATAACCTACTGTAAACCATTGATGTCAAGGATAGCCATATCCACAACTAACATTGTACATATACATATAAATTGAGAGACAAACGACAAATATTTTTTCATTGTCTGCTTTCTCCAGTTTGTTGAAGAGTACTGTGCCGAGTGACAAAGATTGGATGCACATTCGACGTAATTACACAATATCAAATTCGAAATGATCGCTGTGTATTATACAGCATACGAAACAAAGTGCGAGATGAATGTACAGCTAGACGAGGGGACTGTCAGATCAACAAATGATAGACAGAAAGATATAAAGCTTTGAGAGACAACAGATATTTAGTGTAATGAAGAACTTACCAAGTATTTTTCAAATCTCCTATTAATAGTGGCTTCGCCAGGCAACGGTATCGCGTTGTTTCCTGTAAAATTAAACAGATAAACAGTTTACTACATAAATAAGGGTAAAGGTAAGTCACAAACACACTAAATGTAAATCAGTGGAATTTGTCGATGAGTTACTTCCTGTCAATCGCATGTAAGTTCCGTCTCCGGGTAACGAAAGGAATAGTTGTGCTCGATTTCAAAATGACTTCATTTGGCCCTTTGACTTTTCCTCTATCATATAAACACGATTGGAACTAATTTGGGATAATTGGGTTTTCATATTTTGCAAATTTCTCAAAAGTGTTAGGTGCCATATAGCTGAATGTTGCAACACCACAAATTACTCATAAAAACAAGTGTGTAATATAAATAGAAAAGCAGATGAGATAACATCTGTAGATTAAATCGACATTACTTCACCATCCAATTATCCCAAACAAGTTCCAATGGTGTTTATAGTAATTTATCAGTCAACATGACTTATGGACAAACTGAAATATATCGCCACAACACAAAAAGATGAATGATTTTTCGTGCGTGAGAGACATTATCCGGTGCAAAACTTTGAAAAACGAGAATGCGATGTTAATACTACCCACGGTTTCTGCACAAAAGGACCGTGTACTAACTGAATGGAACAATGAGAAGAACAGTCTGCAAAGCAAAACAGTATCTGTTTTCTTTCAATTGTTGTGCACTGCACAGCAAAATCACAACTGTAACTCAACAATATTAGACCAAGGAACGAAAGAATTAATCATTTGCACTACGACTCAGTGAATAAAGAATGTCTTCACTCGAAACAGTTTTAAACTTCAAACGTTCTTTATACTGTTCTCTTTCATAATCAAGGATAAAATCAGGGCAACGGCGCAAAGTATGAAATTAGAGAAAGAAATTAGCCACAATTTTTTGGTATTTGACGTAGAAATGGCCGTTAAATATTGTTTAATCGCTACAGAGAAAATAACAGTTTTGATTGTCACAAAAACAGGAGTGTGAAAGGATAATTTATTCCAGCAGACCAGTATTGTAGAAATTCTAGTGTCCGAGAAATCTGTGCTCCAGGCGCATTCACTTGAGCATGCGCAAGACCCACGAAAATACATCCATGCTGCGACGTTAAAGACATTTTGTTTCTCAAAAGTTCGACTTTAATGTCTTGAAAAATGTTTGCTGCGTTCGTATTTGTGATCCTATTAACTACTCCTCTACAAATTACTTCACTTGGTTCGAAAACCGACCGAGTCAGAGTGGGAGCGTACGACATCCTTTTCGGTTTCAAGAGCTGCACTGCCCCGACATCTGAAGGAGTAAACATCATGATTTCGATTTTGTACCGACTCTGAGAAGAAACTGCTGACGGCCAAAACATGTACAATTGATGACGACCGAAGTTCTTAAACAAATCCGATAAACTCGCAAATAATCACATAATGTAAATCTTTAAATCCTATAAAAAGGTCAGTTAACAATTTGCAGTTGTCGATCTGTACCCTAGGCAAGCTAGAACAACGATAGAGGATGGGGTATTCTACTGTTGATATTGTTATCTTATAGCAACTTCGCCTCTTTGCCCAATAGTGACCGAGTTTCGCGACTTGGTGATGGCGGTTCTCTTGTTGCTAGCTGCGGATGTAGAGATGCCGTTGACATCGGATTGTTTAAGTTGACTCTCTAACAGCCCCTTGCTTGCTACACACTATGCTTAGAACTTTGACACTTTGATAAATATACCACAGTGCGGAACCAGCGTAGGGCTGTAAGAGAATCTAGGATTTGAGGTACAAGACTGCCAATAATGCAGTGTTAGCCAATTACGTTCATTTGCAATGTAGGAATACAAGGACATATCAATATAATATTGTCATTTTTAAAGCTATTTTGAGAAATGTATTAAAAAATTTGTGTCATGATGCTGTTTCAAGATGAAGTGGAAAATTATGTTTTGCTTTACAAAGATACCCGTAAAGATGCTTACTTAAAGGTCCATTATTTGTAACTTTTGACCATTTTTACCTCGGAAAATTCATGTTGGAGGCTCATATTTGTTGCAAAATTTTGTTTTACGAAGAAACAAACATGATTAGTGGTGTTATAGCCACATAAAAGTGCTAATTTTTGTTCAAACGTGCTGCCCTTCCGAGCTCGTTTGTTGACGTCTGGCATGCTCAGCGTGCTGGGGAGAACGCAGATATGGTGACGCCGCGATCACGTGATATGTACAAGTTCACGTTTATTGTGGGATCAAAACAACATTGCGTCTTGGATTGCCAGACATCTGGCTTCGCAACGTGCTCGGACAATGGACTACGACGTAAGTACCGGGCATAAGTAATGAATATTTATTTTGAAATTGCTGTAAATGGCTCGCGCAGGTGCAGAAGAATGCGTACGTTGCAATCCGCGTGTCAACAGAGTTTGTATTTCTGTCCGGACAAAAAATGAAATTTTCGTCGTAAAATCACATGTTATTTAGTTGTAGGGCACGTAATGTTTCCGAATAATATGCGATTCTCTGTTATTTGACAGGCTTTTCAACATGAGCCAGTGTTCATTTCAATCAAAACTAACGGAAAAATCGCCAGAAGATACAGCTAATGGAACTTTAATCATAGTTTTCTTCAACGCTTTTTATAAATATATTATATAATTGCGTAATGGACAACAATAAACGTTTTTGCTTTGTACAATCTTGAAGTCGTGTGTAAAGGAATATTTTAGAGCTCTATGATGCTAAAAGGAAATATCAATGCTTCAGTCTTAATAAGCTCTCTACATCTTTTCGTGATGATAATATAGCAACGCTACTTTTCTTTGTCATATTTATTATCTACTCATTGCTGTCTACAACAGATGAAATTGTGAACACAGTGACAATATTTAATAAATTTGATAAATATGTGCAACGGGAACAGAGCTTCATTAAATATATTTAAAAATCCTATTACAACATGTATGTTAAGGACAAACCTATACGTAAGAATTGCTTCCCCGCCCCCAAAAATGATTTAAAATTACGAACGTCTCTTGGTGTCTAATTAAAACAAAAACGAAACAGTTATTAAAATGAAAACGAAGCTTTCAAATTTGACTTATCTGAACAAAAACATTGCCTTCTATAAATGACACATTGCCCTCTATAAATTATATATTGACCTCTGTAAATGACATCTGGGGCAAGATTGTATGCAGAAGGTGGGGCCACTAATACCGAACTTTAGTACTTCCGGGAATAACGCGCAGTCCGTATCCATTCTTGTCGATTATGGATTTTAAAACAAATTAGTCAACTTCCTGAGGATAAAGGAGAAAAATGTGGAAACAAACGCAGAAATGTTATTCCAAATAAATGTGATGCATGTGTACAGGAATTGATTATTTGGGAATTCGAGATCTGGTTCTGTAACATGTAACATGGTAAATTCTCCTACACAACCAGTTTACCTTTGTATAGTGTCGGTGTATTGATTTCTCTTTTATACCATGGTTTCTCAGCTTACGGAATGGTATCGAAAATTTGCCAGTGTTTTAAATTTGATCCAAAAATTTTATGATCTCGTCTACGACAGGTTTTCTCCTGTCGGGCTAATATTTAACAAGGACCACTCAGTTCTATCATCGTCAAGAATAGATCAGTATATACACCCAAGTGGTCGCCAATGCTTATGAATTCTTTTGGCGTGCAGATGACAGCAAATTTACAAAGCTTAGACAACATTCGACATAGTAGAATCGATAACACGATGACACATGGCAATCACGACCAATTAAATTCTCAGAGAGTCTCAAAGTCCTCTCTGACGCCCTTTAAAGTCGCATTGTGTTTCGACGGGTGTGAAATCCGGTTGCCTGTGAAGTATAGAATTCCATTGCATTCCTTATCAGATTTTGTAAATCCATTAAGAAAAAGATGAAAATCATGCGTTTATAAATGTTTATACTACTGTCGGAGTTTCCAACTCCTCGAGATTTGCCTCCATAACATTTTCTCTGTATGCGTGTCTCTGTATGATTCCTTTTAGGTGTCATTTTGTCAAGCTACCATATGTATGCAATTAAAGGCATTAGGCTAACGGGGGTAGCTGCGAATAGCAGCTCTACCACTCCATCGCAGACGTTGTGTTGTCTTTTACTATCTTGGTGTAAAGCCACAGTTAAACTAGCTGACTTTCTAGTATGTACCAAAGCACAGTCCCTCCGACTGTGACCAAAGTTAGAACAGACCTATCTATATTCTATCTATTTGGTCAAATAAAAGACGTTTCTGGTAATCACCGCGGTTTCCAACCTTTACTTCCGGGATCCGCGTTATGGGATACACACAAGTTTGGTCATTTTAACCAAACAAACCGTTCATATCGGATAGAATTCTATGATTCGTCTTCTGATGACTACAGGGTGAGATAAAATTACACAACAGAAACGTCCCTATAATCACATATTTTCATTTGATTACATATAGATCAATTTACATGTAAAAATATGAGTCATTAAAGTACATTTTGGTAGCACGCGATAATTGCCATTGCCATATCATGGCTACACACGTCATGACCAGCCATGACGTAAAGTATACGATCGGGTTATAGGTCCGATGTTAATTGGCGTTCTATCACATCTTTCTTGTGGCTGGATACTGACCTTCAATTTCGAGATTTCTTTCATCCGAAAATTCGATTTCTAGATATTACTCTTTCAGCTACTGACGTCAAACATAGCGAATTTGAGGATACGCCTATCAATGATGAGCGGATCATAATATTTACCATACAGCTTTGTACACTACAACAGGCTTCCACTTTTCCACGTTATTACGTGGCGAGGCTCAATTATATAGTTAATGAAAAACAACTTTTTTACAACGAGAGGCGTAGGCTTACCAAAACCGTCTTTGAAAACATCGAGTTCGTCGTACTCGGTACCTGCTTCGGATTCGGTGTAGGCGCTGACCGACGCAGACTCAACCATGGCCATGGAACTGGCCGCCTCCATACGGGTACGTCGACCGACGCTGCCGGCTCCGAGTTCCCGCGTCGAGTCGAATCCAGTCGTTTTCTTATCCTTCACCATATTTAAAAGTTGTCAAGTTCCATCGCGCGATCACGTTCAAATAATAATAAGAAACGTTTCAAAAAAATCAGTTAACATAGACGAGACTCGCAGATTTGTTGATTAAAAGACACCCATTTGTACTGACCGTCCAAAAGGATTTCAACACCTCTACTCAGGTGGATGGTGACGTTTACACGGCAGAAAAGGGTTCTGTTCCCCAATATGGCAAAACTGTAATAGCACAGCACGATCGATCAAAATTCCGAGCGGATAGACCTAGCTGTGTTAGGTTGCTTGCCTGCGGTCTGATTTCCATATAACCTTTGGAAAATTGCGCGGTGGTTATATACACGATGTTATCGGTTATTTTTCAACCAAGTTTTTTTATTAAATATTTACATCACCAGGTCAATTGCCAGTTGTTATGGTGATGACATGAACCCATAAAGCTTCCGCGTGCAACATGTTGCATTTGTAGTACAGCCTTCGTCAATATCGACAGCGTCAACCTGGCGCTGATAGTGAAAACAGAGACCACTCACGTTAACAATTTCATACTTAATTGCATTTAGTCTTTTTATTGATTGTGATATTTAACAGTTCCTTATATTCGGAACGGATGAAAATACATGGGGTATGAGGTTTGTTATTTTGAATAGAATTAAGGCAAATTTATAAGGTTATTCGATAGAAGGGTATAGATGGTGAGATATTAGTGTTTGGTGGTTGAGCCATACATGTAGGGTAGAGAGATTGCAGTGGAATCATCAACTCGATGGGAGAAATGCAAGCCCAACCGACTGATATAACTTAACGGCAGCAGCAAAGAAAGCGATAAATACAATATTTTTTGTCGTATTACTTTTTAAGATATGCTGTATGTGTCAACAACGATCGACTTTGCCAATACTGCAGGTGACAAGAAAACGTGGCATAAAATTTGATTCAACCGTCAGGGTACGGTTACCTGCAAAACACTCAAGGTTCTCATTTGTCGAGGATCGACACCAATTTCTCATATTTTCATTTGGTTCAGTTTTTCACGACTAGATTAAACAACTGACAAAGACTGTCGGAATGAGCAAGTGTTTACTGGCACTGGCAGATCTCCAAAACTAGGAAGTGAGAGCGAAAGTTGTTTATCAGTGGTGTGCGCTACGCTTTCCATAACAATCTAGTGACCTGCAGGATTCTGGCTGGGGCGCTCGCACACGCACACAGACACACACATACACCGTAGATAATTGTGGTTGCACGACATCTACGGCGATGCAAAGGTCAGTGACTCAGCGACGGTGATTGATTGGCGTCAAAGGCTCGTCACCCCGGCCTATGCAATTTGATAATCACAGCTATATTATAAACGTCCCAAAACTATTAAAACCTGGTAATGACAATAATGAATCAATTATGCTAAATGAAACTTCGATTACTACATACAACTTTATTATCCAATTTCCTACCGCTATCGACATTCCTATTTACAACAATATACTATGGCCAAGGAGGGTAAGCGTAATTCAAGATTCAAGATTCACGGTTCACCGTTCATGTTCTGCAGTTTAAGCTACAAACAGATACATTTTCACTCTAATTGACTTTTTCGATTCATATACAATGATAAATCATCATTAGGATGTCAACGGTGCCTTCTATACACATGAAGTAGTACCCTGCGATAAATTTTGTCAACTTTGGTCAAGTCAATTCAGATATATATCTCTAATTAGGAAAGATCATTAAATATGCAAATTAGGAATTGGCTGAAGAGAAAATGCTTAATAACTTTCAATAATGTTGTATTATAGAGTCTTTAACGTACATAGCAAATTTCATCAATTTTGATCAAGTCAATTCAGAGAAATATCCCTAATTATGAAAATTCATTTAATATTCAAATTAAGTTTTGGCTGAAGTAAAATGTCTTTTGACTTTCAATAATGTTATATCACAGTATCTTTGATGTATATAGCAAGTTTCAACAACTACAATCAAGTTAATTCAGATATATATCCCTAATTGGGAAAGTTCATTAAATATGCAAATTAGGAATTGGCTGAAGTAAAAATGCTTAATGACTTTCAAAAATGTTGTATCATAGTGGCTTCAATATATGTAGCAAGTTTCATCAACTTTGGTCCAGTCATTTCAAATATATATCCCTAATTAACAAAGTTCATGAAATATGCAAATTAGGAATTGGCTGAAGTTAAAACGCTTAATGACTTTCAATAATGTTAAATCATAGTATCTTTAATGTACATACCAAGTTTGGTTAATTTTGATCGAGTCAAATCAGACATATATCCCTAGTTAGGAAAGTTCATTAAATATGCAAATTAGCATTTATCTTTCATGTCACCCCTTAATGGTTCCCACTGCTGATATATCTTGGTGTGATCAACATTTGTAGCAAATTGTGTGTAGATGTTTTTAATGTATATCCGTTTTTTCTGAAATCATTAATTATGCAAATGAGCAAAAGTATGCAAGCCACACCCACCAAAAACTAATCAGTTCTTGCCATTTGCTAACTGAATATATGTACCAGATTTGATTCTGATCTGATGAGCCGTTTTTGAGATATCGGACCAACAGACAGACAGACAGACAGACAGACAGACAGACAGACACACAGACGGACAGACAGACAGACAGACAGACAGACAGACAGACATCGCTGCGACATATGCTCAGATGTGTAAACACGTGAGCAAAAAATGGAGTGAAATGCATCTGTTTCTAGCTTAAACTGCAGATCATGAATCGTGAATCTTGAGTCATGAATCGTGAATCTTGAGGCTTACCCGGCCAAGGTGGACAGTTGGGTGGGATTTCTAACAGACTTTATCCAGAATGATGATAAAGTATATACTCAAGTTCCCCATTTTTATACATCTGATAATTTTAGAGTAAGAAATTCTAAAGATTTCTCGCTACCAAAAGGTAATAGGTTTGTTAAACAATTGATTGATCTTTGTCTGAATAACAACCTGCTAATTGCTAATAGAAGAACTGTTGGATACCTATCTGGAAAGCATACCTATCGTCATCCAATGGAATAGGCCTATAGTACTGTTGATTATTGTATCACATCTAAGTCAAATTATAAGAATTTTCAATACTTTAAAGTGCATGATATTAATGCCATGTCTGATCATTGTGCCATAAGTACTTCATTGAGTTGTAATTACAGAGTAGTTCACGATTCTCCTACAAATAAGCTTCCGCCAAAATATGTTTGGGAAAATAGTGGTGCTGATGCTTCCAGTAGTGTGATGGGCGATCAAAATTTTACAAATACTTTTGATAAGTTTTTGAAATATGATGAAGGCTTTGTTTATACAAACTCAGCAGGTACCACGTTAACTAACATTTTTCTAAAGGAGCCAGAAAAAGTATAAATATTAGGTACAGCAATCCTGGAAAAAAGAAGAAAAGAAATCAGTGGTTTTTCTAAGATTGTAATAATTTACGCAAAAAACTAAAGATTGCTATGAAGGCATATTAATTATTTCAGTTGAGGAAAAACTATAGAAAACTTCTGAAATTTAATACAAAAACAGTATAGAAGATCTTTTAGTTGACAGGTTAGCATCAACCAATAATAACTCAACTGAGTATTGGAATATTTTGAAAAATCTTCAACGTTCGACATTAGGGGCATCTGTAGATGGGTCTATACATTGTAAGGGCTGGGTAAAATATTTTAAGTCACTTTATAATTCATCGACAACTGTCGATGAAAATGTTATTTCAAACGAATTAAATGACCTTGAAAAAATAAAGAGATTGAATATGTATCTTAATATGCCAATCAAACACAATGAGTTATTGCTTGCTATAAAATAATTAAAAAATCATAAAGCGCCAGGAGAAGACTTAATTATAAATGAAATGATTAAAGTCAGTAAATAGTCTTTGTATAAGTTGCATTCTTAAGTTATTTAATCACATTTTACAAAGCAGCAATTTGCCAGCAGTTTGGAAATCCACTTTATTAGTTCCACTTCACAAATCGGGGGATAAGTGTGATCTGAATAACTATAGAGCAATTGCTCTTTCAAGTTGTTTCTCAAACGTTTTACACCAGTGATGAATAGGAGGCTTATCAAGTATCTTGAGGAATATAATCTTTTTTCCCCTTTCCGGTTTGGTTTTCGAAAAAACAGACGTATGTCAGACTCTGTTTTTCTGTTAAAGACTGCTGTAGATAAAATGTCCTCCACGAATAGATTGAAAAATTTATCAAAAAATCTTTATGTGGCATTTGCAGACTTCAGAAAAGCATTTGATTGTGTTTGGAGAAAAGGCCTCTTTTTAAAAATGCAGAGGTTGGGTATATCTGGTAGCTTTTACAATTTGTTAAGTCTATGTATGATGAAACTCAGTACAAAATTAAACTGTCTTGTGGTATTTCAGATGGGTTTATCTCCTCATGTGATATGAAAGAGGGTTACAATATGTCACCAACATTGTTTAATATTTTCCTAAATGATCTTCCAGACTAGTTGGATGGTTCTTTTGATTCTCATATGGAAATCGGAGATCAGAAGTTAAATTTCATTTTATATGCAGATGATACTTATGTCAAAATCAGCTGATGGTCTAAGAAATTGTTTAGATAAGTTGCATGCTTAAAGTAAAATATGGGGCCTTTCAATCAATATCAATAAGACAAAAACGACGATATTTAAAAGAGGTAACCGTTTCATAAGGAATCAGCAATTTTATATCGACAAAAGTGTTATTGAAGCAGTGAATCAGTACACTATGTAGGTGTTGTTTTTACACCGAATGGAAAGTTCAAACAAAATTAGATTAATCTTAAAAATAAGGCAATAAAAGCTTTATTCAGCATAAAATATCTGTATTGTGTAAAAAATACTGAATCCGAAGCTGTGTTTAAAACTTTTTGATTGTTTGATTGTCCCAATGCTTTCATATTGTTCTGAAATATGGGGGACCGAAATTACAAGCGTTGACAACTGCCTTGAACGTCTTTGTATAATCATATCCAGCATATCTCAGGTTTATTTTAGGAGTAAGCAAACACACCCCTTTTGAGGGCATTACATCTGAGCTAGGCAGGTTCCTTGTAAAATAAAGTTTAATATGTCTGTGATAAGATATTAGTGTTGATTACATAATTTACCAGGAAAAATTCACTTAAAGAAAATATACAATATTAGTTCTCCCTGTTCAAAATTTGTCCATCACGTTCTGAGAAGTTACAATCACAGTCATGTGTTCAGTGCATTTAGAGTAAATTCTTATTCTCAGTTATGTAAGAAGTTAAAACACGAGTATGAAAATCAATACTCAGAAACCTGGAAGAGAACCCTTTTCAATGATTCAAGGAAGAATGGAAGTGGTAACAAATTGTAATTGTGCACTTATAGAATGTTTAAGACGAAGTTTGGTTGTAAAAACATTTAAGAGATATTTCAGATTTCGGGTTACGTAGAAATTTGAGAAATATATAGATTGAGTGATCATAATTTGCATGTTGAAATGGGTTGGAAATGTAAACCTCATTTACCTTTAAATGAAAAACTTTGCCTGGAATGTAATAGTAATGTAATAGATGATCAGTTTCACTTTTTATTCACATGTAAGAGTCATATTTCTGAGAGATCAATCTTGTACCAGAAAAGCGGAACAGATTTTTTTATCACGATGAGCGTTGAAGAAAAAGTACAAAATATGAAAAACATTAGGGAACAGGACTTTCTGAACCATGCTATATTTATGAGGAATTATGGTGTTTGCTGACCTCTCCAGTAGCTACCTACAGTTAGCTGTTTACAGTTAGAGTTATGTTTGCACTTCAATTCAATTTACTGGGATTTAACTATTTGATGGTGTTCATTTTGAACATGTTGTTCTTTCATCGGAAATGTATCATACCACACTCTTTGTTAGTGTGTGTTTGACATAGGCTTAGAGAACGAACACAATTTATGACAAGGACTATCATGAAGATGATAAAAACGACGACGACGACGAGACGACGGCGATAATGATGAAAACGACGACGACCTTGTTGTTGTTTTTGTTGTTGTTGTTGTTGTTGATGATGATGATGGTGATAGCAATGATGATGATGTATTAGAAGGGTATAAGCCTACATATGTACCAAGGTTTTTAAACACTCCCACCAAATTTCGCCGCGTGTAGATTTTTGAGTCTTGACGGAGGAACTGTTGATATACGGTTTTGATCGATCATGTTGAAGAAAGTTTAAGCTTAGAGGTTTGACATTAGACTTATTTTATTTTATTTTATTAAACCTTGTTTAACGAGGGTAGCCTGGTAAGCTTCAGTAAAGATGCTTATCTTCCCCAGGGCCCTCAAATGAACATACAAACTGATACAAAGCAGAACAACATGAAACATGACAAACAAAGCTAGAACAATACAATGCACAGAAAAAAGTGGCCAGGAGTCACCACCTGCACACAGGAGGAAAAAAAAATGCACAATCACACTAGATAACAAAAACAAATTTAACAAGAAAACTAAAACTTACAAACACAAAAAATTATACCCAATAAGCTTTCAGGTAGGCAGTTTTAAAACTGCTTAATGAGTTACTAGATCTTATATTTAAATCGACATTATTCCACTGATTGGCACTATTTACAGTAAAGCCTTTTCGATAAAAATCCTTATTTGTTGCAGGAACCACTAACAATTTTTGCATCTTGGATCTTGTAACTCTTTTATGATCAATTTCGGTAAGAAAACTTGTCATATATTGCGGTGCAAGATTATTTAAACATTTAAAAACCATACAAACATTCTTATAAACTATTCTATCTGGTAATGGCATTATATGCATTGTTTTAAAAAAATGCTCGGTCGAAGCATTATACCTTGCATCACACATCACTCTGATAGCACGTTTCTGAATCTTATGCAACCTTTTCATAAACGGTGATGCTCCCCATAAATGACAACAGTAATCCAAGTGTGGTAAAATATAGCTATTATAAAAAAGTTTTCTTATATTCATAGGTAAAAACTGTCTTATTCTCTTGAGCAAAGCAATATTACTATTTACTTTTTTAAAAATCTTGTCACAGTGCTGCTTCCATGACAGATTTTCATCGACAAGCGTACCAAGAATCTTTTCACAGTGTACTGCTTGCAATTCCGTTTCACCAAGATTACAGTCTAAAGTTTGTTTATTCAAATGTCTACGTCTTTGTTGCGTTGTTACAATCATTGTCTTTGTCTTGTCACAATTAATGGCCATTCTATTATTCTTACACCAATTATGAACATTTTTAAGTCAGAGTTCAAAGTTGTCTCTATTTCTTGAATACATTTTGCACTGGTAGTTATGGTTGAATCATCTGCGTACATGTCAATGTTATTATCAATATAAAGTGGCAAATCATTTATGTAAATGATGAAAAATAAAGGCCCAAGTATACTACCTTGGGGAACGCCAGTCAAAATATGTTGCTTTGTAGAGTAAAAATTTCTAAATTGAACCAATTGCATACGATTTTGTAGGTAAGATTTAAACCACCGAAGCGATTTACCACACACCTGTAAATGATATTTTTTCTAACAATACACTATGATCAACCAGATTAAAAGCTTTCTTAAGATCCAAAAACACTACTCCATTAATATTCCATTATCCATAGCTTTTAGCCACAAGTTGCTAAGTTTAATCAAGGCTGTTTCGCACGAATGGTGCTCTCTAAATCCTGATTGAGAATTGTTCAATAGCGGCTTGATATGCTTGTACAACTGAATGTGCACATGCATTTCAATAATTTTGGAGACAATTGGTAGTATTGAAACTGGTCTGTAGTTACAAAGGTCTTGTTTTGAACCAGCCTTGAACAAGGGAACAACTCGGGCTACTTTCCATTGATCAGGAAATATACCGGATTTTATACTAAGATTGAAAATTTTGCATAGTGAGGGGGCAATGATAGTAGCAGATAGTAGCAGCTCGGGATTTTTTCAAGATAACAACCCATTATACATTTCCTACATCTTTGAAAAAGGGATTACGATAATCTTTCCTGTGATGAAAATTTGTGAACGTCTTCGCAATGTGTTTCCACGATGAGTGTGAACTGATTCTTTATAGTAAAAATCGTCAGAAATGGTCCAATGGCCGTGATAAAATAGACTCGGGAGCAAAGATCATTACGAGGAAGATAGTAAGAAATTCACTTTGCGATATTTACTGTCGTATTTCTCAACAGGAATAACCCATTTTTACGCATTGTGTATAAGAAGAGCAAGGTGTTGGGCAGTCAGTTGCTTCTATCATAATAATCTTGATCGCAGCTATTTGGCGAGAAGACAGCGGGCTCTTATAATCTCGCAAAATTATTGATATTATGTCTTTGTGTTGAAAATTTTCGATCGAAGGCAGCAGCTTAACTTCAACATCCGTGGTATATTGGGAATCGTGTTTATGACTGGACGCAGAACTACCTTGCTATCAACATTACGTTATATACCAATGTACGCCCCTGAAAGTTCTAGAGTCAGCTGTGGCATCGGCAGTTACACATTGGTCGTAATCTTTTCTTATTCTGCCCCGTCTTTTGTACCGTCCAGAAATTTCAAAGCTAGAAATTTTTACCGTGACATATAACACAGTGACCTTGCACACTAATGATCATTCCACTGTTTCTTTTGGGGTTTGTTGGTTTTATGATTTGCCCTGTGGCCCCGGTAAAATATTTTCCATACGAAACACAGTTGAATTTTTTAAAGGTAAATTTAGTATATTCCCAGTTTTTGGGGTAAAGTTGTCTAGAGTGAAAGGTTGAGTTGACGCTGATAGAGTATGGACGTCGGGCCCAGCACAGTTTGGGGTCGTTTAGTCTAGAAACTTGCAAAGTTCTGTATCATGATCGTTCGGCATTTGGGTGTTTTAACTCATTTTTTTTTGGACAAAGCACAGAGTACCATAGACAGAGTGGCAACACTTGCATGCCTTTTGTTCCATGGTCGTCTCGGTAGACTATTGGCTTTTCATATTTTAATGACATCTTAGATAAAGCCTGCAGTGGAATTTTCGATAGACAAAAGCAGAGAAAGAAAAATTTAAAGAGGAAGAAATCAAAATGGTTTGACAAAAACTGTGATGCAGCAAAAAGGGACCTAATAGCAACAGCAAAACTATTAAACAAAGCTCCATATGACAGTCAGTTAAAAATTATCTATTACACAAAGAAAAAGAAGTTTAAAAAACTTGTTTAAAAATAAGAAATTGCAATTCTGGCAAAACAACTTAGACAAACTAAACAGTCTACATGCCAACAATTCACATGATATGTGGAAATTGATCAAGTACTTAAAAAATAATGATAAAGATAATAATACTGGAGATTGTGTCTCAGCAGCAACATGGATGGAATTTTACAAAAATCTTGCTCAATTGAAAATGACAGGTATAGTGATTTCCAACAGCAAATTATTGATAGTTTAACATCTGAAGAAACTAAGAATCAGGCTAATCAGCAGCTGGATAAGTCAATAACAACTAATGAAGTGTTATCAGCAATTAGAAATTTAAAAAGTAAAAAAGCAGCAGGGATTGATGGGTTTTGTATAGAGTTGTTAAAACATGGTTCCCCTTTCTCTGTAAACCCTTAGCTAAATTATTTAATGCAGTTCTAGATACATCCAACTTTCCAGACATCTGGAATACAAGCATTATGACACACTTATTTAAAAAAGGAGATAAATATGACCCGAAAAATTATAGGGGCATTTCTGTCGGAATGTGTGTAGGAAAAGTTTTTTTTTACATTCTAAATGAAAGGCTAAATAGTTTTTTAGATGACAATCATATTATACATAATAATCAAGCTGGATTTCGCAAAAACCATCGCACAATAGATCACATATTTACCCTGAAGACAATAATACATAAATATATTAACAATAAGCAGAACATTTATGTTGTTTTGTTGACTTTGCTAAGGCTTTCGACTCAGTATGGAGAGTTGGTCTTTTCCATAAACTTCTCAAAAATAACATTAATGGCAAATTATACAGACTTATAAAACACATGTACACCAACACAAAAATACACATCAAAACAAATAATTTTATCTCGCCCAGCCTGAAAGTTGAAAAAGGAGTAAAACAGGGCTGTGTTCTAAGTCCTAGTCTGTTCAATTTATATGTCAATGACTTGAAAACAAATCTAGACAAAGTAAATACTCACCACCAGTGTTGAATAATACCCCAGTTAACTCATTATTTTACGCTGATGACCTAGTCTTAATCTCTACTTCAAAAGAAGGTCTGCAAAGGGAGTTAAATACACTACACACATTTTGCTCCAATTGGAAACTTGATGTTAATTTACAGAAAACCAAGCAATAATTTTAGTAAATCTCCTTTGGTAGATAAACACTTATTTAACTATGGTAGTACATGCATCAAATCTGTTAAGAGCTATACATACTTAGGACTGACAATTAAATCAAACGGTAGTTTTAGTGACACAATTACAAATTTGGCTGATAAAGCAGCAAAATCTTTGTATAGTTTAAAAAGGATTTTATTGCACAACAAAAAGATAAAATTTTCCCTACATCTATTCAATGTTTTCATTAAACCTGTTTTACTGTATGGCTCAGAGATTTGGGGACAAGATTTCATGGATTACAAGAATGGGATAAATCAGCAATTGAAAAAACTCACCTCAAATTTTGTAAGAACATTTTACAGTGTAATAGACAAGCTTGTAATGCCGCTGTGAGGGGTGAACTAGGACAATTTCCACTTCTACTTGAGATCAAACTTAATATTGTTAAACACTGGCTTCATATCGTACAACTGCCACATTGTAATCTTGCTAAAGAAGCTTTTCTGGAGCAAATGGTAAACAACACTAACAATAGATCCTGGTTTAACTGTTTAAGTGCTTTAATTAAAGACAATGGAATGGACTTTCTCGTTGATAAAGCTCCATCACTTAAACACCACAAAGTTATAAGTGGTTTAATGAAAACAAATTTAACAAACAATTATGAAGTCTTTTGGAAAAAGTTGATCACTGATGAAAATAGTAAACTAAGAATGTATGCCAAAATAAAACGTAATTTTAGATTAGAACCCTACTTAACACAGTTGCAAGGTGAGAAAAGAAAATTGCTCACCAAACTTCGCATTAGCAATCATGATCTAGCAATTGAAAAAGGGAGACACACTGTTCCAAAAACCCCAATTACTGAAAGATACTGCAATCAGTGTAACACCAACAGTATTGAAGATGAAACACACTTTTTATTAGTCTGTCAGAAATACAAAGTCCAAAGAAAGTACTTTTTCAGTAAAATCAATTTCCCAAACGACGATACTGAAAATCAGCTTATTTCTCTACTAACAAAACAAGAGTTATCTTTTAATGAACAACTTGCTGATTATATTTTTACTTTATATAAACAAAGAAATACCTAGTTATATTTATTATTAGCTACTATTATTATACTGTAATACTTTATCTTTATTGAAGAAAATTTTAACTTATTTTTGTTTCACACTTTTATTGCCACAAATGTGATGTAAATCCTATATTTACAAGCAAGCAATAAAAATATTATTATTATTATTATTAAAATGAGCTTCAAGGTGTTAAACTTTTTGGAGGCTTTGTTTGTGGTTGATAATTACACGAGATTATGCGAAACATACGACGAGATGGCATCGTACTGCCAGTCGCGTAGCAACCATAGTTACTTTGTGAGCTCTCAGGCCAGAAACACTGCTTCACGCCAATCAAAACATAACACGCCAGCAGTTTCATAAACATGTCCTTTCTTGACGCACGTGTAAAAGACGGTATGACTGACCGTAAACAATTGAGTAAAACCAGACAGTATCGATAAAGACTTTCAAATTTGGTTCAAACACACTCATTATATATTCATAAAAATATGAGAGGAATTTTTAAAACGGTAAAACCCACTTTCCTGAAGCTCAAAACATTCCCGTTTTTGCCAGCACATCAATTCCGATCAGCACCATACGACAACAACAACACAAACTTTGTCGAACATACTTTCGCTTAACAATTGGTGAAAATCCGAAAATTACCGAAGGGTGCATGGTCGGCACTCTTCGGAAAAGAGAGCCAAGAGCTTCGTGAGGCGAGGCAAACATGGATTGCTTACGTAACCGCTTCACGCCTTAAACAATAGGTGTTGCCACTCTGTGTATATAACTCTGTGGACAAAGTAATTCAGTAATAATGTACGCCAGATTCCTTGTGTTGTTTTTGCCACCAACATACGCGTATACGGACGGTTTTCGATTAAAAACTGTAAAATATTCAGTGCTCGTAAATGCGTGCAAAGTTTATTTAGTGACTGTTTACGCAGTATAGTCATCAATACGACAAGGATTTGCCACCACGTAACGACTGTAATCCCGTATCAATAGTCCATACGAAAATTTTGTGCTGAATCGAAGGAGGTAAAAATTACGGTAGGAAAGGTCGGTCCGTTTTCCGTCAAAGTTGTTGATCTGCAAAATCTTCACTGTGCACAAACTACATGAGTGGCTGTTATAGGTCTACACGTCCCACGTGCTTTCCACTGTTCCTTGTTACGAGCTATGTTCAAAGCGCGGAGTTACAGACATTGTTGAAGTACCGGGTACATTGATTGTGTTCAAAACCTCTACCTGTTTGCTCCTCGCGTTTTTTTTTTTGTGTGTCCCTAACGTCGGCTGGCTCTATGCTCTATGTTGCGTACACACATAGCTGTTAGGATTAACATTTCCTGGATAAATAGATACACTCAATAGTTTATTCCGCCTCTGACGCAAAGATACACACTGTTTTACATGTGCCACTCCTAGGCCCTGGGATCGATTGCCATACCTTTAAGCATTTTTGCACTCAGATTATCAAATCCAGTCGCCTTGTTATTGCACAATTCCTTCAAACACCTAGTTACGAATTCTGGTTTCATATATGTTATTTCAAAATTATTTACTTGATGAAAGTAAAGACTTGGTTCAAGTCGGTGAATTAAAAAAAAAAAAAAAAAAAAAAAAAAAAAAAAAAAAAAAAAAAATTTATAACAGTTTCTCTTATGTCTCTCCTATTTCGTACAAACCTATTCGGAATTTGGCAGCGCAGGCCAGGTTTTCGCAGATTGAATGCGCTAACTAGTACCTTTGAGTCTGCGTAGTATAGTGAGTTAGTTTCTGCCGGATTCCGGGTGACACTCCCCCCTGTACAGCGTCCACTCCACTCACGCGCGCGTTTCACATGAAAGCAGAATACAAATCATTGAGTCCACTCCACTCAAACATTAACTATTCACAGACTTGAACCAAGTCTAGTTTGACATCAGTTAGCCCTGCGTACTAGGTCTGTGTGTTCCCGGCGTTATACGGCCTCCACCACATGTGGTGGAGGCCGTATAACGCAGGGAACACATAGCTCTGTATGGCAGGGCTGTGTGATACCGGCGTTGGAGGCCGTATAACGCCGGTAACACACAGCCTAGTCTGGCAGAGACTCTGCGATTCGCGTTCTTCCCTGTTTGGAACACGCGCGCGACCTTCAGAGACGCGACGCGAATCCCAGGGTCTGGACGTTCTTGCAAGCGACCGGTCGGATTTCTGCCTGATCCGGGTACTTTATAGAACTCCACACACCGGTAGTCAAACACAAAATGACAAGTAGCATAGCCAAATAAAATGAAAATGAAAAATAAAATATACCACGTATATAGGTCTACCGGCTACTAGTATATATTGTCTCCGCCCAGTTAGATAGTTGTTTCTTTTGACGACACTACCCTTATGAATATTCATATACTTGCAAGAACGGACAGTCGCTGTGTCTGGCAGCGCGCGGTCACAGCTAGCACAGCGTAGCCTTCGAATGCAGGCCAATCGTGGGCGCGCACAAAACAAGGCACAGCGACTGTGGAGAGTCTACACACAGCCCTGCCATGCAGAGCTACGGGAACACACAGACCTGTACGCAGGGCTAGACATCAGTAAGCTTAAGCTTATTTGGCCGGAAAATGTAGACTCCAAAATCAATGTAGTGTTTGTGCTCTGCATGTCGAGGTACATCTGTACTGATTCAGAAACCGTGTACCCCCGTGCACACACTCTTTCACCGATCAGTAGGAGACTGCCATCAATTTACCAGTCCAGGTTGAAAATTCGCACTCAGATGGAAGGGACCCAGTGATAAAGATCAACAGGTGTCGGTCTCGTCTTGCTCAGTCAACGAGATTCTACAACGAGAGTTTAATGCGAGATCCAAGATGTCGCCCGACGAGTTTATTTATATGTGTCTTCTGCTCGTTTCTATACCGCTGGGTCTCTTGGTGAAAAATTCAAAGACGGCTTTCAGTAAAAAGTTGATTAGTAGTGGTTCAGGAGTCACACTGGTCGTTACCCTCTGCCGTCTTCACTCCCTTCATTCTCTCATCACAACGTTAGGAACATGTCTGATAGTCAAAGTAGGCGGATGGAGGTAGGTACAAGTATAGCTGCAAAATTGTAGCACTACGGTGAGGCGGTCGGTGATTTTTGGTTTTTGCGACTTCGCTCACCAGTAGCGCTACAAGGCCGATGGCCCTGGGGAGTATCATATAAGCGCACCCGACTCGACCAGGCGTGTTGATGTGGAATGCAACATATTTACTGCATTTGGTCGTACCGATTTATCACTACTGAAGACTAAACAGTATACTGCACTAACTTGGTCGTTTATGGGGTTTGGAATTTGTTCAAACACGACGATCGCGTTCTGAAAACATTGAGCGTGGGGCGTCGGTGTTTGTGGGAGCCGCCATTACCGGAAGTTGGTAATGACTGCTCCCAGAAATGTTTCGGAACGCGATCGCCGTGGTTGAACAAATTTCAAACCCCATAAATGACAAAGTTACTGCAGTATACTGTTTAGTCTTCAGTAGTGATAAATCGGTACGACCAAATGCAGTAAATATGTTGCATTCCACATCAACACGCCTGGTCCAGTGGGGTGCGCTTATTTTCAACTCTACAGGGCCATCGGCATTGTAGCTACTGGTGAGCGAGGTCGCAAAAACCAAAAATCACCGACCGCCTCAGCGTAGCGCTACAATTTTGCAGCTAGGTACAAGCATTGCTGCGAAAACGAGCCCTGTCACTCCTTCACCATGGATATGTAAAAGATAGACAACCCTGGATTTGCCTGGGTATGTAGGTTGGTTTTGCCGTCTGACTTACATGCCAGGCAAAATCTCGAGCTACAGCACTGCAGCCAGAACAGTACAATACATGCTACCATAGACAGTGGCCACTGTCTATGATGCTACGTACATCATATGTACACACAGCTCTCACGAGTCGCGAAGTGTCTAGACTATAGTGTGGTCATTCAGTTTCTGAACAACGTCTGTCTCTTTGCCAATGCTTTGAGTGAGTGAATGAGTGACTTACTGACTGACTGACTGACTGAATGAATGAATGAATGAAAGAGAAAAGAAAGCATTATGATTTGCAGACGGCTTGTTACAAAGTACAACTCATTCATTCCCATGTTAGATATGTTACGTCGCTGCGATGTTTCTGTTGACATTGAATATAATGACGTATGTACATTATAGTTATGTCATAACAACGTTGAACGATAGCCCATGTAGATCCTAGCTGCAACATTGTAGCACGGTGAGGCGGTTCAGTGATTTTTAGCTCCCATAGCCATATGTATATATGGCAATGGAAGCTATTCTTATAGGCTAGGGAAATGTCTGTATGTATGTATGTCTGTATGTCTGTATGTCTGTATGTCTGTATGTCTGTCCGTCAACATCAAAAACTCCAAAACCGCTGCACATTTCATCTGATATTTGGTGTGTACATGGATGATGGGCTGTTGATGAGATTTTTGTTCAAATGAAGTTGTCATTGCCAAAAATATGCAAATTAAGTGAAAAAATGTAAAAACAGTCAAAATTGAAAATCTCAATAACCACTGAGCAGATTACATAAAAAATTAGCATGTAAGTACTTTGGGCTGACCTGAAATAATTGTGCTTTTTTTTATTTTTTGATATTGTTGAAAATATACAAATTAGTGCCAAAAAAGGCGTTTTTGGTAAAAAATCTTCTTCTTCATGAACCGCTGGTCAGACAGCTTTGATATTTGGTATAACAGGTCCCTAGGGATAACCAAATTGGATTTGTTCAAATTGTGATGAAATATGCAAATCTGTATTTTTAAGGAATTTTTTTTGTCATTTTTGGTCAAAAATTTATTTCATCAAAACCGCTCGTCTGACAGCTTGATATTTGGTATACAGGTCCCTAGGGATAACCCAATTTGGATTTGTTCAAATTGTGATGAAATATGCAAATCTGTATTTTTAAGGAATTTTTTTGTCATTTTTGGTCAAAAATTTATTTCATCAAAACCACTCGTCTGACAGCTTTGATATTTGGTATACAGGTCAATTTCTTCTGCACACACCTAGATGGAAGATGACTTCTTATGGTCGCCGCTCCTTTTCTTCAGCAGCTCCAGTTCTTTGGAATTCTCTACCCATTGACATTAAAACCTCCGCTAACATTAACATTTTCAAAAGACGCTTAAAAAGTTACATGTTTCAGAGAGCCTTTCTATGAACTCTTAGCGCCACTGAGCATTGGTATTTACCTTTGGATATTTGGCGCTTTATAAATTTCTTAGATAGATAGATAGAGATAGATAGACAGGTCCCTAGGGATAACCCAATTTGGATTTTTTCAAATTGTGATGAAATATGCAAATCTGTATTTTTAAGGAATTTTTTTTCATTTTTGGTCAAAAATTTATTTCATCAAAACCGCTCGTCTGACAGCTTTGATATTTGGTATACAGGTTCCTACAGATGAACTAAATATGATATATAGAATATATGATGAAATCTGCAATTTTGTATTTTTGGTGCAATTTTTGCCATTTTTGGTCAAAAAATGTGTTTCTCAAAAACTACTTGTCTGATGCCTTTGATATTTGGTATACAGGTTCCTAGGGGTTGTCTTAGTGTGATATATTGAAATTTGATGAAATCTTCAATTTTTGTATTTTTGGGTCAATTTTTGCCATTTTTGGTCAAAATATTTGTTTCTCAAAAGTTACTCATGTGATAGCTTTGATATTTTGTATACATTTTTATACATAATTATGATAAAATCATCAATTTTGTATATTTGCAGCTAATGTTGCCATTTTAGGTCAGGCCATCCTGAAATGAGCTATCAAAGATCTCAACCATCTTCATCAATACATATGTCACAAAAAGTTGCTCTCTACATAACACAGCAGAGCTCTGTCGACTATTGGGTCGCTTGTTTTTTTCAAAACTGCTAGTCAGACAGCTTTAATATTTGGTTAACAGGTCCCTAGGATGACCTTAGTGAGATGATTTCATACAGTCAGGAAATACTTAATTTTGTATCCATGTCTATAGTAGCTTCAGGGACATTGGCCCTATGTTTAAGATAATGTTGTGATTCAGTAAGCATTTGAAATGGTAAACTGTATTTGGTGTTGAAATGCGGTAAAAAATAATGAGAAAACATAGCTGAGGTGATTTTAGCAGGTTTGGTTTCCAACAAATATATTCAAAGTTTTTTCAATGTTAAAGAGTGATGGAGGGGGGGGGGGGGGGGGGGGGGCCTGGGAGATTTTTAAAAAAAACCAAAAAAATGACAAAAAAAAAATCAGCCACAGAAGGTTTGTCAAAAAGAAAAGGTGGGATAGTGGGAAAAAAGAATGTACAGTATATCGGATAAAAAAGATGTTCCTCATCAATCTTCCAGACAACCCCCTTTATCAAATGGTACACCCCTGATGTATTTTTGTGTGCCATTAAACATGTAGTGTATTTTAGTTTAAGATGTCAATCAAGTTAGATAAGGATTTGAAAGGAATAGTCAAGTTCACCACAGTTTAACTTTATCTCTTGTGTCATCATCCTTGTGTAATTGGTTAAGTTTGTAAGTTGCTCCAGATGTGGAGATACCAGCTGTTCTGGAAGAAAACAATGTTTACTTTTCCCTATAGGGTTTCTGAGTTAATGATTGCATGTTGAAATCTCTCAGTGTATCTGGTGCATGGGCAAAATGTAAATATTGGTTGCATGTTATGTATTTCAGTCTATGTCAAATATTGTAAATGAAAAATCAAGAACAGTTTGCTGTGTGCTTGTAAAAGATAACATGTATGTCAATTAAATTATATAAGATAATTAAATATTAAATATTAAATTAAATTATGTCAATTAAATATTAAAACTGCCTTGCAGTTTGATTGTCTTAAAAATTATCACAGAAGTAGAAAATGAAAAGAAACTAATCAAATTGCTGTAACATATTCACCCTCAGTGTCTGTAGGCCTATACTTAACTATTTTATCATTACATTCAGCTTTTGATTATATCTTTATCACTCTCCATGGGCCAAGGCACACTTGGGGTCAATGTCATCACTCTGTGCCAGTCTGTGAATGTCAGTCTGTCTGTATTTAGGCCCATGTTTCATACAATTGGTGGTTTGTTTTGATAACTATATTTGGTATATAGGGATAACCTAGCAATACAATTTTTTTGACAAAATGTGACATGACTTTGGTGACCTTTGACCTCAAATATACATATTTGTCCATAAGGCCAAAGTAAGTAAATTCTTTGTTTTGCGTCCACTCTAAATGGTAAAAGGTACGCGGGTAAGCGGCTAAAAAACACACACAGAAAATTTAACACAAAATCTGTTTGCCTTTATTGGACAATTTTCTCAAACCACATGAATACTCCTGTCACAGTGTGACACACTGTATGATCACTGTATGCATTTTCATAACAAATGGATCAAAATAAAGTCATTCTTTGACGTTTGCTTTTCTCTTATTAGTTTTAGATTTCTTTCTTGTGCATTCAAAGTGTCCACATGTCAATACCATTGCACAGCAACTTGACAGCCTCATCAAATTACTTTAATCTGGACAGTTTGAGGAATGGGTACACTATAACAGTATACAGTAGCGGTCTTTTGTCCTCAAGTTCTTGTACGTTTTTTTCAAGTTTCTTGTAATGTCTATGCTCTGATGGAATGTCATAGTTTTGCTGAAAGGTGTCTGTTTTGAAAGAAAACACCAAACAGAAATGGTAACTTGTAGCCTCTGCATTCAATTTTAGAAAGATGGGGCATCAGAGAGAAGAAGAAATTGATGATATAATTGACAAAAGTATTCCCTGTAGCTTCCTCGGGACCATCCGTAAAACCAGCACCTTTCCTTTCCATCAAATAAAAGAAAGCATTTCGCAATTGTCAGTCTCCACACACAGACTCATCAGACCCAAATTTAGGTGGAAGCTTCACATCTATATTCCTTGCACTTTCAAAGTACCACACCCCAGATTGATTGAAAAGATGAAGTATCATGACATAAATGAAAATATTCTACAGTGGGTCAAAGCTTGATTGACAAATACAAAATAGTCATACATGGAGCATCATCTGAATGGAGAATACGTCACAAGTGGTGTCCCAAAGGGTTCAGTTCTTGGACCAGTACTCTTTTTAATGTACATCAATCATACTGGCGGTGGAATTAGTTCTGAACTCAAAAATTTACTGACAATACCAAGACATATCATCCCTTGCGAAATTGTAGTGATCCTGAAATTCTACAAGCTTATTTATACAAGCTACAAAAAATGAGTGAACACTGGCGGACACATATTGGCTACAACAACCCCTTCAATAAATACTCAATGAACAATATTTCACTGGGACGTACAACTGAAGAAAATGACTTGGGCGATCTACTTCATTCTACCTTAAAACCTTCAAGCAAATGTGATAAGTTTGCAAAAAAGCAAACAGAATGTTGATCTCATCAAACGATCATTGTCGATCAAATAAAAAAATGTCATTCTTCGTCTTTACAAGCAACTTGTGAGACCACAGCTCGAACATGCAGTACAAGCTTGGTCACCATGGCTACAAAAGGACATAAAAATCTTAGCATGGCAAATAATACCTAAACTCCAACACTACAATTATCAAAATAGACTCAAACAGCTTGGTTTAATAACACTTGAACAAAGAAGAATTCGCGGCGACATGATTCAACTCTAGAATTAGTTATCAAAGGCCATGACCACTGTAACCTTTCACTTGAGTTAGCAGCCGACTCGAGAACTTGAGGACACTGTCCCAAACTTCATAAACTAACCGTTCGACTTAACACAAGAAAGTACTTTTTTCAGCAAGAGTTGTGGACACCTGGAATAAATTACCAGCCGATGTCATTAATGCAGAAAGTGTGACCTCCTTCAAGAGCAGCTACGACCGCCTACTACAAGTTTGAACTTTCACAGAGGGATTCTAATATACTTTGCCATACCCAAACTGTACGTAAAGGCCTTTCGTTTACAGTACTGATCACTGGTTTATTTTTGTTGCAAGTTAAAATGGACGAACTAACCAATTTGTAGCAAACCTAAAAGACCAGTTAACTAGGATAGGCCGCAACACTTTCCGATTTTTCCGTCTGCCATACTCTCTGAGTCGTGGTACCCAAGTCCAATCGGCCGACTGAATCTCTCTCTGTTCAAGTCCCGATTGCTCGCAATGACCATGCCTTCAAGTTGCCGTGCAAAGGTCTCTGTTTTTTAACTTCGATTATTTCCCTGCTTTCATCCATTTTTTATCGTGACGACAAAGCCACAACAGGCAAAGCCACAACAGACAGCGAGAACGTGAGGCCCCGGCGTGAGGCTGAGAGTAGAGAGTACTGTTTTACGTCACCGCATGGAATCTGACTGCCGTAAAGGAGTATTTCGTCGCAAAGTTAAAAGCCACGACTTGTTTTTGCGACAAAATAGCGCCACCAACGGCGAAATTTTGAAAGGAAAGTTTGTGTTTTTTTTCCGAAAAATCTCCAAAAACCTAGGCGCGCGCGGACGCAAAACAAAGAATTTAATTACTTTGGCCTAACTCAGTAACCACAAGTGCTACACCCTTCATGTATAGTATGATGGGACACCTTATGATGCCACATATTGTACCTCATTAATTATGTGCATATCTAATTTTGAGCAAGCCAATAGAGCCTGAGGTCTGATTTTTGATATATAGGGATAACTATAGGAGAGAATTTTTCTTGACAAATGTAATGTGACCTCGGTGACCTTTGACCTCAAATATACATATTTGTCCATAACTCAGTAACCACAAGTGCTACACCCTTCATATCTGGTATGATTGGACACCTTATGATGCCACATATTGTAGCTCATTAATTATGCACATATCTCATTCTGAGCAAGCCAATAGAGCTGGATGTCTGATTTTGGTATATAGGGATAACTATAGAAGAGAAATTTTTGTCATGTGACCTTGATGACCTTTTACCTAAAATATATGTTTATGTCAATAAATAAGTAACTACAAGTGCTATGTCCTTTGTATTTAGTAGGATGGGAGACCTTATGACAACACATGCTTTACCTCATTAATTTTGCACACATCTAATTCTGGGCAAGTGAATAGAGCTAGAGGTCTGATTTTTTGGCATATAGGGATTAATTAGCAATATAATGTTTTTTTCAAAATGTCATGTAACCTCAATGACCTTTGACCTTGATTATACATATATATGCATATCTCAGTAACCACAAGTTCTATACCCTCCAATTTTGATATTTCACTGTCTCCAGTACATTACATTTAAGTATTTTCACTTCATGCACTTATCCCTTTCACACATGTTCAAATATCTGACCAGAGAACAAACACTAAATAGTCCAGGATGGGAGCTACAGTGTCATTGACGCTATTTTTGGTTTATGCGACTTCGCTCACCAGTAGCGCTACAATGCCAATGGCCCTGTAGAGGGTAAAATAAACATTTCTGGGAGCCGCCATTACCAACTTCCGGTAATGGCGGCTCCAAGAAACAAGGATGCTCCACGCCCACTGTTTATGGAACGTACGTGGTCGACGTGTTTGAACAATTTCCAAACCCCATAAACAACAAGGTTAGATCAGTTTACTGTTTAGTCTTCAGTAGTGATAAATCAGTATGACGAAATGCAGTAAATATGTAGCATTTCACATCAACACGCTGGTCCAGTGGGATACGCTTATTTTACCCTCTACAGGGCCATCAGCATTGTAGCGCTACTGGTGAGCGAAGTCGCAAAAACCAAAAATCACCGACAGCCTCACCGTAGCACTACAATTTTGCAGCTAATGTAGATCCATGCTTGTGGCTGTATAGGGAGAAGAAAGCTGGCAAGTTTCTCAGAGGCTGGTTAGATTTTTAAGTTGCAGATGGATTCGAGGGAAGTCACATGATATCAGAAGTACCATAGCAGTTTTGGTTGGGCTAAGTTACTAAACCATACCTAGTGTAGTCTCAGCAGTGCAGTGTCTGAGCTGGCCCATCGTCGTAAACCACATGCCTCTTTACGGCAACAGCTTAGCGCTACCCATTTTTGCATAGGTCAGCGGAGCGGAAATTATGCTCTTGCTCGCGAGAATGAGCTGGCCACACTATACAAATATTATCATAAACAGACATTTGATTAATATCAAGCTATAAGTCACTGTTTTTCATTACAACTTTCTCACACTTCGTATTTATTTACGCATTTATATTCTCAGACTTTGTATTGACAGGGGGCCTAAAAAGTCAACTTTTAGTACATGCATGTATAGTACCGCATGTAGTGTTGTAATACAGTATTTATTACATTGTACAGTGTTCAATCATTCAGTGATAGTCAAAGCATAGAAAAGTCCATCTACCGACCACCTGCTTTAATCTCCAGGTTAGTAGTTTCATCACAACAAACTGTATTTATCCATTTTAAGCCCCAGGGTCAGAGTAAGTTATGCAAAATATTGCTTGCAGTGCTACCAGTGTGCTGTATGTTAGGAAGTGGAAGATGGGTTAAGTAATACTGTTTTATCTTTCTTGATTGCAGACACTGTCACAAACTCGCATTTGTCTGGTGCTTTGGTTATATTGCATTTTTCCGCACTGTCCATTGGTTTGGTTTACCATATCCACCATCATTTGCCAATGCCGTCCAACTGCTGCTCACGCTACGGGTAAGGAATCATCATCATTAGTTAGTAGTGGGTGGGGGAAGGTAGCTAGTAGTTGGTGGGGGAAGGTAGCTAGTAGTGGGTGGGGGAAGGGGGTTGAGCAAATCCAGCAAATTCAAGTGTTGTAAATTATGAATCTTTTCACAAAGTCAAGGTGCTGGTTACACCAGAGGCACAAAACAACATTCTATAAACTATCAGAAACTGTTTCTTGGTATTTTGCTGTGTAACCCATGTTATGCAATTTAAAAGCTAATTCACTTCATGATCTGATTATGAAATTTCAATTTTGTTCAGTGGCCTGGCTTATTTCTCTAGAACAGTAAATATAGTCAATTACTTTATCTCTGACACTCACACACACAAACCACAGACTGAGGAGCAGAGGACATTGAACTGTCTATGCACAGATGATATGTATCTGCCGTGTTATCATAATGGTGTGTGAGGATATTCCTTCCTTCTGGGAAAAATGAAAAAAATCCAACCGCTATAGCAGCAACAAAGCTGATGCTTTTAATTGTTTTTAGCTACTATAGACTATAGAAGCTATTGGGATGGGTATCCGTCTGGCGTCAGTCTGTATGTACGTATGTATGTCCGTTTATGAGGCGTCCATCCACTCAAATATCTTGAGAAGCGCAGTACTTACTGATTTGGTATTTGTTGTGTAGATGAAAAATATGATTTTGAGAAACTAATTTTTTAGCTCATATTTGGTTTTTATATAAATACCAAAAAGAGCTTATATGGTGAGTCGGTGGCGTCTGTATGTCTGTATGTATGTATGTGGGTATGTATGTGCGGATGTATGTCCATCACACGCAAAAGCTCCCATACCGCCTAAGCTACCATCTCAGTATTTGGTGTACAGGTAGATGCAGGGGTTGAGATGTGACGTTGTTCAAATGAACAGGTCAGTGTCAAAAATGTGCAAATGACTGAGGTAAGAAAAAGGGAAATTCTGCAAAATGTTCAGGAGTGGTGGCTTGCCAATGACTGAAACAGGATGCTCCACTGACCTTGAGTCATTTCCTGTCATTGTTTATGACTGTTACATATTAACAGACCTGTTCAAACTAAGGGACGGACCATTAGATCTTGGGAGGGGGTTGGTCACAATGAAATTGTGAACATATTTTTACAATTGTAAATTTCTAAAATAATTTTTTTCCAAATGCGAAAAGCTGTGCTAATTTTTTGCTACTATAGAGTATAGTCTATAGAAGCTATTGGGATGGGTATCCGTCCGGCGTCCGTCGTCATTCTGTATGTATGTATGTATGTATGTATGTATGTATGTATGTATGTATGTCCGTTTGTGAGGCGTCCGTCCACTCAAATATCTTGAGAACCGCAGTACTTACTGATTTGATATTTGTTGTGTAGATGAAAAATATGATTTTGAGAAACAATTTTTGGACACCGTGGTGCGAAGCACCAAAGGTGTCCTATGTCGCCACAATGTCTGTGTGTGTGTCCGTCTGTCCGTCCGTCCGTCTGTCCGTCCGTCTGTCCGTCCGTCTGTCCGTCCGTCCGTCCGTCCGTCCGTAGACAGATTTTGTTCCACTCATAACTTAAGAACCCTTAGGTCCAATGTCATGCAATTTGGTATTTGGTATTATCATGATGAGACTTAGATCTGATTAGATTTTGGTGGGTGTGGCTTATTAATTAATTGCTCATTTGCATATTTTATGACTTTTTTCGTTCACGCAGATATCTCAGAGACGCCGGGAGCGATTTCGTTCAAACTTGGTAAAGAGATAGTACTCTACCTCATACAGATGCATGTTGATTTGTTTCACAATGCACAAAATTTGGCCGTGTTAGAGGACTTTTTAGTTTTCACCTCCATAGACTCCCATGTATAAGGCAGTCCACGTCCATAGACTCCCATGTTTAAGGCAGTCCATAGACTCCCATGTATAAGGCAGTCCATAGACTCCCATGTATAAGGAAGTCCATAGACTCCCATGTATAAGGCAGTCCATAGACTCCCATGTATAAGGCAGTCCATAGACTCCCATGTAAGGCAGTCCATAGACTCCCATGTATAAGACAGTCCATAGACTCCCATGTATAAGGCCAAGAAAAATAAAAATTTAGTTTCTCATCGTATTCATATTGCAAAAAGGATGCAGTGACACAGTTTTAGTCCCCACAGATAAAGTCCAGGGGGCTCATTGATTGGGTCATGTCAGTCCGTTAGTCCATCCATGTGAGTCCATCTGTTCACGCAGATATCTCAGACGCTTTGACAAAATGTCACGTGACCTTTGACCTCAAATATACATATTTGTCCATAACTCGGTAACCACAAGTGCTAAACCTTTCATATATGGTATGATGGGACACCCTATGATGCCACATATTGTACCTCATTAATTATGTGCATATCTAATTTTGAGCAAGCCAATAGAGCTAGAGGTCTGATTTTTGGTATATTTGGATAACTTAGCAATACAATTTTTTTGACAAAATGTCATGTGACCTTGGTGACCTTTGACCTCAAATATACATATTTGTCCATAACTCAGTAATCACTAATGCTACACCCTTCATATTTGGTATGATGGGACACCTTATGACGCCACATATTGTTCCTCATTAATTATGTGCATATCT
Source organism: Ptychodera flava (assembly GCF_041260155.1). Classification (NCBI taxonomy): domain Eukaryota; kingdom Metazoa; phylum Hemichordata; class Enteropneusta; family Ptychoderidae; genus Ptychodera; species Ptychodera flava. The sequence continues at coordinate 238,970 of NC_091942.1, read as the reverse complement.
AATTTTGAGCGAGCCAATAGAGCCAGAGGTCTGATTTTTGGTATGTACGGATAACTTCGCAATGCTATTTTTTTGACAAAATGTCACGTGACCTCAATTACCTTTGACCTCAAATATACATATTTGTGCATAACTCAGTAACCACAAGTGCTACACTCTTCATATTTGGTATGATGGGACACCTTATGACGCCACATATTGTACCTCATTAATTATGCACATATCTAATTTTGAGCGAGCCAATAGAGCTAGAGGTCTGATTTTTGGTATATAGGGATAACTTAGCAATACAATTATTTTGACAAAATGTCACGTGACCTCGGTGACCTTTGACCTCAAATATACATATTTGTCCAAAACTCAGTAACCACAAGTGCTACACCCTTCACTTTTGGTATGATGGGACACCTTATGACGCCACATATTGTACCTCATTAATTATGCACATATCTAATTTTGAGCGAGCCAATAGAGCTACAGGTCTGATTTTTGGTATGTAGGGATAACTTAGCAATACAATTATTTTGACAAAATGTCACGTGACCTCGGTGACCTTTGACCTCAAATATACATATTTGTCCATAACTCAGGAACCACAAGTGCTACACCCTTCATATTTGGTATGATGGGACACCTTATGACGCCACATATTGTACCTCATTAATTATGTGCATATCTAATTTTGAGCAAGCCAATAGAGGTAAATGTATGATTTTTAGTATATAGGGACAGACTATAGGATAGAAATTTTTTTGACAAAATGTCATGTGACCTCGATAACCTTTTACCTAAAATACACGATTATGTCAATAAATAAGTAACCACATGTGCTATGTCCTTTATATTTAGTAGGATGGGAGACCTTATGACAACACATGCTTTACCTCGTTAATTATGCCCATATATAATTGTGGGCAAGCCAATAGAGCTAGAGGTCTGAATTTTGGCATATATGGATTAATTAGCAATACAATGGGTTTTTTTTCTCAAATGTCACGTGACCTTGATGACCTTTGACCTTGAATATGCATATATATGCATAACTCAGTAACCACAAGTTCTTTACGCTTCAATTTTGATAGGATAGTAGACCTTAAGATGTCACATCTTGTACCTCATTTATTATGCACATATGTATTTCTTGGCAGGCCAATACAGCTAGAGGTCTGATCTTTTTCCCAATTTAGAACCATAACTTAGACATGCCTCTTGTTTCAAAATGGGAACAATGACATAGACCTATGTGTCCATAGATCTGAACATATACACTCCAGTGATACTTCTTAATGACCTCATTTCCCTGCCCCATCAAGACTAATACTCCTATTACAAGTGGGGACTATGTCATTGTCAATGACTTGTTACTTCTAGAATATACAGAATATTATCTCACATAGTGAGTGTCTGAATATTATTCTGAATTGTATTCCAAAGCACATTCTGAAAGGACTCTTCTGGAATATACAGACTATTATCTCCATAGTGAGTGTCTGAATGTTATTCTGAATTGTATTCCTAAGCACATTCTGAAAGTAACTCTTCTGAAAATTTCACATTCTTTGCCACTGCACCATCTCCCTATACATACTGATGACCCACGGTGTCCATCAAGTCTCACTTTGATTTTAATTTTTTGATATTGTTGAAAATAGGCAAATTAATGCCAAAAAAGGCGTTTTTGGTAAAAAATCTTCATAACCGCTGGTCAGACAGCTTTGTTATTTGGTATACAGGTCCCTAGGGATAACCCAACTTAGATTTGTTCAAATTGTGATGAAATATGCAAATCTGTATTTTTAAGGATTTTTTTGTCATTTTTGGTCAAATTTGACTTACATTGTATGTTATTCTTGTACTGTATAAACCCTATCAATTCACCCAGAAAAAAATAATTACTATGATTTTAAATAATTGAATTAATTAGGAAATCATCAAAGCTAAAATAATTTTAGTGTGGAATTATCAGAAAGTTCAACTTTTTTGACAGTTCATAGTGAAATGCTTACCATCTTGGAGGATTAAAACATGTAGGCAACTTTCCTGAATCTCAACTTTGATATATTCTGAACCACCATTTATGTTATCTAAAAGAAATTGCTCATAATAGTTTGTCATGATAGGGTGGTCAAATAAATAGAGATAGAGAAAGTTCTAATTTCCATTTATGGTTGACTTGGTAAGGATAAAATAAGATTACTTTTTGAGGAAAAAAATAGAGTGGTCAATTAAAAGAGTGGTCAAAGTGATAGGGTCTTTATGGTAAAGCTTGGCTGTAAGATCCCTCATGTGCTATTTATAGCACTTATGCAATCTGTGTAAACAGTGCAATGAAAGTGTAACATGATTACTTATAATGCTTTTGATGACCTTGAACTTCTTAAGTTTCAAACATTTCTTCAAACATCTCTTCAGTGTGCTTTCTCTGAATACGTACAGTCTCAACTTATTCAACAGAACTTACTTACAATGTTAATTTGAAAGTTAAAATGTGCTTGGTTAATAGGATGAAAATACTGATAAAAAGATAACCAGCTTAAGATTCTTTATAACCTGACAGATATGCTGTTTTTTATGACGAAAATCTTGATTTAAGCAAGTCTTGTGTACTTTAATTAGAATGTAATTAACTCTCGTTTATTTGCTATTATAGACTAATATAGTCTGATGAAATATGCAAATCTGTATTTTTACGGAATTGTTTTCCATTTTTTGTCAGGCCATCCTGAAATGAGCTATCAATGATATCCACCTCCTTCATCAATACATGTGTCACAAAAGGTTATTCTCTTCATAACACAGCAGAGCTCTGTCAACTGTTGAGTCGCTTGTGTTATGTAGGTCATTTCCCCCACACTCATCATGACCTGAGTTCAATTAGTCTAGAACATTCTCAAGGTCACTGCCCTTAATGACCTCACAACCTTGAATTCAATTAGTCATGTTTGGAATGTTCTGGAAAGTTGATTAGTTGTGTAAGAGAGATAATTTTAGAACAGTAATTAGCATGTCAATAAAAGTTCTAGATTGTTCTTATATGCTTATGTAAACACATGAGTATAAATACTGGGACAGCAGGCTTGCAGTCAGACTTTTGGGATCGTGTCTCTTGTGTGTTACTAAACTCCAGCAGTAGTCATTCTCAAGACTTTTCAAGACCTTCACTGTCAACGCTGGATTTATACTGTGGACTTTGTGCAGCTTCAAGCCTGCAAGGACTGTTCATTCATCCAACTGACTGTTGCAACTCTGAGACTGGAGCTTTGCCGTCCCAGCTGAGATAAGTAGTCTGTACACTTTTAAAGCTTGTACTCTATCCCTGACTTAGCAATTAGTTTTATTTTCGTAATAAATTTGTTTAAACGTTAACTGCTGAGTTCACCCTTTTGTTCGTTTTCTCTGCACGTAACAAAATTGGGGGCTCGTCCGGGAGACGAATATTTTGAGCCGTTTGACAACATTTTGACAGCCTTTTCAAAACTACTGTATACTGTGAACTCAGCAAAATTCAATCATGGCGGAATTTAAACCAGAGGAAATGGATGACCTTGATCAGGACACATTTGATTCCCTCAGAAAAGACGACCTCATAGCACTGGCCAATTTCCTTAAAGTAGAAGTCAAAAGATCCATGCGCAAGAGGGAAATACAGTACATTATTGCAAAACATTTAGTTGATTTAGGCCAATTTGAGGAATCCACCTTGAAAGATTATGAGCCCGAGTCTACTTTTGAACTAAGAAAACTAGAAATACAGGCAGATTTGGAAATTAAGAAAATGGAATTACAAATGAAAGAAAAAGAAAGGCAGGAAAGATTAGAAATGGAAGAAAGACAGAGAGAAAAAGAATTGCGATTAGAAGAACAGCGATTGCAGGTAGAAATAAAACGTTTAGAGCTTGGACAGTCAGGAAAATTTTTCCCTTCAGACAAGTTTGACATCACTAAGCATTTCAGGTTAGTTCCCCCTTTCCAAGAAAAGGATGTTGATAAATATTTCCTTCATTTTGAGAAAATTGCTCAGAGTCTGAATTGGCCTAAGGAGTCCTGGTCTATGCTTTTGCAGAGTGCTTTGGTGGGTAAAGCCAGAGAAATTTACATTCAGTTGTCAGTAGAGCAGGCTTCAAATTATGATTCTGTGAAGGAATTAATTCTCAAGGGCTATGAGTTGGTGCCTGAAGCTTACCGTCAGAAATTTAGGGATTGTGAGAAGGTGAAGGATCAAACTTATGTTGAATTTGCTCGAACAAAAGAACAACTGTTTGATCGTTGGTGTTCTTCGGAAAAGGTCAGTCAGAATTATGACAAATTACGACAACTTGTTTTGATTGAGGAATTTAAAAGGTGCATCCGGAGTGACATCAAGACGTTTATCAATGAACAAAAGGCAGATACATTGGAGGTTGCTGCACGTTTGGCCGATGATTATTCATTGACCCACAAATCTTCATTTCTCAGCAAACCATCCCAGTCCTTTCCATACAGAAACAATGCAGGTAAATTTAACTCCTCCTTTTCATCCAAGAATTTTTCAAAGGAGAGTAGGAAATCAAATGACAACAGTTCACAAAATTCAAGTAACACTTCCACATCATCAGATCCCAAGTCTCAATCTCCTTCTGACAAACAGTTCGGTACACTTTCTTGTAATTATTGCAAGAAAGACGGCCATTTAATGTCAGATTGTTTCAAATTGAAAAGAAAACGTGAAGGTCAAAGTGGTCAAAGTGGATCTAAGCCCACCGGCTTTATTTCTTCGTCAACTCAATTAGAGTCTAATAATGTGTGCAACACATTTTCTGAGGTTAAACCCCTCTTATCCCCAATTAATGAGGTCAAGGTCAATTCTTCTCAAGATAGCATTATGGGTATTTTCGAACCATTTATTCATGATGGTTTTATATCACTTTCTAGTGATTTCTCTTCCGCTACCCCTGTCAAAATTTTAAGAGATACCGGGGCTTCCCAGTCTCTTTTGTTGGCAGATACCCTGCCGTTTTCTGAAAAGTCATTTTCAGGTTCTAAAGTTCTTATTAAGGGGGTAGATTGTAATGACTACATTCCTGTTCCTCTCCATAATGTCTATTTGTCTTCGGACTTTGTTTCTGGACCTGTAACTTTAGGTATTAGGCCCTTTTTGCCTTTTGAAGGGATTCACCTTCTTCTTGGAAACGACCTTGCTGGGGACAAGGTCATTACTAATCCACTTGTGACTGATAATCCTAGTTTAGATCAGGATCCAGAGCCAATTGAACAAGAGATACCGATTTATTTCCTTCATGTGCCATTACTCGAGCCATGTCAAAGAAAACTTCCGAGAATCAAAATACTCTCAAAAATAATGTCACAGATGTTGACTAAATGACACCTTTCTCAGTCAGGTGTTTGACACGGAGCATTCCGTTATCCCTCGTGGATTTGAAACTTCCAGTAAAACTTCTGCTGACAAAGTCAGACATTTTCTAGATCAAATCTCATTGCAGAACAACACAAAGACCCAGATATTTTGTCTTTGTTTGACAGGTTAGATGATGAAGGTAAAACTTCAGATAGCTCTGTTTCCTATTATACAAAATCTGGTATTCTCATGCGTAAATGGAGACCTCCAGACATTTTGGTTGATGACGATTGGGCTATAAACATCAAATTGTGGTTCCAAAGCCCTACCGTGCTGAAATATTGCGTCTGGCCCATGAAACGCCCTGGGCTGGTCATTTGGGAGTAAGGAAAACTTATCATAAAATTCTCAGTCACTTTTATTGGCCTAATCTCAGGCAGGATGTAGCACATTTCTGTAAAACTTGTCACACATGTCAAATGGTAGGAAAGCCGAATCAGACCATTCCAAAGGCCCCTTTACAGCCAATTCCTGCATTTCAAGAACCATTTAGTAGGATACTAATAGACTGTGTTGGGCCCCTACCAAAAACAAGATCAGGAAATGAGTACATGCTGACAATTATGTGTACATCAACTCGGTTCCCAGAAGCCATACCACTGAGAAATATAAAGACAAAGACTATAGTGAGAGCTTTAGTCAAATTTTTCACTTTATTTGGCCTCCCTAAATGTGTCCAGTCCGATCAAGGCTCCAACTTTATGTCTGGAATTTTTCAACAAGTAATGGATCAGCTAGGCATTAAACAGTATAGGTCATCCGCCTATCATCCAGAAAGTCAGGGTGCTCTTGAGCGATTTCATCAAACTTTGAAAAACATGATTAGGACCTACTGTTTTGACACAGAGAAGCAGTGGGATGAAGGAATTCATTTTCTGCTCTTTGCTGTTAGAGAGTCAATTCAAGAGTCTCTTGGTTTTAGCCCATTTGAGCTTGTATTTGGACATACAGTCCGTGGCCCACTCAAGCTCGTTAAAGAGAAATTCCTATCAGACGATGATGATTGTCTGAATATTTTGCAATATGTGTCAGATTTTCGTACAAAACTCTCTAAAGCATGTGAATTAGCCAGAGAAAATCTTGAGTCATCTCAGCAGTCAAGAAAACCAAATATGATAAAAACACCTCAAAACGGAAGTTTGAACCAGGTCAAAAAGTTCTTGTTCTACTTCCGGTTCCTGGCAAACCACTCCATGCTCGTTACTTGGGCCATACCTAATTGATAAGAAATTGAGTGATTTAAATTACATCATAATAACACCTGACAGGCGAAAACAAAAACAGCTATGTCACATAAATATGCTTAAGCCATATTTGGATAGGGATAATCCTACTATAACTCAACCTGTCAGTGCAGTCAGTTCAAACCATTATGAAGATAGTGATACTGAAACTGACTTGAGTGAAAATACTCTAAACTCAAAGCTGGGCTCGGTCAGGCTTCAGAACTCAGAAATCCTGGAGAAGCTGGAGTCTACAAAGTTGGCACACCTCCAGCCAGAACAACAACAACAGGTGAAAGAACTGCTCCAGAATATAAACACCTGTTTCAAGATGTTCCAACGAGGACGAACGTCATCTATCACGACGTTGATGTTGGGGACAGTAAGCCTGTAAAACAACATCCATACAGACTGAATCCAACAAAAGCGAAATATCTCCAGGAAGAAGTCAAATACCTGCTGGACAATGACTTTATTGAACCCAGTAAAAGTAACTGGAGTTCGCCGTGTATACTTGTTCCCAAATCAGATCACAGTTATCGTATGTGCACGAACTTTAGGAAGGTCAACACTTTAACAAAGACAGACACTTTCCATCCCGAGGATTGATGACTGCATCGACCAAGTGGGAAAAGCCAAGTACGTGACGAAATTTGACCTACTGAAGGGATTTTGGCAAGTCCCTTTGACGGATCGTGCTCGTGAAATATCCGCCTTTGTTACACCAGACGGATTGTTCCAGTACAAGGTGATGCCATTTGGAATGAAGAACTCTCCGGCAACGTTCCAACGGATGATCAACGACGTCATATCCGGGCTAGACGGGTGTGCAGCTTACGTTGACGACGTCATCCTGTATAGTGACACCTGGGAGGAACACATTAAGCTCATGCGGAAGTTCTTTGAGAGACTGAGCAAAGCAATGTTGACTGTCAACCTTGCCAAATCTGAGTTTGGTTGGGCGAGGGTGACTTACCTCGGACATACTGTAGGACAGGGTGAGGTAAAACCTGTTGATGCCAAAATCAGTGCCATTTCAAGTTTTCCATACCAAACTGCAAACGACAACTGATGCGCTTTCTCGGTATGGCTGGTTACTACAGAAAATTCTGTCCAAATTTCTCCACAATTACTGAGCCTTTGACTAACTTACTTAAAAAGAAAGTAAAGTTTGTTTGGTCAGAGCAATGCCAACAGGCATTTGATACACTTAAAGCCATACTGCAAAGTGCCCCAGTGTTGTCTGCACCAGATTTCACTTTGCCATTCAAATTAGCTGTAGATGCTAGTGATACGGCTGCTGGTGCTGTTTTATTGCAAGAGGATAGTCATGGTGTAGATCATCCTTTGCTATTTTTCACGCAAATTTAACAATCCCAGAGAAACTACTCTACAATTGAAAAAGAGTGTTTATCTTGATATTAGCTTTACAGCATTTTGAAGTTTATGTTACTTCTTCAAATCAGCCAATAGTGGTTTATATTGATCACAACCCTCTTGTTTTTCTGCAGAAATTTAAAGGCAAAAATCAGAGATTGCTAAGATGGAGTTTAATGTTACAGGAGTTTAATCTTGATATTAGACATATCAAAGGCAGAGACAATTTAATTGCAGACTGTCTCTCTCGTATTTAGAGTTTATTGTTGTTCGCTTTCAAGAAGTTTTACTTTAGAGTAAAAAAAAAAAAAAAAAATTGAGTACTTAAATTCTTTTCAAGATTACATTTGTAAAAGAAAGATTTTTCTTTGAAAAATTTTCTTTTTTTGAAGAGGGGGTGTGTTATGTAGGTCATTTCCCCCACACTCATCATGACCTGAGTTCAATTAGTCTAGAACATTCTCAAGGTCACTGCCCTTAATGACCTCACAACCTTGAATTCAATTAGTCATGTTTGGAATGTTCTGGAAAGTTGATTAGTTGTGTAAGAGAGATAATTTTAGAACAGTAATTAGCATGTCAATAAAAGTTCTAGATTGTTCTTATATGCTTATGTAAACACATGAGTATAAATACTGGGACAGCAGGCTTGCAGTCAGACTTTTGGGATCGTGTCTCTTGTGTGTTACTAAACTCCAGCAGTAGTCATTCTCAAGACTTTTCAAGACCTTCACTGTCAACGCTGGATTTATACTGTGGACTTTGTGCAGCTTCAAGCCTGCAAGGACTGTTCATTCATCCAACTGACTGTTGCAACTCTGAGACTGGAGCTTTGCCGTCCCAGCTGAGATAAGTAGTCTGTACACTTTTTTAAAGCTTGTACTCTATCCCTGACTTAGCAATTAGTTTTATTTTCGTAATAAATTTTGTTTAAACGTTAACTGCTGAGTTCACCCTTTTGTTCGTTTTCTCTGCACGTAACACTTGTTTTTTCAAAACCGCTGGTCAGACAGCTTTAATATTTGGTCTACAGGTCCCTAGGATGACCTTAGTGAGATAATTTCATACAGTCAGGAAATACTTAATTTTGTATCCATGTCTATAGTAGCTTCAGGGACTTTGGCCCTATGTTTTTTTTCTGAGTAAATTTTCAGATTTATAATTTGTTTTAGTTCGATGGTGTCTTAGGATACAATGTACATACATATCACTAACGCAAATAAGATTGCGTGTTGTAACTACAACATACATATGGCCTAGTGATTTATATTGCTGATAGATTTTGCGAAATGTTGCAGATCATCTTTTGACAAGCTTAGAAGCTGTTTGCAAAAAATGTGGTGAAATTTCAATATTTGTGTTTTTAGGACAATTTTTGCCATTTTTTGATCAAAACATCTATTTCTCTGTAGCAGCATGTCCAACTTTTGTCATTCTTGTTTTTCTGGTTTAAATATTTCTTGTTGTTTTTCTGGTTGTACTGTCCAGAAGTCATTGTCATAACATCAACGTAGAATTTTCCTGCACTGAACAGATAGAAGCAACATTTATTGTTTATCTTTGGTACCCATACTGGTATGTGCCAATTCTGATCAAATGTGAGCGACACAGTATAATTGCAGTATTTTTTAATTTTTTGATATTGTTGAAAATATGCAAATTAGTGCCAAAAAAGGTGTTTTTGGTAAAAAATCTTCTTCTTCATAACTACCGGTCTGACAGCTTTGTTATTTGGTATACAGGTCCCTGGGGATAACCCTACTTAGATTTGTTCAAATTGTGATGAAATATGCAAATCTGTATTTTTAAGGAATTTTTTTTGTCACTTTTGGTCAAAACTTTATTTCATCAAAACCGCTTTGATATTTGGTATACAGGTTCCTACAGATAAATTACCGGTAAATGGTCAGAAATGTTCAAATTGTGGTGATGTATGCCTTGTATTATTTTTAGCTCCCATAGCCATATGTATATATGGCAATGGAAGCTATTCTTATAGGCTAGGAAAATGTCTGTATGTATGTATGTCTGTATGTCTGTATGTCTGTACGTCTGTATGTCTGTATGTCTGTATGTCTGTATGTCTGTATGTCTGTCCGTCAACATCAAAAACTCCAAAACCGCTGCACATTTCATCTTGATATTTGGTGTGTACATGGATGATGGGCTTTAGATGAGATTTTGTTCAAATGAAGTTGTCATTGCCAAAAATATGCAAATTAGTGCCAAAAAAGGCGTTTTTGGTAAAAAATCTCCTTCTTCATAACCGCTGGTCAGACAGCTTTGATATTTGGTATACAGGTCCCTAGGGATAGCCCAACTTGGATTTTTTCAAATTGTGATGAAATAAGCAAATCTGTATTTTTAAGGAATTTTTTTGTCATTTTTGGTCAAAAATTTATTTCATCAAAACCGCTCGTCTGACAGCTTTGATATTTGGTATACAGGTCCCTAGGGATAGCCCAACTTGGATTTGTTCAAATTGTAATGAAATAAGCCAATCTGTATTTTAGGAATTTTTTGTCATTTTGGTCAAAAATTATTTCATCAAAAACCGCTCGTCTGACAGCTTTGATATTTGGTATACAGGTTCCTACAGATAAACTAAATATGATATACAGAATATATGATGAAATCTGCAATTTTGTATTTTTGGTGCAATTTTTGCCATTTTTGGTCAAAAAATGTGTTTCTCAAAAACTACTTGTCTGATGCCTTTGATATTTGGTATACAGGTTCCCTTAGTGTGATATAGTGAAATTTGATGAAATCTTCAATTTTTGTATTTTTGGGTCAGTTTTTGCCGTTTTTGGTCAAAATATTTGTTTCTCAAAAGTTACTCATGTGATAGCTTTGATATTTGGTATACATTTTTATACATAATTATGATGAAATCATCAATTTTGTATTTTTGCAGCTAATGTTGCCATTTTAGGTCAGGCCATCCTGAAATGAGCTATCAAAGATCTCAACCTTCTTCATCAATACATATGTCACAAAACGTTGCTCTCTTCATAACACAGCAGAGCTCTGTCGACCATTGGGTCGTTTGTTAGCTCCCATAGCCATATGTATATATGTTTACAAGTTTACATTTTATTGAAAATCTCAATAGCCACTTAGCAGATTAGATGAAAAATTAGCATGTAAGTACTTTGGGCTGACCTGAAATGATTGTGCACATCTTGGGTCAGTATCTTGGACTTGCTATTTTTCATGAATTTTTTTGTAATTTTCTCCCATTTTTGGTCAAAAAATCTTCTTCTCTGAAACCACAAGTCTGATTGATTTGAAACTTGGTATTGAAGTGCATAGGAGTGACCTTTCTCAAATCTGGGCAAATCGTGGTGAAATTTGCATATTTGCATTTTTGGCTATTTTTTTCATTTTTGATCAAAAATTTTTTTTAACTCTGAAACCACACGTCCGATTGAGTTGAAACTTAGTGTAGAGGTTTTTACGGGTGACGTCAGTAAGATTTGATCAAATTCTGGTGAAATTTGTATAATTTTATTTTATTGGGGGAATTGTTTCTATTTGTGATAAAAAAATCTTTTAGCTTGATTTTAGCTTGTTTTGATAACTATATGGGAGCGACCAGTGACATTGTCACTATTTTTAAATACTACTTTTATCCATTTTTACTTTATATTCAGTTGATTTTTAGTCGATTTTGCTAAAGCTACCGTCTGCACATGCGTACAATTGAAGGACAAAAAATGCGAGTTGAAGAATCGAAAGAGACGCCATCTTGTTTCTTGGACTAGTCCGATTTTTTACGTTGTAAATGTTTCAGTTTGTATTTTAATATGTTTCATAAATGTAAAGTTGACAGTGATGGTACTTTTGCCGACGTCGTGTATTTTTTGGTACGAAAGGTGCCTTTGATCGACTGAACAATGATAGCCTCTGTAGGCAATAATCAACAGGTACCGGTGAATCTATTTTTTTCGCCGGTAAAGCTGTAAGATCTACCGAGAAAGGCAATCCACTGGCCCGTAGTATGCAGCTGGGTCCAGAGCGAGGCCATTCTTAGTGTGCGCATGTGCACATAACTAGTTAGCGTCATTGTGGAGTTGAAGACATGCTGCGATGCCGTCCTCTCGACGCAGCGATAACTTTTGCATTTTCTGTTGCTTATTTTGGGTAATTTTATAAGTTGTGTGTTGATTTTGACATCATTGTTGACTTCGATCGTTAAATACAGTGTGTTGATCGATTCACTTAGGAAGTACATGCATTTAAGACTCATGGCATGATCCAACATGGCAATTTGGCATGATCGTACATGATCGAGATTGCATTCAGCACAATCACGGTCTGTTTCTAGCTCTATGCGATAAGTAATGTTGTTTGTTACACTGTTGTTACCTATATTTCCACGAAAATATCATGAGAATTTCCTCGTGGCTACTTGAAATCGTGCACCTGCATCCATGTAATTGTCAACATCACTATGCTTGAATGTAATTGACTCTTATTAGGCCTACATCGACTGCAGAGTGCATATATATGTACGTGTGCAAGTCACCCCGTATCATAATCAAAACATTTTAGTATTGCAACGTTTGAGCTGCCCGAAGCCAGAATTTACAGTTTATGAGAAATTTATCCCACATGTAAATCTGAGTTCTACTGTGAAAAAATGCAAGCTATGTTAAATAACTATCGTGAATAGCAGCACATTAAAAATATTTTGTACCTACTACCACTGTATCACTATCAGAAAATCAGAAGGAAATAAACCAGTCAGAGCATGGAGCTACACTCTATGGTCAGAGAAACTGTTGTCAGGATGATGCTGTACAATTTTAACATTTGTCTCTTAGCACACACCAGATACTTATGACTGTCTCACAACATTTATATATTATTTTATATTCAGCTTTTATAATATTTAGTTTGCTTTTCACCATATTGTGTAGTATGTCCTTCCCTGCATAACGTAATTCAAAATTAAATTTGGTTTTTGCCTACACACAGTTGAGGGGTAAACTTATTTAGTCTCATAGATTAAGATGCATGGTTGACTTCAGTCTCCAAACTTGTTTCATTGAACATGTATTGTAGATGGGTGTACACTCCAATCACTAAGTACATGATGGTGTGGTGAGTGTAACAAGCAAATGTTTTTTTTGTCAATTGCCCAAACTTTTTTTCTATTTGATTGACAATAGATACATGTGTAATCAATGACAACAATCCAGTTTAAGTAATTTGGTTTAGATTAGCCATTGTCCACTTACGGTAAAATAGTTTTTCTCCGGTTCTGCATACATAAGTTCACCATTTACTGTTTTACATATTTTTTATCTTATTGAGTTCCATGTCTTAATTCACTTTCACACATATCAAAGCTGTTGATACTTAAGATTCCATCTTGAAGTTATGCTGAAGCAGTAACCAACCAGTTCAAATAATTTTCATTTATGTCCAAACAATTTGAATTTTTGACAAACTTCACATTTTATCGCAAATGATAAACACTAAGGAGGTCCAAAGGATGTCGTTGTCATTGGGCTGCGATTGAAATTATGATGGAATCTGCAATTTTGTAGTTTTGGTGCAATTTTTGCCATTTTGGTCAAAAAATTTGTTTCTCAAAAACTACCTGGTACCTGTCTGATACCTTTTATATTTGGTATACAGGTTCCTAGGGGTTGTCTCAGTCTGATATATTGAAATTTGATGAAATCTTCAATTTTTTATTTCTGGGACAATTTTTGCCGTTTTTTGGTCAAAATCTTTGTTTCTCAAATGTTACTCATCTGATAGCTTTGATATTAGGTATACAGGTTCCTATATATACCAGTATATATATTGAAATTATGATGAAATCTTCAATTTTGTATTGTTGCAGCTAATTTTGCCATTTTTGGTGAGGCCATCCTGAAATGAGCTATCAGTATCAAAGATATCCACCTTCCTCATCAACACATGTATCACAAAAAGTTATTCTCTACATAACATAGCAGAGCTCTGTCGACTGTTAGGTCACTCGTTTTTTCAAAACCACTGGTCAGACAGCTTTAATATTTGGTACACAGGTCCCTGTGATGACCTTAGGGAGATAATTTCATACAGTCAGGAAATACTTAAATTTGTATCCATGTCTATAGTAGCTTCAGGGACATTGGCCTTATGTTTATACATTTGGCGTATATCCAGGGATGGAGAAAATAGCTGGAAGCCGGCAAAAACAACCGACTGTCAGCTAAAATTTGCTGGCTGTGAAAATTTAGTGTTAGTAAAAAATTAGGACATTTTGCACAAAGTTTATGTGCAGATATACATGTACCACTTGTACCCGATGTACTTTAATTTTTGCCACCCGTAACGAAAATTGTCTACATTCCTGATATGTGAGGGTTTTTGCACCATGAAACTGAAAACTGATAGGATTATGTCATCTGAATCCACGGATGTAAAACAAACTCATCTATGATGAATCCAAGTTCAGGAAGTCCAAATACAGTTGGGGTCGACACCCTGACAATCATTTGGTGTTCGGAGTCATTGATCATGATATTTCTGCTTGCTTTTTAATTTCTATTGACCGGCATAATGCCAAATGCTTTATTTGTTTGTTCGTCCTGGTTCAACTAGTATTCTGATGAATAAAGGGCTTATATCTTGTTGTTCAAGTCGCATCAGTTCTCTCTTTTGACTGTCTGTCATTCTCTTCATTTTGTTGATCTTCAAACCTTCGTCCACACCAACACCATGGAAAACATGTGGATGCATGCCAAGTGAATCTTCAGATTTATTAGCAAGTTATCTTTATTAGTTCATGTTGCGGAAGCATTTTGTGACAAAGCCGAGGCATAGATGTCACTTGTTCAGCATACGGTATTTCACTTCTCTTTATCCTTTGAGATAACACCCCCTTTCATCGTCCCAATGCTGGCATAGTAGCACATTGTGCCAAATTTTTAGGACAGTCTGACAACTAATGACATGCCAAAGTTAACTGTTTAGGAGTTGGCCTCTGATGTGTGACACTTGGAATGAACAAACCAGACGAACGAATGATTCCATTCTAGTGAAAGTATATGGACCCTTCATAACATTTTGTGCACTTCTGTATTAATTCACTGCATCAATTGATGGAATTTTTCATCATGTCATTTTTGTGACATCTTCCATGATTGTTTTTAACATTTTCATTTACAATAGCAATAAAATGTTGCATTTCATGCGTATTAAAGGGAAACCTAAGTCCAGCGACTTTGACAGTTTATCCCTTCCAAAATCACCCTTGAGTAAAATGCAGCTCAAATTTGCAACATAATTGCACGCGCTGACGACTACGGCACGACGAAAAGAGAACTTGAAGTAGACGACATTTATGGAAATGAGCCCGGAATTCCATGGGCGCGAAAGGGCTCATGGGAGAAGCGTGCGTGACGTCATCAGCGATACAGACGATTGTAGCTTGCAGCTGGAGGAGTACTGTGAACAGTTCAGCGCGTTCGTAAGACGACTATGGAGAGTTCGGACAGCGATATTTCTGACATCGAGTATTACTTTTCCCTGACTGAAATCAAACCATACTAA
Source organism: Ptychodera flava (assembly GCF_041260155.1). Taxonomy (NCBI): domain Eukaryota; kingdom Metazoa; phylum Hemichordata; class Enteropneusta; family Ptychoderidae; genus Ptychodera; species Ptychodera flava. The sequence goes on along the minus strand of NC_091942.1, from coordinate 223,418 downwards.
TTTTAACCTGTCCAAGATATGTAATAATTAGAAAGCATCTCAAAACATCGTTCATATCTTGGTTGCTTGCGTTTTGTGTATGATTCAGCGGAGGGAGTCACTGTGCTTGTACAGACCCCGAACTGGATTGGAGAGACTGAGTGACCCTGCGATCCTTCAACGCTACGTTTCTAAACAGAGTTTTCTGTATCAGTCGCTTAAAATTAATTTTTGGTTCGTGAATGATACGGAATGATTGACTGATTGTATGTGTTACCGTGTAAGTCGAGCTTGGCCAGATCTTTAAGGTTGCGAAATCTCTGATATGTATCAGAAAATATTTATTCGCGATTTGACAAATCTATTATAGTGTCGTCTGTTTTTCGAAGCTGGTGTCGAACTTAGGAAGTCGGACTTACTCAGATCTACAAAGTGATGAAATCGCCGATATAATGAATATTTGCCCGCTATTTAAAAAAATAGTATCGTCTTAAAGCTTGTTGTAAGGAATGTGTTTCATACAAGACCAGCCCAAACTCCCGATGATTTCCGATATGTCCTCTGTTCAATTCCTGATCGCCAAGTAAAAATGTTTACATGTACGCTAAAGAATGTAGGCCCTAGTTTGTGCAAGGGCCTCCCGAGTCCTGATGATATCCGATCGGCCCTCTCGACGAATTCCCGTGTGGACATTTAATGAAAAAAATGCTTTACATGTAAAAAATGTATTTCGTGCATTAATAAATCTAAGAATGTAAAACATACAGTATTCTTGACTTCCGGCCATGGATGCTATTTTTGAACTAAGAGTCGGACAGAGGTATTCGGGTGGTCAGATCTGTTAGGTGGTGAGATCTCTGATATACATCGGATATTTACCCACGATTTGACAAAGTATCGTCTAGTATCAGAGTTAAAGTCCTAAGTCGCCGATATTTATCGAATAAATATCCGTGATTTCGTAGACCCGGCATGCCAACACCACACAGTGCAAGTAAATCTAGGATCGTCTGGTATCGATATTAGCCTAGGAGTTCCGGCGCAATTGATATTTATCGGGTAAATATAATATCGGCGATTTCTCACACCCGGCGTGCGAGACACAGTAGGCAAAAGTCATTCCAATATCTTGTGATATCAATATTACAAGGTATAGTGCCAAAATTGCCTATATTTATTGGTTATATATCGGAGATGTGGCAGACCCGGGATGTCAAGATAAGAGACGCTTTGTGTAGTTTTGTCTTCGGATTTTAGAGTCCCCGGCCGAAATCGCCAATATTAATATTTATCTGGTTAAAACCGGCGATAGTAGGCTGACTCAGCATGTCAAGATACGAACCGCATTGTGTAGTATGGTCTTGTATCGGTATCAGAATCCCGAAATCCCTTATAAAACAATCATCCTGAAAGAATTAGAACATAACGTTGTATCTTTTAGGCCTACAGATTTTAAACTCGCCCGACTTTCTTTAGCCAGTGTCTTCGAAAAAGGTGTTCTGTGGGAAGACGGTAAAAGCTGACTCCGTTTGTTCTTCCCTGAGTGATTTTTGCACTCAACTGAACAACAGTTAACTATTTTTTTGCTACTGAGCATTAAAGAGTCGTAACATGCAGAACTGTACTCCTGCAGTCATAGACTCCAATGCTTTGGTAGGCTGTCAAACACGTTCATGTATCGCCGATGACGTCACGCACGCTCCTCCCATGAGCCCTTTTGCGCCCATGGGATTCCGAGCTCATTTCCATAAATGTCGTCTACTTCAATGTCTCTTTTCGTCGCTCCGATGTCGTCGGCGCGTGCAATTATGTTGCAAATTGAGCTGCATTTTATTCAAGGGTGATTTTGGAAGGGATAAACGGTCAATGTCGCTGGACTTAGGTTTCCCTTAAGGTAGAATGCACCTCGGGGACAGACATTCGGACTCTCAAACTTTTACAATTCTCTTCTGATATACCACATGTGGGGGTTCATTTTAAAGCTCTTGGTGAAAGAAAACTTTTCACTGGCAAAGTTTTTCGAAATTCGAAAATTTTTATTTTTCTCCATAGAGTTAACACAGGGATGGCGGCCATTTTGAATTTCCAATATCGGTAAATCTTGGGTAATTTGTTTCTCTAGTACAAAAATTTGCACGGTGACCCCCTATTTTTATTCTTGATTTTGAAAGAGAATGATTGAAAGATTCATTGAGGAAAGTTAGAGCAAAAGTTTAAGTCTTTCATTTTCGAGGTGCATACTGCCTTAAGTGATGGAGAACTTTCATATCAGCTGCATTATGACAAAAAGTGAACACATAACTTTGGTTATTGTAAAAAAGTATCAAACATCAATTTGAACAATAAATATCAAACACCACATATTCACCATACAGTATATAATATCCTCAACAACCACACTTTTGAGTATATGCAAAAGCCATAAACGATATGAAAGTATACTGAACCAATAGTAAACCTTCACAACAAACATTGCAATGAAACAAAAAGAACAAAAATAAAATAAGTAAAGAAATCTGCACAACAAACCTGGCAATAAAAATAACAATAAAATAAATAAAGAAATAAATGCAAGGCCAAAAATTGAAGAAAAGGAGCCCAAAATGGCTAAATCAATTTAAAGTCGATACAAATGAAGATTATGAACCAACCAGTGCCTGCATAGCATTACAATCTTAACTGTAACATTGCATCCTCTTCTTGCAACTTGCTCTCGTTGAGTACAGGTTATAGGCAGTGCTTCACATGCTGAAGGTGCTGGGTTTGAGCCCTGGCAGTAATGTTGGTTGTTGTATAAAAAAATAGTTAAAAAAACCAATAACACTATCTCTCCCTGTAATTAATCATCTGTTCCTTCCACATAGGTATCAGGATGGCTGAAGAAGACGTTGATAGAGTTAGGATACTACAATATGAGGGAATGGAGTGAAGATGGTGAAAATTGGGACCCTTCTTTTCAATCATTATCCCCTATGTTTCCAAGTCCCCATTCCAAACTCTCATCCCAAAATAATTTATCGCCCCTTTTAGAACGCAAACTTTGACATCATTTCCATAAGTATACACATCTTTATCGTCATCAGTTTGATGCTATACCACTTGTAAAACAGTACTATTTTGGTTTCTAGGGTGGCAAATGTGTGTCTCTAAAAGTTTGCATCCGTTATTTCAAAAATGTGGTTTCTTTATTCTTACAAGATATACACAATTCTTATGTCATAGTCATACCGTAAGTTTGTCAAGTGTAAATCATTGCATGATTTCCATGGCTTTGCAGGCGGATTAAGAAACTTCAAACAACTTATGCATGACATGCAACTTGTTTAGTGTTTACACCCTTGCAATTTGTAACAAATTCAACATTTTCATTTTATTGATGTATGTCTCTCTTCAGATGGTTGGTATGACATTTGAGATTCACGACTCTAACTCTGCCAAGGTGAACCAAATAGGTCAGAGTGATGCTGCCACTTCAAAAAAACCACCGGTAGTTATCATCGATGAACCATCAGTCTTAGATATTTTCCATTATGCGTATTGCTACGTTGGTATCATGACAGGTATGTGAATTATGTGGTACTGAGTCTATGGGTCTTCTAACAAACAAGATTTCCTGTTGTGTTGAGAGTTTGTTTCTATAATAATGCACTATCTTCACATCAGCTCTAAACCAATCAATATATGTTCTATAAAAGAAGTTTTCTTTAGAAGACTTTTAATGCATCACTAAGAGAATGTCTCAGATTATCACATAAGTTAATTCAAAAAGTGACATTGTTCATTTAGAGGTAGTTTGACCTCCATTCAACTAGTGAACTTCACTTTCACAATTTTATTTTGTGATCACAAGTTCTCCAATACATTGTGTGAAAAAATAAACAAAATTCTCAGCAAAACTGTCAAAAAAACTACCTCATGTATCAGGGAAAAATTACTCTATTTGGTAAACCAGGCGCTGGCTCAAAGCAGTTCTTAAATATAATCCCATGGTAAGTTGTGCGGCTCCGCGAAAAACACGAGTATACGATGACGTCAAACAGAGAAAAATACCATGGGATTATATATTTATCACATGAACAGTCTTCTTATTTTTCTTTTGACGTAGATGGATCAAAATTATCGTAACAAATTGCATGAATTTCGTCGCGATTTGTGTTTTACTTACGCGGATTACTTTCATTTAAAGAGTAAAGCAGCCCGTCACCCAGGAGATACTTTCATTCATAAATCCCATCAAGCTGAAATTTGCTACATCAAATAGTATCTCCACCAACCAGACATACGGATTCTGTCACGTGAACCTGTCAATCATTGTCTCGCGCTGTACCGATGCCAAGGCAAGCCGGCCATCGGTACGGTGGACATAACTTTCATCGTGCTAGCGACGGATAGCCATAGTATTCAGAGTTATTCAGAATATTTACAAATAGATTTATGAAGTAAATGCAACGACACGATCGAAACTGTAATTCTCATTCTCAGAGATTCCGTGGCTTTTCAAAATATCACACAAGTTTACGACCGTGGCGAGCGCGAAAGATTCCGTTCGATGACACACAGAGTGTACCTCATTGCATGTTACGCCCACAACGCTGCCGTCACGTCCTCTTCCATGCCTCGCCGGCGTCAAAAATCTCGGTCGTCAATGTTTCCGTCTTAAGGATTTTGATGTTTGCAGTGACATATATCTCACCCGTAGATACATCCTAATTTTACTTGACGGAAACTCTGTTTTGAGTGTTGTCTGAGTCAACTTTCGAAGTACATCGGATTCCACAGCGCTGCAATGCATAAGCTTATAGCCTACAGCTCAACAGTTGATGTCTTCGCTAGCGCTACAACCTTACGCCGCTACAGGTTGATTCCGAGCAAGAATTTACGGAATTTTTTGTATGATAAAGGAAAGTTATCGTTGTTAGTCGAATGACTTTATGCTTGTGCCTGTATGTCGCTTTCCCGAAGATTATACTGTACTCCTTTATTCAGTTGAACTTCCGTTGAGGTGAAGATTTTAGGTTTATCGCCAACCGGGATCGCCAGGTACGACGTCCACATTGAGCCTTACGAGGCGACTCGACTGGATCGGCGGTATCCCCATTCGATTCTCGGGAACAGCTATAGTTTTAGCGACTCGAAATTTCGCTGGACATGCCTTCTATGTTTCCATGTGTGAATTATCGGGTCACCTTTTTTGAAAAAGTGTCATGGGAGCATGGCACATGGCATCGATCACGACAAATCGGTCTATGTTCACGTCGCGACCCGCATGAAGGGTACCATGCAAGAAAAAAGTTCCGGTTGATGACGTACAACAGGGGTAATTCGGATTTCTTATCCGTCCTGTTCTACGTCACACAGGTGGGAATTCGGGCCAGTTCATGTGATAAAAGCAGTTCCAAGAAACACCATAATGACTGTGAAAAGTTTGTGGAAGCCTACACTGTACATGTATTTACACCAGCATGACTTGTCAACAGCTGAGAAAAAGCACAGAGATGTGAAAAGGGGAAGTAAAATGACACTTTTATGTGGTAAAATGCCTGGTTAGTACTCAAGTTTGATCAGTTACTGGACAATGTAATTTAGCCAGGGGATACTTATTCTTTAGTAGCTATAGCAAATTGTTACATCGTACTCTCAATCAGACATCTACATTTTGTGCTTTTGAACTTTCGTTTAGGGGTGATGGGTTTTGATCTGAACTAAGTAATTTTGTTTTGTGAACTGATTCAATAATCTGAGAGGGTACATAAGAATTATGTTCCAATCTTTTAAGATTTCTGAAGTCTTTGAGTCAGATAAAGGATTTCTTGAAATTTCCTTGACTTTGCCTTAAGGATGATAAATACCAAATCGGTCATTTTTAGTCCCCACGAACACCGTCCGGGGGACTTATAGGTTTGGTCATTTCCGTGCGTCCGTGCGTCCGTGCGTCCGTCCGTGCGTCCGTGCGTCCGTTCACGCAGATATCTCAGAGACGCCTGGAGCGATTTCGTTCAAACTTGGTACAAGGATAGTACCCTACCTCATACAGATGCACGTCGATTTGTTTCACAATGCGATCAAATTTGGCCGTGTTAGAGGACTTTTTAGTTTTCACCCCCATAGACTCCCATGTATAAGGCAGTCCATAGACTCCCATGTATAAGGCAGTCCATGGACTCCCATGTATAAGGCAGTCCATAGACTCCCATGTATAAGGCAGTCCATAGACTCCCATGTATAAGGCAGTCCATAGACTCCAATGTATAAGGCAGTCCATAGACTCCCATGTATAAGGCAGTCCATAGACTCCCATGTATAAGGCAGTCCATAGACTCCCATGTATAAGGCAGTCCATAGACTCCCATGTATAAGGCAGTCCATAGACTCCCATGTATAAGGCAGTCCATAGACTCCCATGTATAAGGAAGTCCATAGACTCCCATGTATAAGGCAGTCCATAGACTCCCATGTATAAGGCCAAAAAAAATAAAAATTTAGTTTCTCATTGTATGCATATTGCAAAAAGGATGCAGTGACACAGTTTTTAGTCCCCATAGATAAAGTCCAGGGGGCTCATAGATTGGGTCATGTCAGTCCGTGAGTCCATCCATGTGAGTCCATCCGTTCACGCAGATATCTCAGACACTTTGACAAATGTCACGTGACCTTGGTGACCTTTGACCTCGAATATACATATTTGTCCATAACTCACTAACCACAAGTGCTAAACCTTTCATATATGGTATGATGGGAAACCCTATGACGCCACATATTGTACCTCATTAATTATGTGCATATATAATTTTGAGCGAGCCAATAGAGCTAGAGGTCTGATTTTTGGTATATATAGATAACTTAGCAATACAATTTTTTTTGACAAAATGTCACGTGACCTTGGTGACCTTTCACCTCAAATATACATATTTGTCCATAACTCAGTAATCACTAATGCTACACCCTTCATATTTGGTATGATGGGACACCTTATGACGCCACATATTGTTCCTCATTAATCATGTGCATATCTAATTTTGAGCGAGCCAATAGAGCCAGAGGTTTGATTTTTGGTTTGAAGGGATAACTTAGCAATACAATTTTTTTCACAAAATGTCACGTGACCTCAATGACCCTTGACCTCAAATATACATATTTGTGCATAACTCAGTAACCACAAGTGCTACACTCTTCATATTTGGTATGAAGGGACACCTTATGACGCCACATATTGTACCTCATTAATTATGCACATATCTAATTTTGAGCGAGCCAATAGAGCTAGAGGTCTGATTTTTGGTAGGGATAACTTAGCAATACAATTTTTTGACAAAATGTCATGTGACCTCAATGACCCTTGACCTCAAATATACATATTTGTGCATAACTCAGTAACCACAAGTGCTACACTCTTCATATTTGGTATGAAGGGACACCTTATGACGCCACATATTGTACCTCATTAATTATGCACATATCTAATTTTGAGCGAGCCAATAGAGCTAGAGGTCTGATTTTTGGTAGGGATAACTTAGCAATACAATTTTTTGACAAAATGTCACGTGACCTTGGTGACCTTTGACCTCAAATATACATATTTGTCCATAACTCAGTAACCACAAGTGCTACACCCTTCATATTTGGTATGATGGGACACAAGGTTACTCACACCTTACGACGCCACATATTGTTCCTCATTAATTATGTGCATATCTAATTTTGAGCGAGCCAATAGAGCTAGAAGTCTGATTTTTGGTATGTAGGGATAACTTAGCAATACAATTTTTTTGACAAAATGTCATGTGACCTCGGTGACCTTGACCTCAAATATACATATTTGTCCATAACTCAGGAACCATTAATGCTATACCCTTCATATTTGGTATGATGGGACACCTTATGACGCCACATATTGTACCTCATTAATTATGTGCATATCTAATTTTGAGCAAGCCAATAGAAGTAAATGTATGATTTTTAGTATATAGGGATAGACTATAGGATAGAAATTTTTTGACAAAATGTCATGTGACCTCGATAACCTTTTACCTACAATACACGATAATGTCAATAAATAAGTAACCACAAGTGCTATGTCCTTTATATTTAGTAGGATGGGAGACCTTATGACAACACATGCTTTACCTCGTTAATTATGCCCATATATAATTGTGGGCAAGCCAATAGAGCTGGAGGTCTGAATTTTGGCATATATGGATTAATTAGCAATACAATGTTTTTTTTTTCAAAATGTCACGTGACCTTGATGACCTTTGACCTTGAATATGCATATATATGCATAACTCAGTAACCACAAGTTCTTTACGCTTCGATTTTGATAGGATAATAGACCTTAAGATGTCACATCTTGTACCTCATTTATTATGCACATATGTATTTCTTGGCTGGCCAATACAGCTAGAGGTCTGATCTTTTTTCCTGATTTAGAACCATAACTTATACATGCCCCTTGTTTCAAATTGGGAACAATGACATAGACCTATGTGTCCATAGATCTGAACATATACACTCCAGTGATACTTCTTAATGACCTCATTTCCCTGCCCCATCAAGACTAATACTCCTATTACAAGTGGGGACTATGTCATTGACAATGACTTGTTCTGTCTAATTTTCAAAATTCTCTGAGAATACACCTTTAATTCAGGCCCATCAGTGGTAGAATGGTGATCTCAGTGTGTACGAATCGAGTTGCATCATGGGATAAACCACATACTGTGATGCCTCATGTGTTTCAAAGTGGGAACAACGACATAGACCTATATGCCCATAGATCTCAACATATACACTCCAGTGATACTTCTTAATGACCACATTTCCCTGCCCCATCAAGACTAATACTCCTATTACAATTGGGGACTATGTCATTGTCAATGACTTGTTCGAGATAAGTAATGGTTTCCATGTAATGCACGATTTTTAAAAATCAAAACAAATGCACGTGGCTATCCCACGTGAAATCAGGGAATTTTTGTTAACATTGTGGACACATTTGCATTACTATTTGCATATAATCCATCTTGAGTGACTCAACATTGGATAATTTACATAGTGACATGGTTGGGCTTCTCCAAAAACCAGGATTACTCCCGCTTGTCAACAATAAACCGTACAATAATGTTTGTTGAAACACAGTCCCGACAATAAACCGTAACAATAATGTTTGTTGAAACACAGTCCCGACAATAAACCGTAACAATGTTTGTTGAAGCACAGTCCCTCCGAAGCCTAGTCCAATAAGTCAGTTTTCGACATATTACAGAACTTTTTCCCCTGAAAACGCATTGCGGCCAAAATCTACATGTTTTTCCAGTATGTTTCACGTCTATACCCGATAGACTGTAAGACAACCAAAACTGTTCTCTGTCGAACTAAAATATTACGACCGAAAACCAAAAAATACGTCCACTTCTGTTAACATTTTACATGTGAGTTGACACGCAACAAAGTTCCACACTCACAATTCTTAGATCCTGCTCCGAATGAAATTAGGGCCAAAAAAAATACCAAAAACAAGGACCTTTTCTGGTATATAATGTCGGTCAATACAATGTCTGACATTCCCAGAATCTCAACCTATAATGCCGAACATCAAATTATTATGTTCGTTTCTGATTATAGTTTTTATACCTGATAAAGTCCGACATCCAAAATTGTCCCTGCTCCAAACTAATTGGAACCCCCAAAAAACCGAAACATCTCTTTTCTGGTGCAGAGATTGTGTTTACAGATCGGTCAAACTCGGTAAAGTTCACGTGGCAAGCTTATTATGCGCCTTCCTCAGTGCATCTCAACGTAATCAAAGTGAATAAAGATTATGTCACAGTACCTCACCAAAGGTTTCAGTTTCATTTTATTTTGGAAATGGTTGCAATGTCATTCAATGGTTCTACTCCGGAATGAAAAAGACGTGATGCGTACGCCGTTCTACATACTCAGTACGCCCAAATAATCACGTGATGCCGGTACAAACAAACCCACATGTGTACTGAACGCGTATGGAAATACACGTACGTCTGTGCGCGTTTGTGCACATGGCTTTGTTTGTACCATGGTCGATTCGAATTCCGGGTTTGGCCTATTTGACAGTCGATCAGGCTACATCCCCCTTCCCCGAACTTGTATTCCCCCTACATTGTGTGCGAAAAAATACACCGATCTAGACCTCTCCTCTGACCGATCTGGAAATGTTGCCGGGTAAAACATATCGACTTTTCTACATTATGTTCGAATGACCTTGCTTTGGTTTGGAATCTCCACTGACTGATCCGAGCTAAGAGCAATTCAAAAACCAGACCACGGACCCTTTTTGAGCTAGACATTTGCATCATATACATGTAGTAATGATCAGATGATGGGTCATAGGCCATCTCGATTGAAAAGTATACAATAGTTTACAGTCCGAATTCGTGTCCATATGATCTTTTTGAAATATTTCCAATTTTCGTTTGACGCAATTTTAAACTTTGGCAAGAAGTTTATAGGAACATAAACCAAAACAAAAATACAAAAACAATTACGTTTACTCAAAAAATTACATCATCGCCGAACTCACCTTTCGGATCGACAACTGATTTATCGCGTAGATGATCTCAACCAGGCTGAGAAGTCCTGCTGGCCTATCCATGCTATCCACTGCTCTCCGCACCTCAGCAACGGGCAGCAGTCACAAACGAACGATGCCATTTCTGGTTACATGTCAAAGAAGGCGATATTTTAGTGTTAAACCGAAGTACCGCATTTCCTTATTTGTACAAAAATTAATGTTGTGGGTTTTTAAGAATAACGCATTCTGTTAATATCCCCGTGGTCACGGACTCGCAATAAACTTTCTCCGAGACCCAGCCGCGATCAAATTGTTGTTTGACCAAATGTGAAATGTCGGCTAATACATTTTACGAGCCAAAACACAGACACATAAATAAATTTACGCGAGCCACACAACAAAATGGTTTTCATCATGCCGCTCAAGACAAGTCCACAGTCAGTGATCGTTGTCTGGCCCAGAACACACTTACAAAGCCAGAAAAATTGGAGAGTAATTACTAACTCGTTTTTTGAACTGTTTGCTACAAAGTGGTTCTAGATGTGACCCTTAAAAAAATGGGTTGACCACAAACTTTCCTTTGATGCGAAGGTGCTTAGAGTTTTACATGCACGAATAAATGACACCTAAGTTCAGTGAGACAAATTTTTGGCCAGTCTACAGCCTAGAAATTACATGGCAAAAAAGTTACACTGTAGGTCGTGTGGCTGGGACAGTTATCACTAAATAAATTTAAATATACATTTAAGGTAGCTACATACCTTTTAGACACTTTCAGATTTTTATTTTTTTCTCAATTGAACACGTCCCAAACCCCAATAAAGTATACATTTTCTGAAAGCCCTGATATAGAGCTATCCGACCAAGCACAGTACACGGTCATTATGTGCATAGGAGTCACGTGACAAGCGTTTTGCTGAACCTTCCAAAAACCGGTTTTTCCCGCCTTATGCGAACACGCTGCAAGATTTTCGGTTGGAATTTCTTCATTGACAAGCCTTGATTATATCCTTCAAAACTGTGTCTGGGATTTTCTTTATATGCCTTTGTTTTTTTTAAATGCGCTCTTAAAGGTGTTAGATGAAGGTGCTTTTCAAGGAATTTTAATTATCACGCCATATAATTTGAATGGAGCCTCCGGGAAAAAATCGCAGACATTGTTTTGAAGGATATTGTCAAGGCTTGTCAATGAAGAAATTCTAACCGGAAAACTTGCAGCGTGTTTGCATAAGGCGGGAAAAACCGGGTTTTTGAAGCTTCAGCAAAACGCTTGTCATGTGACTCTTATGCAAATAATGACCGTGTACTGTGCTTGGTCGGATAGCTCTATATCAGGGCTTTCAGAAAATGTATACTTTATTGGGGTTTGGGACGTGTTCAATTGAGAAAAAAATAAAAATCTGAAAGTGTCTAAAAGGTATTTAGCTACCTTAAATGGGGATTTATAATGAGCTGTTTGTTGAGGGCATGATAAAGTTGCTGTGCTACTCGTCAAAATATGGAAACATCAGTTGGTACCTACCAAACTTCGTATGAAAACCCTAATTATACATGTAAGCTTATATCTCAAAAATACCCATAGTTTTGTGTAGGAGGTTGAACGCGCCGCTTTGCGGTGCTCGGCGTCGTTTTCATCATTTATTAGATTACTTCTCACAACTTGTGAACAATAAACAATAGTCTGATAGTATTAAGTCTACGTCGCATTGCAGTGTTTATCTAGGGAACACAGGCAAGCTTATTTACATATGAATTTAGGACACGCCCAATATCAGTAATGACTGCTGACGTCATTGTTTTCGTCTTCTGAAACCATTCGATGTAGTGATGTGCCCGAACGAAGGCTCAAAAAATCGGTAGTTTCCGCGATTCATTTTATTTTCCTAGGACGTTTTCTTTGAACAACTGTCATTCCCGGTCTACGTTACCACTAGGTAACGAAATATGCCCGCGTTTAGGTTAATGCACGTTTAATTATCAAATGCCGTGGCATCAAAGTAACAAAACAGTTTTTTTGCGTTTTTCTCGAATTCAATGTGTGATTGAGATAGCCTTCTTTGTCACCTCGTCAATTTGCGCTCACAAACACCAGCTGCTTGAAATTCACAATGTCCATTGGAAACATTATGAACTCAAAATCAGTGTCTGGGATTTCCTTTATATGCTTTTGTTTTGTTGTTATGCGCTCTTGAAGGTGTTAGACTAAGGTGCTTTTCAAGGAATTGTAATTGTCACGCCATATAATTTGAATGGAGACGCGGAGAAAAAATTGCAGACACGTATTTGAAGGATATTGTCAAGGCTTGTCAATGAAGAAATTTCAACTGAAAACCTTGCAGCATGCTCGCTAAAGGGCAGGAAAACCGTTTTTTGGAAGGTTCAGCAAAACGCTTGTCACGTGACTCTTATGCAAATAAAGACCGTGTACTGTGCTTGGTCGGATAGCTCTATATCAGGGCTTTCAGAAAATATACTTTATTGGGGTTTGGGACTTCTTCAATTGAGAAAAAATTAAAATCTGAAAGTGTCTAAAAGGTATTTATCATCCTTAAGCAAATACATTTTTTGCAACTTTTTTGAGTCAAAGGGAACAATAATATGTCAATGGCACGTCTGATTGGGGTAGTAGGTACAGTATATTTGTGAATTGCCATACATGCTAGTTCAATGTTCAAAGGAATACATAGTCCCTCTAATATACTGTACTGTACTCAGCCAAGTATAAGCCCCTGGTTGGCCAACACAAAACTCCTGTTATACCAGGGCTTATACTCAAGCAACTCGATGTGGTCACTCATGGTTAATTTACACTTTATACAGGGCAATATAACACCATTAAAACTTTCAAGCACTTTCAAAAAATCTATTTTACTTGTTGATGGTTTCCCAGCCTAAGTGACAGGATTGTTGTAGCGCTGTTTCAAATTAAACTGATTTACAGTCCCTGGATACATAAGTGACAATTTGGTGAAATTTCTGCTTAAATTCTTGGAGAAAACAAGATTTTATGTATGCTGCCTATCAGCATTGATGAACAATAGAGTGTGAACATACATTGGCACATAAAAGAGCAACTTAGCTTTCCAAGATCAAAAGTGATCTTGTGAAAACAACAACATAGTAGTGAAATTCTTGATAGTCATTGCACTTTTCAAAACTCTTCATGGAATGGTGAAAAATAATTGCCTAATGAAATGAAAGTGCATGTTTAGAGGATGAAAGCCAACGTCGTGGATGACAATAGAAAATGGAAAATGGTGGTTGTGACCCTGGGTATGACCATGTGGTAGGACTGTTCTTCCGGTATTAAGCAACAGGGAATACACTATGAGGCACTGGAAAAATATGCCCTCTCCTCGTGGTAATGTCATGAAACTTAAATTGTTGCATTATTTAACTTGTTTCTTTGGTCTGAAAAGTTATTTTACCAATTGCAACTGTCATGATCCATTACACAATCTAACCTTTCCAAATATTGACCTAAACCAGGGTAGGGGCTTATACGCGAATGTACCAGCAAGGGGTATAGCAGGACAAGCAATGTACATAATTACCAAGATCTATGAATAAAATGTTTGTTTTAGTGTCTAAAACACCAACATTCAAAGTGGGCCCTGTTAGCTGTTATTTTCAAACTTATAAAATGTTTATTATTTTCAGGTCCATACTACAAGTACAAGACATATTACGACATGATTCACAATGACAACTCCTCTGAAATACCCATCTTGAAGCCATTCCTGCAAAGACTGAAATATGTGGCATTATATGGTTCAATGTTCATTATCTCTTCTCACTACATCACCATACAGTATGCCATGACAGATGAATTCTACTCCTACAGTTCCTGGTTCACAACTTTCTACATGGTTCCTATGTTCTTTGTGTTTCGTACCAGGATGTACTCGGCCTGGGTGCTGTCAGAGTGTGTTTGTGTCATGTCAACACTTGGAGCATATCCAGCATCCAGCAAACCAAAATGTGGACAGGGACCAACTATTGAGATCCCTAAAGACAGGTTAGATTGTAAAACTTTGTTCCAGTAATTGCCCATCGGTTTATGGTGGTTTGACAAATTTTAAATGTTAAAATGTTTGTGAATTTGTCTCATATACATCATCATTACACCATGTCAAGATACTCCAATTAGATGTACCATATATTGAAAGAAGCAGATTGATTGAGATGGTACAGTACTGGTAGTCCAAAATGTACAATGACATATACTTTGACTATAAGCACAGCAAATATGTGTATTTATTATAACAATGCAGTGTAGGATAAATATCTGTATTCATCATAACATAGGATAAAAATCTGTACTGCACTCGTCCGAGTATAAGCCCCTGCTCATGTAAAAGCCCCCTACTGATTTCATAGGAATTTAGAAAATGCATTACATCCGTGTATAAGCCCCTACCCTAGTGTAACTCAAATACAGAAAGGTTAGGAGAGTATATTTGGTCATTTAACTGGTTAAATTACTTTTAGATAATAAAGAAACTATTAAAAGATGTTAAAACAATGGGAAACTGGAGTTCCCTTGACAGCATCGTAAGGAAAATTCATGTTTTCCCAGTAGTATCTTGATTCTTTGACCCTGCTCACCCCTGTCGCCTAAATAGAATAGTCTCACTCATGTCCGCCATTGTTTATTTTCCATTCACGGCCATGATGTTTTCATGCTTGAAACATGCAGTTTCTTTTGTTTGAAGCAATTATCCTTTAGTTTGTGGAGACTTTTCCTGGTGATTATTACAATTTTCAGCACCATTTTACAAGTGGTATAGCCACAAACTGATGACGTCAAAGTCGCCGTACACAAAACACAGACGCCCCGTATTTGCGGCACTGACTAACTAATAAGATTAAAATAATATAAATGTGCACTTTCTTCAAATCACTGTCACAATTTCCGACTGCTTAGTTTTTGTATCGGGTGAAGTACAGTGGGGGCCAGGAATTGGGGTTAGCTGACCAAATTGTCGGAACGGAGCGAGCAAAGCGAGCGGAGTTCCGACAATTTGGTCAGCTAACCCCAATTCCTGGCTCCCACTGTGCTTCACCCGACACAAAATCAAGCAAATGAAGACCATCACAGACTTTTTAGGGTTAGGGTTAGTTAGTTCATGTGATCGCGGCAATAATTCCGTCTCATTCCAGGTACAATATGTCCTCTCTCACGTTTTATTCAGCAAATTTCTTATCATGTACAAACTGACCCCGACGGCAATGGCCATATTGACCCCTTTTCAATACCGCACTTGCCAAAGACGGCATCATCTTACGTAACAGAAACCAGCGTACATTGAAATGCAAATAGCAATCGATATGACGGCCCCAAAAAACTTTCTCTGCTTTCATTTGCATACTTTTCTGACACACTAAAATTCACACCTGCATTGTTTCACCGTACACTATAAAAAGCCGGCATAGGCTGCACACTGTCTCTTTCTGGCTGCTTTGCTGCTATCAGAAATATTAGACGAACCTGATAGCTTTCACTATATTTTAACTATAATTTCAAAGGCATACAATATACGTAAGTCAAACAGTAATAATATTCGTCACCAGGATTTCTGTTTTATACTCAATAATGCACTCCTGGCGCTGTAATGTTTCATGCATTCCTATCTTTCTCTTTTAGATACACCATGGCACAGCGTGCAGTGTTGGGAGCAATTGGTTGTTCTTTTCCGTTAACTCTTCGTGATTTATTTCTTCAAGTCACGCCGGATGAACAAACCGCTGTAGAATGGTGTCAAAGAATGGCCTGTTACACAAGAGGCGCAACTGTCAGTGCGGCAGAGATATGAGGTTGCGTCGCCGGAGTGGCCGGGATACATACCATTGGTGCTGTCCCGACCGCTCTTGCGGCGCGGCTATTTCAGTCCGCACTGACAGTTGGTTTCATTTATGCCATTTACCTTTTGTCACCATTCTACAGTTGATGTATTTTTGGTGTTTTAAGTTTTCAGTTACTGATATTTCTTTTCAGTTCTCCATCTCTTCAAAATCTGTTGTGGATGGTTTAATTTCTGTCGTGAGATTTGTTTTCTTTATCTTCGCGATCATGCCTCCGAACAGGTTGGTGGCCCCGGCTGTATTGTGGAAATTGATGAATCTAAGTTCGGAAAGTCCAAATACAGTCGGGGTCGACACCGTGATGGACACTGGGTCTTTGGAGGCATCGATCGCGATTCTTCAGCTTGCTTTCTCATTTCTGTTGACCGGCGTGATGCGAATACCTTAATTCCTTTGATTTATCGATTTGTTCGTCCAGGTTCTACTATTATTTCTGATGAATGGAGGGCTTATTCTTCGTTGTCCAGGTCTCCTCAGTTCTCTCATTTGACCGTTAATCATTCTCTTCATTTTGTGGATCCTCAAACCTTCGCCCATACCAACACCGTGGAAGGCATGTGGATGCATGCCAAGCGAAGGGTGGGGTACACATCTTGAGATTTATTTCCAACTTATCTTTATGAGTTTATGTGGCGGAAGCGTTTCGGCGATAAAGCTCACGCTGGGATGTCACTTGTTCAACATATTTCAGTTCTTTATCCTTTCAGTTAACAGCCCCTTCATCGACCCAACACTGCACTTTAAACAGCTAGCGTATTGTGCAAAGTTTTCAGATGGTGTCAAAACTAAAACGACAAAGTCAACAGTTCAGGAGGCCACTAACGTGGATGTGATGTGTGACACTGGTAATGCACAAACCACATGAAGAAATGAGTTCATACTACTGACAATATGGACGCTACATCATATTGGTAGCGGATTTTGTCTACTTCTGTACTTCATGCACTTCGTCAATTGGTAGAAAACCGAAGTAGTAACAAGCCCTGATAGTGACTGTATGGACCGTGCATTTTGACATTGACAGCCAATTTATTTTTCGCTTCAGTACTGAATTGACTTTGTCATTTGGCGGAATTTTATAATGTAACTGTCGTAGTATGTTTCACGAATTATTCTTCACATTTTCATCCACAATAGGAATGAAATATTGCATTTCACATATGCTAACTGATGAACATCTTTTATATAAAGTATATTATGTCAAAAATGGAACACATATCTTTTATATTGTAAAAAAAGGCAGCAAACAATTCAACAATAAATATCAAACACACATGTAACAATAAATAAAGTATCTTAAAGAAGCTACAGTTTTTCAATAACTGTGTGAATACACCAAATAATATGGGAAAAAAATCACAAAATTATGTGCACAACAAAGACGAAAATGAAAAAAAATCAACACAAACAATAAAGAAACGAATACACTACCATGAATTCAATAAAAGAAAGAAAATACGTAAATGAATTTAAATGTGCATTAAATGTGAACATTATAAATTAACCAGTTCCTGTTCACCATTATCATACTAATGTTTATATTAAACATTGCATCCCCTTCCTGCAACTTGTTCTCGTGGAGTACAGGTTATAGGTAGTGGTTCACATGCTGAAGGTCCTGGGTTCGAGTCCCGGCGGTAGCATAAGGTGTTATAAAAATATACTAACTTTATAATTAATGCTTTCTCTCTCTCGCTAACTCAACTGTTTCTTCCACATAGGTGTATAGATGGCTGAAGAAGATATAGACATAGACATAGATAGAGTTAAGATAGTAGTAGAATTAGAGAGAGCATAGACAGTAATAGTGAAAATTGGGACCCTTCTTTTCAATCATTTCCCCTAAGTTTCCAAGCCCCCATCCTAACTCTTATCCCCAAAATAATTTATCGCCCCTTTTAGAACGTAACCTTTGACCTCATTTCCATAAGTACGCACATCTTTGACGTCATCAGTTTGTGGCTATACCAGTTGTAAAATGGTGCCCTGATGTGTGATACTGGGAATGCACAAACAGACCAAGTTCGTGCTAGTGACAATATATGCACCCTAAATCATTATATTGGCGGCGAATTTCGTTTGCTTCTGTACTTAATTCACTTCGTCGATCGGCGGAATTTTTAAAATGTAATTTTCGTGGCATATCCAACGAATTGTTGTTCACATTTTCATCTACAATAGCAATGAAATATCGCATTGCATACATGTTGAGTAACGAACCACTTTTATATAAAAGAGTATCCTGTCAAAAACGGAACACACACCTTTCGTTTTGTAAAAAAGGCAGCAAATGACAAATTCAATAATAAATGTCAAACACAAAGTTTTCAACATATAAAACATCCTAAACAAGTGACAATTTAATACTTTAACTGTGCAAATACAACAAATAATATGAAAAATATTCAAAAAATAACAAATCTGCACAACAAACACGACAATGCAGAGAAAAAAATAAAGACGGGCAATAAAGAATCAATGCAGAGGCATAAATTCAATAAAAGAAGGAAAATGCGTAAAAGACTTTCAAATCATTACAAGTGAACATTATAAATTCATCAGTTCCTGCTTAGCATTATCATCCTAACGTTTATATGAAACATTGCATCCCTCTCTCGCAACTTGTTCTCGTGGAGTACAGGTTATAGGTGGTGCTTCACATGCAGCAGGTGCTGGGTTCGACCCCCGGTGGCGGTAATAGTTGTTGTGTAAAAAAACGTAACTTAAAAATAACACTTCTCTCCCTTGTCATTAATCAACCGTTGCTTCCACATAGGTATCAGGCTGGCTGAAGAAGACATGGATAGAGTAATAGGATACTGCAAAATGAGGGAAAGGAGTGAAAATAGTAAAAAATTGGGACCCTTCTTTTCAATCATTTCCCCCTAAGTTTCCAAGCCCCCATTCCTAACTCTTGCCCCCAAAATAATTTATCGCCCCTTTTAGAACGTAACCTTTGACCTCATTTCCATAAGTACGCACATCTTTGACGTCATCAGTTTGTGGCTATACCAGTTGTAAAATGATGCCCACATCAGCGGCAGCAGTGGCCTCCTGAGTTGTCAATGTAGGCGTGATATTAGTTTTTAGACCGTCTCAAAACATTTGGCATAATATGGTGTTATGTGCAGAGTTGCAATTAATCGATGAAGGGGACTGTAAACTTGAAGGACAGAGAATTGAAATATGTTGAACAAGCACACCTTAGCTTTATCGCCGAAACGCCTCCGCCGCATGAACTCATAAAGATAAGTTGGAAATAACTCTGAAGGTGTGAAGCCAATCCAATTTTGCATGGCATGCATCCACATGCCTTCAAAGGTGTTGGTGTGGGCGAAGGTTTGAGGATCCTCAAAATGAAGACAATGATTAGCGGTGAAATGAGAGAACTGAGGAGACTTGGACAACGAAGAATAAGCCTTCTACCATTCATCGGAATAATATTGGAACCTGTAGGAACAAATCGATAAAGCATTGGCATTCGTACACTGGTCAACAGAAATTAAAAAGGAAGCACAAATATCGCGACCAATGACTCCAATCACCAAATGTCTGTCACTGTGTCGACTCAAGCTGTATTTGGACATCCGGAACTTGAATTCAATATAGATTTTTTTTTGTTTACATCCGTGTATTCATAAATTTCCATAATACAGCCTGGCTAAAAATCTATTGGATGGCATATCGCGGAGATAAAGGAAACAAATTTGTGGACAAAAAATTAAACCAATCAATAACAGAGTTTGAACTAATGTACAGGTGTGATTTTCGGTCTTTAGAAGAAGTAATGCAAATGAAAACATAAAAAGATTTTTTGGCCGTCATATTGATTATTATTTGCATTTGAATGAACTCTGAATTCTGTTATGTAACTGTGTGCCGTCTTTGGCAACGGCTATATTGAAAAGGGGTCAATATGGCCATTGCCGTCGGGGTCAGTTTGTACATGACAACAAATTTGATGAATAATAAAACGTGAGAGGGGACATATTGTACCCGGAATGAGACGGAATTATTGCCGCGATCACATGAACTAACTAACCCTAACCCTAAAAACTCTGTGATGGTCTTCATTTGCTTGATTTTGTGTCGGGTGAAGCACAGTGGGAGCCAGAAATTGGGGTTAGCTGACCAAATTGTCGGAACGGAGCGAGCGAAGTACTTCACCCGATACAAAAACTAAGCAGTCGGAGATTGTGACAGTGATTTGAAGAAAGTGCAAATTTATATTATTTTAACCTTATTAGTTAGTCAGTGCCGCAATTACGGGGCGTCCGTGTTTTGTGTACGGCGATTTTGACGTCATCAGTTTGTGGCTATACCACTTGTAAAATGGTGCCCAATTTTCACTGCTATGTTGTTGTTTTCACAAGATGTAGACAGTTTGATACTGGAATATTGAATTGCCTTTCTGTGTAGGCAATGCATGCCTGTATACTGTTAATCAGCAGCATACATGATGTCTTTGTTTCAAGTTTTGGGTTTTTTTCGACGCTGAAATTTCACCAAAATGTCATTTCTGTATTCAGAGATTGTACAATCAATTTCTTTGGATGTGTAAGTTGATTTTGAAAGCGATAGAAAGATCGAGTGGTGTTGAAAAAAATCGTGCATAAAATTTGGCTAAGCATAAATTAAGCGTCCATGCCAGATAACATGGGGTTGCTCGAGTATGAGCCCCTCCCCTAGTTTTACCGCTGTTCAGTGTTGCCGAACCGGGGGCTTATACTCGGACGAGTACGGTATAATTTATTTATCTACCTGTATTTATTTATTTGTTGTAACCCTTTTCACGCAGGGGCTCACTGGAAATAATAGGAGCAGCAAATTACCCTGGAAATGCAAATGAAAAGTTACAGAAGAGCTTGCTGAAAAATATAACAATATTATAACAATCTAGTCTAGGATACTATTTGTATTTTTATATAACACAGGGTAAAATTCTGTTTTTATTGTAGCAATGTAGTCTAGAATAAATATCTGTATTTATTGTAACAATGTAGTATCTTTTTCTGTAAATGTCCTACAGTGATAAAGACAAGACTGTAGATGACTATTACAGCTTTGAAACCATTCACAACATCAGCGGGTATAGCTGTGACTTCACGGCAACGTTCCGTGATGCCATGAGGTGGTGGAACATGACGGTCCAATGGTGGCTTGCAAATTTCATCTATAGAAGAGTAACAAATAGAGCATGGAGGTGAGATAATTCTTGTATTGATTTATGTATCTCATACCTGCATTATATTGCAACACAAGTGTTTTCATTTATGCAAAATGGTTAAAGCCAGAGTGATGATAACTCTTAACAAAATTGTCCGTTTTTCCCATACATTATATTTGTCCTAGAATCTTGTTCAGTAAAGAAATAGATAAGATTAGTGCTGCTGTAGTGCCATCCAAATGCAAAATATTACCTGAGCAAGTTGAGATGCTGAATCGGTTTGTTGAAAAATTCTATATTGTGCATGTGACTGACAATGCTGATACTGATGACATCATTAATCTCACAAGATGTCTAAGACCACATCACCCACATGATCAAATTGCACTTCTATACATCTTGCTATCACTGGCTGAATGATCTCTAAATGAATGCAAATCAATTCAAATATGAACTTCTGTGTTTTAATCTTTATAGCCCTTATACAGGTTTTGCGGACTGAGATCTTAGGGCAGAAGGGCCCAATCGCGCTTCAGCCCGTACTCCATATGACCATAAGAAAAGGTCCATATCAGGGCCATATAGGTTTTATTAGCTCCGCTGTCAGCGACGCGGAGCTTATCAAATAGGTTGATTTTCCGTCGTCGTCATCGTCCGTCGTAGTCCGTCAACAATTGCCTTCTCCTCAGAAACCGCAAGTCCAATTGCTTTGAAATTTTATGTGCAGTTCACTTGGGGTGACCTCACTTGAGTTTATTCAAAACGTGGTGAAATTTGCATATTTGTATTTTTGGGGCATTTTTTGGTGTTTTTTGTAAAAAAATCTTCTTCTCTGAAACCGCTTGTCCAATTGCTTTGAAATTTGATATGCAGTTGACTTAGGGTGACTTCAGTCAGATTTGTTCAAATCGTGGTGAAATTTGCATATTTGTATTTTTAAGGCAATTTTTGTCATTTTTGATAAAAAGATCTTTAAAAATCTTCTTCTTCAAAACTACCAGTCAGATAGCTTTGATATTTGGTACGTATGTCCCTAGGGATAATCTTTTTCAGATTTGTTCAAATTGTGGAGAAATATGCAAATTTGCATTTTAAGGCAATTTTTGCCATTTTTAGTCAAAAAATGTATTTCTCAAAAAGTACTGGTCTGATAGTTTTGAAATTTGGTATACAGGTTTCTACAGATGAACTAAGTAATATATATTGAATCTCTGATGAAATCTGTAATTTTGTAATTTTGGGGCAATTTTTGCCATTTTTGGTCAAAAAATGTGTATTTTCAAAACTACTCATCTGATAGCTTTGAAATTTGGTATACAGGTTTCTGCAGATGAACTGAATGATATTTATTGAAATTATGATGGAATCTGCAATTTTGTATTTTTGGGGCAATTTTTGCCATTTTTGGTCAAAAAATGTGTATTTCAAAAACTTGTCATCTGATAGCATTGCAATTCGATATACAGGTTCCTACAGATCACCTTATTAATATTTATTGAAATTATGATGAAATCTGCAATTTTGTAATTTTGGGGCAATTTTTGCCATTTTTGGTCAAAAAATGTGTATTTCAAAAACTGCTCATCTGATAGCTTTAAAATTTGGTATACAGGTTTCTATAGATGAACTTAAAAGTATTTTTTGAAATTATGATGAAATCTGCAATTTTGAATTTTTGGGGCAATTTTTTCCATTTTTGGTCAAAAAATGCGTTTCTCAAAAAGTACTGGTCTAACAGCTTTGAAATATGGTATACAGGTTTCTATTGATGAACCAAATTTAATCTTTTGAAATTATGATGAAATCTGCAATTTTTGTTTTTGGGGGCAATTGATGCCATTTTTGGACAAAAAATTTTACTCTCAAAAAACCACTCATCAGATTGCTTTGGTTGACATGTTCTTAGGGATGATCTGATGTGATATACTCTCTACATAAACACAGCGGAGCTATATCGGCCGCTAGGTCGCTTGTCATATATGTTCTAGAATGATAAAATGTGTACTTAACATAATATTAGGCATTGTTTTGAGATAAAATTCGTGTGATATCAAAAGTTCATCACCATTTTTGTCAATTTTTCAGAAAAGCGAAAAGCTTTGCATCGCGGATTGACATACATAATGACATCATTTGTTTACCTGTAGAATTCTAGAACACGTAAAGCGACATACGTGAGCAACAGAGATCCAGGTTGAAATCGAGGGGTATCAAAGAAGGACAAATGAGTTTTAGTGTCATTTGGCATGCACTTAGAATGGGCCTATGATGGATTTCACTTGAATTTATAAATATTAAATGTCACCGGCGCGACTCCACTGTTGCCACTATACGATCTGAGCAAGCAGACTTTTCTTAATCTCGCACTGGCTTTGTGCACGAATAGAACTTTTGCCGATTGCAATGTGCATAGTAACTGGAATTGAAGTAGTTCATGTAGTTAAAAATGCATACGATTGCCCATATTTGGACGCGTAGAATTTGATGCGTTTATTTAAATTTGGGCACCGGGCCAGGACGTGATACATGACACGTGAATCTAGGTATATGATGACAGAGGATACAGAACTTTGGCAGTGATGGCTACCATAATATTCTGTAGCAATCTGTGCATTACATACGGCTAATAAGTAGTGGACGGCAGTGGCTGATGGATCAGGTTGGGTTATATATTGTGCAATCCTGTTACCCCTGTAGAATCAATGAAAAAAACATGACACAGCCTAGGCTTGCACTAAGTCTGTAAACAAATAATTATCAAAATAGAGTAAATTGAAGTAAGAAACTTTTGTAGACTCGTGTTAGCAATGAGGTGATTGCAAAATTGAAGCGACATTCTTTTGTAGACTGTGAACATGATAGCCTTGGCGAGCCAGTATTAAAGCAATACTGAGGGATTCAAGTATCTAGGTAATGGTTGCTAAGGAAAATTTATCAAATCCATGAAAATAAGAGTTTTTGTGCATTTATTAATAATAATAATAATAATAATAATAATAATGGTTTATTTCCTTTTCGAAAATGTGTGAAAAAGCACACTCACAAAGACAGTTACATGGAGAAAGTGTTGATATGTGTAGGAAAAACGAGAGTGAAAAATAGTTGTCTTGCAACTAATCGGGTCACTCCCGAATACCTGGTAATTTGACACATTCACTGTATGGGCTGAATTTTATCAATGAATTACATGGAAAATGCGGATCAAAAATTTGCAGCAGTAACTATGGAGGCGTGAAAGCTCTCAGGAAGACAAAAAAGATACACAGCATAAACTTGATAAAAGAAACCGTTTCCAAGTTTCAAATTCACACAAAGGGAATTTATGGAAATAAAAACCAAGGATTAATGTACATCAATGACCAGTGAGACTATTCTGAAGATAATTTTTGTATTCCACTTTAAAGCGATATCTATTGTGTATTTCTCTTATTTCAATGGGTATAGCATTCCAGACTTTCGTTGCAGCATATTTTACAGTAAATTCACCTGCCTTATGTCTAATTTTTGGTATGGCTAGATCGTTACGAACACTTTGTCTTGTACTATATCTATGTTGAATCGGGACAAAAAAGTCTTTGAAAGTATCTGGTAGTCTGTGGTTTAAAACATCATGTACAAAAATTGCAAGCTGTAGTTTATGTTGCTTGAAAACATCTAAAATACCAAGTTTCTTAAAGTTTCTTAAAGTTTCTTCCAAGTTTCTTATTGACCCAAAGATGCAAAACAATGGCACCAAAACCAAGCAGACGCATGGTTGCCGGTCAAGGAATGCGTGACGTCATAGAAATACATGTATAGATTAGCAGAGCATGTGTTTGAAAAGAATAAATCACTCCAAATTTGCTCAAAATGAAATTTTACACATTTATACTTGACATACTCCTTCACAGTCCGGGTATGGATTTGGTCAGTCATGAAATAAACACAATGTTTTGAATGGCAAAAATCTACTTTGTAATTTCATACAATTTTTAAACCTATTCCTGCCATATTATTGAGAATTTTTCTAAAACGCATGCTCAACCTTATTTATCTTGGCTGTGTCTACAATTCTGCTGAAATTCATTTCAACAGATGGAAAATTGGCCGACTTAAAAGCAGGGCTCGAAATTAACGGTGGTCTTGCGTCCAAAGACCACCACTTTTTCATTTTGGACCACCAAATTCAAATGTGGGTGGTCCAAATGGACCACCACTTACGTCAGAAATTTTTGAAGACGACGTACTTGGCCCTCACTACATTGCCTGAACGTGCTTCAATGCAGAACAAAAATAGAACATATGCACCTGCTTGCAAATGACATTTATCATGATATTGCAACATTTTAGACTTTAGCAGACCACAGCTCTTTATGCAACATTGTATTTCATCATCACAAAACATCACATCAATCAGTTCTGTACAGACAATGGCACTACAGATGCAAAAAATTTGAGAATTGATCGAGTCTACGTTGTTGGTAACACAATACAGTTAATGGTCATTACGTCGCATGTTATTTGGAAAGTGGTTTACCGGTGACCATTTAGACTCTGTCGGGTTGCATTCTTGAGAGGTCCCGCTGGACTTTGAACAGTATCTGCTTTTTGTTGGCCCTTTGAAAACACTAATTTCGTAGTCAGAAGGTATTTTCTTTGAACATGATCTCATTGGGCTGCTCAACGATCATATACGGGACATGCATCACGGCATGGCAAACGTTCAGCTACACCTTGTTAATAGAGCATGCGCAATACAGAAAACCCCCAGAAAAGACTGCCCAGCTCACTTCAGATACTGATTCCTACTGTGCGCATTTTGAATACATTTTACGCAAATAAAAACTCAGTTGCGTAAAATCGTACGTAAGTTTTGAAATTGTAACGGAAACGCTGCCCAGGCCCATTCGTGTTCAGGCAGTGTTCAAATCGGGTTCTGTTACTGGTTGCTATTGGCTTTTATGAGTGGAAATATTTTGACTCTCTATAGTAGATAATAAAGTTCAGAAAAAATAATATTGTGAATTTCCAGTTCAATGGAGCAAATAGTGGGATTTCTGTCATCATAATTGTTAACAGCCGATACCTGGCGGAATAATTTTGAACATAAGAGTATGTGAACTGACAACTCAAAATCATCTTAAGGTAGCGTGATAGATTAGTATGAATATTTTCCTTCAAAACTCCGAAAAACTATCCTTTCCATGCCATTTCTTCCTAAGGACAGGGCCTTTGAAGGTGGTCAGTTTTCAGTATAGTATCATCAGATATGCCGAAAAAATTATTCGTTCTTGAAAATTATGCCAACAAAGGAATGCAAACAAACTTCTTGTGTTTTTAGCTCCGCTGTCAACGACGCGGAGCTTATCAAATAGGTTGATTTTCCGTCGTCGTCTGTCGTCGTCCGTCGTCGTCCGTCGTCGTCGTCGTCCGTCAACAATTGCCTTCTCCTCTGAAACCGCAAGCCCAATTGCTTTGAAATTTTATATGCAGTTCACTTGGGGTGACCTCACTTAAGTTTGTTCAAATTGTGGTGATATTTGCATATTTGTATTTTTGGGGCAATTTTTGGTGTTTTTGGTGAAAAAATCTTCTTCTCTGAAACCACATGTCCGATTGCTTTGAAATTTGATATACAGTTTACTTAGGGTGACTTCAGTCAGATTTGTTCAAATCGTGATGAAATTTGCATATTTGTATTTTTAAGGCAATTTTTGTCATTTTTGGTAAAAAAATCTTTAAAAATCTTCTTCTTCAAAACTACCAGTCAGATAGCTTTGATATTTGGTACATATGTCTCTAGGGATGATCTATTTCAGATTTCTTCAAATTGTGCAGAAATATGCAAATTTGCATTTTTGAGGTAATTTTTGCCATTTTTGGTCAAAAAATATGTATTTCCAAAACTACTCATCTGATAGCTTAAGTTGGTATACAGGTTCCCATCGATAAACTCAATGATATTTATTGAAATTATGATGAAATCTGCAATTTTGTATTTTTGGGGCAATTTTTTCCATTTTTGGTCAAAAAATGTGTATTTCCAAAACTACTCATCTGATAGCTTTGCAGTTTGGTATACAGGTTCCTACAGATCACCTTAATGATAATTGTTGAAATTATGATGAAATCTGCAATTTTGTAATTTTGGGGCAATTTTTGCCATTTTTGGTTTCTCAAAAAGTACTGGTCTGATAGCTTTGAAATTTGGTATACAGGTTTCTACAGATGAGCCAAGTAATATATATTGAATTTCTGATGAAATCTGTAATTTTGTATTTTTGGGGCAACTTTTGCCATTTTTGGTCAAAAAATGTGTATTTCCAAAACTACTAATCTGATAGCTTTGAAATTTGGTATACAGTTTTCTATAGATGAACTAAATGATATTTATTGAAATTGTGATGAAATCTGCAATTTTAAATTTTGGGGTAATTTTTGCCATTTTTGGTCAAAAAATGTGTTTCTCAAAAAGTACTGGTCTGATAGCTTTGAAATTTGTATACAGGTTTCTACAGATGAGCCAAGTAATACATATTGAATTTCTGATGAAATCTGTAATTTTGTATTTTGGGGCAACTTTTACCATTTTTGGTCAAAAATGTGTATTTCCAAAACTACTAATCTGATAGCTTTGAAATTTGGTATACAGTTTTCTATAGATGAACTAAATGATATTTATTGAAATTGTGATGAAATCTGCAATTTTAAATTTTTGGGGTAATTTTTCCCATTTTTGGTCAAAAAATGTGTTTCTCAAAAAGTACTGGTCTAACAGCTTTGAAATTTGGTATACAGGTTTCTATAGATGAACTAAATTTGATCTTTTGAAATTATGATGAAATCTGCAATCTTTATTTTTGGGGGCAATTGTTGCCATTTTTTCTCAGAAAATTTTATTCTCAAAAAACTACTCATCAGATAGCTTTGGTTGACATGTTCGTAGAGATGATTCGATGTGACATATTCAAAGTATGATGAAATCTTCAATCGTGTATTTTTGCAGCTTATTTTAGCCACTTTTTCCTTGCCATAGCATTGAGCTATCAAAGATTTCCACCTTCTCCATCAACATGTGTCAAAAATAGTTATTCTCTACATAAACACAGCGGAGCTATATCGGCCGCTAGGTCGCTTGTTCCATTTTCTTTTCTTGCCATTTTAGCACAATTCTCTTGGTCTAAATAGTGTAAGTCGACAAGGGATGACAGGTAGTCTACCAAATTTTCACAGGTGAAAGTCGTACAGATGGTCTCCAAACTGTGTCTCAGATTTTTCCAAACACATTTAAGGATTTTAATTTTCATAGTTTAAATAAACTAAGTAATGAACAAAACATGATTCAAAACCATGACTGGTGATTGTCAAAAAATCTAAGTCGTCTTCAAAAATTTTAAGACACAGTTATGCTGACAGTATGTTAAACTTTTAGATTGCTTTGTTCAAATTGACAATCGGCTGTGTGAGGTGATGGTTATAATTTTAATGGTGAAATATCCCAAACTCGGCCTTTTCAGATCCCCAAAAAACCAAAATGTAATGGTACAGCATTAAAATTCATAGAAAGAGCTTTCTGGTGATATGCAAGTTTTACGTATATAACATAGTTTGGGCGAGAAGTTGTCGTTTGAATGTATGTCGTCACAAACCTATCACGCCATCTTAAACAATTGTTATATTACGGACCACTGCATTTTTAGTTTGGACTACCAAATTATTTGTTAGGTGGTCCACATGGACCATCACATTTGAAATTTAATTTCGAGCCCTGAAAAGCTCTTAAACATTTGCACAAGAGCAGAAGGCGATAGTGTCCAGAAAACTACCTGTAAGTACCGGTAAATGGTAACAATTTTCACATGCAATAGTGTGCATTTGGAACACTGCCAGACTTTGTGATCATGTGCGTGTTGACTCCTTTGGTATCACCTTAAACTGCTGTGTAAGCCTGAGCCAAATGGCCAGGTCCATTCTAGGCATGCTGATATCTCAACCAAATATTAGGAATAAAACTGAAGCCATTCAAAAAAATTACAAAGCTTTGGCCTCGACCTGGCAAATTTTGAGATTTTATATAAAAGCATTTTGAAAACAGCTGTAAATTTCTTCCCAAACTTGAGAGGCATTGTATAGTGTTTAGGCCGCATTAAAAAAAAAATGGGTGGTGGGGGGGGGGGGGGGGGGGGGGGCTGGAGGTATTGCAATTGAAATCTTATTTTTATTGGGATGCCCCCTCAACACCCTAACAAATTTTCAAGTCCCCCGCCTATATGATAAAAAATTTTCAAGTCCCCATCATCATAGACCCGCATATTTATTAGGAATGCACACAGAGTAAAAATAAACATGTATTGCGTACTTCGGCATGCAAATGTTCGACACTACCTCTTTTCAGCAGTTTGTAGAGCCATACATAAGGCAAGTTCTTAAATTGATTCATTTTTAGCTACTATAGACTATAGTCTATAGAAGCTATTGGGATGGGTATCCGTCCGTCGTCAGTCTGTCTGTATGTATGTATGTATGTATGTATGTATGTATGTATGTCCGTTTGTGAGGCGTCCGTCCACTCAAATATCTTGAGAACCGCAGTACTTACTGATTTGATATTTGTTGTGTAGATGAAAAATATGATTTTGAGAAACTGTTTTTTTTAATTTTTTGATATTGTTGAAAATAGGCAAATTAATGCCAAAAAAGGTGTTTTTGGTAAAAAATCTTCTTCTTAATAACCGCTGGTCAGACAGCTTTGTTATTTGGTATACAGGTCCCTAGGGATAACCCAACTTAGATTTGTTCAAATTGTGATGAAATATGCAAATGTGTATTTTTAAGGAATTTTTTTGTCATTTTTGGTCAAAATTGACTTACATTGTATTGTTGTACTGTATAAACCTATCAATTCACCCAGAAAAAATAATTAATATGATTTTAAATAATTGAATTAATTAGGAAATCATCAAAGCCAATATAATTTTAGTGTGGAATTATCAGAAAGTTCAACTTTTTTTGACAGTTCATAGTGAAATGCTTACCATCTTGGAGGATTAAAACATGTAAAGGCAACTTTCCTGAATCCTAACTTTGATATATTCTGAACCACCATTTATGTTATCTAAAAGAAATTGCTCAAAATAGTTTGTCATGATAGGGTGGTCAAATAAATAGAGATAGAGAAAGTTCTAATTTCCATTTATGGTTGACTTGGTAAGGATAAAATAAGATTACTTTTTGAGGAAAAAAATAGAGTGGTCAATTAAAAGAGTGGTCAAAGTGATAGGGTTTTTATGGTAAAGCTGGGCTGTAAGATTCCTCATGTGCTATTTATAGCAATTATGCAATCTGTGTAAACAGTGCAATGAAAGTGTAACATGATTCCTTACAATGCTTTTGATGACCTTGAACTTCTTAAGTTTCAAACATTTGTCTCTTCAGTGTGCTTTCTCTGAGTACGTACAGTATCAACTTATTCAACAGAACTTACGATGTTAATTTGAAAGTTAAAATGTGCTTGGTTAATAGGATGAAAATACTGATATTAAAAGATATTCAGCTCAAGATTCTTTATAACCTGACAGATATGCTGTTTTTTTATGACGTAAATCTTGATTTAAGCAAGTCTTGTTTACTTTAATTAGAATGTAATTAACTCTCGTTTATTTGCTATTATAGACTAATATAGTCTGATGAAATATGCAAATCTGTATTTTTACGGAATTTTTTCCATTTTTGGTCAGGCCATCCTGAAATGAGCTATCAAAGATATCCACCTTCTTCATCAATACATGTGTCACAAAAGGTTATTCTCTACATAACACAGCAGAGCTCTGTCAACTGTTGAGTCGCTTGTTTTTTCAAAACCACTGGTCAGACAGCTTTAATATTTGGTTTACAGGTCCCTAGGATGACCTTAGTGAGATAATTTCATACAGACAGGAAATACTTAATTTTGTATCCATGTCAATAGTAGCTTCAGGGACTTTGGCCCTATGTTTAAATGAATCAGTAGACTTTTGCATTTATCAGTCTAAGCAGACTTGAGGTTATTCAACTCTGGCCAGGTGAATGGCACCAGCTGAACAACAAACAAAATGTCAATCATGAGAGAGTATGCAAATTATGAATTCCTGGCTACATTTTACCAAAGTGTAAAAAACTGAGAACAGTGATCTACCGATAAAATATTTTTCTTCAAAAGTGTCCCATCAAATAAATGTTTTAATCTCAGAAATTTTGGGAGTAATAATGGTAAATTTGGTAAAAAATAAATAATTCCATTCAGTCATGTGTTTTTTGATTTAAATTAGAGTCTTCCTGTTTAAAAGTTTACTTTTGTGTTATTGTATGATGAAACAGAATATTTCATTCACTGCATGAACTTTAAATGAATGGTTTTATATATTGATTTACAGTAAAATCGAGCATGGTGACCCCATTTTTTTCTCTAATATTTGATTATTCTCCATGTCTCATATGTCAAAATTCAAAAATCCATGGTAACTGTTGTTACTATCTTGATCTTGTGTACAAGTACATGTATCAGTGTTTCCGCTGCCGTTCGCCAATTAGGCAATTGGCGAATGGAATGTCCATTTGGCGAATTTTTTTGAAGACCAGTTCGCCAGCCTGGCGAATCCAAATCCTAATGCGGAAGTGTTGAGATTCATCTGCCACTGTTTTCCCTCTTGGCTAAGGGGTTTAAAAATGGGTGGTATTGCGCACGCTCTGTGACTTTTAAACAATAGTCTAGGGGGTTTAAGCTAAACGTCGCTGAAACGTTTTTAATGACCCGCCATGATTGATTTGAATAGCACACATGGTGCATTGATGGGTTGCTTACATAATGACCTCTTACGGACAGAAAAGCAGCCGACACTGATCAAAGTTCAATAGGGCCAGCAGAATGCAACCCGATAGCCACAGACCCTGAATCACTACCGGTAAACTCTCAGTCACTGGCGATCGAGCTCCACTGTCTGTACAAGTGAAAGCGGCAAGAAACGCTAGAAAACGTGACCAAGGGCAGTGTTGAGAAGAAACGTAAATTACAGGAGGAATGGTTTGTCGAATTCCCTTGGTTGATTTTGAGAATTTAGAGAAAGACAAACAAATGTTTTTCTGTAAAGTGTGCCAATCAGCAGGGCAGAACAATATTTTGACATCTGGTCGGTCATATGAAGTTTTTTAAAAAAGACAACTTCACCAAACATGAACGTACCGCAGGGCACAGACTGGCGAGTAATTTTACTGTAGGCTTCAGCCCCCAAAGCAAAAACTGTCGACAGATTAATGAGGATTGCAATTGTAGGCCCTGATATCGAGCAATTTGACTTTCAAACAGAGCTTTCACTGTTTGGTCAAATATGAAAGACAGAAGAATATTTTGTTCTGGTGTACTTTGTAAACTAAATGAACATGAATCATCAAGTATACCTTTCAGAGAAGGACTTGTGGAAAAGCTGAATGCTTTTAGAGAGATCATGGATTGTGAAAGTGAATCACTGGCTCTAGATCTGTCCAAGAAAGTATCTTGATCTGTCAGTGTGGGGACAGTGTTCAACAATGTGTTGATACAGTATCTTGACGAACGAGAAATAAAAAGTTGTTCACATGACTGTGTTAAAAATATGTGTGTGTACATTTGTATGTTGTTTTCTTTGAAATATACCACTGTGTTCTCCCCAGAGCATTAAAAAGCATTAAAAATCATTACCATAACAATTGCATCTATTGTTATGCAAATTAGCCAATATATGATTTTTTTCCCTGGGGGAAACTCTGTGGGCACGCTCATACTGAAACATTTTGGTTGCTAAATGGTGGCTAATCAGTTTTGATGCTAATTAGCCAGTATGGCTAACAGAAAAAAATTAGCCAGAGGAAACACTGTGTATATTTCATTGTCAATTGAGTGTTCTATGACCCAAACTCTTCTTAATCTACATCAGAGTCAGAGCTAGTGTGTCACTGCTGG
The DNA here is from genome assembly GCF_041260155.1 of Ptychodera flava. Taxonomy (NCBI): domain Eukaryota; kingdom Metazoa; phylum Hemichordata; class Enteropneusta; family Ptychoderidae; genus Ptychodera; species Ptychodera flava. The sequence goes on along the minus strand of NC_091942.1, from coordinate 189,908 downwards.
TGTGCAGTTACAGTGACACTGCCTGTAGGCAGCAGAAGGGCAGTACAGTGTAGCTGTATTAACTTTGCGTTTTGACAATATTTTTGTTCAGTTTATACAACTGCGTTCTTGATCTACTCCCAACAGCATGTTGAGCTGTCCAGTATTCAGCTTGTAAACACAGCCTGTGAATATATTGTATATTTCCCGCATTTGTATCATTGACAAATAACTTTTAGTCTGAACTTTAATTCAACTATCACCACTATTTGGACAAACAGGCTTTGTTGACAAACTGAATATTGTGTTTTTCAGCATGCTGTAGAGAGACACCAAGAAACTGTATTAATGATATATTGAATAGAAATATTGAAAAAATTATCAACAGTTGCAGCTCCTGCCCCATTAAAAAGGCCAACATGTTGTTTTTACATAAAATTTAATGGAATTCATAGATTTTTAATCTTTTTTGAGATTAAAGTCATAAAATTCACCAATAGCCTTTTAGATTTTGTTTACTTATTGCTAACATTAGCACCTTTGGACGACATGAAAATGTTGGGAACCAAAATATTTTAAGGTCCCCCTATAGGCAGAGCAAAACTTTCAAGTCACCCCTTTGGCTACCCCCAGAATGTTCGAATCCTCCCTGAATTCCTCCAGCCCTCCCCCTCACCAATTTTTTTTGAATGCAGCCTTACTGCCTACTTTTAAACTTCTACATGCTTGGTGCTTGATTAAAGCTAGTTGGTAAAGCCATGGTGTTGGTAAAGCTGTGATGCGTTAATTGTACAGCATACCGGTATTTTTACAAGACGGACAAGAGTCTAATTAATTATTTTCCATGAAATTGTAATAATTTTGCATAATGGACGAAAACAGTAGTTCAAAGATTACAACAATGTAGTGATGAGATTTTGTTTGTATTTTTCTTTCTTTCTCATCAATTCATGGAGCAAACTTGATCACCATACCATCTGCGACTGTACTGTAAGGTAGCACATACATGTACTGGTACAAATGTAGCATGCCAGACTGCCTCCATGGTTAGTGTAGCTGTTCAGAATATGTGCATAGCTCATTACATTTGGAAAACTCTTTGTGTATGATAAAGCCTCTATATACCGGTATGTGTGTTCATGTATGTATATTTCAAATATTTTGCCAAAGCTTTGGGCATTTCTTTGCCAAGTCACTAGGTTTGGGTTGACCACACTGCTTAGAACAGCAGGAATTTCTATGGATGCCATGGCAAAACTTGCAAGCTGCAACTTTTGATGATTTTTGCAATATTTCTGTGCAATATATCAACTACAGTTTCTTGCTGTTTCCCTACAGTATCCTCAAACACACAATATTCAGTTTGTCGACAAAGCCTGTGTAAAATATGTATTAGGTGATAATTTAATTAGATTCCAGACTGACAGTCAGTTGTCAGTGATACAAATGCATGGTAGACATACACAAGCTGTGATAGCAAGCGGAATACTAGACTGTTCAACATGCTGTAGGGAGTAGAACAAGAACAAAGTTGTATAAATTGAACAAAAATATTGTCATCAAAGTTAATACAGCTACTCCCTATGGGTAGTGTCACTAACAGGTACCGCCCTGCTACTGCAATGTTGCTGTCACTGCATACCTGAGCAGTGATAGAGATACAGTGTAGCTCTGACTCTAATGAACATGGTAGTTGAAGAAGAGTTTGGGTCAAATAACGCTCATGACAGCGAAACATACTTGTACACAAGGTCAGGCCAGAGAGCAACACATGGAAGACCAGGAGTGGTCTTCCATGTCTTCTAAGTGTACATGTATAAGTTATCGGGGATTTTCGAATTCTGGCATATGAGAATAATCAAATATTAAAGAAAAAAGATAGGGTCACCATGCTTGATTTTCTAAATTTTCACATTCTTATCATAAAAAAAATACAAAAGTAAAACTTTAAATAGTAAAGACTACCGGGGTATATGTGACTAAATTGATTTATTGTTTAATCAAATTTGCCATTATTACACCCAAAATTTCAGAGGATAAAACATTTATTTGATGGAATATTTTAACCTTCTAGTATTGTCAGTTTTGAGTAGCATCTTATTCATATATTGAAACAAATTGTTGGTAGGTCATTGTGCTTGAGTTGTTTTTACAATATGTCAATTAGCCAGAATTCATGATTTGCTTAATCTCTCATAATCGTCATTTTGTGTGCTCTTCGGCAATTGACCTGGCCAGAGTTTGATTAACTCAAGTTGTCTTTGACTGATAAATCCAGAAAGTTCAATGATGCACTTAAAAATGGATCAATTTAAGAACTTGCCTTAGGAATATGACTTACCACATGGCTAATAACAGGTAGTGTTGAACATCTGCGAGCGGAACGGCGTTTATATTTTCTGCGCGCACATTCTTTAATGATATATGGGGTTGTGATAGTTTGTGGGGGACTTGAAAAATTTTGATCATATAGGGGGGGGGGATTTGAAATTTTTTTAGGGTGTTGTGGGAGATCTGATCTAAGATTTCAATCGCGATTCCTCCAGCCCCCCCTAATTGTTATTTGTGAACTCAGCCTAATAAACCGGTCTGAAAATATCCTGAGTTGTCTTTGAATAAGCTCCATTAAAGACTGAAAAAGTATATGACGTATTGAAAGTGGCATGTAAATTCAAACGTTTTAACATTGTTTTAGATTTCCCGTTATTTTCAAAAACTGATCATGTTACTGAGAAAATAAAGATTACATCAACAAACTGTTAGCCATCATGTCTTGTGCATTCAAGTAAATGGCATCATGCTCGTTTCTTTTATGAGCACGATGCATAAAAAGTGTCCTGCAGTGATACCATGAATGGTGTCATGCAATGATACCATGAACGGTGTCCTGAAGTTATTAGGAGTATCGAAAATGGGCAAGTAAGGGGCCATGTGAGGGACACACAGACTATATAATATACAACACTTTGTGAGACATCACGCAGTTGTAAAATGTGGGACTTGGCGCCCTTAACAATAGAAATGAAACACAATCATCAAGTACAAATACACTGTTACACACTAACCGTTCAGACTTGTTTGATCAATGAAAACCCAGTGAAAAATATGTCAATTAAATGAAAGAGCACAAGAGGTTGGATCTTGCATCTTACATATAGTAAATTTACAAGACAAGTTTGATTTTTGAATCAGCTGTCAGCGCCAGGTGTCCAGCATTGGATCCAACAAGTCACAGTTAAATGTTGTCTTGGGCTCGGTTGGTAAAGTTTATTAACATTCTTTTAGCAGAGAAAAAACAAATTTCTTTACACTTAAATCTTCACGATGTCTTGTCTGACATGGATTGCCACTGTCTTTGGCCCACCTCATGGCGAGAAATGGTACAACACAAGCAGATGGTGCATTGAAGTTGATCGAAATGCTTGTAAATTTTGTCTGGAGATGCAAATTGCAAAGTGCAAATTGCTAAGGTGGCCTTTTTTAGTGTGAACAGATTATGGCACAACTTTAACCAATGGTATCCTAAGTGTAAAAGGTCATAGCTAATGCTCTCTGGAGCCATGAGAGCTTGACATACTTTGTTTCTGTACATTACAAGGCGTTACATGTTGCAAGTTTATTTGGACAAAGCATACCAACTGCTGCTCTGACATTTCTGCGATTGTAACCATGAAGACCTCAAGACATTTTTGGCTGATAAATGTAACATTGCTGAGTTTTTAGCTACTATGGACTATAGTCTATAGAAGCTCTTGGGATGGGTATCTGTCTGTCTGGTGTCAGTCTGTATGTATGTATGTATGTATGTATGTATGTATGTATGTATGTATGTATGTATGTATGTATGTGTGTGTGTGTGTGGGTGTATCGTATGTATGTGTGTGAGGCGTCCGTCCACTCATATATCTTGAGAACCGCAGTACTTACTGATTTGATATTTGTTGTGTATATGAAAAATATGATTATGAGAAAGTAGTTTTTTAGCTACTATAGACTATAGTCTAGAGAAGCTATTGGGATGGGTATCCGTCCGGCGTCCGTCGTCAGTCTGTATGTATGTATGTATGTATGTCCGTTTGTGAGGCGTCCGTCCACTCAAATATCTTGAGAACCGCAGTACTTACTGATTTGATATTTGTTGTGTACATGAAAAATATAATTTTGAGAAACTACTTTTTTTTAATTTTTTGATATTGTTGAAAATAGGCAAATTAATGCCGAAAAAGGCGTTTTTGGTAAAAAATCTTCTTCTTCATAACCGCTGGTCAGACGGCTTTGTTATTTCGTATACAGGTCCCTAGGGATAACCCAACTTAAATTTGTTCAAATTGTGATGAAATATGCAAATGTGTATTTTTAAGGAATTTTTTTGTCATTTTTGGTCAAAATTTGACTTACCGGTACGTTGTTTGTAGTTCTTGTACTGTATAAACCCTATCAATTCACCCAGAAAAAAATAAGAAATAAGATTTTAAATAATTGAATTAATTAGGAGATCATCAAAGCCAAAATAATTTTAGTGTAGAATATTAGAAAGTTCAACTTTTTGACAGTTCATAGTGAAATGCTTACCATCTTGGAGGATTAAACATGTAACCCTTTTCCTGCCAAGTCCATATTTCACCACCAGGTCAAGTTGGTTAATATTAATGAAACAAATGTATTCCATATGATGTATTTAACATATAATAATGTACATTTGAAGGCTGCTGAAAACATAATACTGTAAAGTTGATTTTTTTTTGACTAAAGATGCTATAACATACCAGGCCAAGTGGGTGAAAATCCGTCATGTTTTGGCTTAATACCGCTTTTTACTTACTTGACTGATGGGGAAGTGATACAGTTATTACTGTCTGGCAGGAAAAGGGTAAAGGCAACTTTCCTGAATCCCAACTTTGACATATTCTGAACCATCATATATTGCGCTCTGTATGTTATCTAAAAGAAATTGCTCATAATAGTTTGTCATGATAGGTTGGTCAAATAAATAGAGATAGAGAAAGTTCTAATTTCCATTTATGGTTGACTTGGTAAGGATAAACTAAAATTACTTTTTGAGGAAAAAATAGAGTGGTCAATTAAAAGAGTGGTCAAAGTGATAGGGTTTTTATGGTAAAGCTGGGCTGTAAGATTCCTCATGTGCTATTTATAGCAATTATGCAATCTGTGTAAACAGTGCAATGAAAGTGTTACATGATTCCTTATAATGCTTTTGATGACCTTGAACTTCTTAAGTTTCAAACATTTGTCTCTTCAGTGTGCTTTCTCTGAGTACGTACAGTCTCAGCTTATTCAACAGAACTTACTTACAATGTTAATTTGAAAGTTAAAATGTGCTTGGTTAATAGGATGAAAATACTGATAAAGATTAAACCAGGTGAAGATTCGTTATGACCTAACAGATATGCTGTTTTTTTATGACGTAAATCTTGATAACAAGTCTTGTTTACTTTAATTAGAATGTAATTAACTCTCATTTATTAGCTACTTTAGACTAATATAGTCTATCGAAGCTATTTGGATGGGTATCCGTCCGGCGTCCACCGTCATTCTGTATGTATGCATGTATGTATGTATGTCCGTTTGTGAGGCGTCCGCCCACTCAAATATCTTGAGAACTGCAGTACTTACTGATTTGATATTTGTTGTGTAGATAAAATATATAATTTTGAGAAACTATTTCTATTAAATGAAATGAGCTATCAAAGATATCCACCTTCTTCATCAATACATGTGTCACAAAAGGTTTAATTCTCTACATAACACAGTAGAGCTCTATCAACTGTTGGGTCACTTGTTTTTTCAGACAGCTTTAATATTAACTGGTTTACAAGTCCCTAGGATGACCTTAGTGAGATAATTTCATACAGTCAGGAAATACTTAATTTTGTATCCATGTCTATAGTAGCTTCAGGGACTTTGGCCCTATGTTTTAATTTTTAGCTACTATAGACTATAGTCTATAGAAGCTATTGGGATGGGTATCCGTCCGGCGTCCGTCGTCAGTCTGTATGTATGTATGATGTATGTCCGTTTGTGAGGCGTCCGTCCACTCAAATATCTTGAGAACCGCAGTACTTACTGATTTGATATTTGTTGTGTAGATGAAAAATATGATTTTGAGAAACTATTTTTTTTAATTTTTTGATATTGTTGAAAATAGGCAAATCAATGCCAAAAAAGGTGTTTTTGGTAAAAAATCTTCTTCTTCATAACCGCTGGTCAGACAGCTTTGTTATTTGGTATACAGGTCCCTAGGGATAACCCAACTTAGATTTGTTCAAATTGTGATGAAATATGCAAATGTGTATTTTTAAGGAATTTTTTTGTCATTTTTGGTCAAAGTTTGACTTACATGTATGTAATTCTTGTACTGTATAAACCCTATCAATTCACCCAGAAAAAAATAATGAATATGATTTTAAGTAATTGAACTAATTAGGAAATCATCAAAGCCAAATAATTTTAGTGTGGAATTATCAGAAAGTTCAACTTTTTTTGACAGTTCATAGTGAATGTAATTGAGGATTAAAACATGTAAAGGCAACTTTCCTGAATCCCAACTTTGATATATTCTGAACCACCATTTATGTTATCTAAAGAAATTGCTCATAATAGTTTGTCATGATAGGGTGGTCAAATAAATAGAGACAGAGAAAGTTCTAATTTCCATTTATGGTTGACTTGGTAAGGATAAAATAAGATTACTTTTTGAGGAAAAAAATAGAGTGTTCAATTGAAAGATTGGTCAAAGTGATAGGGTTTTTATGGTAAAGCTGGGCTGTAAGATTCCTCATGTGCTATTTATAGCAAGTATGCAATCTGTGTAAACAGTGCAATGAAAGTAACATAATTCCTTATAATGCTTTTGATGACCTTGAACTTCTTAAGTTTCAAACATTTGTCTCTTCAGTGTGCTTTCTCTGAGTACGTACAGTCTCAACTTATTCAACAGAACTTACTTACAATGTTAATTTGAAAGTTAAAATGTGCTTGGTTAATATGATGAAAATACTGATATTAAAAGATAACCAGCTCAAGATTCTTTATAACCTGACAGATATGCTGTTTTTTTATGACGTAAATCTTGATTTAAGCAAGTCTTGTTTACTTTAATTAGAATGTAATTAACTCTCGTTTATTTGCTATTATAGACTAATATAGTCTGATGAAATATGCAAATCTGTATTTTTACGGAATTTTTTCCATTTTTGGTCAGGCCATCCTGAAATGAGCTATCAAAGATATCCACCTTCTTCATCAATACATGTGTCACAAAAGGTTATTCTCTGCATAACACAGCAGAGCTCTGTCAACTGTTGAGCCGCTTGTTTTTTCAAAACTGCTGGTCAGACAGCTTTAATATTGGTTTACAAGTCCCTAGGATGACCTTAGTGAGATAATTTCATACAGTCAGGAAATACTTAATTTTGTATCCATGTCTATAGTAGCTTCAGGGACTTTGGCCCTATGTTTTAATTTTTTGATATTGTTGAAAATATGCAAATTAGCACCAAAAAAGGCGTTTTTGGTAAAAAATCTTCTTCTTCATAACCGCTGGTCAGACAGCTTTGTTATTTGGTATACAGGTTTCTAGGGGTTGTCTTAGTGTGATATATTAAAATTTGATGAAATCTTCAATTTTTGTGTTTTGAGGTCAATTTTTGCCATTTTTGGTCAAAATATTTGTTTCTGAAAAGTTACTCATCTGATAGCTTTGATATTTGGTATACAGGTTTCTAGGCTTTATGTCAATGTAATACTGGTATATTGAAATTATGATGAAATCTTCAACTTTGTATTTTTGCAGCTATTTTTGCCATTTTTGGTCAGGCCATCCTGAAAGGAGCTGTCAAAGATATCCACCTACTTCATTAACACATGTGTCACAAAAAGTTATTCTCTACATAACACAGCACAGCTCTGTTGACTGTTGGTCGCTTGTTTTTTCAAAACCGCTGGTCAGACATGTAGCTTTAATATTTTGTTTACAGGTCCCTTGGATGACCTTAGTGAGATAATTTCATACAGTCAGGAAATACCGGTACTTAATTTTGTATCCCTGTCTGTAGTAGCTTCAGGGACTTTGACCCTATGTTTTTTGTTTTTGATATTGTTGAAATTATGCAATTAGCTCAATAAAGGCGTTTTTGGTAAAAAATCTTCTTCTTCATAACCACTGGTCAGATACCGGTAGCTTTGATATTTGGTATACAGTTCCCTAGGGATGACCCAACTTAGACTTCTTCAAATTGTGATGAAATATGCAAATTTGTACTTTAAAAGAATTTTTTTGTCATTTTTGGTCAAAAATTTATTTCATCAAAACTGCTTGTCTGACAGCTTTGATATTTGGTTTACAGGTTTACAGGGGATAATCAAAATATGATACATTCAAATTATGATGAAATCTACAATTTTGATTTTTTGGGGCAATATTTGCCATTTATGGTCAAAAAAAATATTTCTCAAAAAAAATCGTCTGACAGCTTTGATATTTGCTATATAGGTTCCTACAGATGATCTAAATATGATATATTGAACTTATGACAGCTTTAAGATCTTCAAAATTGCTGATGGGCTAAAACTAAAAGGGAGGATGTAGAGCTGGACACACTGTCAGAATGGGTCAAATCTGTGAGGAAAATAGTGCGTGGCCGTATTTGGTCGACTAAGATCACATGTTTGCAGAAGACCCTATTCTGTATTTAAAGATCCTGTTGCTGTTAAGTGTTTGAATGATATCCATGACAAATATGTTGTCGTCCCTGCTGATAAAGCTGCCAACAACATTGTATTTGTCTGTAAGAAGTATTATTTTGAATGTCTTATAGACGAACTTGGTGTAACTAAGACCTCCACCAAGTCCACTTACAGACAATCAATGTTCAACAAATCTGAAATTTTGGCAGTGAAACCATAAGTCATTCATGGATAATTTTAATATTACAACAAAGGATGACCATAATAAGTTGCCTAGCTTATACTGAATACCAAAGCTCCACAAAACACCTTACAAAGCTAGGTTTATCGCAGGATCTTCAAAATGTTCAACAACAGAGTTATCGAAGATACTGACTTCTGTTCTTTGTACTGTTAAACGGGGACTTCAAGCATACTGTGATGTTGTCTTTTCTCGGAGTGGTATAAATCAAATGTGGATATTAAAAAATTCGAAGGAACTCTTGGAAAATTTGAAATCAAGATCTGTTTCAAAAATAACATCTATTAAAACTTTCGATTTTTCCACATTGTATACCACAATACCACATGATAAATTGAAAGAACGCTTGCATTTTTCTACAAAAACAGTTCATGCAATTACAAATATGTGGTATTAGGGTATAATTCTACATATTTTGTTAAAAATATTACTAACGCAAAAGTGTTTTATACCGAGAAAGACATTATCAGTATGCTTGATTTCCTCATTGACAACAAATTTGTTGAATTTGGAGGACACATTTTCCAACAGTGTATAGGAATTCCCATGGGCACTAACTGTGCTCCCTTACTTGCCGACTTACTTCTGTTCTCATAGGAGGCAGAATTTATCCAGAACCTTATCAAGCAGAAAAAGGTCTCTGTAGCTCGTACTTTCAACCTTACATTTAGATACATAGACTATGTTATTTCATTGAATAACTCTGAATTCAGTAAATATCTCGCTATGATTTATCCTCCAGAATTGGAGATTAAAGAAACTACAGAAACGGCCTCTTCTGCTTCATATCTGGACATTTTACGTGAATTTGACTCTAATGGTCACCTTTCTACTAGGCTATATGACAAGAGAGATGATTTCAACTTTAGTATAATCAATTTTCCTCACCTCATCAGTAATATTCCACTCTCGCCTGCTTATGGGGTATACATTTCCCAGCTTATTCGATATGCAAGAGCATGCAGTTCATATGGTGATTTTGTAGAGAGACATGGCCATCTCTCTTACAAACTGTTAAATCAAGGTTACACCAGAGCAAGACTTGTCTCTACATTCAAACGCTTTTTTGGCAGGTATCGCAAGCTGGTAGATAAATACAATATCTCTCTTCGACAAATGATCACTGATGGCATCGGTGACATGGGGCCTTAGTTAGTGACCACTACATATCTGACTTACAGATTGATATATGGCGGGTGCCACATGTGGGGCAGGATGCGCTTACTATTTTCGAAACACCTGACATCACTTCTTGGTCTTTTGGCCAGAGGTCCATATATCTTTCTTTCATGAATTTGACTTTGTTTGTGTACCGTCTATTTACTGTCTGTTCTGTGCTGTTTTGTGTCTATGTTTACAACTATTGTCTTACAAATTTTGACCTAGTGCTATTGGATTATAGATTGGTATGATTGCGATTATTTGGTAAGTCGGTCCATAGGGGTGAACTATTTTAGATTTGTTCGAAGTTTGGAAAATTTGCCATTTTTGGTCAAAATGTTTGTTTCCACACGTTTCTCAGAAGTTCTTGTCTGATACCCTTGACATTTATTAATAATTCAAACGTTCTTTTATCTAGCATATTCACAGCTTCTCTGAAACCCTCCTCCAGTTGGCTTCAAAGTTTTTATGCCCCTTACGAAAGATCAAAACTTGCCACAAGTCCACATTCCTAATGTGTTACAAACTTGATACAAATTCTGACATCCAAACAAGTACCAATCTTGCTAGTCAGTTATATACACTTTGATTCAAACATAGGCTAAGTTAGCAGCAAGTATGTGTGGAGAGTGTGATGAACTTTGCATCAAGTTTGCATCAAGTTTGTATGGTTTTGTTTGTCTGGAGAGCGCACCAAGCTTGGGGTTGGGGTGATTCCATATCAAGGGCATGGTAACTGTTGCCTTAGCAACAGCAGAAATACTGTTGCCCTGGTAAAATTTAGGGGATTTAGATGATTGTAATTCCTGACAATGTCTTTTTCACAGCAATGTTTACACAGCATGTGGTACATGACATCGTTGTGCTGCTTCTCCCCACTGTATTGTATACAAATGATTTTTCTAAACTTGCTTATAAATTTTCACTCTTGAGAAATGTTTACCGTGTGAGCAGCAAATTTTAAAAATTCCCCTTAGAGTCATGTATCAAGATGCTAGATATTAACAGTGATGAAAAAGCTGATAGGATATCACTACATCCAACATGCACTCATGCTAAAACGCATTCCACGTACTGTACTGTGATGTACTGCACTATACTGTAAAAAGAAAAAAACTTATCAGGCAATAAATTGTTCATTACAAAAAATAATGTATTACTGTAGAAGAGAACAAAATATCTCTTCTATAATAAAAATACAATAACAGTACTTTCTACATAAAATGAGCTGTAAAATATATGACATTGTATTCTTTATAAATGTTGGTTTGATACAAAATATAAAACGTTTGTAGGTTGATCTATAATATGAGACAATAAATGCAAAATGTTTGTAGAAAACAATATGTTGGAAACATAACCAACAGTGTAGACAATGAAGTGAACGTGAAAATCTTTTGGTAAATTCTATCTGTTTAAAAACGCTTTGACAAGATTATACAGATCCGTCATCCACAGTTAAACATAACAAATTTTAATTAGTACTTGTAACAGTCAGTAAAAATAAATCAATATTGAATTTTGTGTAAGAAAAATATCCATTATAAATTCTCAGTACTTTTGTAGATATTCATTTTGGCGTACATGTATGTTGTATGGCACTTATTAAAATGTTCCCTGATAATGGAATTTACATGAAAAATTGTAAGTTCTGTTGTTTTAAAGAGCTCTGGCAAGATCATACAGATCATGAATTTTTACCTTCTCGTGTCTATTTATAGACAGAGAAGGTATTAGAGTTGAAAACCAGTATGCTGGTGTCAACTTCTACTATCGTCTATCAAGACTTCCGTCTGTCAAGATCCGTTGACGTCATGCCTTGTGATGGGTCATATCATAAACTGGTGGGGGTGTTTATGGCTCAGGTTGAGGTGTTGGAGAACGATTTTGAGCTGTGACAAAATCAAAAGGGACTTAGCGGCATAGCCACAGAGTTAAAAGCCTTTCTCCAAGGTTTCTTAGTTGACTACGATCTATTACAGACTGCTGAGCTGACGTTAGGGGTACTCACTTTGTGTTTGCTCACTCTGTGCGCTTGTGTTTGGTACTGAGTTGCGTGGATATCCCCTCATGGCCTCACGTGATATGGGCCTGTTGGGCGAGTCCCAAAACCCGGACCGAGACGAGTCAAGACGAGACCAAAAGACCTCCTATCTTACTGATAGAAAAGTTACGTTTTTTTTGCACATAGGCAGCATCTGTATCAATGCCACGGTGAAAAAAAGGACGTTGTTCCACTTTTGTCTTAGTTATTCAAAGAAGTGATATCCCTCTCCTACCATCGACTTATGCTTGTTCATTTTCGTACATTCTAGTCAGTGGTTACATAGCTCTCCGAATCTGAATCTTAATCTGAAGCTGCCTCAGATTCCAAACACATAACATACATGTACTGTAGTATCAGGTAATGTAGAAAAATGGTGCAGAGCCACTGTAATAAAATTAAACATATGAGCTCTCAGTTTACTTTCCTATAATGTGTTTATAAATGGTGAATCTAATTTCTAAAAAATGATTACTTAAATCTTCTGTATGTATGTTTCTAATACCAGGTTACCTATTTTGAATTCACAGTAGATATCATAGTAGAATCTGAATCTGGCGCTTATCGCTTAGGCCATAATGCCGACGTCGCGTCGCAGTTTGCATGTTTCGAGTTCGCCTTGAACTCAAGTTGAAAAACCTCAACAAACCTTTTTTCAGTTGTTCCAATCGTTGATTGTGCTATCTTTTGCTTTGTGCATCGATCTTTGACACTCTCAACAAACTGCAAGCTTTCTGTAGTATTGTACCATTGTATTATGATGTATTTACAACGCCTGGCCTGAGGGGTCATTATGGTCTCGTCTCGACTCGTCTCGGCCCGGGTTCTGGGACTCGCCGGCCTGTTGCATAATCTGCAGATGATCATATGCCTCTGAGTCTGAAAACGGTCATTGTGTAAGCCTGTCGGCATTTTCCTTGCATTTTTTCTCATTTAATTTTGCAAAATATCGGCGAGTACCTCCATATTTCAAGATAACTCTTTCTTCCCAATCGTTTCCTGGAGTTTCAGAGTCATATGAACGAAAATGAGTGAAAGTTTTAGACAGGAAAATCGGACGTCGGCCATGTTCAATGTTTACAGTACACTCAGAAGTTTATGTGGAGGAAATAACCAACAAACACTGCTCATGATGCCCGCCCTCTAGAGGCAGACCTTCCTATATGAAGTACCACATTTGATGATTGTGGAAAGCTTGACCACACAAAGGAGCATTTAAACTTTTAGAAAATGACATTGAATAAGAAGGTATTCTGAATATGTCGAATACTGAGGAAAAATGTGCAAATATTCAAAATAAACAGGTTAACTGACTGGTCAGCTGTAAAAAACAATGAAAATGTTTATGATCAAAAGTTTTTGAGATGCGCACATTTTAACAAATACAGAAATTATTAACATTATAAATATAAGACCAAACTATTTTTTCAGGGATGGGACAGGTTGGAAATGAGGGGTGAGAGACAAAGGCACTCCTATTGCTGCATGTGGATGCAGCCACACCATTTTATTTACAGCATACTTATTCACTGTGTTGTGTTCAAGTTCCATATTGTACTGACTGTCATACAAGGATAACATAAGCAAATCAAATCAAATTAGAAAAGGATCAATGCTGTTGTGTGGATTTTGCTGAACATGGCTTATTTTAAAGTGTGAGTCCTGCCACATTTTGAGACTTTTTCGTTTGACTTGGGCATATACTATAGTTCTGGTTGTCAATGAAATTGGTATTAATAAAACAAACATTTACACACAAACTGAAGCTTATTTGAGCGGTTTTTAGACGGTTGTATTATGTATTTCGACGAAAACACGGAAAAAGTTGCACTTTTCGATTTCCATCATGGCGACATTTTCCGGAAATTGCCGAGCTCGCCCCGTTTTGGCGTAAGTAGCTGTGACGTCACTAATAGAATGGGTGATGGTGACGTCGTGCATTGACTATGGAGATAGTGATAATTTCATGAGTGAAAGCAGTGCAACTGAGAATATCATCGTCACAGAAGATATGACAAAGCTGTTCAGAATTTACAGGCCTGCAAATTTTAACAGTCGGAACCTTAACCTAAACGAGAACAAGAGCGGAACTCTTGTTGACCGTCGCGTCAGTGACAAGCCCACCGTGACCACAGTCAAACACACCAGTGCACTACCGTACACACACAACCGCAAGCTAACAAAATATAAATATAAGTCTGGAGTTGCCATCCCACCTTATTATTACTTCTCAACACAAATTGCCTCGTTCAAAATCTGTATATAAAAATTTGAATTACACCATGACGCTTGTAGATAAATGTAGTAAAGAGATCAAGTTGAAAATTGTCCACCGTTCATAACACATCTTTCCTATCAACAGCTGGAAGTGGAACAGGCTGAGGGTCATGTTAGCATAAACACCAAAGGTAGTATTCTCGCCGCAAAATCTCAGTTTGGCGTTATAAAACCTCACATGAACATTGGCACTTTTAAAAATATGTGACCGTAAAGACATGTCTAGCCAAATTCTCGCGAAGAGATAAATTAAAATTGACATGATGTAAATATCGGGCACACTGGCACCCGAGGCCGGGCGGCTCAGCCGGCCATTTCTGTGACGGAGTGATCAGCTACGCTTCCGCATTTTTTTTCTTGATTAAGTGTCAGTGATATAAAGCACAGTGTTCATTGTTTCATGACTGCGAAATTTTCAAAGAAGCTAAAATTTTAGGGGAGACTTAGTCGAGCAGAAGGGAACAGATGACGACAACGCGACTGCTTCGTCAACAGTATGAACTTCTTTGCTACACGTTGTGTCACTGTTACTGGCAGCGCCGTGCTGTATTATACACAACCTATCGTTCAGTCTCGCAAAGAGTCAGTCAATCACTACGTAAACTTTTTAGGAATATAAAATTAGATATTTCCTAACGTTACTAATTATAGAGTCACACATGCATGAGATCTAGTCCTTGTATTCATTTATTATTTACAATCACTTTCGTAAAGCCTCTGAATCGGCGATCAGTCTTGGGGGATGTAAACACGGCCATACTTCTCCGCGGCCCCGCATCCTTGACATGTTTTGGGCAACCTGTCGCAGTCTTGCTGCTGTTCTCGCTCTTGTCCACAGTTGATGATGATACACGCGAAGCTTTCTGGTGACAATGGTCGTACTGGTACGGCATTGCGATTACATAATCGATGTAGTAACTCCAGGAATTAAAGTCTCTCTTACCGTACATCTGGCTTCCGAACCGTGTTTATTCTAAGTCACGGCACTCGAAAATGTGCACCGCAGAAAACGCTTGTCTGAATGCCTCTTTTCCGACCCTTTCTTGTAATTTTGTCAAATGCGGCTACTACATCATCCTAAAATGCAATAAACTGACAATGGCTGCAGTTACTTCAGCCACCAAAGGCGTAACTTCTCACCATGTTGAAGCCACAGCGGTAAGCATTCGCTATGGCCGAGGTGAACACACTCACTCGTACATTCTATTAGTTACGTCATTTCCGGTGGCAATGCCCGCGAATTCCGAAACGACCCGAATGGCAGCTAACTTCAAAGTCGCACAACATATTGCATTTTAATAATATTTAACCGCGTCGTTTCATTGGGGTGATGCATTTATTTGATAAAGTAGGGGTGGCAAAATCATATAGCATGGCTCATTTTAAGCAAAATTAACTTTGAATTTATGCGGGACATACACTTTAATATTTCGCCCTATATATTTGGTATCCAGCAAAGGCATATTTTGATGTAAAGTCAAAATTAACACTACATTGCTGACAATATATGTTACCGTTTCTGCATGAACTTTTCTTTTTTAAATTATAGTATATTAGTACTTCAAACAGATTAACAGTTATCGTGATGTCAACCCATAATTTTACATCACAAAGACTGTAATTCTGCCATTTTTTTTTTGTTTTTCAGTCATTTTTAGCTACTATAGACTATAGTCTATAGAAGCTATTGGGATGGGTATCCGTCCGGCGTCCGTCGTCAGTCTGTATGTATGTATGTATGTATGTATGTATGTATGTATGTATGTATGTCCGTTTGTGAGGCGTCCGTCCACTCAAATATCTTGAGAACCGCAGTACTTACTGATTTGATATTTGTTGTGTAGATGAAAAATATGATTTTGAGAAACTATTTTCTTTAATTTTTTGATATTGTTGAAAATAGGCAAATTAATGCCAAAAAAGGTGTTTTTGGTAAAAAATCTTCTCCTTCATAACCGCTGGTCAGACAGCTTTGTTATTTGGTATACAGGTCCCTAGGGATAACCCAGCTTAGATTTGTTCAAATTGTGATGAAATATGCATATGTGTATTTTTAAGGAATTTTTTTGTCATTTTTGGTCAAAGTTTGACTTACATTGTATGTAATTCTTGTACTGTATAAACCCTATCAATTAACCCAGAAAAAAATAATTAATATGATTTTAAATAATTGAATTAATTAGGAATTCATCAAAGCCAAAATAATTTTAGTGTGGAATTATCAGAAAGTTCAACTTTTTTTGACAGTTCATAGTGAATTGAGGATTAAAACATGTATAAAAGGCAACTTTCCTGAATCCCAACTTTGATATATTCTGAACCACCATTTATGTTATCTAAAAGAAGTTGCTCATAATAGTTTGTCATGATAGGGTAGTCAAATAAATAGAGATAGAGAAAGTTGTAATTTCCATGTATGGTTGACTTGGTAAGGATAAACTAAAATTACTTTTTGAGGAAAAAAATAGAGTGGTCAATTAAAAGAGTGGTCAAAGTGATAGGGTTTTTATGGTAAAGCTTGGCTGTAAGATTCCTCATGTGCTATTTATAGCAATTGTGCAATCTGTGTAAACAGTGCAATGAAAGTGTAACATGATTCCTTATAATGCTTTTGATGACCTTGAACTTCTTAAGTTTCAAACATTTGTCTCTTCAGTGTGCTTTCTCTGAGTACGTACAGTCTCAACTTATTCAACAGAACTTACTTACAATGTTAATTTGAAAGTTAAAATGTGCTTGGTTAATAGGATGAAAATACTGATATTAAAAGATAACCAGATCAAGATTCTTTATAACCTGACAGATATGCTGTTTTTTTATGACGTAAATCTTGATTTAAGCAAGTCTTGTTTACTTTAATTAGAATGTAATTAAGTCTCGTTTATTTGCTATTATAGACTAATATAGTCTGATGAAATATGCAAATCTGTATTTTTACGGAATTTTTTTCCATTTTTGGTCAGGCCATCCTGAAATGAGCTATCAAAGATATCCACCTTCTTCATCAATACATGTGTCACTGTCACAAAAGGTTATTCTCTACATAACACAGCAGAGCTCTGTCAACTGTTGAGTCGCTTGTTTTTTCAAAACCGCTGGTCAGACAGCTTTAATATTTGGTTTACATGTCCCTAGGATGACCTTAGTGAGATAATTTCATACAGTCAGGAAATACTTAATTTTGTATCCATGTCTATAGTAGCTTCAGGGACTTTGGCCCTATGTTATAAATTTTGCACTGCACAAGATGATTGAACAAATTGCAATGTTTGAATTTGTAAACTCAAAGAATAAAAATCCTTTGGTCACAGATTAAATTATTTTTTGAAAAGAAATTTACTCTTAAACACTTTTAGCATATATCCTTCACACGGTCATGTATTTCAAGGAAAATATGGCTATTAAAAACAGTAATTTCTTCACTTTCAATTTTTTTCCAATACTATGACAATTATCAGCAATGAGGTTATACAAACACAAGACCAGATAAGCGTTTTTCATCATTTCCACAGGACTCTTTGGAAAATCCATTAAAAAACAGTTAAAAGTGACTTAAAATGATCACTTGGTATACATTTAATTTACAGATGCCAGGTTGTGTATTTCACATGCACTCAGGTCAGTAGGGAAGTGCGTCATTACTATTTTGGACTGTTAATTCTTATTTCTGAATTATTTAACTTTTTTTCCACATTGAACTATCTTAGGCAGTTTATACTGTAGCTTAGAATTTTTTTGATTTTTTCTATACCCTCCAATTTTGATAGGGTATTAGACCTTAAGATGTCACATCTTGTACCTCATATATTATGCGCATATGTATTTCTTGACTGGCCAATACAGCTAGAGGTCTGATCTTTTTTCCCGATTTAGAACCATAACTTAGACATGCCTCGTGTGTTTCAAATTGGGAACAACAACATAGACCTATGTGCCCATAGATCTCAACACATACACTCCAGTGATACTTCTTAATGACCACATTGTCAATGACTTGTTTTTGTTAGAAAGTAAAATCATACATTTTACATGAACTTATTTTTGTTAGAAAGTAAAATCGTGAAAAAATGCAAACAAATCACAGTTCACAAGGCTTTAGGAGAGGTTATATTATGCAATTTTCGACATTCAAAACCAAAAGACGGCCAACGCACTTCGATCAAAGCTCATGCAGTACAAGAGCATCACGATCTCGTCCCGTATAATAAGATATTGGTAAATATTGATATTTTTCACCTTATTTGCGTTAACATACATGTAAACTAACTCAAACGAAATTGCAATCATATCATTTTCGCTACACTGCACGGCGCGGTGACCATGCAGAAGTCGGACATTTCAACTCTCGGGGGACCGGATTTACAATAGGGATAAACTATTAGTTTTACCGCCGTAGAGGCACCTGCCTCATTTACGATATCAATCAGCTATCTCTAAAGGTTACTTTATTAAATAAAGATCCATCGTGTGGTAAACAGTGTTACCTGAAATCTGGTAACAGTTGTGTAACAAGCCATCGAATATGTTCCCAGCGAAACTGATAGGGATTTTGTAGCTCATTCTTTACTATTTTTCATAGTTTTTGGTAGCCGCTAACAGACACTTCATTTCGGCTACATGGACGATCTGCCAAGCGATAGCCTAAATTCGAGTGAAAAACCGTTTTCAAAGTTTTTGGCAAGTGGGGCACAAGATGTCAGAGTGGAAGATCACCGTGACATTTTCAGCAATATAGTTATTAGAAACATTATAAACATAGTGGTAGTGCCAGTGGCCACCCCCGGCAGCCACAATTCTGTAATATCTCCACTTTCTAGCATTCAGTGTGAATAATGCATATTGTATGGAAAGATTTTGTATTTTCATCGACTGGTCATCCTTTAACGGCTAGTTTTACGCACATATTTGCACTTCAACGAGTTTTAACATTGAAAACCACTAACCGTGGGCCACAGTTCAGCATGACAACACGTACGTCCTATCTGTTCAGTGCACTCACAATCTCATCGATTGTGAACCTGTCAACTAGCGTCCGAGTGAAAGTACAACCTTACTGAACCTGTATGTATACACACCTATTTGATTGACAGGGGACCGCATCTACTGATTCTACAATATTTATATTAAAAAAAAAAAGAATTTTCATCCACAATGTATCACATCCGAGTCAATGAATGAGCCGGACGGGGCGAGGGTTTGTATCGCAACAGTGCCAGTCCGAGGGATGTAAATCATAATGTTGGGAGTGTATGTTTCAAACCACGGATACATGGTTAAGTTAAGTGGTTGGTGTCATTTTTATCACACTCATACAAGTAGTTTACATGTTTGGAAAGTCAAAAAAGTATGTAGGTGTATGTTGAGAAGGCAGAATTTTGAAAGGTCAACTCTATCTCCACGTAGGTCTGGCAGCCATCGATGATACAGGACTCGCTACCAGGGTCCTAAATGCAGCTCCCTAAATGCGCCTGTAGCACCATGTCTCGATCCGATGTCATATAAAAAAATCAAATGATGGAAATAGTAAAATCATAATCGACGTAGTATGTTCTTGTGCTAGTTGGGTCGTTTTCACAGCACATACATGTATGGTTTGGAGAAATAGTGAGTGCAAAACAAGGGCGCAGATCGATAGCGCAGAATGGGAGCGCAGATTGATATCGCAAATTGAAATGCACTAGCGCAGTTTTGGGGCGCAGACTGCCGATTTCAGACCTCTCACATAGCTCCAGTCTGTTTCCGTTGACGGGACTTCATCATCCTACAAGACAATAAATTGTGGTGTGCTCCAAGGTTCAATCATCGGCCCTATTCTATTTCTGATTTACATAAATGACATTTCCAACTGTACTGACTCTTTTCAGTTTAGGCTTTTCGCTGACGATACCAATTTATTCAAATCTTTCAAATGCAGCAATATTGATCTCACCCAAACTAACATGGATTTTCAAAAAGTCCTCCATTGGTGTACTGCAAATAAGCTTACAATTAATGCAGAGAAAACAAATTACATGGTAATTAAAACATCCCGTAAACAAATGCATCTAACAGGCAGTATTGAAATAGGTGGACGTTTATTGCAAAGAGTCTACTCTTCAACTTACCTTGGTATTTCTGTCGACCAAGACTTCAACTGGCAGTCTCATATTAAGAAGGTTGTTAAATCTATCTCCCCAGAGGTTGGCATTATCTCACAGATAAGGCATTATGTCCCTAAAAATATACTTGTTTTACTGTATAATTCAATGATCCTTCCACACATAAACTATTGTATTGAAATTTGGGGAAACACATTTACGACCTTCTTAGAACCAATGAGACATTTTTAGACTATGTAAATTTCATTCTTGCATGTCTATTTTTGATTTGTTGCATGGCCATTTTGCCCATGATGTAAATCAATATTTAGATTCAATACCCCACGATTACCCAACCCGCTTTTCCAAACAAGAAAATTTTTATTTACCTAGAGTAAATCTTACACAAAGTAAACACGGCATAAAATACGCTGCTACCTACCACTGGAATTTGCTCCCATGCGAAATCAAAAGTACGTCAAGTAGAAATGTGTTTAACAAAATGCTGAAAGCTTACATGTACCTTCTAGATCATTGATTAATATCTGTACAATTTTGGTGAACATGATATTTTATACCTTTATTGTAAACATGTAAAAGAGCCTGAGATTTCACTTCAGTTGTCTCCTTTGCACATTAAATGTTTTACGTTTTCACCATGTACATACAAAATGGCCATCCAACACAGTTACGTATAATTATCTGTCTGTATACTTTTTGTTTGGGTCACAGACTTGACTAGTTCCCTGAGAACTATTTCTGTGACCTTCACTAGATTTAAGCATATTTTTGTCTTCTCTTTCGCACTTGTATATATTTTGTCTTAGTGTTTCTGGTGAAATTAAATATACTTCACAATTCACTTCACATTACGAAAGGTGCCATGCAGTGATCCTAAAAACAAACAGCATCCTGCACTGTAATACCATGAATGGTGTCCTGCAGTGATAAACTGGATTGCGTCCTGCACAGTGACTCTGAAAGGTGTCCTTCACTGATACCATGAATGGTGTCCTGCAGTGATACACGGAATGGTGACTCTTAATGGTGTCCTGCAGTGATACCTTGAATGGTGTCCTGCAGTGATACCATGAATGGTGTCCTGCAGTGATACCATGAATGGTGTCCTGCAGTGAGTCTGACACTCTTAACCCTTTTCCTGCCAGACAGTATCACTTCCCCATCAGCCAAGTCAGTAAAAAGCAGTATTAAAGGTATACTGTCACCTGTTCCAATTTTGCCACAGTTACCATAGAAAGAGAAAATCTAACCAATCACAGATTTTAAGCGGATGGCCGCTTTTTAAAAACAGCACCCTCACATGGGATTTTCAATACCAGGGAACGCCCCTTTGACCGTATATGGGCATATTTAGAATACAGGTGACTGTATACCTTTAAGCCAAATTTTGATGTATATATATTCACCCACTTGGCTCGGTCTGTTATAGCATCTTTAGTCCAAAAAAATTAAGTTTACAGTATTTATGTTTTCAACAGCTGTCAAATGTACAGTATTATGTTAAAATACACCATATAGAATATGTTGTGTTTCATTAATTTTAACCATCTTGACCTGATGGTGAAATGTGGACTTGGCAGGAAAAGGGTTAATGGTGTCCTGCAGTGACACTCTTAATGGTGTCCTACAGTCATACCATGAATGGTGTCCTGCAATGATACCATGAATGGTGTCCTGCAGTGATACTAGAATGGTGTCCTGCACAGTGACTCTGAATAGTGTAATGCACCAATACAATGAATGGTGTCCTGCGATGATACCATGAATGATGTCCTGCACTAATAATCTTTACGGCCCTGATACGGCTTTTGCGGCCCAAGGTCGTACGGCCGAAGGGCCCGAGCGTGCGAGGGCCCGTACGCCATACGACCAAGGGCTGCAAAAGCCGTATCAGGGCCGTAAAGGTTTTATCATATACCTTATGGAATGATAAATATATAGTTTACATAATATTCAACATTGTGTAGGAGATAAAAATGCGTGCGATATCAAAAATTCATCGCAATTTGTGTCAGTTTTTCATAAATACGATGGCCGCTTCCCGTCGCGGATTGACATACATAATGACGTCATTTGTTTACCTGCACAATTCCAGAAAGCGCATAGTGACCGACAGTGATCAAGGCTGAAATCGAGGTGTAAGAAGGATAAAAACGTGATGTCAGTTTATTGTAATTTATACTGAACAGGCATGCACTTAATATACACAGGATTTCACTAGAATTTAGAAATAAAAGCCAATGTCACCGGCGCGGCTCCACTGTCGCCTCACGCAACTATGATCTGAGCGAGCAGACGTTTTCCAAATCTGGCGCTGGCTTTGTGTACGAATGGAACGTTTGCAGATAGCAACGCGTGTAGTAACCGGAATCTAGAAAGTTCAGAAATGCATGCGATTGCCCATATTTGGGCACCAGGCCGGGGGTGTGATACGTAAAACAAGCGACCTAGCGGCCGATATAGCTCCGCTGTGTTTATGTAGAGAATAACTATTTTTACACATGTTGATGAAGAAGGTGAAAATCTTTGATAGCTCAATGCAGAGGCCAGAAAATAAGCTGCAAAAATACTTAATTGAAGATTTCATCATACTTTGAATATCACATCGGATCATCCCTAAGAACATGTCAACCAAAGCTATCTGATAAGTAGTTTTTACGCTCCCATATATGCATATGTATATATGCAAATGGGAGGTATTCGTATAAGGTGGCAAAATGGCGTCTGTGTGTATGTATGTAAGTATGTACGTATGTCTGTTAGTTCGTCCACAAAAACTCCTAAACCGTAGCACCTACTGTCTTAGTATTTGGTGTACAGGTGCACCTAGGGGTGGAGATGTGAATTTGTTCAAATGAACATGTCAGTGCCAAAAATATGCAAATGAGGGGGAAAAAAGGAAAAATCCTGCAAATGGTTAAAAACTCAGTAAGCATTGGTCAGATTTGGTTGAAACTTGGCATGCAGATTTTTTTAGGTATTCTAAATTGTGCGTGCAAAAATTTGGATGAAATTTGCATGATTGTATTTTAGGGTATTTTTTTCCGTTTTTAGTCAAAAAATCTTGTTCTCTGAAATTGCTCGTCTGATTGCTATGAAACTTAATATTCATGTTCCTCAGAATGACCTTAATCATGCTTGTACAAATTGTATTGATATTGTCATATTTGTAATTTTGGGGCAATTTTCCCAAGTTTTGATAAAAAAATTTTTTATTCCAAAAACTGCTGATTTGATAGCTTTGATACATGTATTTGATATACAGGTATCTAAGATTAATCTCAATATAATGTATTGAAGGTATGTTGAAACTGGCAATTTTTGCCTTTTTTGGTCAAAAAATTTTTCTCCTAAAACTTCTGATCTGGTAGCTTTGATATCTAGTGTACAGGTTCCTAGGGTTTATGTTAATTAGATATATTTAAAATTAGGATGAAATCCGCAATGTTGTATTTTGGGGGACAATTTTTCTCATTTTTGGTCAAAAAATTTGTTTCTAAAAATTTACCAGTCTGATTGCTTTGATATTTAGTAAACCGGTCCTTAGGGTTTTAGTTAATAAGATATATTGAAATTAAGTTGAAATCCGGAATTTTGAATTTTTGGGGCAACTTTATGAAACTTTGAGTTTTACTGGGATATCTTTCATTTTGTATTTTTAAGATTTTTTTTGGTAATTTTATACCTACTGGAACTAAGAGTATATAATGTGGTGATTTAGTAAGCATTTGATATGGCAAACTGTATTTGGCGGTAAAAAAATCCTGGCAGATTTTGAGAAAATTCCAAAAAAATGCCAATAAAAATTTCAGCCAGAGAAGGTTTGACAAAAAGAAAAGGTGGGAGAGTGGGGAAAAAAGAATGTACAATGGATCGGATAAAAAAGATAATGTACCTCTTCGATCTTCCAGACACCATCCCTTATCAAATGGTTCACCCCGATATATTTTTGTGCACAATTAACCATGCAGTGTATTTTAGTAGATGTCAAGTTAGGTAAGGATTTGAAAGGAATAGTCAAGTTCACCACAGTTTAACTTTATCTCTTGTGTCATCATCCTTGTTAAATTGTAAGTTGTTCCAGATGTGGATGTACCAGCTGTTCTGGAAGAAAACAATGATTACTTTTCCTGTAGGGTTTCTGAGTTGATGATTGTATGTTGACATTTCTGGCCATGTATCTGGTGTATGGGCAAAGTGTAAACATTGGTTGCATGTTATGTATTTCAGTCTATGTCAAATATTGTAAATGAAAAATCAAGAACAGTTTACTGTGTGCTTGTAAAAGATAACATATTTGTCAATACATAAACTGCCTTGCAGATTGATTGTCTTAAATATTATCACAGAAGTAGAAAAGGAAAAGAAACTAATCAAATTGCTGTATAACATATTCACTCTCAGTGCCTGTATAGGCCTATACTTAACTATTTTATCATTACATTCAGCTGTTTGTTATATCTTTATCACTCTCAATGGGCCAAGGCACACTTGGCGTCAATGTCATCACTCTGTGCCAGTCTGTGTATGTCAGTCTGTCTGTATATGTATGTCCATGTTTCATACAATTGTTGACTTGTTTTGATAACTATATGGGAGCGAACAGTGATGTTGTCACTATTTTTTGAGGATAAAATTTTCTGACCAAAAATGGCAACAATTGCCCCCCGAAATAAAAATTGCAGATTTCATCATAATTTCAAGAGATCAAATTTAATTCATAACTTCATCTATAGAAACCTGTATACCAAATTTCAAAGCTGTTAGACCAGTACTTTTTTTCAGAAACACTTTATTTGACCAAAAATTGCAAAAATTGCCCCCAAAATACAAAATTGCAGATTTCATCATAATTTCAACAAATATCATTAAGGTGATCTGTAGAAACCTGTATACCAAATTGCAAAGCTATCAGATGAGTAGTTTTGGAAATACACATTTTTTGACCAAAAATGGCAAAAATTGCCCCCAAAATACAAAATTGCAGATTTCATCATAATTTCAATAAATAGCATGTAGTTTATATGTAGGAACCTGTATACCAAATTTCAAAGCTATCAGATGAATAGTTTTGGAAATACACATTTTTTGACCAAAAATGGCAAAAATTGCCCCAAAAATACAAAATTTCAGATTTCATCAGAAATTCAATATGTATTACTCAGTTCATCTATGGAAACGTGTATACCAAATTTCAAAATATTAGACCAGTACTCTTTGAGAAATACATTTTTGACCTAAAATGGCAAAATTGCCTTAAAAATGCAAATTTGCATATTTCTGCACAATTTGAACAGATCTGAAATAGATCATCCATAGGGACATATGTACCAAATATCAAAGCTTTCTGACTGGTAGGTTTGAAGAAGAAGATTTTTAAATATTTTTTTACCAAAAATTACAAAAAATGCCTTCAAAATACAAATATGCAAATTTCACCACGATTTGAACAAATCTGACTGAAGTCACCCTGAGTAAACTGCATATCAAATTTCAAAGCAATAGGACAAGCGGTTTCAGAGAAGATTTTTTTACCAAAAACACCAAAAATTGCCCCAAAAATACAAATATGCAAATTTCACCACGATTTGAACAAACTTAAGTGTGGTCACCCCAAGTGAACTGCACATGAAATTTCAAAGCAATTGTACGTGCGGTTTCAGAGGAGAAGGCAATTGTTGACGGACGACGATGACGGACGACGACGACGGACAACGACGGAAAATCAACCTATTTGATAAGCTCCGCGTCGCTGACAGCGTAGCTAAAAGATGAAGGATCTGAGGGCGCTTTCTCCCATAGCTTTACACAGGCATGTGAATGTAGGTATATGATAATACCATGAATGGTGTCCTGCAGTGATACCATGAATGGTGTCCTGCAGTGACTCTTAATGGTGTCCTGCAGTGATACCATGAATGGTGTCCTGCAGTGATACCATGAATGGTGTCCTGCAGTGATACCATGAATGGTGTCCTGCAGTGATACCATGAATAGACCCTTTCCTCAATCTCACCGGAAGTTTCCGTGCGCATGCGTAATTATATGCACGTCGCCGGTTTGACCTAGTTCCACTGCAGTCAAAGTCAACCATCTGGAAGGTTTGTCGACTCTCACGAAGAGTTAGAGTATGCAAAGTCTGCTCCTGTATTTCCGGGCTATTTTTGCCATTTCATGGAAAAAAGCCTCTGTGTGATACATGAAAATCATCACACTAATTCTGTAATTTTGCTGTGGTATTAGTTTGTAAAAATGTTTCTAATATCTGACAAAGTCAAAGTGATCGATTGCGGTACAGTTCGATAACCATACGACAGCCCTGATTTTGTGGAGGGACCGTGCCTGATGTTATACTAGCGTACTTTGACGAGACCAAACGCTTTAAAGTATGACAAAACTCAGATATTACGTTTACATATCACAAGTTTCAATTTGATTGAAATTTTGTAATAAGTTAGGCTATCAAACAGCGCGCACAACAACCATTGGTCTGGCTGGAGCTGGCCCCTTGCCGGTAACACAATGACTCATTGACAGTTCCCAATGATATTTGACAACTGTTTTCTTTCCTTGTCATCAGTTAGTCTTTAATAAAAAATGTCCAACGTACAGAAGTTTTGGCTTAACTTTAACGGTCTGAACATGGTTCCTTTCTCAGGGTGAGCAAATCATGTTTTGAGTCACAAGCCCCCGTAGCCAAAATAAGCTTATTTACTAGCAGCCGGCCCGTCAAAGACTCGTTTAATTTTATGAAGTCCATTTTTTCACTTCCTGCTCTCAAACTGCAAAATGTGAGGGAAAAATGTTTCGCATGAGGATTTTTGCCCAAGTTAACGAAACTTCTGAACCTAAAAATATGGCAAGATACCAATCAATTCTTTTTAGCGTAGTGCATGGCCGTTCTTACGTGCATAGCCTACATGTTATGACTGAACTGTGATACTTTTGTGATTCCCAACTACTTCCATATGATATTTCGGTGACCTCAACGACTCTCTGCAATAGAAGCATTATCTCTTGATACCTATGTATTAATTTAGGAAATAAATGAAATTACAGCCAAAAAAATCACACTAATCATTGCATACACAATGTTTCAAATTGGTGTCGATCCCGATGTCATCATCCGCCATAGTTGTCGATGCAAGTCCAGCTATTACTCAAAGGCCGATCATTTTCTCTCTTGACACGAGCGATTTTATCGCTCACAGCATGGTCATAATGTATGGGTTTTTTTTATTTCGAAGAGTTATACTGATCTCTACAACGACACAGTGTCTCTATTTTGATCTTTGAAAGATCAGTTTTTTCATGCTGCATAATACATGATCCATGTCATGACAGTTGATTTTGTACCTAGATCCTTTACATTTTCATGCATAAGTTTGTTGTTTTTGTAGATAAATTTCAAGCTGCAATTTCTGATAACTACTTTTTTATCCCAGAATTGCGTGATTTCTTAATTTTGAACCTATAGAGAAGAATGTTACGTCAGTTAGGCTTGGCACGGAGCCTAGACTCCGTTTCTAATCTTACTTCCGGTTGAATGAGGAAAAGGTCTATTGTACACATGTGTTCTGCAGTGATACCATCTCATTTTCAAAACTTGCACAACATCTTTCTTAGGATCATTACGGTTTGTTGTTATGGTCCATCTATTGTTTATCTAAACTATCAGATCACATTGCACCACTCAGGGTCCCAACAACCCTTGAAAGTCCTTGAAGTTTCAAGCCCCTTTGAAGGTCCCTGAAAAGTCATTAAAATAGAAATAAAGTCCTGGAAAGCAATCTTTGATGAAGTATATAAGGAGGTGATCAGTTATAATGTCTTACATACAATGAGGGAACAATATGTAAACTGATGTTCCTATGAAAAAGATATATCAAACAAATGTTACTCAGAAAGTGGTATTTTAAACCACAAAATCTTTGAAAATTGCTGAAAAATCATTGAAAGTCATTGGATTCTAATTGACTTTGAGCGTATATGTATGGACCCTGATTTCACTATTTAACAACTTGATGTGCTTTATGTTATTTTTAGGACATCAGTAACAATGCTTGTGAGTGCATTCTGGCATGGCGTTCACCCTGGTTACTACCTCAGCTTTATGACAGTTCCTATCATGCTCTACGCTGAAGACATCATGATCAAGGTATTCCGCAGACCAAGCAATGAAAAGATGTATGATTGGCTGAACTGGTTTGTCCGCATGCGTTTCTTTGAATACCTTAGCATGGCTTTCCTTCTGTTGAAGATGGACTACACACTTACCTACTGGAAGTCTACATTCTTCATTGGTCACGCACTCAGCGCAACCTTCATTGTGCTCGGTATGGCATTTAAACCACAAAGGAAAGAAAAGATTGATACTGACACTACAAGAACTGATGAAACAAAACTTATCGAAGAAAAGAAGGAAAAATAGTATTATTTTGTTTGTTTTACAAGATTTTTGACAGCAGTGCATCTAATTTGCAAAATTTTGTAACAACTTATGTCATTCAAGAATATCATGAAATTTATGTAGTACTCTATTATTTGTGTACATGCAATATGAAATAAGTGAGATCACCAAGAGCACATGAGAAGAGATGGTAAATCATAGTTGCTGTAAAGCTGTTCTGCACCTTTCCTACCAGGGATTAGTTTTCTACGTAATGGCTTGATCCATGCCACAGAACAAACACAATTATTCAAAAATGTTTTGATAATGGTGGAAGATGAACAGCACGGCTCAGAAGAGTTCATTCTGCTGGGACAGCCTCTTGATCATATGAATAACACACGTACAGTAATTGCATTTTGTGGTTGTTGATTCCTTTAAAGTTCTGAAAAGATATCTGCCCTGCTCTCTGTAATTTTGAAAATCATTTGTTGTGCTTCCTTACAGCAGTTTGTGAATGCCTCTTTTTCATTCCCAAGCTCTACCATTGTTGAAATTTGGTCTGAAGAAACTGTTTTCACTATCTACAAATGCAGTTTAAAGGAGTGGAATGACAAGGGTGTTGACCCCTCCCATTGTTAGCTGTGCATGTAATGCACTGCCATGTAGACTATTTAGTGTAATGGGAAGTGAAGTTTTGATCACAGGTGTAGCTGTCAGGGAAATTTTTAGGGAACTATTTTTCATATTTCTGTCATTGTGCGGCATGTAAAAAGCGATACATGGCATTTAATAGGCTGAGGGGTTGTGACTTATTCATAGTACTTGCAGTAACATTTATCAAAACTTGTTGAAAAGTGATAAAGCTTGACATAGACAATGACAAAAAAATTGTATTTGTGTTTGTATTGCAAATTTCAGTACATGTGTAGGGCCAGTGTCAACTGTACAATGTTATCATCGACCAATGAAATATAGTGTGGACTACAATTCTGTGGTCGACCAGACAATTGGACATAATCAAACAGACTGTGTTGGTAATGACACATAGACAGGCTGTTTTGGACATTTCACGTAGGCTGTGTTGGATGTACATCACACACAGACAGGCTGCTGTGTACATACATGTAGGACATTACACACACACATGGGCTGTGTAGGACATTACACACAGACAGGCTACACACAGACTGGCTGTGTTGGACGTACACATAGACAGGCTGTGTTGGACAATATATTACACACAGACAGGCTGTGTTGGATACAAAGAGACAGGCTGTGTTAGATATTACACATAGACAGGTTGCGTTGCCATTTGGAAGTTCAGCCATCTTGATGCACTTTCAGCTGTAGAACCACCAAGTGACTTTTACAGATAGGACAACATGCTTAAGGGATAAACATCAAAAGTTACAGCTAATGATATACTTACATTCACACATAATATGACTCAACAGATAAACAGCCTTTTCATATCCAATCATTCAATATGTCTTTTACAATACCCGAGTTCAGTTGAAGGTGCCAAAAGGTACCAAAAGTTTTGTACTGTGTCTTAGATACACTTGATGCCACTGTTCACACTTGAATGTGCTCAATGTCCCTAGAGATGACCTTTGAGTTCTTCACAAATTTTGGTGTTAGACATACACACAGACAGGCTGTGTTGGGCATTATACACAGACGGGCTGTGTTGGACGTACATCACACACAGACAGGCTGCTGTGTAGGACATTACACACAGACTGGCTCTGTTGGACATACACATAGACAGGCTTTGTTGGATAATACATGTATATTACACACAGGACAGGCTATGTTGGATATTACACAAAGACAGGCTGTGTTAGATATTACGTATGTAGAGATGACTTAAAGTACTTAAATTTGCTTAATATTTACAGGCAGGAGATTTATTGGTGATGTCATTTATTAGATTAGTGACTTTTGACTTTTTTACCAATTTGGTGTAACTAATGAGACCTCGGGAGTCAAAGGTCGGGATAGCACTCACTTAAAAACTTAAAAAATTTGTTCAATACCTACATGTACAGACAGGAGATTTATTGGTTATGTCATTTATCAGATTATTGAATAACAAAAAAGAACAGATTGTGATTGAGTAAAATAATATTTTTTAGCTCATATTTGGTATTTATATAAATACCAAAAAGACTTATATGTTGAGTTGGTGGAGTCTGTATGTATGTATGTATGCGGGTATGTATGTGTGGATGTATGTCCGTCACATGCAAAAGCTCCCATACCACCTAAGCTATATACCATCTCAGTATTTGGTGTACAGGTAGATGCAGGGGTTGAGATGTGACGTTGTCCAAACGAACACGTCAGTGTCAAAAATGTGAAAATGAGGTAAGAAAGAGGGAAATTCTGCAAATGTTCAGGAATGATGGCATGCCAATGACTGAAACAGGATACTCCACTGACCTTTAGTCATTTCCTGTCATTCTTTATGAAGTGTTACATATTAACAGACCAGCTCAAACTAAGGGACGAACCATTAGATCTTGAGAGGGGAGTTGTCACAATGAAATTGTGAACATCTTTTTTTTTACAATTGTAAATTTCTAAAAAAAATTTTTTCCCAAATGAGAAAAGCTGTGCTAATTTTTTTTTTCTGAGTAAATTTTAAGATTTTTAGCTCCCATAGCCATATGTATATATGGCAATGGAAGCTATTCTTATAGGCTAGGAAAATGTCTGTATGTATGTATGTCTGTATGTCTGTATGTCTGTACGTCTGTATGTCTGTATGTCTGTATGTCTGTCCGTCAACATCAAAAACTCCAAAACCGCTGTACATTTCATCTTGATATTTGGTGTGTACATGGATGATGGGCTGTAGATGAGATTTTGTTCAAATGAAGTTGTCATTGCCAAAAATATGCAAATTAAGTGAAAAAATGTAAAAACAGTCAAAATTGAAAAAACTCAATAACCACTGACCAGATTACATGAAAAATTGGCATGTAAGTACTTTGGCTGACATGAAATGATTGTGCTCATCTTGGGTCAGTATCTTGGACTTGCTATTTTTCATGAATTTTTTTGTAATTTTCTCCCAATTTTGGTCAAAAAATCTCCTGCTCTGAAACCACAAGTCCGATTGATTTGAAACTTGGTATGGAAGTGCATAGGAGTGACCTTCCCAAATCTGGGCAAATCGTGGTGAAATTTGCATATTTTAGTTTACACGTCCATAGACTCCCATGTATAAGGCAGATCTCCATACACTCCCATGTATAAGGCCACAAAAAATAAAAATTTAGTTTCTCATCGTATTCATATTGCAAAAAGGATGCAGTGACACAATTTTAGTCCCCACGGATGAAGTCCAGTGAGCTTATAGATTGGGTCATGTCCGTCTGTTCGTCCATCCGTGAGTCCATCCGTTCATGCAGATATCTCGGATATTTTGACAAAATGTCAGTGACCTTGATGACCTTTGATCTCAAATATACATATTTGTCCATAACTCAGTAACCACAAGTGCTACCACCCTTCATATATGGTATGATGGGACAGCTTATGACGCCACATATTGTACCTCATTAATTATGCACATATCTAATTTTGAGCGAGCCAATAGAGCTAGAGGTCTGATTTTTGGTATATAGGATAACTTAGCAAAACAATTTTTTTGACAAAATGTCACGTGACCTCGGTGACCTTTGACCTCAAATATACATATTTGTCCATAACTAAGTAACCGCAAGTGCTACAGCCTTCATGTATGGTATGATGGGACACCTTATGACGCCACATATTGTACCTCATTAATTATGCACATATCTAATTTTGAGCGAGCCAATAGAGCTAGAGGTCTGATTTTTGGTATATAGGGATAACTTAGCAAAACAATTTTTTTGACAAAATGTCACGTGACCTCGGTGACCTTTGACCTCAAATGTACATATTTGTCCATAACTCAGTAACCACAAGTGCTACAGCCTTCATGTATAGTATGAGGGACACCTTATGACGCCACATATTGTACCTCATTATTTATGTGCATATCTAATTTTGAGCGAGCCAATGAGCTAGAGGTCTGATTTTTGGTATATAGGGATAACTTAGCAATACAATTTTTTTGACAAAATGTCACGTGACCTCGGTGACCTTTGAACTCAAATATACATATTTGTCCATAACTCAGTAACCACTAGACTCTCCACAGTCGCTGTGCCTTGTTTTGTGCGCGCCGCGATGGGCCTGCATTCGAAGGCTGTGCAGCTGTGCGCACGCGCTGCCAGACACAGCGACTGTCGGTTCTTGCAAGTATATGAATATTCATAAGGGTAGTGATGTCAAAAGAAACACCTATCTAACTGGGCGGAGAGAATATATACTAGTAGCTGGTAGACTTATATACGCGGTATGTTTTTATTTTTCATTTTTAATTTATTTGGCTATGGTACTTGTCATTTTTGTTTTGATTAACGGATGTGTGGAGTTCTATAAAGTACCCGGATCAGGCAGAAATCCGACCGGTCGCTTGCAAGAACGTCCAGACCCTGGGATTCGCGTCGCGTCTCTGAAGGGCGCGCGCGTGTTCCAACAGGGAAGAACGCGAATCGCAGGGTCTCTGCCAGACTAGGTAACCACAAGTGCTACTCCTTCATGTATGGTATGATGGGACAGCTTATGACGCCACATATTGTACCTCATTAATTATGCACAAATCTAATTTGAGCGAGCCAATAGAGCTAGAGGTCTGATTTTTGGTATATAGGGATAACTTAGCAAAACAATTTTTTTGACAAAATGTCACGTGACCTCGGTGACCTTTGACCTCAAATATACATATTTTTCCATAACTCGGTAACCACAAGTGCTACACCCTTCATGTTTGGTATGATTGGACACCTTATGACGCCACATACTGTACCTCAATAATTATGGGCATATCTCATTCTGAGCGAGCCAATAGAGCTGGATGTCTGATTTTTGGTATATAGGGATAACTATAGGAGAGAAATTTTTTGACCAAATGTCATGTGATCTCGATGACCTTTTACCTAAAATATATGTTTATGTCAATAAATAAGTAACCACAAGTGCTATGTCCTTTGTATTTAGTAGGATGGGAGACCTTATGACAACACACGCTTTACCTCATTAATTATGTACACATCTAATTCTGGAGGAGCGAATAGAGCTAGAGATCTGATTTTTGGCATATAGGGATTAATTAGCAATATAATTTTTTTTTCCAAAATGTCATGTGACCTCGATGACCTTTGACCTTGATTATACATATATATGCATATTTCAGTAACCACAAGTTCTATACCCTGCAATTTGATAGGATATTAGACCTTAAGATGTCACATCTTGTACCTGATTTATAATGCGCATATGTATTTCTTGGCTGGCCAATACTGCTAGAGGTCTGATCTTTTTTCCCGATTTAGAACCATAACTTAGACATGCCTCATGTGTTTCAAATTGGGAACAACGACATAGACCTATGTGCCCATAGATCTCAACATATACACTCCAGTGATACTTCTTAATGACCACATTTTCCTGCCCCATCAAGACTAATACTCCTATTACAAGTGGGACTATGTCATTGTAAATGACTTGTTTAGTTAATGGTTGTATCACAGTATTCGATATATCTAATTCTGTATTTTTTCCATTTTATATTCTGAATAATTACATAAACATATTTCACTGTCTCCAGTACATTTCATTTAAGTATTTTCACTTCATGCACTTTATCCCTTTCACACATGTTCAAATATCTGACCAGAGAGCAAACACTAAATAGTCCAGGATGGGAGCTACAGTGTCATTGACGCTATTTTTAATTTGTTTTAGTTCAACGCTGTCTGAGGATACAATGTACATCCATATCACTAACGCAAATAAGATTGCGTGCTGTAACGACAACATACATATGGCTGGTGATTTATATTGTTGATAGATTTTGCGAAATGTTGCAGATCATCTTTTGACAAGCTGAGAAGCTGTTTGCAAAAATTTTGGTGTAATTTCAATATTTGTGTTCTTAGGACAATTTTTGCCCTTTTTTAATCAAAACATCTATTTCTCTGTAGCAGCATGTCTAACTTTTGTTATTCTTGTTTTTCTGGTGTAAATATTTCTTGTTGTTTTTCTGGTTGCACTGTGCAGAAATCATTTTCATAACATCAACGTAGAATTTTCCTGCACTGAACAGATAGAAACAACATTGTTGATCTTTGCTTCCCATACTGGTATGTACCAATTCTGATCAAATGTGAGCGACACCGTATAATTGCGGTATTTTTAAGCATGTTACAATTTGAAATAATGCCATCTCAGGGCATGGTTCTGTGGTTAGAGGCACTGTGCTCAGTGTGAACAATACATGTGTTGTAGCTTTTGATGTTTATTCCAATCTTTAGCAAAGCACCTTGAATGGATTCAAAATGTCACGATTATTTTATGGTCAGTTGTACAATAGTGTAGAGCTTTAAGTCTGTAACACGTACACTGAGCTAATATCATATAGGGCCTCAGACCTTGATGTCACGCCAGGGGTGAAGATTAGAAATTTTGTTTATATTGATTCATGATAAGTAATAGTAAAGGATAACAAAGAACGACCACTATAGTTTACCTCTGATGAAAACAGTTCACACACATATATCAGACCCTGCAGGTATAGATTTTCTATTTAATGTGTAAAAATGTTGAACATAAATTGGCAAATTTTTTCTGTGATAACAACCTACTGTGTTTAACAAGGGACTTAATGTGCCATCATTATCATTGCAATAGTAACTGCACTGTCTAAATTCCAATTGCAAGCTAAAAAAAACTAGTGTTCCGTCTAAAAACTTGCAATTTTCGCATCAATCTATCGACACAGCGGGCGCTTTCTAAAATTCAATCCCAACATTCTTTGCGTATGCCCTCCTTAATATGCATGATAATATATTATGAATCTGCACATGCCTAGTCAGTAAGCCACTGGCGCGACTACATGTACAAAATATCCTACTTGATCCCTATTTTTGTTGATATTTATAAAATAATGTAAAACACTTTGAATTGGCTGCATGTTTTTTTAGCGTTGTGTGAAATATTTACCCGGTCTGAGAAAGCAGTCGGGAAAAGAAGTTGTCTAATACTATAGATGACTACTTTATTACTAAAAAGTCTACAAATCAGGAGAAAGGCACATATATAGTATTGTACTCAGCGTGCGAAATTCACGCCAACTTGATGGCCCAAGGCCAGCAGTTTTTATGCAGGACCAGTAACTCTTGAAAGATGTCCTGCTGTTCTTAGAGACGCGGGCCAGTAACTTTCCCTTATGTACAGAAGTTTACCAGAATGTTTTGCTAAGCTAAATACCTGACAAAATTATTCAAAGATACAAAATTTACTCTTTCAAAAGATTTGCAAAACGTGAAATTCGCAAATAAAAAGTGCATGAAAACCCAATAATTCAGATAAATTCAAATTAATGAGTTTCCTGTATTATAGTGTTATACACGTTAATTCACATGAATTCACATGAATACAGGCTTGCTGAATACAAAAAATGGATTCTTGACTGTATTCATCTGTATATGCACTCTTCAGCTAAAATACAGGCAATAATCCATGTTAATACAGTAAGTATTATAGGGTTTTTATGCAGTGGATCAGTACTGCATCAAAGCGAAAGATCTTACCTCATGTTTCCTCACGAGAGTAGGGGCTCTATTCAATATGCTCTCCATTTTAAGCATGTATTTAAGATGATGAACAAAACTGAGGATTTTATCACAAAGTTTTCAAGCCTTGTAAGACTGGAAGGAGAAGAATGCATCCTGAATGCATTCATATGATGATCTTTGTAATTAAACAGCTAATTATTTGGGTTTTTTTTCAGACAAGACGCATTGTAATTTTAATTCATTCACAGTTATGTAGATTTGTTTTATTTGTGACTATGTTGAAATAAATTTATCTTTTTCAAAAAAAAAAAGAAAAAAAAAAAGCAAAAAAAAAAGCATGTGTTAGGTTCAAGATCTCGTATCGACCGTGTTGCATGTGTCAATATAAACTGAATTTTCAGGACACCTCAATATTGCACTTTTATATGATACCAGATATTTACAGCTACTGGACAACTGTATCAAAATTAGAATTGATTGGTCAGATATGTGATGTGGTGAAATCTTCGATATAGGATACTTACCCACCGTTTTGGTCAAGTCTAGTATCGCATAATTTAAGTTCGTGTCAGACTAGGGAAGTCGGGCAGGGCTAGACTGAGGGGCCAGATCTGTAAGGTAGCGACCTCCCCAATATACGTCAAATATTGACCCACGATTAGCATTGTCTAGTATCAAATTTAGAGCTGGATTGAGGAAGTCGGGATTAGCAAGATCTGTAAGGTGGCAAAATCTCCGACATAAATATCGAACATATGTCCCGAAATCGCCGATAAACATCGGTGATTTTACTTAGAGCAGACGCGCCCAAGACCCAAGGCAAGGCATTCTAGTATCGATATTAGAGTCCCAATCACCGATAAATATCGAGTAAATCTCTGTGATTTCACAGATCCGGCATTTCGAGACGCAAGGCAAGTCATTCTAGAATTGTCTAGTATCGATTATTATATGGAGTCCCAAAATTGCCGATTTATATCAGCCTGAGGTAAAAAATCGGCAATTTTGCAAACCCTGCATTCCGCGACAGAAGGTAAGTCATTCTTGTAAAGTCTAGTATCCACATAAGACCCAATATGTAGATTGCTATGTATGGCAGAAATATGTTGGACATCAAACTTCGATACTAGAAAGTAAATGCCCGATATTTAAACATTGTGCAAAGTCGTGTCTTCATTGTGATTTGACCTTGATGGCCATTTGCCGTGGTCAGCTGTAAAGATTACGCTAACATTTTAAATTTGTGATTCCTCTTTTATCGTTGGTTTCGACACTTCAGTATCATTTCTATTAATCAGTTGCCCTAATTTTGTATAATTTTGTATTCCATTCCTTGAATTTGACGACGAGTCCCTCACAGAGGAAAAGCCAGAATCATTTTTGAAAGAGTCAACTGTTGTATTGACTCCATTTGTGTGTGATCCGGTGTTTGTGCTGCCAAAACTTACCTTTACTTGATCGGAGTGTTGGGATATATTTCAAGCCCATTTTTGTGCTAGTTTTCTCAGTGTTAGAACTATTTTTTGTGAAAGGCTGTTTTAGGAAATAAAAACGTTTTATGTGTTTTGTGCTTAACCTTTCACTGATTCCATATGTTTTTTGACACTGAGATCAGTCGCTCCAGCTTTTGGTTCTGATAGTCATATTCATGTGCTTTCCTTTAAAAGAATTAAAAGGCACAAAACAGTTTGATGTTAGGATGTCAAAATGGTGTCTCTTGATTTTTTTCAACCGCATGTTCTTGGCCCTTATATTGAGTGCGGGTAAAAATCGGCTCTTTATTTGGATCTGACATGAGGATCGGACCAGTTGATTTCCTTCAGGGCCAGTGATTTTTGTGAGTTGCTGGCCCGCTTGGCAAGTACAGATTTTTCGTGCATGTAAGTTTCACACACTGATTGTACTAGCAGATGGAATCTCTGGTTGGTAAAATAAACAGGGATACGAAGCAGTGCCTCAAAGCTGAAAGCTTAGAAGGACTGTTAACTACAGTAAGATACTGCACAAATAGTGACATATACAAGAATGTATTTCAAGCGTTTTTCAGGTGAATCAGTTCATTTGCATGCCATTTGCATGCCGTCTGTATGTATGTATGTATGTATGTATGTACGTATGTACGTATGTATGCATGTATGTATAATAATCGCCATCATAACAATCCATAATCCGATAACACTAGGTCCGAATTCGTAAGACAATAGTTTTAAACATAGACACAAAACAACAAAGAACAGACAGTAAATATACGGTACACAAACAAAGTCAAATTCAAGAAAGAAAGGTATATGGACCTCTGGCCAAAGACCAAGAAGTGATGTGTGTGTGTGTGTGTGTATGTATGTATGTATGTATGTATGTATGTACACATCAAAAACTCCTACACCACTGCACCTACTGTCTTAGTGTTTGGTGTACATGTGCACCAAGGCGTGGAGATGTGAATTTGTTCAGATGAACTTGTCTGTGTCAAAACTATGCAAATGAGGGAAAAAGGAAAACCCTGCAAATTGCTAAAACTCTAGATCTGTAACCGTTGGTCAGATTGGGTTGAAACTTGGCATGCAGATTCCATTAGGTATTCTAAATTAGGTGTGTACAAATTAGGATGACATTTGCATGTTTCTATTTTTTAGGTAATGTTTTCATTTTTCAGTCAAAAAATCTTTTTCTCTGAAATCGATTGTCCGATTGCTTTGAAAGTTGGTATACATGTTCCTCAGGATAGCCACGGTCAAGTTTATACTAATTGTATTGAAATTTTAATATTCGTAATTTGGGGCAATTTTCCCAATTTTTGGTCAAAATTTTTTTTTTCCAAAACTTACTGATCTGATAGCTTTGATATTTGGTATACAGGTTCCTAAGGTTGATCAAAATCTGATGTATTCAAATTCTGGTGAAATCTGCAAATTTATATTTTGGGGCAATTTTTAGCTACTATAGACTATAGTCTATAGAAGCTATTGGGATGGGTATCCGTCCGGCGTCCGGCGTCAGTCTGTATGTATGTATGTATGTATGTATGTATGTATGTATGTATGTATGTATGTCCGTTTGTGAGGCGTCCGTCCACTCAAATATCTTGAGAACCGCAGTACTTACTGATTTGATATTTCTTGTGTAGATGAAAAATATGATTTTGAGAAACCTTTTTTTTAATTTTTTAGTATTGTTGAAAATAGGCAAATTAATGCCGAAAAATGTGTTTTTGGTAAAAAATCTTCTTCTTCATAACCGCTAGTCAGACAGCTTTGTTATTTGGTATACAGGTCCCTAGGGATAACCCAACTTAAATTTGTTCAAATAGTGATGAAATATGCAAATGTGTATTTTTAAGGAATTTTTTTGTCATTTTTGGTCAAAGTTCGACTTACATTGTATGTAATTCTTGTACTGTATAAACCCTATCAATTCACCCAGAAAAAAATAATATGATTTTAAATAATTGAATTAATTAGGGAATCATCAAAGCCAAAATAAATTTAGTGTGGAATTATCAGAAAGTTCAACTTTTTTTGATAGTTCATAGTGAATTAAGGATTTAAACATGTAAAGGCAACTTTCCTGAATCCCAACTTTGATATATTCTGAACCACCATTTATGTTATCTAAAAGAAATTGCTCATAATAGTTTGTCATGATAGGGTGGTCAAATAAATAGAGATAGAGAAAGTTCTAATTCCATTTATGGTTGACTTGGTAAGGATAAAATAAGATTACTTTTTGAGGAAAAAAATAGAGTGGTCAATTATAAGAGTGGTCAAAGTGATAGGGTTTTTATGGTAAAGCTCTGCTGTAAAATTCCTCGTGCTATTTATAGCAATTATGCAATCTGTGTAAACAGTGCAATGAAAGTGTAACATGATTCCTTATAATGCTTTTGATGACCTTGAACTTCTTAAGTTTCAAACATTTGTCTCTTCAGTGTGCTTTCTCTGAGTACGTACAGTCTCAACTTATTCAACAGAACTTACTTACAATGTTAATTTGAAAGTTAAAATGTGCTTTGTTAATAGGATGAAAATACTGATATTAAAAGATAACCAGCTCAAGATTCTTTATAACCTGAAAGATATGCTGTTTTTTTATGACGTAAATCTTGATTTAAGCAAGTCTTGTTTACTTTAATTAGAATGTAATTAACTCTCGTTTATTTGCTATTATAGACTAATATAGTCTGATGAAATATGCAAATCTGTATTTTTACAGAATTTTTCTTCCATTTTTGGTCAGGCCATCCTAAAATGAGCTATCAAATATGGCCCTATGTTTCCTTTTTTTGGTTGATTTTTTTTCACAAAAATTACTTGTCTGATTGCTTTTTAGCTACTATAGACTATAGTCTATAGAAGCTATTGGGATGGGTATCCGTCCGGCGTCCGTCGTCAGTCTGTATGTATGTATGTATGTATGTATGTATGTATGTATGTATGTATGTATGTATGTCCGTTTGTGAGGCGTCCGTCCACTTAAATATCTTGAGAACCGCAGTACTTACTGATTTGATATTTGTTGTGTAGATGAAAAATAGGAGTTTGAGAAACTTTTTTTTAAAATTTTTGATAGTGTTGAAAATAGGCAAATTAATGCCAAAAAGGCGTTTTTGGTAAAAAATCTTCTTCTTCATAACCGCTGGTCAGACAGCTTTGTTATTTGGTATACAGGTCCCTAGGGATAACCCTACTTAGATTTGTTCGAATTGTGATGAAATATGCAAAGGTGTATTTTAAGGAATTTTTTTGTCATTTTTGGTCAAATTTGACTTACATTGTATGTAATTCTTGTACTGTATAAACCCTATCAATTCACCCAGAAAAAAATAATTAATATGATTTTAAATAATTGAATTAATTAGGAAATCATCAAAGCCAAAATAATTTCAGTGTAGAATTATCAGAAAGTTCAACTTTTTGACAGTTCATAGTGAAATCATGTAAAGGCAACTTTCCTGAATCCAAACTTTGACATATTCTGAACCGTCATTTATTGTGCCCTGTATGTTATCTAAAAGAAATTGCTCATAATAGTTTGTCATGATAGGGTGGTCAAATAAATAGAGATAGAGAAAGTTCTAATTTCTATTTATGGTTGACTTGGTAAGGATAAAATTACTCTTTGAGGAAAAAAATAGAGTGGTCAATTAAAAGAGTGGTCAAAGTGATAGGGTTTTTATGGTAAAGCTGGGCTGTAAGATTCCTCATGTGCTATTTATAGCAATTATGCAATCTGTGTAAACAGTGCAATGAAAGTGTAACATGATTCCTTATAATGCTTTTGATGACCTTGAACTTCTTAAGTTTCAAACATTTGTCTCTTCAGTGTGCTTTCTTTGAGTACGTACAGTCTCAACTTATTCAACAGAACTTACTTACAATGTTAATTTGAAAGTTAAAATGTGCTTTGTTAATAGGATGGAAATACTGATAAAGATAACCAGCTTAAGATTCTTTATAACCTGACAGATACATATATGCTATTTTTTATGATGTAAATCATGATTTAAGCAAGTCTTGTTTACTTTAATTAAAATGTAATTAACTCTCGTTTATTAGTTTGTATAGACTAATATAGTCTATAAAAGCTATTGCGATGGGTATCCGTCTGGCGTGCACCGTCAGTCTGTATGTATGTATGTATATATGTATGTATGTATGTATGTCCGTTTCTTAGGCGTCCGTCCACTTAAATATCTTGACAACTGCAGTACTTACTGCTTTGATATTTGTTGTGTGGATGAAAAATAGGATTTTGAGAAACTATTTTTTTTAATTTTTTGATATTGTTGAAAATAGGCAAATTAATGCCAAAAAAGGCGTTTTTGGTAAAAAGTCTTCTTCTTCATAACCGCGGTCAGACAGCTTGTTATTTGGTATACAGGTCCCTAGGGATAACCCAACTTAGATTTGTTCAAATTGTGATGAAATATGCAAATCTGTATTTTAACGGAATTTTTTTTTCCATTTTTGGTGAGGCCATCCTGAAATGAGCTATCACAGATATCCACCTTCTTCATCAATACATGTGTCACAAAAGGTTATTCTCTACATAGCGCAGCAGAGCTCTGTCAACTGTTGAGCCGCTTGTTTTTTCAAAACCGCTGGTCAGACAGCTTTAATATTTGGTTTACAAGTCTCCAGGATGACCTTTGTGAGATAATTACATACAGTCATATATCCATGTCTATTGTAGCTTCAGGGACTTTGGCCCTATGTTTATATTTGGTATATAGGTTCCTAGGGTTTATCT
Organism: Ptychodera flava; assembly: GCF_041260155.1. Taxonomy (NCBI): domain Eukaryota; kingdom Metazoa; phylum Hemichordata; class Enteropneusta; family Ptychoderidae; genus Ptychodera; species Ptychodera flava. Next base: position 147,085 of record NC_091942.1, on the reverse strand, counting down.
TCATATGATACATTGATATTAGGTTTAGAGTTAGGGTTAGGGTTAGGGTTAGGGTTAGGTTTTCTCGTATAGGGTCTACTTCATCCCAAACCCCTTGCGGCTCGACTGATCGTGGGTGTGTGAAGGTATTGGCAGATAAGAAAGGAAAATCGGGCATGACGGGCAGTGGAGGAATCAATGTTGGGGAAGGCGATAGTAAAATGTCGGGGAAAGCGAGAATAAAATGAAATCAAAAGAAAAACCTGAAAGCCAATAAAAAGGGAATCAGAAAACCTGGTAACAACAGCCAGACAGGGAGAGAAAATGAGTAGAGTAACTGAAAACCCATACACTGGAAGAAGATAAAATACAATAAAAAATAAAATGAAATGGATTAAAGTAAAGCAAAATAAAGCAGCAGAGGGAGTTCAGCAGGGAAAAGGGCCGACAAAGGGAAGAAAAGTCGGTCGCCAGAGGACGCAGGGCCAGTCAGGATGTATACCGCCATAGGGCCGGAGCTTCCGGTGGCAGAACCTGGCAGTGCAGGAATGTCGGGAGGGGAGGGGGTGAATACAAGTGCGAGATCGGGGAAATGTCGGGGAAATGGGCTGACCGAGGCATCAGAACACGGTCAGGTAAACCAGAAGGGGGAGAGGGAACAAAACGCAAGGAGGGAGAGGAAATGCTGAAACAGCAAAATGGGGCAGTGGGAACATGCCGGGCAGTGAAGGAATGAATGTCGGGGAAGGTGACAATAAGGTGAAAAAAAAACAAAATCGGGAAAAATGACCATCAAGAAACTAGGGAATTGGAAAAACCGGTCACTGCAGCCAGACAGGGAGAAAGGGAACAAAATGCAAACCTAGAAACTAGGGAATCTGAAAACCCGGTCACAGCAGTCAGACAGGGAGAGAGGGAACAAAATGCAAAGAGGGAGAGGAAATGTCTTGTACAGACAGTCCAGAGACGGCAAAACAGGGAGGTGAGAACATGGGGGGCGGCATAGGAAACAAAATGACGTGGGAAGGCGACAACAGAATAAAATAAAATAAGAGAAAATAAAAAGGAGTAACTGAAAACCAATACACAATAAGAAAATAACATAAAATAAAATAAAATATAATAAAAGGGAATGGAATGGACCAAAGTGAAGTAAAATAAAATAAAATAAAAGACCATAAAACAAGATTAGATAAAATGAATAAAAGCAAACAAAAGAGAAAATTCGGTTGGGAAAAAGGCCAACAAAAGGAAGAAAAGTCGGGCGCAGGAAGGCGTAGAGCCAGTAAGGCCGTAGCCCGCCATAGGGCCAGAGCCACCGGCTGTAAAACAGGACAGGTCAGAAATGTCGGGAGGGGAGGGGTAACGCCGGAGCACAATAGGATGGCGAGACAGTGGAGACAGGGAAGGGGGTTGCATACATGAAAAGAGAAGGAAAACCAGGTATGAACAGCCAGACAGGGAGAGAGGGAACAAAATGCAAGGAAGGAGAGGAAATGTCGTGTAAAGATAGTCCAGAGACGGCGACACGGGGAGGTGAGAATACGTCAGGCAGCAAAGTAAAAAAGGCAGGGAAGGTGACAATGGTGACAGGGTGATTGGGTTTGTGAATTTTTGGGAGGTAAAACTCCGGTGTACGGGATGGGAGCTGAGGGAGCATATAGTGAAAGGTGTCATCAGTCAGGTAGCCGCCATCATGCATGGTGTGGAGGAAAGTAGGAATGGAGGCGGCAACATGTGGTGTCGGGTCCGTGTTGAGAGGGTATAATGAAGGGAATTGGAGAGCTGGTGATTGGCTTCGGCAATGTAGTCCGCCCAGTCAAGAATAACAACAGTGGAGCCCTTGTCCGCAGGTTTGATAACAATGGAGCGATCGCGGGCGAGGGAATGGAGGGCGGAGAGGTCCCGGACCAGTCAACAAACCGTTCAATTTGCGGAGAGCGGGGCAGCGGCGTCCAGGAGGAGGATTTCAGATGAAAGGGGGAGGAGAGGAGGGCGGTTCATCAGAGAAGTGAAAACGGAGGCGTAGGCGACGGCGAAAAGCTTCAATGTCTGATTGGCGACGGGCGAGGTTGTCAAGGGGAGTGGGATAAAAGTTAAGGCCTTTGGAGAGGATGGACTGCTCTGCGGGGGAGAGAGCACGTGAACTCAAATTGACAACAGTTTGTTTGGGGGTGTTGGCCATGCCTACGACAAGCATGGCATGGGCAGGGACGGAAGCTTTGGTTACGGCAGAGGCGGAAAGGGGTAGGGTGGGAGGGACATGGCAGGACGACAATGGCAGCACCATGAGGTGGGCGAACGGCGGGCAAAGGCGACAAAGGAGGGGAAAGCGGTTGGCCCACGAGGGGGGAAGGTGTGGAAGACATCCCGGAGTAAAAGTCAAGCAATGGTGGCAGGAGAGAAGTAGGGGCAATGTGGCATGGGAAAGAAACCCACAGTAAATGGTATGAAACGGCTGAGGGAAGCAACTTATAATGAAGCAGAGGCGAGATGAATGTTGAAAAAAAGGGGAGCAAGTGGTGAGAATAAAACAAAAGAAGGGCAGGACCATTATTCAAGGGGGCAGGGCTAAAAAAAGGAGGGGAAAAGGTGGGAGGGCCAAAGAAGCCGGAATATAAATGGTTGGACGGGGTAGGGCGTGGCGTTGATTATGGCGGCGAGGGGCCACTGTTTGAAGTGAAGCCATGGGGTGTACATTAATGAGAGAAGAGAAGGAATCGGCCGTGAATGAGCAGAGCTCATGGTGAAAGTAGTGGTGTGGCAGGAGAGGGGCTGGGAAGATTGTTGGAGACGACGTAGAAGTTCAACTGTAGGGCGAATGGAAAGAGACATGAGAGGTTGTAGAGTGATGGCTGAAGGTGGGGAGGGTGAGGCGGGGCGGGATCGGCGGGGTGGAGTTAGTGGCGATGAAGTGAGTGGAGAGGGAACGGAAAGTTGATGGGAGGACGGGGATTGTGCAGGGACACAGGTTGACGAGACTGGACAATTACAGTGACGTTTTTGGAAGGAAAAGGAGGGTTAGGGACAATGGCGGAGGTCAAAAGGGGAGGAGAGAAAGTTAGGAGCCGTGTATAAGGATTGGGTGGATGCTAGGACATTATGGCCAGTGTGGCAAATATGGGGGAGGGTAATCGGGTCCGTATCGAGGAGGGAACGGATATGGGCGGCAATGGCTTTGCGGGCGGTTGGAAAAGAACATTCCACGGCATCGTAGGAAAGTTTCAGGAGGGAAAGAGATGTATGGGTAAGGGTGTCAGGCCAACATTGAGCAAGATGGGGATCGCGAGAAGGAATAACTGGATTGTTATAAATGAAAAAGCCGTACGGGTTGGATTCCGATTCAATGCAGGTGGAGAGGTAGGAGGATTGGGCTTCCAGAGAGAAAAGGGAATGAAAGAGGGAGGGGAGGTGGAAAAACGTTGGCGGGGTGGCTTGGGCACCGGAGTATAATTCCAGCAGTAGGTGATTCAGGAGGGAGTCGTCAGAGAGGGAAAGGAGAGTATGTGGGAGAGGAAATGCGCAGAGGGGGAGAACGGAGGCGGGGAACGGTGCCGTGAAATAGGAGGAGGGGAAATCAGCGGTTGGCTAGGAGAGGAGGCAATTTGAGCTGGGGGGACGGACTTGGAGAGGAGGGGGAAGTCGGAGGTGGGGAAGGGTTAGAAATAGGAGAAGGAGGGATCGGCGTTTGAATAGGGGGAGTAGGCAACTTGAGCTTGAGAGAACGGTCGTAGGGAAGCCGGTGGGAAGGATTTGAGCGAGTCAGGAAGCCAGGGGGAAAGTGAGGGAGGGCTTGAGGTTGGTAGTGCTGCGATGGAATGAGTAGGGGAAAGAGGGACGTCGCGGGCATCCTCGGAGGATAAAGAAGAGGGAACAGGTGATGGGGCCATCGATGTGGAGGGACCCGCGGCCGCCAGATCGGCGGGCGAGGGTAGAGGAAGAGGCGCCAGGCGGCGTGAGGTGAGTCGGGGAAAAGAGCGGGATGAAGGGAGCAGAGTCCGTACAGTAGGAAATCCGCGGGAGTAAACGACTTGTTAACTGGCGCGGTGGTAACTACCAAGCGAGGAATGAGTAATGGAGGAACTGATATATGTGAGTGAGAAACCCGAGTATGCAAATTAAGCGGGGGAGGTACCAAAATGGGAAAAGGGGAAAGAAGAGAAAAGGGGCGGGGCGTGGAAGGTGTATAAAAGATGCTGAGGACAGCGGGGAGTGGGATAGAAGACAGCCAATGTGAGCCTAAGTGAATGCAGATCTGAACAGTCCTGCGAGGTTATCCTACTCAGCAGCATAAAAATCCCGCTGGTGGATGCTTAGACTTTTAGACTAAATATGGTTAGGTTTTCTCGTATAGGGTCTACTTCATCCTCAACCCCTTTGGGCTGGACTGATCGTGCGTGTGTGAACGTATTGGCAGACAAGAAAGGAAAATCGGGCATGGCGGGTAGTGGAGGGATGTATGTTGGGGAAGGCTTAAAATGAAATCAAAAGGAAAACCTAAAAGCCAATAAAAAGGGAATCGGAAAAACCAGCCATTCAGGGAGAGAGGGGAACAAATTTTTTTTTACCTTATTGTCACCTTCTCCGACATTTTATGGCCGCCTTCCCCGACATTCATTCCTGCACTGCCCGGCATGTTCCCACTGCTCCGTGTTGCCGTTTCACCGAACTCCCCCTATTGTTTTTTTCTACTTCATTTTGATTCATTAAATTTTCCCTTATTTTATTGATTTTATTTTATTTATTTTCTTTCCGTGCCTTGGTTCTCACTTACTCTATTTTTATTTTATCTTATTTTATTTTATTTTATTCTATTTTCGTTTTATTTTATTTCATTGTCGCCTTTCCCAGACATTCATCGCCCTGTTTTGTCGCCTGAGGCTGCTTATACCTTGTATTCCCTCTCTTTTATTGTACGCAATTCCCTAACCAGTCCCAACTGGTTCGCCCTCCCACTGTGCTCCAGTGGTATTGCGGTACACCGCTTGACCGGCCTTGCATTCTCCTGCGCCCGTCTTTTCTTCCCTTGGTCGGTCCATCTCCCCACCGAATTCCCTCCATTGTTTTATTTTACTTCCTTTTGATGCCTTCCATTTTCTTTTATGTTATTTTATTTTCTTTCGGTATCTTGGCTTTCCGTTTCTCTATTTTATTTCATTTTATATTATTTTATTCCAGTTTATTTTATTTCATTCAATTGTCGCCTTCCCGGCCTTATTTTATTGCATTGTCGCCTTCCCTGCCTTTTTTACTTCGCTGCCCGACATATTCTCACCTCCCCGTGTCGCCGTCTCTGGACTGTTTTTACCCGACATTTCCTCTCCTTCCTTGCATTTTGTTCCCTCTCTCCCTGTCTGGCTGTTCATACCTGATATTCGAAATTCCTTCTCTTTTCTTGTATGCAACCCCCTTCCCTGTCTCCGCTGTCTCGCCATCCTACTGTGCTCCGGCGTTTCACCCTCCCCTCCCGACATTTCTGAAGTGCCCTGTTTTGCCGCCGGTAGCTCCGGCCCTATGGCCGGCTACGGCCTTACTTGCCCTACGCCTCCCTTCGCCAAACTTTTCTTCCTTTTGTTGGCCTTTTTCCCAACCGAATTTCCTCTTTTGTTTGATTTTATTTTATTTCATCTCATTTTATTTTACTGTCTTTTATTTTATTTTATTTTACTTCACTTTGGTCCATTCCATTTCATTCTATTTTATTTTACTTTATGTTATTTTCTTTTTGTGTATTGCTTTTCAGTTACTCCTTATTATTTTCTCTTAAATTTATTTTATTCTATTGTTGCCTTTCCCCGTCATTTTTTCCTTTGCTGCCCGCCATGTTCTCACCTCCCGGTTTTACCGTTTCTGGACTGTCTGTACCTGACATTTCCTCTCCCTCCTTGCATTTTGTTCCCTCTCTCCCTATCTGGCTGTAGTGACTGGGTTTTCCGATTCCCTAGTTTCTTGGTGGTCATTTTTCTCTATTCTTTTTTTTATTTTTTGACCTTATTGTCACCTTCCCCGACATTTTATGGCCGCCTTCCCCACATTCATTCCTCCACTGCCCGGCATAATCCAACTGCCCCGTGTTGCCGTTTCAGCATTGTCGGTACTCGATGCAATTTCCTCTCCCTCCTTGCGTTTTGTTCCCTCTCCCCCTTCTGTTTTCTCTGACCGTGTTCTGATGCCTCGGCTGGCCCATTTCCCCGACATTTCCCCGATATCGATCTTGTATTCACCCCTCCCTCCCGACATTCCTGCACTGCCCTGTTCTGCCACTGGCAGCTCCGGCCCTATGGCAGTATACATCCTGACTATCCCTGCGCCCTCCGGCGACCGACTTTTCTTCCCTTTGTCGGCCCATTTTCCTGCTGAATTCCCTCTGCTGCTTTATTTTGCTTTACTTTGCTCCATTTCATAAATTATTTTTTATTGTATTTTATCTTCTTCCAGTGTATGGGTTTTCAGTTACTCTATTTATTTTATTTTGTTTTATTTTATTATTTTGCCGCCTTCCCTCGACATTCTTTTTCTTTGCTGCCCGTCATGTTCTCACCGCCCCGTGTCGCCGGTTCTGGACTGTCTGTTCTCGACTTTTCCCCTCTCTCCCTGTCTGGCTGTTGTTATCGGGTTTTCCGACTCACTTTTTATTGGCTTTCAGGTTTTCCTTTTGATTTCATTTTATTCTCGCCTTCCCCGACATTTTACTGTCGCCTTCCCCGACATTCATCCCTCCACTGTCCGCCATGCCCGATTTTCCTTTCTTGTGTGCCAGTACGTTCACACACGCACGATCAGTCCAGCCCTAAGGGGTTGAGGATGAAGTAGACCTATACGAGTAAACATAACCCTAACCCTGACCCTAACCCTAACCCTAACCAGTCTTTCTTGTTCAACTCACTCAATCATTCTTTTTGTTCATGTCATACGATCGCTAAATCAGAGGCTTCAATTGCTTCAATTGTACTAACAGTACTTTAACAGTGAAAAAGATATTTATCAGTGTCAAGTTAAATAATGTGTAATGGCATATGTAATGAACTTTCCTAATTAGAGTGACACATCCACAAATACTGCATCGATTTTGATGAAACTTTGTACAGATGTTGATCTCATAGCGTTGCAAATACAATTGAATGACACTTAGAGGTATCATTTGAAATAATTGCTTATTTGCATTTACATAATGGAATTTTGTTGTTTGGTTGAATGTCCAGAAACACTGCATCAAACTTTATGAAATATGGTACTGGTGATAATCTATCAGTGTTATGACAGGATGCAAAAATGTTTAGCAACATCCTGTCGATTAATTACTAATTGATTTATTTAATGACCTTTTGTAATTAGGATGGCGGCCTACATTGGTCTCATGCTTTCACCACCATGGAACTCATTCTTGGCTATAAGCCCAAATCTGTATCGCAGTATTTTTAATCACAGACCTAATTAATGAAGAGGACTCCATCCTCTCTGAGGACTTGTAATTAAAGTACCCATCAACAAGTGGGGACTGTGTCATCAACGATGATTGTTCTTCATGCTTCAGGGATTCAAACCAGAAACTGCAGATGATACACAGAACAAACAATATTTTAAAATGACCAAAGGTACAACTGATTGATCTTTAAGCGGATCTTTAAGTATTTCAATTGGGTTTATTTTTCTCAAGCTGATGTCATCAAAGACAGCTAAAGGCTTTATATTCATGGAGTGTTTTTTCTCGACTGCGCAATTGCACAAATAGCGCATTTTTATCTGTTGTACGCCCTTTCAAGAATTTACTTTAAGTGCACAAAGTGCGTACTGTTAAGAAGGAAGGAAAACACAGCTGGCGCAGGCATCAGCGCCTGGCATCCCAAGACACATAAACAATACCGCTGTTTTAGCATCTCATTTTTGTGTTTGCATTGTTCTAGCAAACCACGAGAAATTGGTTCAAAAGAAGTTTTCGAAAGACAAGAAAACAGAAACTAATAGTAAGTAAATATTGACTGTTTCACTAATGCAAGATTTTTTATGCAGCGTAATGTGAATTCTATTCCATCATTGGCTTCAGTGCTACAAACTTTGATCTAATCATAGAGGTACCTCGATCCAAATTCATGCTGACAGCTAATGTTGCTGCTCTAAACCCTGTTAATGTAAGAGTTCAAGGTTAGCTTGTGGCTGAAACTGTTGATGCATACAGTGATATTTTTATATTTTCCATTGTGTTCTTATAACAGTGAAAACAAGTCTCAAGCGACTGGCACGAGCAAAGATTGGCAGGAGTTTGGAGACATAGCAAAAAACCTGTTAAACAGTAATGTTTCTGAGCCAATTACTGAAGGGGTTCAAGTATTTGAGCCAGGAATAACTTCAGTGAATAGACAGTATGTGTTTATATGTTGTGGTCTTTATAAGACTTGTTTGCAAAGATACTGTGTTATCAGATATTGGTGTCATCAAAATACCAATGTTACTGTAATACATATGCAAGGCACAGTGGTCTTGTCTTGACTGACTCGCATTTTAGACAATATTGTAGACATATTAATATACTGACTACCATGGAAAGTTTTAAATTTGAAATTAAACTGGTATGACACTGTGCCATACTATGCCCATTGGGAAAAGATATTTGACACACCTTAACCCCATGACTACAAATGTCTATGTAACTCTGTATACCAGATGCAATCCATACAATATGGGATTGAAATTGGTTTTGCCTGCTAACGGGTAATTGTGTTTAAGAAGTTTCAATCTGACCAAGTAAACCTTAAGTCCTCATTATTTTCTTTTAAACATGTCTTGGATAAGTTTGTCACAAAATGTATCACATGACCTGTTTCGAAAATGGTCACTAGTGAAAACAAATGGAAAGAGGCTTGAGGGCTCACTCCCAACAGAGGAAGCTATCATTTAACTGTACAAATGCAAATACTTGAAAAAAATAATTGTCAGTTTGGGCAGGCAATACATGTACCTGCCGTTTGATATCAACAAATTTTATGTCATTGCATTTACGGTAATTGTAATTTGTATATCATTACAAAATATTCTTACTACTCAGTCATTTCTATAGACCTCTACTCACTTTAGAAAATGGAGCCAAATGTAACTACCAACTGAAATTTTAATCCTGCATTCTGATTGTCATGCGATAAAGTCAAACTTCAATTGTACTAACACAGTGCCCTTGTAAGTAAATGACATATAGACCATCGTACAGCAGAGGTATTGTCTGAGACGTGCAGCGGCAAGGACAATACCGGAGCGTATGGTATATGATAAATTCTGGTATTTTCTGAATAACTTTATTATTATACATCTTTTACATACGTGCACGGTAAAGCTATGGAGAAGAACGGTCGTTTTATCTGTTTGAAACAACGCAAAAAACATTTTGCTACATTGTATAAAAGTCAGCAACACGAATTGTCCAATAATTATGCAAATGAAGAGGCAGTGTCCGATAACTATGCAAATTAGGAGGCAGTGTCCAATAAAATGAGGACGTGTTGGTAATTTGTTTAGCTATTTTGCTGTACACTGATAATGTTGGAGCAGTAGGTGTATAATAATGCTTTTTACAACCTTAGCTTGCAGAAGTACTGTCCAGGTAATGGGAATCGCCTGAACAATTCTGTAAGCAAACTCCTGTGTGGCAGTGAAGATAAGGCTTGGCTTCTTCTGCTGGTAGCTGTGCTGCATGGTTTCCAACACATTGAACATTTTGTCCAAATGGTAATTTTAGCCACATCCTCAATATCATTATCAGCAATTTTCTATATCTAGAGTTTAATTGACCATGGTGGATGGTGTCATACTTTCTCTTCTAATGATACCTTTGTATTCTTTGTAATTTAAAGGGATAGTAGCTGTCTTTTGATGACATTTATCACCATTTTTATTCAGAAATGTACAACAGATTTTTGTTCTAACTAAAGGATGTTTATATGCTTTGTATTCCATTATACAATGCATTGACACTGATTTTCCCATAATAAGGTCTGAATGATAAAGCATTACCAGCGATATTTAAGTTGCCAGTAATTGATGTCTTTGAAAAAAAGAGCTTTCCCTAGACTTCAAAACATCCATTTTATCCTAATAGTATTACTTTTGTGCACTGTTTAAGACTTCTAACAATATTCCTGGGTATGATTGATAATTCGACAATGTCTTCATGCTCTTTCCTAACAGAAAAATGAAGCCCTGTGTACAGAAAATGTATGGGATGCAGAGCAGCTCTTACTACAGTTTTCAAGCACTGATCAAACTCAGGCAGAATGGAGGCAGTCATCGCTGGAAAAAAACAACTGAAAACTGTGTCCGCTACACCATTCAGACACAGTTGATTGAAACTGCCCACGAGTTTCATTTTTAAGGTGATATAGGTGTATATACTAATTGTAGGAAGTATCTTTGTTGGTAATGAAATCACTGAAGGTAATAAACCTCTTTTATAAACCTCTTTTCTACCGTATTTATAGATATTAAGGATATTGAATTCTATGTTTAATATTTTTAATGGTAAAAATATGGTAAACAGAATCTGCCAAAACACATATCACTGTGATTCACGGTAAAACCAATTTCACCTTTTGATTCTCTTTCTGGTATTCGTATGGACAGAAAAGTCAAAAGTTTGTTGAAAAATATAAAGGAAGATATGAACCTTTTTAGTGGCGGTAACGGGGCTTAGGGGATCAATGTTTGGCCAATTACATTTATCCAAGTGACTTTCTCGAAGAAATGTCAGTCTCTGACTACATGTCATGTTTATTAGGTGGTGGAAGGGCTATGTCCTAGATCTTGGCATGTAATTAACAAACACAAATTGTAATTTATGGCCCATTTTCTCTTGTGGCATCACCTGCAAGAAATTTGTTTTTGCTCAATCCATTTACAGTATGGCTTTTGCCAATAATATCGAATGTGGGGGTTCACCCGTATGTGAATTCACCATTGTGTGTATATCTTCTGTTTTTTACCAACAGGGGGACTTCAAGTCTTATTTCTAGCACAGAGGGACTGTGTTTCTAGCAACTGCATGCCATCGTTTCGTGTACCAATACTGTACGACAGGGACACCAGGGTATAGCCATGGCTTACAACCATGTAGTTGTATTACTGAGATGAAGGACCCAATCCACATTTCATGGACTGCAATAAGAAATCCTAGAGGGGATATCAACCATGTGGTGCCCTTATTTGCTGCAGGTATGTTCCTATATTACCAAATGTAAAAATGTTTTCAAACACTAGCGATCAAGTTGAGAAACTGTCCCTACCTAATGTCGTCATTGTTTTGTCAAATATCTAGTATAGCATAAGAATACCGTGAACTATGTTTTTGCCCTTTATTCTAAGCACAGTCCCTCTATCCACGGACTCTGTTCTAAGATTAAATTTACGTCTGGCCATATGCACAATTTGAACCAACCGCCATGTTCAACCCTGGCAAGTGAAGTCTAGTTGCATACTGCGATTATCAGGGTAATGACTTTATTTTATTCTTCTGAGTTTTTTAGCTCTACTGTCAGCGATGCGGAGCTTTATCAATAGGTTGATATTCCGCCGTCGTCAACCGTCCGTCGTCCGTCCGTCGACCCTCATTAATTGCCTTCTCCTCTGAAACTACAAGTCTGATTGCTTTGGAATTTTATATGCAGTTCACGTAGGGTGATTTCACCTAAGCTTGTTCGAATCGTGGTGAAATTTGCATATTTGAATTTTGGGGGCATTTTTCGCTGTCTTTGGTAAACAATCTTCTTCTCTGGAACCGCTTATCCAATGACTTTGAAATTTGATATTCAGTTTACTTCGGGTGCCTTCAGTTTGATTTGTTCAAATCGTGGTGAAATGTGCATATTTGTATTTTTAAGGCAATTTTGGTAGTTTTTGGCAAATATTTAAAAATCTTTTTCTTCAAATCTACTTGTCGGTTAGCTTTTATATTTGGTATATAGGTCTCTAGAGATGATCTATTTCAGATTTGTTCAAATTGTGCAGAAATATGCAAATTTGTATTTTTAGGGCAATTTTTTCCATTTTTTGTCACAAAATGTTTTTCTCCAAAACTACTTCTCTGATAGCTTTGAATTTGGTATGCCGGTTACTACAGCTGAACTAAATGTGAAATATAGAAATTATGATAAAAATCTGTAATTTTGTATTTTTGTGGCATTTTTGCCACTTTTGGTCAAAACATTCCGCCTTCATCACCACATATGTGTCAAAAATAGTTATGCTCTACATAAACACAGTGGAGCTATATCGGCCGTTAGGTCGCTTGTTAACTCTCATGTCTACAAGCAGGATGGAAGTCGTGCCTGGGTCGAACATTGATTCTCAATCCTTCATGGTATCAAATATCGTAAACAGTGTCTTGTATCAAAAATAATTAACGGAAAAGGGGGGGGGAAGAGAGACTTTGTCCCTATAACATGTCAATAATACAATCATACACCTTTTTTATATATCAAAATTTCAAATACGGAAGTTCCATACAATATGGTTTTAGTTTATAACTGCCCAATCATGGATTAAGATTTATGCTGCATTAAAATGGTAAAAAACAACCTTGTACAACCTGAGTTGATTGATTGATTGATTGATTGATTGATTGATTGACAGACAGCAAATATGCCTACAAGCTCCACTAATCAGAACACTCAAACCCATGTCTTGTTAGTGCTATACTGAAAAAAACAATTTTAAGCGTAGAAAAAGTGTTTCCACACTCTTCTGACCCATAACTTTTTTCATGTTTGAAAGCAAATCCCTTTAGAAATAAAACAAGAGCTTAAAACTACTAACATTTTGGATACTGTTTTTCCTAATTTTAATTTGAAGAATAAGGTAGATATATTTTCCATACCTAGCAACCCTATTTCTTAAGGATATGTCACAGGAAACAATTTGTACGCCATATAAAAATGTACTCAATATCGATACCCTATACGCATCTCTCAGATATAAAGTGTCGTGAAGTGTTTAAACATTACGGTATTCTATACCTGAAAGACACGTATAGGGTATCGTAATGTTGAAATGGTAACGGTACCCTAAACGCGTCTCTCGGGTCTAAAGTGTCTTATAATATTGAAAACTTTACGGTACTCTATACCCGAAAGACACGTACAGGGTACCGTCACTGTTCAAAATGGTTCACTTTCTGTATAAGTTACATTATCACTGTTTGATAGTTTAATTTTTCCTATTACGACATATGGCTGCGATATATGGGGACATGAAATTAATGACAAGTATAACTTTCTCAATGATGTTAGTATATCATATTATAGATTTATACCAGGAGTTCCTAAACATGCACCGTCTGATGGTGTTGTTGGAGAGCTGGGTAGATATCCAATTCACTTTATGGTGATAAAGCACATGCTCAAATACTGGCATAGATTTGTTTTATCAGATGACATCTTACTGAGATCTGCTTATACATCCAGGTTGAATTCAGATTGGTCTAATTACATACAAGGCACATTGAATTCTCACAGTGGGAGCGATATATGGTCTTGTGTTTGCAATATCAATTCCACAGTTAATAATGTATATGATAGTTTATGTGAAATGTATGAACAAACCATAGGGAACAGATGAAAGGACCCTGGGTTTACCTTATTTGATTTTATTAATTTTGACTGTGATATTTCAGGTAAAGAATTCAACTCCACGCCATCTGACTGCTTTATATATTACCGACAAGTCCTTATCTCCTTTCCAACTTGTGTATACACCACTGTAATTGCTCCGAAAACATTGTCAACTTGCTAATCCGCTGTCGGTATCAGCGGATTAAGTGATTGAGTCAACACCACAGCCGTCCCACACGCATTAAAATAAGGAAAGGGTTGAAAATCACAGACACAGTGTCACGATGTCGTCCGTAAAACTAGTGGACGCTTAAAATATTCATGAATTCGTAAATAAACAGGAAACTAAACAACTTATTGTTCATTAATAAACGGTAAAGGAGCTCCCTAGTGACAGACCATTGAGAGAAATGACTGAAAAAAAGTCGAAAACCTAAAAGCCACAACCTCGCGACCGGTCGTGTAGACAAATGTTGGCAAAAATTCAACACTTTACACTTACAGCCACGACCTCACGATCGGTCGTTGAGAAAAATTACCAGGAAAAAAGTCAAAGCCTGAAAGCAATAACCTCAAGACTGATCATTGAGAAAATGTTGGGCTAAATTCAACACTTTACAGCCACGACCTCACGACTGATCGTTGAGAAAAATTACCGGGAAAAAAGTCATACTCAAAGCTTGAAAGCCGTAACCTCATGACCGATTGTTGAGAAAATGTCGGGAAAAATTTAACACTTTACGGCCACGACCTCAACCGGCCGTGGACAGAAAATGAAGTTGAATACCTGAAAGCCACGGTCGTTGAGAAACATGTCGTGAAAATTCAACACCTTACAGCCACGACCTGGCGCGATCGGTTGTGGAGATAAAATATTGAGAAAAAATCGGAAACCTGAAATCTACGACCGTCGACGCTTAAAATATTCTCGTTGGGAGAAATTTAAGCTCCTTGTCTGTGATGAAATCAACTAGGCTACCGTCCGACCGATCAGGAGAGAAAATGTAGAAAAGTTAAAAAGTCAATAGAAACAGCCATGTGGAGAGACAGCTCAGAAAAAATCAAAATAAATCTGAACGGCCTGAAGGAGAACAGCAACCGTTACGTTACAAATTTTTGATGACATAGATTAAGTTCCTGACTGCATTTTCCTACCCTAGGACTTTAAAAAGCTATGTCCATGCTTTAAACTCATTCATATTATGTTCTGCCGTCGTTGAGTTGCGTGTTTGAAGAATGATAATGGTTTTAGTGCATAACAGTTACAATACAGCGAAAATATATAAAAGTCAGCGTGGACCCTCTGTTGTGCCGCGCAACAACCTAAACGCAGCGGCTGACGGGCTGTCTGTCTTTTGGGGAAAATACTATGACTTACGCTTCACATGGACGCGGAAGTGAAAAACACACTAACATTTTAAAACGAGAACAGGCAAGAAAGTGTAAGCAAATTCATAAGCCTGGTAATACCGCGGGTAATACAAGGAAGTCTAAGTCGTGTTCCTTGCCATTCAAGATGTTTTGTTGATACGATGTGAACATGGTGGAGGTTCTTTTGAAATACTGTAGGTGAGAACTTCATTAGTATGGATAGTCGCTGATGTATTATCGGGGAAGCCGGGCAAACGAGTCGGTCACAGCATGGATGTAAAAAAAAGACGATTTTTTACATCAATGGTCACAGTCGATGACGGTGTGCTAAGTTTACGATACACGCTATAGATGTACGATAACGATGAATCCATGGTGGCATCGAATAATACGGAGAGTGTACAATACTTGTATTAATGATGACATCAAGCTATATTGAGCTGCCTGCAGCGGTGTTCGTTCGGTTGATGCTGTCCGAGCCTCGGTAAAAGGAGAAAAAATTCTCCTTTTCTGTGGCTGAAGAAGCTACCACCTCGATTGACCAAGGTTTGTGTAGATGTATGTGCAAGATGCGAGAGGCAGGAAACGTGATAGCTCACCCTTCAGCTCTTTCTGTGCAGAATTTTCAGAATATTTGTTTATGTTCTCAAACTCATCGTTATCAACGTTTTTGTGGCAAAAAGGATAATCAGCAATTAGAATGGTATGTGCACTGGTTGAAGAGGAGATAAGGCATTGTAGGTATTGAAAACACAGTCAGACAGTTTAGAGTCAAAAGCTTTATTTGAAATATCACAGTCAAAATTAATAAAATCAAATAAGGTAAACCGTTGCACAAAAAACCCTCCTCCCCACCCCAGGGTCCTTTCATCTGTTCCCTATGAACAAACGTGGCTGAGAAATATTCATAATGATACAAGGAAGTGTGGAATGCAGAGGAACAAGCTCCGAACTTACAGAATATTTAAGACAAAATTCGAATTTGAAAGTTACTTGCTAGATATAAGATCTTTTATCTATAGGAGGTGGCTGACAAAACTAAGAATTTCAGATCACAACCTACTAATAGAACTGCGTAGAAGGTAAATTCCAAAAGTTCCTGCAAATGAAATATTCTGCAAGTATTTCAAGTCTTTAGTTGAGGATGAATTTTAGTTTGTAATAGAATGTCGAAATTACGAAACTTATCGAGATAGTCTATTTTCATCCACCAGTTTGTATAATCCTGGCTTTCATGATTTGAATGACAGAGAAAGTTCACGTATATCTTTACTCACAAAGATAAACTACCTCTCGCCAAATGTATTTTCAAATTTAGTTCCTCCCCCAGCAGTAGCATCAGCCAGTGTTTGCCGAGTTTTGTAATTTTTGCCTTACCACACTCCTTGAGTGTGTTGTTGAGCAATAAAGTAAAGTATAAAGTAAAGTTAAAATACTGTGGACCTACACCTTAAAAACACGTAAAGAGTACAGTAATGTTTAATTAGTAACGGCACCCTACAGGCGTCTTTCGTGTATAAAGTGCCAATTTGTGTTTAAACATTACGGTACCTAATACCTGAAAGACACATATAGGGTACCGTAATGTATATGGTAATGGTACCCTACAGGCGTCTCTCGTGTATAAAGTGCCGTAATGTGTTTAAACATTACGGTACCCAATACCTGAAAGACACATATAGGGTACCATAATGTTTAAATGGTAACGTGGCCTTACCATACTCCTTGAGTGTGTTGTTGAGCAATAAAGTAAAGTATAAAGTAAAGTTAAAATACTGCGGACCTACACCTTAAGAACACGTAAAGGGTACAATAATGTTTAATTAGTAACGGTACCCTATAGGCGTCTCTCGTGTATTAAGTGCCGTACTCGTGTTTAAACATTACGGTACCCTATACCTGAAAGACACGTATAGGGTACCGTAATGTTTAAAAGGTAACGGTACCCTACAGGCGTCTCTCGTTTATAAAGTGCCGTACTAGTGTTTAAACATTACAGTATCCTATTCCTGAAAGACAAGTATAGGGTACCGTAATGTTTAAATGGTAATGGTACCCTACAGGCGTCTCTCGTTTATAAAGTGCCGTACTAGTGTTTAAACATTACAGTACCCTATTCCTGAAAGACAAGTATAGGGTACCGTAATGTTTAAATGGTAATGGTACCCTACAGGCGTCTCTCGTGTATAAAGTGCCGTACTGTGTTTAAACATTACGGTACCCAATACCTGAAAGACACATATAGGGTACCGTAATGTTTAAAAGGTAACGGTACCCTACAGGCGTCTCTCGTGTATAAAGTGCCGTACTGTGTTTAAACATTACGGTACCCAATACCTGAAAGACACATATAGGGTACCGTAATGTTTAAATAGTAACGATTCTTTATAGCGTCTCTCGTGTATAAAGTGCCGTACTGTATGGAAAGCCGTCACTGTCTTAGGGAGCTGTTACCAACTCAACAATGTGTATTGGCATTATGATTATACCATTAACATTATGATAATCTTCATTTACTCTATTGTGAAGCTGGTTTACACGATAGTGATGTCCATTCACATCGTGATGATGTCCACTTACATTATGATGATACCCATTTACATTTTGATGATACCCATTTACATTATGATGATACCCATTTACATTATGATGATGGGCATTTACATTATGATGTCCATTTATATCATGATGATGTTCATTTACAATATATGATGTCATTGTACATTATGAAGATATCCATTTACATTTTAATGATGGGCATTTACATAATGATGATGTCCATTTACATTATGATGATGTCAATTTACATTATGATGATGTTCATTTACATTATGATGATGGGCATTTATGTTATGGTGATACCCATTTACATCATGATGATGTCCATTTACATCATGATGATAACCATTTACATATGATGATGCTCATTTACATTATGATGATACCCTTTTACATCATGATTTTACCCATTAACATTATGATGATGAGCATTTACTTTATGATGGTACCCGTTTATATTATAATAATGCCCATTTAAATTATGACAACGCCCATTTACATTTTGATGATGCTCATTAACTTTATGGTGATGGACATTTGCATACCATGATAATTATTGACATTATGTTAATTCTAAATTTCATAATGTTGGTGGTCATTGACTATATGATTAATGCCATTTATACCATGACGATGCTCAATAACTTCATGACATTGCACATTTACATTGTAGTGATACTACTCTACATCATAATGATACTAATTTACCTACTGATGGCAATATACTTTTGGATGATGCCCATTTCACAGGCAATCTTATCTTTTCACTCTTTATCAATCACACTTTTTGGCGGGATCTGACCCAGCTGGAATGATATCAAACAATACAATGCTGTGATCATATACCCTGAGCATTAAACTATACCTGAAAACATGGCGAGAGCAATGTCTGATATTTTACACAGATTACACCTTGGCCATCTTGAGTCGAACTTTGAGCGTGAAAGAATAACACCTGATTTGGTAGGTAAACTCTATGTTCTTGAGTTTGTTTGAGAGCCTTGGATTGCATAGTAGAAGTGATATGATGGCACTTCGTGTGGCATGTACTACTTATGGGAAACAGGCTCCGGACAGGCAGTTTGGAGACAATGGTGGAGCCCCCAGTTTTTCATTCCCTAAAGTATTGTACAAAATTTTCTGCAAGAAGGTTTTACCATTAGAGAAATTGCATCAATGCTTGCAGTCTCTGAAAGCACAGTTTACCGAAGGATGCAAATGTATGGATTATCAAAACTGGATTTCACATAAATTTCAGATGATGACTTAGATTCTGAGATTAAGAAGCTAACCAATGAATTCCCATACTGTGGAGAAAAAAATGTTACGAGAGTTGTTATATGAAAAGGGAGTACATGTTCAAAGGATGCGTCTACGAGACAGTATTCACCGTGTTGACGGTGATGGTGTAGCTTCCAGGAGGAGAGGTCGCTTACAAAGGCGTGTTTACAATGTACAGGGTCCTAACCGTATTTGGCACATTGATACCAACCATAAACTTATTAGATGGCACTTCATAGTTTTTGGCTGTATTGATGGCTTCAGCAGACTACCTGCAGTTTTGACATGTAATGACAATAACCAAGCTAGCACCCTTCTGCAATGCTTCAAGACTGGTGATTAGGGTAAAGTTGGTGACATTGACATGAGCAGAGATGATGTTAATAACTCACGTCCAATTATTGATTCAATAGCATTCCAATTAAATCAGACATGTTTTGACCAACTAGCCACTAGAGTACCATCAGATTGGGTTTCTGATAATCATGGCATTGAAATATACTGTCAAGCCATTGATATAGTAGAATCATATCAGTAAATGTAATATAGAATAATCTGTGGATCTGAGCTATGCAAGAGTTTCCAAATATCTCTCAGTTTCCGAAAATCTTGTCTTATCTCTCTTTCGGCTTCAGTTAGGGAAAGCCACTTTGACCAGCCTTAAAGCACACAATTTCTCAAAAACGAAGCAAAAAATGTAACAGAGGCTGTAATTTTGAGGCTTCAAAAACGTCAACCATGGGTATAGTATGTGTGACAGGTGCTTTTGAATTCATGATCTGGCACCGCCAATGAGCATTGGGAAATGGTCTGTTGATCCTGTTGGCCTATCGAAAGCATCAGTCACTGTTGCTCTTTCCATGATTATGTATTTGAAGTCCATGTGCCTCGGTCTAGTTTTTCACCTGTTTCAGAGAAATTGTGTGATTGAGCTTCGTAAACCAGCGCAAACCTAAAAGAGACACATAAAAAACATGCCTTACTGATTTGCCCTTTTATAAAGCTAGCCTAAGTTTTAAGTCTGTCCCCTAACTTTGTACTTTGGTACTATTGGCTACTACAGACGTCTGGAATTGGTGTCAATATGGCAAGAGGCATCATATGCTATTGGACAAAAATTAATCAAAATACATACACGTAGCTGTAATCAGGTCATGGTGTCATATATAAAATCATTTCAGATTCGAAGCACCGGAATACAGAAAGAAAAACAGTTTACCAGACTTAAGGAATCACTGTGGTTAAGGTCCTCTAATGTTAAACACAAGATATTGGTTGTTTTGACAGCACACTTGGGGATTGCAAGCCGATCATTATCAGTCATGGAAAGAGTTCTTGTATTGAGTTTCACGAGACCTTGTCCCAAAACTTCACAGGGAAGTGGTCACCGAAACTGTGTATGTGTGACTTTCTTGTCTACAAACAATGTATTTCTCGCACTATATATAGATGCGTCATATCAACATAGCGGCAACATTTAACTTTTACGATGTACATTATGTTAAACGTGTTTAAACTTTCATCAACCACCCAATTACCTTGGATATAGTGATTACATTGGTTATATGGGTCCCATACGACCTTTGACAGCAGATCCGATGACTATACTTAAAGCCCCCACTCAATTATCAGATTTATCTAATGTAAATATTATTTACTTGATAAAATATTCAATGGAAAACAAAAGAATGACAAACTGTTAATGGGCTGTTGACACATTTGCTAATGCGAGAACCTGAGATTGAGAAGGGCGCCTTTACCTGATCATTGTTAGCAGTTAATGTCTTGTTCTTATCAATTTTCCAGAGCTAACAATCTCAAAATCATTGTAATTGTAACCCGCTTTTAAGCAAAAACCTGTATGGTCCATTTGCCCCTTAATTGATAACATACGTCTGACTTTTTCAAAGAAAACTTTATTTTAAACATGTATGGGACAAAAACAACGATTGGTACATACTCTTGCATGTATAAAGAATGGTGATAAACCAACAATTTAAATCAAAGGTGAAGTCGAAGACTTAGAATACAAAATTCAACGTTGTGCATCATTGGTAATATTCAACTTTGGTATATAATTCTAGAAGTACACCTTTACACTCTACCTGAAATTGGGCAAATTTGTAGACGAATATTCTCAACACATACAATGGTATTGCGTTCACCTTTAAATTGTACTGGACAACATTAGCAAATATTTATGAAAATTTATTGCCTTCAGGTGGAATGACATTGTTTTGGTCAAAGGCTACAATGACAAAAGAAATCTCGCTACCAATAACATTAGGTACATAGTTACTTGAGTTGAATATCTCTGTTTCTGAACACAGGTATTTGTTATTCTCGCTGGATGACAAAAATTACCGCTATTATACATATTTGATGACTTTGCAAAAACACAGGCGCCTATATTATTTACTATACTATATGGCACTGTCTGCTTAACTGAATGTGTAGTGAACTAAATGGAATTTCTGCTGTGGACGTTTACAAACAAAGAACGCATAAAATAAATAGTAGTTGCCAATATGCCATATGCATGCAAATTTACATCATAGCATTTTGTTGACATGAACGTGTTTATTTAAAGCCCCAAATAGCTGCGATTTGTATGCATTATTTTCATTTTATTTTCAAACCAAAGTTTGTTCGTGTTAATGTGCTAACTGAAGGACATGTATAGAAGTTTCAGTGCTCGCTGATTTGGACCATACCAACACATTTTAACAGGCTGAATAAATAAATGGGTGCTGCACTCATAACATGGTGCCCTCACTTAAGAGTACAAAAAACAGTATTTCCTGCATGTACACATTGTGATCATACAAGAAACAAGCATGATGGCATTTATTTGAATGCACAACACATGATGCCAACATTTTGTTGGAGTAATCTTTATTTTCTCTGTCATATGATTATTTTTTGAAAACAGCGGGAAATCTAAAATGATATTAACACGTTTGAATTTACGTGCCGCTTTTGACATTGTATGACAGTGTTATACACTTTTTCAGTCTACAACTTATTCAAAGAAAACTTGGAAAACTGAGGATATTTTGTGATCAGTTTATCACACATTCACAGCAATTGGGGCTTTAATGTAATATTTTAGAAATTTTTCTACGCAAAATTTATGGTCTATTTGACACTGCCAGTGCAGGGATCACAAATCTTTCAGATACGGTTTTTGTCCACACCTCGAAGTAAATTTGGTGCATAAGAGCCGACAGCATAAAGGCACTTAAACTCCCCCTGCAAAAACAATTTTTTAACAAGGAACACAATGATTCCATAAAGCCGGCTTGTAACTTTTTTTCGGCCTACTTTAAATTTAACACACAAAAACAACTTTCATATGTATTGTCCAAAAAAGCTACACGTTCCCAAAGTAAGCATTAGAAAATGCCATGTCATACAATGCAAAGAGTGTATCTTCTGGAGGAATGTCATTGTCAGCACCTGGATGAGGTAGCTGCATAACATTACCACAGGTTTTGGCAGTAGGTAGGAATGAATTGTGTGTGTGAATACGAGAGCCAACTGATCACTGTTGATCAGCGATATATTTTGCATTCTTTGTTGCATGACTGGTTATACGAAATGAAAGTGAATTTTTAAATGAGGTGTAAAGTTTTTCAAATTTTCAGTGGTAATCCAACACCGTAAAATTAAAGTGTTGCACATTTAAGTCTTTATGACATTTACACATTATGGCTTGATTGAATTGAGTAGTTAAAAAAAGAATATCAGAGAGTATTGGAAGCAATTTTGAAGCCAAGAAAATCCAAATGGGTCAGATAACAACATACTATACAGTGGGCATATAAAGTTCATGTAACTTCATCAATAAAATTGCCACACAATTTTCAAGCTTCTGATATGCATTTTTGCTCACATATGATTGTACGCGTCATACAATGAAAATATGCATTATATAATTTTTACTTAATTACTTGCACAACTCGCAACTTAACCTCCGCTCCATAGAAAGCAACTGACCCTTCAAAAGATTAGTCAAATATAGACCAATAGATGCATCCCTGTCAAATAAACCCCACAGGAATTGTTCTCACTAATTGAGCAAAGCAACTAAGCCATACATCAGTCCAACACTTACAAAATTTCCTTAGGCGTGAAATGTTTATGCAGACATACTGAACTTACCGTGCACATACCTAAAACATCCAAACCATTCTGAAGTTCCTTTATGCAAGCATTCGGTTCATCAGAACTTTCATGGAGAAGCTCGGTCAGAATCTTTTCACTCATGAATACTGGTAATTTACCATTTTGCATGATGCTTAGTGCTAGCCGTGGGAAAATTAAAAAAACAACAGAAATAGCAAAATTAAAGAAAAACAATTATATTATCTGCACACTTTTGATGACCCAAGCATGTTTGAGACTGCCAATTGAAAGACTTTTAAAAATGCGTTTACCAATTAAATTGGCACTAGCATTTATAACAGATAGATGTTATACACCACATCTAAAAGGATATACTTGGGATATAGGCAAGAAATTTAGGATATGGGTACAACTAAAAACTGGTGCACCCAAAAAAGTCATTTTAACACTTCGACATGCCCATTTACCACCAATGGATTTTCTGATAGGAAATGAACCAGAATACTTACTTACCCTTGATAACACCTACTAAATAATAATCTGCAGACAGATACATCTTTAAGCCAGCATCAAAGTATTTCTCTTTAATTTTTAGCAGAGCAAGTCTGAAAAATTCCTTTCTAGGGCCACCGTAATCAACTGCTTTCTATAAAAAGAAAGGTGAAGTAGAATGTAACCACTTATATTGAGTTTTATCTTCATTGTATATGGTAACAAACTAACAATTTGACATCTTACCCTCTTGTAAATTGAAGACATTGACTGAATTGAGACAAATAGGATGATCATGGAATGTGTAGTGAATACTCGTACCTGTGTGTGAGACTGGTGGTGGCCATATTGGATCGTATTACAAAATAATTTGATATGCATATATGTAAGTTGTAGTGCCTTGTTCTTGTGCAAAGTTTGAAAGAAATCTGTTTTTGCAGAGTGTGGCTCTTGACATGGAAAATGGAAATAGAGTGGCCTTTCTGGTGATATGGAATTGCATCACAAACAATTCCACATTCATGTTATTCATGTTTGCTATTGTGTACTATCCTTGTAACAAGTTTAAAAGAAACAAATCATTGACAAAGATAAAGTTCCCCTTGACATTGGGAACTTTGTTACTGCAAGTGACTAAAAACTGAAGTTAATATGATGGGCATGAAAAAGCAATGCAGGTACCACAGTGCCGGCTGTGACTGATGCCCACATTGGATTTGATTGTAAACAAGTAGATAGTAGTATTAGTATAGATGACATAGGGTTTTGATCTTTTACCAGGTTGGACAAAATTTGGTATGTCATACCCTGGTTCTTGAAATGTCAAAATTCAACTAATCTGCAAGAAACTTGTCCAGGTATGTCTGAGTAATGGCTCTTAACATGAAGTCAGAACGCCAAATGTGAACTAAAAATACCCATGATGTTGAGGTACAGAAGAGACATCCTATAATTAGCTATGCATACTGCTCAATTTAAGTCAGTATTCATTGAAATATTACTAGAATTATGAAATTCACAAAATATGCAAATAAGCAATTAATTTACACAATACTGACAAATGTCTTTTTTGTGCTACTAGACTTCTGTGTGACCAGCATGTTTACAAAGTTTCATCAAATTTTTAGCTGTGTCTTAGGAAAGAGTTTTTTTAGAAATAAAATTACGCAAATAAACACTAATTAGAAGTACCTCACCCAAAACAATGCAGGTGAATAGGTATGCCATTGCATTTTAACCTTTTATCAAGTTTAAAAGGAATTGGCTAATGCATGTAAGAGATATCTGCCGGGACAGACAGACGCACAAACGGATGCATGGAGCCCAAACCATAAGTACCCCGTACTTCGTTCGAGTGACTCAAAAGCTCTTGCATGTCTGAGACAACTCTGCGAAATATGTCCAACCACAAAGTATCGGTACCTCCAATTTCCTCAGATATTCATTGCAATCTGCAAATTGAACAATATTGTCATTATCTATGCCAAAGCAACGTTTGCTTGTGCCAGAATAGGTAAGAAATTGAACAGATTTTCATTCCTTTTAAATTTCCCTTCATTTTCAAAATCTTGCCAGTTGGTTGCATCATGTAATATGTGTAAAGATTCAAATTTGTACATGCACCATTTACTCTGTCTATCATGTAGTTGCATGGAGGCGACCATAATTGGGGCGGCACCTGTTTATTATTTGTCTTATTGAAATCTCTCGAATAGCCGCACTAAGTGGACAATTTCAGTTGAGTAAACATCTCTGAGGAAGATCATTTCGATGAACTACTTTTAATCTAGATATAAAATCATCAAAATAATACCAAAAGTTGCAACTCATGTGCCTTTAATGAGCAGATGGACAAATAGAGGCAAATCTACAGTCCTATGGAACTAGGGGTATGGGGCAAAATAAGACAGTCAGCCAATAAAGGGAAGGGATATTGTGTAATTGATGGTACTTCACAAACAACCGGATTTGCTACCACAACAACTGCATTACTGCTTTTTTTGAAGGTCTGACACTTTGACCAGTCTGTTTTGTTAATGCAAAGTTTATAGTAAGGCATCAGAAAACAGAAGAAAATTCACAACGAAGAGAACCTCAATCAAAACCCATGCAACACAGCACCCCAAAACAGAAGTGTGGAAGTTGTGGTACCAGACATCCACCAAAGAAATGTCCTGCCTATGGGAAGAGATGTCATACTTGTCGCAAAAAGAACCACTTTGCTTAAAATGTGTAGGAGTTATAGCAATCATACCCGTCCGTAATTTAAAATCTAGACTCAATCAACATACAACATAGTCATTTCACATGTATAGAACAAGCAAAGAACAGCACAACACATCAACACAGAACGGACAATAAACAAAGTACCAGTATACATAAGGCCAAAATCGCAAAAGAAAGACATATGGACTTCTGGCAAACAGCCAAGAAGCGATGTCAGGTGCTTCGAAAGGGTAAGCACATCCCTCCCCACATATGGCACCCGCCACATATCATTCTGTAAGTCAAAATTAGTCGCAATGTTCACAATTTAGAGACAATTGTCACGGATGCCATTAGTGATCATTTTTCTTAGAGATGCATCATATTTTTCAACAAGCCCATGATACCTGCAAAAAAGCATTTGAATGTAGATACTAGCCTTTGTCTAGTTGAGCTCGACAAAAAGCCGTTCATACAATGCTGTATGACTGATCCAGTCAGGACCAGTGACTTCGAGATGGCAAGCGTTCTTACAGTTGGCAACATAGAAAAGACCAGATGAGCCTGGTTTGAAGGAGTTGAAGTTGCAGGTACACAATTAAACTTCAAGGTAGATACTGGTGATGAAACCAATCTAATCTCTTATGAAGCATGGAAGACAGTTGCTAGTCGACCAGAGCTGCAAACACTCAATGGAGGCAAGCTTCAACACAATGGCAGTGCAAAGGTCAGTGATATGCAAACAAAAGCAGAGATCTTTTTAACCAAGAAATGGAGTGACCCAATACTTGGTTTGCATACAGCTACAGGCTAAGGACTGATTCAGAGAGGTGAAAACTCGAGCTAACATGTAAACCGGATCTCGACAGAAAGCTACAAAAGCATCACTAAAGAGCAAATGAAACATGATTACAAATCAGTTTTGATGGTAAGCTTGGTAAATATCCTGGGCAGCACAGAATCACACTAACCAATGAAGCAGAACCGAAGATAAATGCTCCAAGGCGAATACCTCATAAAATCAGAGGGCAACTCAAACAAAAGCTTGCAGAGATGAAACAGCAAGATGCCATTGATGAAGTTGACCATCCCATAGACTCGGTAAACAGTATAGTGTGCACAGAAAAGAAAGATGGTAGTCTAAGGCTGTGTCTGGATCCAGACAATTGAACAAATACATAAAGCGTGAGCATGACATGATACCAACTCTCCAAGAAATAATTTCCAAACTAGGCAAGCCAAAGTTCTTCATTATTTTCGACCAGTCATGGGCTTTCTGGCAGATGGAACTTGATGAAGACTCAAGTGACCTGACCACATTTCAGACTCCCTGTGACAGATATCGATTTAAGGGCATGCCCTTTGGTATTTCCAGTGCTAGTGAAGTCCCGCAGAAAAAAAACTTCTAGGTATTTGGTGACATTGAAAATGTCAACATAATTGCTGATTACATGCTAGTAGCCACTGAGACGGAGCAAGAACATGACATAGCACTCACCAAAGTACTGAAGTGAACTCAGGAAAATTGTGTAAAGTTCAACTTTGGAAAGATAAAGTTCAAAAAGAACGAAGTGGTGTACCATGGCATGAAAATATCTGCAGATGGAATACAGCCTGATGAAAACAAAATCAGAGCCATAAAAGATATGCCTAAACCACAAAACAAACAGGAGTTGCAACAATTCCTAGGCATAATCAATTACCTGTCCGCCTTCATCCCACACAAAGCTCAGCTGACAGAGCCACTAAGACAGCCTGTAAAGGATGGAGTGCCATGGTCATGGGGGAAAACAACAAAAAAGAGCAGTGTCAAAGATAAAGGAAATCCTCAGTTACAACGTAGTGCTGAAGTTCTGTGGTGAGCACAAGCCCCTCACAATCCAAGCAGACGCCAGCCAGAGTGGCGTAGGGGCCTGCCTTCTTCAAGATGGCCGACCCATTTCATACACCTCTAGATCACTCAGTGAAACAGATCAGTGCTATGCTGAGATCGAAAAGGTGCTGCTGGCTGTTGTGTTTGCCACATAGAATTTTCATTACTACATCTGCGGCATCTAAGTAACAGTACACTCCGATTATCGGCCTCTAGAGGTAATCCAGAAGAAAGACTTACACAAAGTCTCTACCAGATTGCAGCTTATTCTGCTGAAACTGTTGAGATACAAACTCATCCTCATGTATAAACCAGGAAGTCAGATGCACATTGCTGACACGTTAAGCAGAGCTTACATCAGTGAGAAGCCACAACAGGATGAATCACTAGACATGCATTTGCACTCAGTGATGACACACTACCCAGCTTCTCAAAACAAAATTGATGAGTACAAAGCAACAACCAAGCAGGATGAGACATCACAACTCATCAAACAATACCTACAGAAAGGATTGCCTGCGACACACAAGCTATCACCCACACTACATCCATACTATGATCTTAGAGATGAAATATATGAAGAGGATGATCTTCTCTTCCTGTTTAACCGACTGATCATTCTAGAAGGAGAGCATCAGTTTGCACTTGAGAAACTGTATGCTTGACACTAAGGAGTGGAGAAATCAAAGAGTTTGGCTAGAGAGATAATGGGAAGGATATTGAAGACGCAATATCCAGTTGCAAAGTCTGTCAGGAATTCTAGCCTAGAAGCAGAAGAGAGCCTGTTCAACAGCATGACGTCCCTGAACGACCATGGCAAAAATTAGGTTCAGACATCTTCACATTTGCTGGAAAAGACTATATTATCCTCGTCGGTTACTTCTCCAAGTATCCAAAAATAGCTAGACTACACAGAAAAACAGCCAGCTCTGTGATCCAAGCAATGAATATCATCTTTGCTCACCATGGAATTCCAGAAACCATCATAGCTAACAACATGCCATTCATTGCAGTGAATTCAAAGAATTCTCGAAACGATTGGGTTTCCAACTGATTAGTTCTAGTCCCAGATACCCACAGAGCAATTAGAAATAATGAAAGTAGTACTACACTAAGATGGTTCTCTTGACATAAGAGGGCCAGCGATACCATGTTAAGGAAAGATGGGCGTCTGTTCACGGACATGTTATTTTGATTTTTAAACAGTTCTACTCCTCTTTATTTGATAGTCATGTAGTTCTTAAGATTTTGACTTATACTAAGTTTCCCAACTTTTTCATTTTCAGTCAAATTTTCAGTCTCTGTTTCATTACTTTGTGATATTTCTATATCTTGAATAACATGTTTTTTCAGATTAAAAATAATGAAAGTAGTACTACACTAAGATGGTTCTCTTGACATAAGAGGGCCAGCGATACCATGTTAAGGAAAGATGGGCGTCTGTTCACGGACATGTTATTTTGATTTTTAAACAGTTCTACTCCTCTTTATTTGATAGTCATGTAGTTCTTAAGATTTTGACTTATACTAAGTTTCCCAACTTTTTCATTTTCAGTCAAATTTTCAGTCTCTGTTTCATTACTTTGTGATATTTCTATATCTTGAATAACATGTTTTTTCAGATTAAAAATAATGAAAGTAGTACTACACTAAGATGGTTCTCTTGACATAAGAGGGCGAGCGATACCATGTTAAGGAAAGATGGGCGTCTGTTCACGGACGTGTTATTTTGATTTTAAACAGTTCTACTCCTCTTTATTTGGTAGTCATGTAGGTCTTAAGATTTTAACTTAAACTAAGTTTCCCAACTTTTTCATTTTCAGTCAAATTTTCAGTCTCTGTTTCATTACTTTGTGATATTTCTATATCTTGAATAACATGTTTTTTTCAGATGTAGTATATTCAGTTTACATTCCTCTGTGAAATAATACGTATCACACAATTTTGAGAAATATGACATTGTACAAGTTATTTATTCCGTAATGGTTTATAATTAAACCGAAAAACACACCACAAAGAAACTTGGCAGAATTAGGATCATGATACCATGTCAATAATCAGAATTTTCAAATATCGACAGTCTGGATCATTAAAGATCAACTTCTTTATCTATACTTCTTCCTCGAAATCACATCTTGATTGATTTTTGTGAAACACACAGACCGGTACTATTTAAACAAGATCTTTGTACACAAAGTAGAAATAGCAGAGAAGTCTGGGATCATTGTTGCTTTCAGTGTAGTAGCAATACTCATAGGACACTTCACGGTTTATAAAGGCTGGCTCTGGTGGCCAGAAGCGTATGTCCTTGTTAATTGGTTCTGGGCATTCCTGTAATGAGAAAAACGAGAATAATATTAAATTTATAGCACATAACCGACTATTCAAATGAATTTGTGTATATGCTGTACATTGATATTAAGTTAGAAGTCCACGTTTTTCAATAATCTTAAAACTTGATAATCCTTTGAAAGAAATGTCACCCAGGGGTAATGAACGTTGAATATAGATACATCAATGAATTCAAACCATAAGCAAACAAGAACACCTAAACATAAAGTATAACGAAGACATCCATTTAAACATAGCTAACGGTAAAACGAAATGTCTTATTTTGCTAACAGTAGAGTGATTACATACTAACGTCTTCAAAGAAGCAAATGTGATAAGTGAGGAAAAATGAATTCTTACTGTCTTCAAATCCAATTCATGACATCTGTATATAATCCAGTTATTTGAGAAGATATCTGCTTTACATATCCCACATTCTTTCACTGGATATCCAGTCTTCTCACCCTGTACCAAATAAAAAGAGCAATGCACTTAAAGTCAGCTCATGCGTTCACATGCAAACTAGTGTGTTTGTGAGTGGACATATCTAGATGACAAAGGGCCATTTTCTTTCAGTATAGATACAAAAGAATGTTTTCACTATACAAATAGTAAACCATGTATTCACCAAGTGAAGTTGCTATCTGTATAGCTGGTACACATACCGTATTTACGGCAAGTAAACAGTGTATTCCCTTCTGTTCACCAACAATCTAAAATGTAGCTTAAAGCGTTTAATTTTGAAAAATTACTGGTGAAGACAGAATTCAGATTAGTCCCGGGTGCGTGTTTTATTGTATTTTATTATTTTATTAAACCTTGCTTAACGAGGGTAGCCTGGTAAGCTTCAGTAAAGATGCTTATCTTCCCCTGGGCCCTCAGGTGAACATACAAACTGATACAAAGCAGAACAACATGAAACATGACAAACAAAGCTAGCACAATACAATGCGCAGAAAAAAGTGGCCAGGAGTGAACCTGCACACAAGAGAAAATATATGCACAATCACACTAGATGACAAAAACAATTTGACAAGAAGACTGAAACTCATAAACACTAAAATTATCCCCTATAAGCTTTAAGGTAAGCAGTTTTAAAACTGTTCAATGAGTTACTAGATCTTATATTTAAATCGACATTATTCCACTGATTGGCACTATTTACAGTAAATCCTTTTCGATAAAAATCCTATTTGTTGCAGGAACCACTAACAATTTTTGCATCTCAGATCTTGTAATTCTTTTATGATCAATTTCGGTATAAAGACTTGTCATATATTGCGATGCAAGATTATTTAAACATTTAAAAACCATACAAACATTCTTATAAACTATTCTATCTGGTAATGGCATTATATGCATTGTTTTAAATAAATGCTCGATTGAATCATTATACCTTGCATCACACATCACTCTGATGTCACGTTTCTGAATCTAATGCAACCCTTTCACAAACGGTGATGCTTCCCAAAAATGACAACAGTAATCCAAGTGTGGTAAAATATAGCTATTATAAAGACGTTTTCTTATATTCAAAGGTAAAAACCGTCTTAATCTCTTGAGCAAAGCAATACTACTATTTACTTTTTTAAAAATCTTGTCACAGTGCTGCTTCCATGAAAGATTTTCATCGTCAAGCGTACCAAGAATCTTTACACAGTGTACTGCTTTCAATTCCGTTTCACCCAGATTACAGTCTAAAGTTTGTTTATTCAAATGTCTACGTTTTTGTTGCGTTGTTACAATCATTGTCTTTGTCTTGTAACAATTGATGGCCATTCTATTATTCTTACACCAATTATGAACATTATTTAAGTCAGAGTTCAAAGTTGTCTCAATTTCTTGAATACATTTTGCACTGGTAGTTATGGTTGAATCAGCTGCGTACATGTCAATGTTATTGTCAATATAAAGTGGCAAATCATTTATGTAAATGATAAAAAGTAAAGGCCCAAGTATACTACCTTGCGGAACGCCAGTCAAAATATGTTGCTTTCTAGAGTAAAATGCATGCGATTTTGCAGGTAAGCTTTAAATCACCGAAGAGATGTACCATCGCACCTGTCAATTGATAATTTTCTAACAATACACGATGATCAACCAGATCAAAAGCCTTCTTAAGATCGAAAAACACTACTCCATAATATTTCCATTCTCCATAGCTTTTAGCCACATGGTGCTAAGTTTAATCAAGGCTGTTTCGCACTATGATGCTCTCTAAATCCTGATAGAGAATTGTTCAATAGCGGCTTGATATGCTTGTACAACTGAATGTGCAAATGCTTTTCAATAATTTTGGAGACAATTGGTAGTATCGAAACTGGTCTGTAATTACGAGGTCTTGTTTTGAACCAGAGTTGAGCAAGGGAACAACTCGGGCTACTTTCCATTGATCAGGAAATATACCAGATTTACACTAAGCTTGAACATTTTGCATAGTGAGGTAGCAATGATAGTAGCAGATAATTTAAGCATTTTGGCACTCAGATTGTCTAATCCAGTCGCCTTGTCCTTGCATAATTCCTTCAAACACCAAGTTACAAATTATGGTTTCATATATGTTATTTTAAATTTATTTACTTGATGACAGTGTTGATGTACATGGTGTTTTAACTTCATATGTTTATCATCAATACATTGATTATTTATATTATCAGAAGAGACATAATTCTTTGAAACATTTACAAAAAAGTCATTAAATGCACTTTCAATGGGCTCAGGGTCAGTAAATTCTGTGTTGTTTACTTTTAATATGGTTGACTGCGAAGAACTTTTTACACCTGTTAACTCTCCTAAATGCGTCCAAAGCTTATCAGTGTTGTGTTTGTGCATTTGATAGACATTTTAAAAAATTAGAACAAAATTTAAAAAAAAATCCAATATTGAGTAATTTTCTTTAATGCTCATTATCCATTGGAAACGTTAAAACTGAGAGGTGCCAAGAGAAAAGTCCATTATAAAAGATTGTGTAAGTACCAGAAATAATTTAAGGACAGCTTGTACATTGCAAGATACGTGCTCATGTGTGAAATTAATTATCGAGCTCCATTAGAACATTTCGGCCACTCAATTGTAATTCCTTTTTAGACATAGTATTGGTTGTTCTACTTAATCACAATTGTATTTATTTTCCAAAACATGAGGACATTTTGGCCCACCCTAACTTCAATAATCTGTGTTTGCCTTTATTACGTTTACCAAAAGAAACGCCAGATTTTAATTGTTCAATGAAAGCATTTGTTTTACCTGTTCAATACCAGGATTGTTGTCCAGGACACCTTTCTGTATGGCAAACATCAGTGATGACTTTGTGTCACCTAGGAACCCCGTTGTTGCGAAGTACACGGTGAAGTTTTTCACAGCAGTCAGTTGTTCAGTTTCTACAAGTCTGTCTTTGATGTTTGTAGGACAAGGTACTCCATTGGTGAAAAACTCGTTGTTCAATCCTACGTCGAAATATTTTGTCATAA
Organism: Ptychodera flava; assembly: GCF_041260155.1. Lineage (NCBI taxonomy): Eukaryota > Metazoa > Hemichordata > Enteropneusta > Ptychoderidae > Ptychodera > Ptychodera flava. The sequence goes on along the minus strand of NC_091942.1, from coordinate 113,807 downwards.
ACAAAATACACTCTTCTGGTTTCGAATTCAGCACTCGGCGTGTTGTACTGCTGAAACGAGACAACAAGAAGCCATCACAGCATAGCTCTATATAAGGAACTTTTCAGTTATTATGACCGAGGGTGGGCCAGCGAAATCCTCCTGTGCATTAGTCAAAATAAGTGAACCTCTACCCATTGCACCAAAAAATTAATGAACCCCTCTTTTGAGATGACAAAAAATTCATTTCCGACCCCCCATTGCTTGAGTAAAGCTGCTTTCAAAAATACCTCTGCGGAGGGGCGATCGAATCCAACAAATGTTCAAGTATTTTTTCAAATGCCCTCTCTAACAAACTCACAGTGTATCCAATTACCCCCTGACTTGCTATAATTTTGAAATTTCCTCAAAGGGATTGGACAAAAATTACAGGTGGGTGACAATTTTTGCGCAAGCATTTTTGAAGGGTCTAATGAAATTACACGCATGCGTTTTGAAGGGAGTCATCATTTTCTGCGCAACCATTAGAAGGCAAAATGTGGCTGATATACCTGGCAGTGCTTCATCCTAAAATATGAAATCCTTTCAATAAATACGATGGTTTCAACTGAGACTCGAACCCACAATATTAATTATGTTTGATAATGCATGTCAATCTACTCTGCTTGAAGTGGCATGTAAAAAGTGCATAAGTATACACAAAATTTGATTTTTTTATTTCATTGATAATGTTGATTCACTATGCATCGCAGTATGTATAATATTTTTTCAACGTAAACCTAGCAATATATGGCCATTTATAGATGTTTCTTAAATGATAAATGGACTTGATTGGAATAGGGTGGTTACAAGTGCATATATGGAATTGCACTGAAAATGTTGATTCACTATACATGGTTGTCCATGAGGAAACTGTGAATAATATTTTCCGAGTAGGCCTACAACACTAACTAAATCTGTGCAATTATAGAAGCTTGATTATTGCTATTAATGTTCTTGATTAGACTCAGGTGGTTGAAAGTGCAAATGTGTACAGGAAATTTGATTTTATATGATAATATTGGTGCGAACTGTAACAAATATTGTAACTTTTGTCCTGTATTGAACGCAGTGGGCGATGTGCAGTTTGCTTTGTGTCCCGTAAAATGTCCTGTAAATTGTCTAGTTGCCTGTGATCTCGGCAGATCTCGCGTGGTTTTGAAAATGGTCTACTTTAGTCACATTTACACTTTAGATGGTAATTCTCATTATGATATGCTTGGTATGAATCCAGCCTCCTGATAGGCTGAACGCAGGTTTTATATTCTGAACTAGAAGACCCAAGAAAACCGAGGCCTTAGAGGGTGAATAATTACAAAAATAACCAAAATGGAACAAGTTGAAAAGAAAATAGAACATAATTCTTGAATTGCTGGTTGTGGAATGAAGTCGCGCGCATTTAGAGATTCAAGACCGAGATTGAACGCGCAGCGTACGTGTTCCAGAACAGTAAACAATGAGACATGATTTATTTAACTCGTTTACAAGAACCATATTTTCAACTTTTATTAAACTTTAACATATTGTTATGAGTCTATAACTGTTCGCTCGGGTATTTGGTGCGTAAATAAGACCTCTCAGAGGAAAATTAGCATATTTGGGTGAAACAATAACCTCGCCTCGGTGATTATTTCCCGCCATATATGCTAATTTTCCTCTTAGAGGTCTATATCCGCTCGCTGTTATAACCTCTAACTGTGTGTTTTCAGGTTATTATACATGTGCATGTACAATGTATGCATATGTAAGTGCAACAGCAGTGTTTGACCAACCTGTCCTTTGAACCATGTGGACAATTTTGATTTACTTCTTCATACTTGCTGCTTGGTTTGTCTGTTGGTTAGAAATTCAAACAAAATTTATTGTAAGTCCTTAATTTTAAACCTCAATTAATTTATTTATGTATTATGTGACACAACCATCTGCTTGCGAAACTCTACTATTGTAGCTCTATGCATTCAATTGTAGATGCCTAAGTGGTCCATATAACCTATGGGCAATATGTCATCTAAGGTTTTTTCAGGTCGTGAATGAAGCGATATCCCACCATTTTGTCCAGTTCACATCATTTTATGCTAATCCAGTATCACTGCCTATGGCGTGCAAATTTGATCCGAGATGTCGAACATGCATACATTACAGTGGAATTGAAAGTTCGTGATTCAGTAAAATTTGTCGACCATTTGTTTTAGCGTCAACCCTTCCCAGCTTTGTATAGCAAGTCGCAAGATGGTGTATTCCAAGAACCTTAATACTAAGCAAATAATGAACTATACATGTTTTGAAAGAAGACTGACTGACTGGAGCGAACAAGAAATGCGCGAACCCCATTTGGGATAAAAGCCACAACCAGATACAATTCTTTTTTTCCTTAACCGTTGAGCAGTCTGATGTCGCCCTAAGGTTTGTGATTGACTGGTTTGTTTGTGCAAAACAACTCCCTTGACAAGACCAGGTTTTTGTTTTCTGGGTCTTGCTTTGGATGTTTTCGTGTCCTTGCATTTTCAAAGTATTGGTTCTTTGTCGGATTCAAATCCCTGTTCTATTGTTATTATATCTGTTCCTTAAATTTGGTTAAAAAGCTTACTACCAAACTGTTGAATCCTCATAAACTTTTATCATATTGATTCACTGCCATTTTATTGCTGATAACGCAATCCAGAGAAGGCAAGTGATTGATCAAAATATTTTATCTTTATTTATTTATTTTATTCATCCACGGCAAATATACAAAGTACAGATGCAAAGGATAGGATGACTGAAACAGGTGTGAATGACCTATACAAAGTCAATCCCCAAAATGAAATGAAATATATACAAGTGAAAAATAGCATTTGATAATTTCAATTTTTGATAATTTCAATATACACATCTACCTTTGATCGACCCATGTTAAGTCAGTGTGCCATGTTATTCCGATTAAAGTTTAGTTTCTTCATGAACTTTGCACTTATGTACAAGTCTGTTGATGTATGACAAACAGATTGATTCTGCAACATCGCTGCAATTTAAAAAATCTTTGAAAGATGAATGCAAAAAAAAATGCCAGGATTCACAATGGAAAAATAATAATATCCAGTGGAACATGTAGGAAAAAAAATAATGCCCCCAAAAATATTGGCTTGTACATGAAGCAGTTATGTTAATGACATGAGATACCACTCAAATGATTGACAACGGTTCCTTAGAGTGACCATCAAAACTTGTGGAAAATTCACAAGTATACAATGAAATGCCACTCAAGATTAACTGACTAGGCACTGAGCAAGCACAGCGTTTGTTGTAGTCAACAAGCAAGCAGAGATAGCATTTGGTTGCTCGGTGAATTTTCACGATGTTTGTCACCCTAGGGGTTGACGTCAATAGATCAGTGCCTGTTAAATAAATTAATTCTTTAATATTGCTCCACCCCCTTGTAACTACATTGTTGAATATTAATCAGTGTTTCCCATTATTTCCCTATTGTGACAACTCCATTCAAACTTTAAACATAACCAGGATAGAATATTACACTATCACACATATATGATATTGATATATGATATATAACCACAATATTATAATAAAAACACACTTATTTCTGTTCATTTGTCAGTTTACTCCGGGTTTCGATCACAGAGTATCTCATTCACGAGCAAGTCGGAGTCTTTCTTTATCTCAAAGCATGAAATCTGGCGAATTAAGCTTACTAGAAGGTAGATTTACTGCAACCGAGACAAATGATAATAATTTGACATCATTCTTTCTCCCAGAAAGGCTTGGCGTCAAACCTTAAAAAAGGTGTCTCAAATATATATAGAATATAAAAAAATAGATTCACACAAATTACACTGTGTTGCGGGGCACGGACGCGACGAGGCCGTTACTCGCGACACTGCTTGCAGTTAATAAACTAGTTCTTGATGCAACACTGTACACCAATGGTGGGCTCCATTTTCTCACTATGTTACAAAACCGTACACCTGTGGTCGCCGCATTGCTTTACACCGTTCCGAACCCGTGCCCTCGACACATCACTATATTACATGGTTCCTGATGCCACATCGTATATAGCCATGGCTGGTCCGTCCTTTTTAGATATTACATATCTATCATTCCTCGCCCAAAAATCGCAAAATTCTCTCAACATGATATATATTAATACTCAGAGTTTCCCGTGAAATCAGGTCACTACGGAAGAAGTATGAATCTCAATTCACCACAAGAATCAATAATTTCCCCTAGATTTTACTGTTAATTAAAGAATGTTAATGCATGAGTGTAGATAGCCATTGGAATTCTCAACTCGTATGATGTCCTTATACAACTCATGTCATTCGTCTACTTCTGTCACGTGGTCGCGTCATTCAAAGACCTCCGACAAAGACCCCAGGGCTGTTATAGCATATTTTTCGTATAGCACGGTTGTCGTCATGTTTAACGCGTGGAAATCAACTCAATGGCAAAAAATGTTTCTGGTCAATGCACATATCTATTTAAAGCATTGGTCCTTTTCAGTCTTTGTGTAACAGAGGTCAACTTGACGACAAGTCACAAGATGGAAATATATGAAAATACAATGTCCATCAATGCTGCGGGGAGAGCAATTTTCAAGACAGATGAACATTAACTATTAGCTATATGACAGTGGAAAGACTGACGGGTGTTGTCGCCCCCTTGTTTAGAAAACAGTCCAGAAACACATTTTTGCCTTCGTTTATCTTCTACCCGAGTCTACTGTTAAAAACATCTATTTAAAAACATCTATTTGGGGAAGAACTGAATCAGCAATTATCCTCGTCTCTATTTTATTTTACCGTACTCTTCCATGCACAAACACCAATATTTAAACGCAATGTTTGGCATTTTTCCTCATCTGAAATATAAATGGATGTCTTAGATTTAATTTTTCCCCAATCCGTAAATCAATCCGAGACAGACTGTGGCCAGTCGATGTTTCAATTCTGGCATTCAATTCAGAAAAAAATGAAACTGCTGAAATATAAATGGATGTCTTGGATTTAATTTTTCCCCAATCCGTAAATCAATCCGAGACAGACTGTTGCCTGTCGACGTTTCAATTCTGGCATTCAATTCAGAAAAAAAATGAAAGTGGGCTCATTGTCAATTTTCAACATTTTTGTGGTTTAGGCCTACATGAAGCACTTTTTTGGACTTAACGGAAACGGCCAAAATGACAAAATCTTGAGGAAAATAGAGATAGAGTTTTTTTTAGCAGATATTGACAATTAGTATTAGTTTGAAGATATTATATTAATGCCTTGAAACGCAAAATAGAAATTACAAATTACTCACACCTTATACCCAAGATCTTATTTTAATTTAGGCGTGGACTACAGAGGGATGCCCTTTAATTTTTTCAACTGGCTGTCGGTCACAGGAGGGGTGTAGTTTCAGCTTAAGTACTATGCCAAGAGTATTTTAAAATTAATACATTAAGCAAATGTAATGCGGAACAAGACTGCAATGATCGTCATGTTTATTCTTCTACTGTACCATGTATTGTAGGAATGAAATCTTAGGGACGTAAACTACTTTCTGATCAGGACGCTCATCACTTAAAGCTCCAGTAACTGCCATTTTAGATGAGTTTTTTTTTCACTATTTGTGCTGTTCGTCACTTCCAAATTCTTGTTCTACCCCCCCCCCCCCAAACCACGTTGAAACAATCTAGTTACCTTGTCAAGATAGCGCCCATGGGTGTAAGATGCACTGTTATTGTTGACATTTGAATTGTAGTCCGGACTACAATTCCCTTGTCAACAATAACAATGCAGTTTACACCGAGTTGACAAGCTGAATCCTGTGTATTTTACCATGCCTTAGGGAGTAGAACAAGGATCTTTAATTGACACACACAACAAAAAATGGTGAAAAACCATCCGAAAAGGCACTGCGGCGACGGCTTCCTTTCTACTAAGGTTTGCACTGACCTCGCTCAGCCGTCGGTCCACGCGAACATCTGGTTTTTATCAATAACCAGACGATCTGTTCTCTCGAGAACGTTAAACTGAAATATTGGACAAAGTGAGAAAATGCCTCAATGTGTAGCAACCTGGGGTGTTCGTTATTTACATATGAAAGAAAAAATGCATTTCATGAATTTATTATCTGAATAAAATCATGAAATACATATGAAATATGAAGTGAGAGTGAATGTTATTTGTCATCGGCGGTGTTTACTGTTTCTCTGCCTGGAAAACATGCGTCCGTTCGTGTGACCTCAAAGTGTTTACACTGTACGCAAACATTAGAAATCTTAGTCGGCACATCTGTTGCCGCTGACGTCAAACATGGGTTCGTAAAGCTCATCTCTTTCTCTCGCTTGTATATTACAGGCAGTGAGAAACCACGATGCAACAAGAAATAGAGCGTAGACAGATATACTACAAAACTGGTAATTTCGATCTTTTACCGGAGTTCATTGGTCCAGAGCCGGGGCTTATCAACCCGCTGCCAGACGATGCTTCAGAAGTCGAATGGTTTTTTGCAAATATTCGACGACGATCTGATAAGAGTCATTACCCGATGCATTAATCGTTATGCTAGACAGAAGAGAAGGGCAAATGCGAGGGAACATTAAAAGATCGGCCTGGACACCGACGACGGTTTTCGAAATGAGAGCATTCATTGGAGTGATGGTGCTATTCGGAATTTGCTAGCAGCCTGAAATCCAGCTGTATTGGTCGGACCATGTTTGCTTCGGTCTTTATTTCGTCAAGAGAACTTTTTCCCGTGATTGTTTCAAGCTACTGATGCGATATTTATACTACAGCACACGGCCGTACTGTGCTCGTAACACAGCCATGTTCACAGTCGCTCGAGAGCTATTCAGCTCTGAGACTATTCGCCCCATAGACGAGTATACAGAAGCGAGAAATACCCCAAGTCAGGAAATGAAATGGCTATTTCGTATAGGGATTGTACCACCATGTCATCTTCGACGTTCGATTTTACCGTGAAAAGTAGCAAGTTCATCTATCATGTAACCGTCGATGGTTCCCTATCATTCTGAAAATTCATACCTGGTACTTAATTTGCTTCAAAAACGCTCGTTTCGTGTGATTTTCGGCCGAATTCGACGGACACATCGCCAAAACATAAGCGCGAGCAATATTCCGGTCACCTCACAGTGAACGTTGGGCATCTTCACTGTACTGACGTCAGCGCCGCGTACCCATGAGGGGTGACTGGAAGGTTGTTCATGCCTTATGTTTTGGCGACGTGTCTTCTGAACTGGGCCGAAAATCACACGAAAATTCATACCTGATACTTCATCTGCTTACAAAATGCTCATTTCCTGTGATTTTTAGGCCGAGTTCGAGAGACACCTGGCCAAAACATAAGCGTGAGCAACATTCCAGTCATCCCTCATGGTAGGCGGCGCCAACGTCAGTAAAGTGGAGGTACCAAGAGGTGACCGGAATGTTGCTCACCCCAGGTTTTGGCGAGGTGTCCGTCGAATTCGGCCGAAAATCACACGAAACAAGCGTTTTTGAATCAGATAAAGTATCAGGTATGAACTTTTAGAATGATAGGGAACGATCGACGGTTGCATGATAGATGAACTTGCTAATTTTCACAGTGAAATCGGACACGGAATGTTACATGGCGCGGTTTTTATAGCCATTCTGTTTCCTGACTTGGGGTATTTCTCGCTTCTGTATACTCGTCTATGGGCGAATAGTCCCAGAGCTGAATAGCTGTCGAGCGACTGTGCCATGTTACATAGGGAGGCCCATGACGAAATTTTGAAATCTGACAAAATGCAAAGTTTGACACTAATAAAAAAGAAGCTACACACTTATTTGCCATCATTATTTCATTTTCCGATGTAAGTTAATACATTGAAATTATACAGAAGAAATTAGACACATACGACTTCGGAAAGTGTCAAAAAAATGCGGCCAAATCTTGCAATGATGATGCCATGTATACAGCCCACAAAAATAAGTGAGAAACGGAATAGAATATTGTGAGTACGAAATGTCATTGATTGAGTGAATGCAAACAGCAGAATGCACCAAAGCCCAATGTGAACTGGCAATCCATGAAGGAGTCATCCCCTGCCGGGGCCGCACAAAAAATGTTGTCTACAATCCAGCAAAACCGCACAAATATGGAATGAGAGTTTACACTCTCAGTGAGTCAGCCACGGATCACGTTTTCAACGAAGAAGTCCGTCAAGCTGTCGCTGATAACTGTCATCACCCGCTTGATCCCGATATGCTGCAGACGACCCCCGAGTTTTCAGGGGAAACAGACCAGGGCAAGTTGTTTCCCGGCTGATTCGACCTTACTATGAGTTAGGACATCATGTCATTATGGACTCATATTACACTTCTGCCCGTTGTTTGACCATCTCTACGTGCATAATATTGCTGCCAAGGGAACTTGAAAGATGTACACCTTAGGTTTACCCAATGAAATAAAAATTGCCAGAAACTATGATCCACAAGTCGTACCTCCTGATGCTGACGACGAAGAGCGATGGCCACGTGGTAGTTTCTCGGTATTTCAGAAGACGCAATGACAGTTTGTGCTTGGAAAGACACACAAATGCAGAAATGAACGAATCGAGCGTTAGTGAGGCGTCGATGTAAAGATAAAAGAACCGGTGCTTTTGAACGAATTGAAGTTATATGCCCGAACGTTGCCGTAATGTACAATCAGTGCTTCAGAGGTGTTGATTTGACTGATCAACAGCTGGCTTACTACACGCCAGGTCAATCATCGCCACGGTGGCACAGAGTTGTGTTTTACCTCGAGCTTAACAAGGCACTCATGAACGCTTTCCACAACATGGCATCAGTTCATGGATACGGTCAAAGTGGATCGAGATACAGACGTCAGCTCATGTTTTGCGCCCAAGTGGCAAACAGCTGATCGGTAATTTCTCATCACGGCAACGTCCCCCAAGAGCAACTAATCTGACGGCACCACGTCTCATTCCTACCAATGTGGAATGAGTTGGTCATCGAATGGGTCGCAATCCGGACGGAAGACGTAGTTGCGTGATGTGTCGACGTGCAGGACGGATAGTAGGCCATGGAACTCGTCCCAATCGTGTTCATGAGACAATCAGCTGTTGCCTCACCTGCCTGTTACCGCTGTGTCATCCACGGTACAGACAAGCGTGCTGGCGAGAGCACAATGTGTGAATGCCGTTTGCAGAGGACCGCAGAACTTGACTATGCAGGGTCTGAACGTTAGTTGGTATCACAAACCTTTATTACACAGTTGAAATGGAAATAAAAAAACATTCACTCGCAAACTATCGGTGAGTACGATGTACTTTTGTGTATGGTTGTGTGAAGTGAATGATTGAGTCTAACACGTTTGCGTTCGAGGTAATGATTGAGTTACAACGATGATTGCATCGGACGATCGCTAGACAAGGTCACAGCCAGAGCAGTTCCTGTTTTGGCAGAAAGCGAGTCGGTGTGCGATGAAAAATGCATCTGAGTAGCTAACAGTCAATTTTATCTCTCAAATGCGTAATAAAAATATTTTTTATTATGCAAATAGTATTCGACATTTACATACGGGTCCCTAGGCTGTACGAACCTCGAATACATCAACACAGTAAAGATCGCATGTCAGCTCAGGGTAGTTCTGAATACAACTGCTCAAACTGACAGCTTCCGACCGACAAACATAGACTAGTGATGATTGGACTTGTGGGAACCAGTCGCCTCAATGTTTTAAGGGCCCTCGCCGACAGTTTTTCTCTCGTCTTTGTGTAGGAGAGATTTACTCGGCGACTTCGAAAATGATATAAGCCACAAGATGGATAGACACCGAGATACCAAGATACGGGAAATGTTCAACATTAAGGATGTGCGCGCAGCAAACGAACAGATTATTCACCTGATACAATAGGAATACATGGAATTTGATAGAAAGCTTGGTTCTATTATTTTATTTGATGGATAGCCTGTTAAAAGGAATTAACTTCAACGAACTGAAACATTAATATGCCATCGTGCTCAATTTTGATATAAACTTCAATAAAGTTTTTTCTTCCATTGGAAAACCATTCATAAAATAAAAATGCTGACTCACTATACTTTTGATTATCGGCTAAATTCATGGTCGTATATTCCAATAACTAGCACGGTGACAACCATGTTCTATTGTGGATTTTGGTAATGGTTTAAAGGAGATTATAAACATCCATGTTAAAAAAAAACGAAGTTCTTCTACTCTTACCGATAGCACATCCTCTCTGTCTCTTACTCACGATACAATTACAGAAACTACCATCCACATCACTAAGGGACTGGTCAGTTTCTTCGGCTGGGGGGGGGGTGGATTATTTTTTGCCGACGTGAAAAAGTGGCTGACCGCCCCCCCTTTCCAACTTTCGAAAACAGGCTGAACCCCCTATTCCAGCTTTCCAAAACAGGGTGATCCCCCCCGCGACAAAGGTAAAACAGAAGGTGGAATATAAATTGAATAATTCAGTGTATATATATATATATATATATATATATATATATATATATATATATATATATATATATATATATATATATATATATAATTTAAAGATTTAGTCAGTCTGTGTTTTAATGAAATTGTTGTCATGTCAGTTGTAAGATAGGAACTTAACAGGGTCAATTCTAAAGTTTGAATACAGTATTTTGAATGAGCTGTGAATGTACTCCACTCAAGCTTTTTATGCATAAAGCAGATGTCCAGAACTGTTGTAAGAAAAATGTGATTGTGAAATATAAGAGCATGTTGCTTTCTAACACTGCATTCTCATAGAGGATACAGAAAAGTATCAGGCACTTGGCATGCATTTCATACGAACTGTAGATTTCATAATGATCATTACAGTTTGCAAAACAGACTATCAATTTACAGACATCAAGATACATCTCACATTATATCTCTGATATATTAATTTACTGCGCCCGAAGGGCGTGCCGAAAAATATTAAACATCCAGATATCTCCAATATATATACATATCTGATACATAAAAGTCATGTAGCTGAAGGTCATGCTGAAAAATGTTGTTTGATATTTTAAAGATATGCGCCCGAAGGGCGCGCCGAAATATTTTAAACATACAAGTATATATATATATATATATATATATATATATATATATATATATATATATATATATTAAAGTTTTGCACTAGGGCGGGGCTCTGAAAAATGTCTTACTACTATTAAACTTATGCGCCCGAAGGGCGCGCTGGAAAATGCAACTAAATGATGAAATTTGTGGCTGGCACAATGCATTTTCGCAAGTATTAGCCATCTCGAAATTCAAAAACACACTGACCCCCCCCCCCTTTTTGGCATTTCAAAACATGGTGACCCCCTTACCGCCAAAGTAATAAACAGGGTGACCCCCCATGAATCCACCGCCTCCCCCAGGCCAAAGAAACTGACCAGTCCCTAATTGTACACTTATGTTTGGCTTCATTCGAAATTAAAACTAGAACTCGTGGATATTTGGAGAAAACGATCACACATACCCCTCTAAAACAAATGGTGAAGACAGAATTTGATTCACCAGTTTGTGATTTTCTGTTTTCTTCCAGTTAAAAGTTAGTTATTGATATTATATCTATCTATCATTGACAATAGAATGCAACAATATTCCTTTTCATAAGCATACTCATAAACATAAATAAGTAACATTTCGTTACCAACTATTTTTTTGCACAAAACAAACATCACCATATAAAATGTCGAATATTGATTTTTTTATCTTACCTTGGCAGTCTGTGTTTGCGCGTACATTGAACAGTAGACACACTGAAATATAATGGAGAAAGCGATTTTAAAATGATAAACAACGAAAAAAAGCAAATGACTGACCCTAAATCGGCACAGTTATTGTGAGAAATACATAACAACAGCTATATATATATATATATATATATATATATATATATATATATATATATATATATATATATATATATATATGTGTGTGTGTGTGTGTGTGTGTGTGTGTGTGTATAACCAACAAGATGGTAAGTGGTTGATTTTCTAAGAAAAATTAATGTACACTGGTTCGATAATTGGTCGAGAAATGGATAATTTCAGAAAAATGAAATATACGCACAATGTATTACTGTTACAACTATCGCAAAGGTAGAAATATAACGGGCTGTCATGGTTGATGGGTGATTTCGACTAAACAGATAGCGACTTCAGTGTTTGATCATTGGGAACGAGGGGTTTATAAAGGGAAGAGAATACATTAATTATGAGATGATCAATAACAACATTGTCATGTGTAATTTTTTAATTTATCAAATACACATTGATTATGGCGTACTTTTTTTTTCAATTTTTTTCTTTTTTCTAGTGTACCGTTCCCGGAGGTACTGCAATACCGGGTCGACCCGTGGCCAGGACGGAGCATGCCCCTATTCCATGGCCTATTTCCAAAAATCAGTTAAATATCGAGCTGCTCGGTGAGCAGCGTATCAGATATTAAGCTGATAAGAACAGATACTACACATGATCTTAGCCAAAAGGCCGAGGAGCGATCTGGCGTACTTTTAAGTTTGTCCTCTCAAAGTTTGGTTACCTAGAAGACTATAGATCTATAAATAGCCAGTCTTATCGTCTCGTGTACCATGATTTGATGACGTATTTTGAAGGATGTCCACTTAAAGGTTGGTTGCCTAGGAGACTATAAATCTAACAATAGCCAAAATTCTCGTCTCATGTACCACCATAGTTCAAAATGTACTTTAAAAATGCTTATTCATTTGCTTGCCATGGATATAGGGACAAATGAAAATACCTTTCACCGAGTGATACGTAAAACGCATCGAGTGATAAAATAGTTATTCCCACAGAGTCTCCACTTATGTATTTCACAATAATGTATCACAGTAAACTATGTTCACTGTTCCACTGAAAACAGTGCCAGGTAAGGAATTGTTAGATCTTTAGTTTAAATTCTATTGATCTCAGCGGTTTTCGCTGTGAATGTCTACATACTTCTCGTTGCACAAGTTTTACAAAGCTACCTTCATCGAAAAAAACTATTGAAGCGCATGGAGTGTACGTGTGTTTCATGCATAGTGTAAGCTGAGTATAATTAGATTTCGCTGAATGAAACGTGCACTAGCAACACTTGCCACTTAAACTAACTTTAAACTCGTCGCGACCATCATGGTACACAGCAAAGGAAGATTTGTTTGTGTGGTAGATGCAATGTGTATTAATATAATAAAGCTTTCAAGCAAAACTGTGGCTCTACTGATATTAGCAAATTTGTTTGTAAAAAGAGCAACACTGACTTTCGTGCTTGTCCCGAAACATGGGACCTCTAGCTTTGGGTGCAGGCTATAAATCATGCGCAGATCGATCTATGGAATAAACCACAGTTTCTACCAACAGTGTCGTGAACGACAAATCTGCGTCAAAAATTCAGAGAATTTCCTTTGTGTGATATGATAAACGTAGCCTGCTTCAATCTCAACAATAGTGTCAATGACACTGTGCTCCCATTTTACAGAGATACCAAATACTAATACACACATGACATTGCATTCTTACAGGATGATTACTAAGAAAATTCCATTGCAAGTCCAAATTAATCTTATACCCCAGCAATATGAAATGCTCCATCTCATAATGACTTTTACACATCTGACAGAAAACAACCCTAGGATCACGACTATCATGTTTTAAAGCAATCCAACAAATACTTTGGGACAAAATAATTTTTAGACAAAAAAATGTGAAAAATTGCCCTTAAATACAAATATGAAAATTTCACCACAATTTGAACAAATCTGACACAGGCCAACCCTAGGATCATACATACAAGTTTTCAAGGCAATGGGATGAGCGCTTTCAGAAAAGAAGATTTTTTGACCAGAAAATCGCCAAAAAAAAAACTTTCAAAATTTCACCCCAATTTGAAGAAATGCAACTAAAATGACTATAAAGAGCCTGCATACCACGTTTCAACCAAATCTGGCCAGTGGTTACAGAGTTTTAGCAATTTGCAGGATTTTTCCTTTTTTCCCCTCATTTTTGATTTTGACATGTCCATTTCAACAAATTCACATCTCCACCCCTGGGTGCACCTGTCCACCAAATACTGAGATGGTAGGTGCTGCGGTTTAGGAGTTATTAATGTGGACGGACATACATCCGCACATACTAACTAACATACATACATACATACATACATACATACATACATACATACATACATACATACATACATACATACATACATACATACATACATACATACATACATACATACATACATACATACATACATACATACATACATACATACATACATACATACATACATACATACATACATACATACGTACTTACATGCAGACATACCTACATATATATATACATACGTACACACATACATGTATTTTTACAGCTTTTAACCTCCACCAGCTGACCAACCTATGAATATCAGCTTGTTCAACTTGATACTACTGCTTATATTAATATTAACAAAAGTTAATTTCATTCTAATTAAAGTAAACATACCCTGCTTAACAAGATTACGTCATAAAAAACAGCATATCTGTCAGGTTATAAAGAAACTTCCATCGCTTATCTTTATCAGTATTTTCATCCTATTAACCAAGCACATTTTAACTGTCAAATTAACATTGCAAGTAAGTTCTGTTGAATAAGTTGAGCCTGTAGGTACTCAAAGAAAGCACACCGAAGAGACAAATGTTTGCAACTTCAGAAGTTCAAGGTCATCAAAAGCATTATAAGGAATCATGTAACACTTCCATTGCACTGTTTACACAGATTGCATAATTGCTATAAATAGAACATGAATCTTATAGCCCAGCTTTACCATAAAAACCCTATCACTTTGACCACTCTTTTTTTCCTCAGAAAGTAATTTTATTTTATCCTTACTAAGTAGACCATAAATGGAAATTGGAACTTTATCTCTATTTATTTGACCAACCCATCATGACAAACCATTATGAGTAATTTCTTTTAGATAACATACAGATAACAATACATGATGGTACAGAATATGTCAAAGTTGGGATTCAGGAAAGTTGGCTTTACAGGTTTTAAATATCCAAGATGGTAAGCATTTCACTATGAACTGTCAAAAATGTTGAACTTTCTAATAATTCTACACTAAAATTATTTTTGGCTTTGTTGATTTACTAATTATTAAATGGCACCATTTTACAAGTGGTATAGCCACAAACTGATGACGTCAAAATCGCCGTACACAAAACACAGACGCCCCGTAATTGCGGCACTGACTAACTAATAAGGTTAAAATAATATAAATTTGCACTTTCTTCAAATCACTGTCACAATCTCCGACTGCTTAGTTTTTGTATCGGGTGAAGTACAGTGGGGCCAGGAATTGGGGTTAGCTGACCAAATTGTCGGAACGGAGCGAGCGAAGCGAGCGGAGTTCCGACAATTTGGTCAGCTAACCCCAATTTCTGGCTCCCACTGTGCTTCACCCGACACAAAATCAAGCAAATGAAGACCATCACAGAGTTTTAGGGTAAGGGTTAGTTAGTTCATGTGATCGCGGCAATAATTCCGTCTCATTCCGGGTACAATATGTCCCCTCTCACGTTTTATTCATCAAATTTGTTGTCATGTACAAACTGACCCCGACGGCAATGGCCATATTGACCCCTTTTCAATATAGCCGTTGCCAAAGACGGCACCCAGTTACATAACAGAATTCAGCGTTCATTCAAATGCAAATAATAATCAATATGACGGCCAAAAAATCTTTGTATGTTTTCATTTGCATTACTTCTTCTACAGGCCGAAAATCACACCTGTACATTAGTTCAAACTCTGTTATTGATTGGTTTAATTTTTGGTCCACACATTTGTTTTCTTTATCTTCGCAATATGCCTTCCGATAGATTTTTTGCCATGCTGTATTGTGGAAATTTATGAATACACGGATGTAAACAAAAAAAATCTATATTGAATTCAAGTTCCGGAAGTCCAAATACAGCTTGAGTCGACACAGTAACAGACATTTGGTGATTGGAGTCATTGGTCGTGATATTTGTACTTCCTTTTTAATTTCTGTTGACCGGCGTACGTAATGCCAATGCTTTATCGATTTGTTCCTAAAGGTTCCAATATTGTTCCGATGAATGGTAGGGGGCCTATTCTTCGTTGTCCAAGTCTCCTCAGTTCTCTCATTTCACCGCTAATCATTGTCTTCATTTTGTGGATCCTCAAACCTTCGCCCACACCAACACCTTTGAAGGCATGTGGATGCATGCCATGCGAAATTGGATTGGATTGGATTGGATTGGATTCACACCTTCAGACTTATTTCCAACTTATCTTTATGAGTTCATGTGGCGGAGGCGTTTCGGCGATAAAGCTAAGGCATGCTTGTTCAACGTATTTCAATTCTCTGTCCTTCAAGTTTGCAGTCCCCTTCATCGATTAATTGCAACTCTGCACATAACACCATATTATGCCAAATGTTTTGAGACGGTCTAAAACTAACATCACGCCTACATTGACAACTCAGGAGGCTACAGCTGCCGCTGATGTGTGACACTTGGAATGCACAAACCAGACCAAGCTTGTGCTAGTGACAATATATGCACCCTAAATCATTATATTGGCGTCGAATTTCGTTTGCTTCTGTACTTAATTCACTTCGTCGATCGGCGGAATTTTTATAATGTAATTTTCGTGGCATATCCAACGAATTGTTGTTCACGTTTTCATCTACAAAAGCAATGAAATATCGCATTGCATACATGTTGAGTGACGAACCACTTTTATATAAAAGTGTATCCTGTCAAAAACGGAACACACACCTTTCGTATTGTAAAAAAGCAGCAAATGACAAATTCAATAATAAATGTCAAACACAAAGTTTTCAACATATAAAACATCCTAAACAAGTGACAATTTAATACTTAATTGTGCAAATACAACAAATAATATGAAAAATATTCAAAAAATAACAAATCTGCACAACAAACACGACAATGCAGAGAAAAAATAAAGACAGGCAATAAAGCAATCAATGCAGAGGCATAAATTCAATAAAAGAAGGAAATGCGTAAAAGACTTTCAAATCATTACAAGTGAACATTATAAATTCATCAGTTCCTGCTTAGCATTATCATCCTAACGTTTATATGAAACATTGCATCCCTCTCTCGCAACTTGTTCTCGTGGAGTACAGGTTATAGGTAGTGCTTCACATGCTGCAGGTGCTGGGTTCGACCCCCGGTAGCGGTAATAGTTGTTGTGTAAAAAAACGTAACTTAAAAATAACACTTCTCTCCCTTGTCATTAATCAACCGTTGCTTCCACATAGGTATCAGGCTGGCTGAAGAAGACATGGATAGAGTAATAGGATACTTCAAAATGAGGGAAAGGAGTAAAAAATTGGGACCCTTCTTTTCAATCATTTCCCCCTAAGTTTCTCAACCCCCATTCCTAACTCTTACCCCCAAAATAATTTATCGCCCCTTTTAGAACGTAACCTTTGACCTCATTTCCATAAGTAAGCACATCTTTGACGTCATCAGTTTGTGGCTATACCACTTGTAAAATGATGCCAATTAAATTCCTTAAAATCATATTAATTATTTATTTCTGGGTGAATTGATAGGGTTTATACAGTACAAGAGTTACATACAATGCAAGTCAAATTCAGTTAAAACATTACTGTCTAGCATTGCATCCTTCCTATAAATAGCACCTCTGCCTGGAACATTACAATCATAATCTACTCATTCACACAGGCAGTACTTGACTTTGAATTAATGACCTAGTACATTTAACCTGAGTACCAAATTTGAAAGCATGGCAAAAAGTACCACACAATTGGCAAAAAAGTACCACACAATTTGCAAATTTCGCCTTGAGTTCACAGAGTCATCTTCAGGTCACTCCTAGCAACCTGCACACCCAATTAGAAAGAAATGGCATGCACAGTTTCAAAGAAGATTATTTTAAACAAAATGGCACAAAATGGCCAACAATACAAATACGCAAATTTTGCGATAATTTTGATAAATTCTATTTTTAGTTATCACAAGGCACTTGAACGCCAAATTTTAAAGCGATCTGACATTTGTTTAAGAGAAAAAGATTTTCTACTAAAATGGCAAAAAAAGAAAAAATTCATTAAAAATAGAAAGCATCAAATATTGACATCAAATCTACATGTTTATATGAGTTGGGCCTAAGGTAACTGAACACCAAATATGACAATGATTACATGAGCTGTTCCTGAGTTATTGATTTTTGACCATTTTCGCCCGTTTTTCTACCCCATTTATATATCTATGAGACGTATATGTTCATTTTAACATGGCACATCTACACCATATATGGCATCACTACACCAAAAATCAGCTTAATACGTGCAGCGATTTGTGAGGTTTTGCGTTGGACGGACATCCATACATCCATACATACATTCATACATACATACATACATTCATACATACATACATACATACATACATACATACATACATACATACATACATACATACATACATACATACATACATACATACCTACATATATACATACGTACACACATACATTATTTTTTACAGGTTTTAACGTCCACCAGCTGACAAACCTATGAATATCAGCTTGTTCAACTTGATACTACTGCTTATATTAATATAAACAAAAGTTAATTTCATTCTAATTAAAGTAAACATGCCCTGCTTAACAAGATTACGTCATAAAAAACAGCATATCTGTCAGGTTATAAAGAAACTTCCATCGCTTATCTTTATCAGTATTTTCATCCTATTAACCAAGCACATTTTAACTGTCAAATTAACATTGCAAGTAAGTTCTGTTGAATAAGTTGAGCCTGTAGGTACTCAAAGAAAGCACACCGAAGAGACAAATGTTTGCAACTTCAGAAGTTCAAGGTCATCAAAAGCATTATAAGGAATCATGTAACACTTCCATTGCACTGTTTACACAGATTGCATAATTGCTATAAATAGAACATGAATCTTATAGCCCAGCTTTACCATAAAAACCCTATCACTTTGACCACTCTTTTTTTTCCTCAGAAAGTAATTTTATTTTATCCTTACTAAGTAGACCATAAATGGAAATTGGAACTTTATCTCTATTTATTTGACCAACCTATCATGACAAACTATTATGAGTAATTTCTTTTAGATAACATACAGATAACAATACATGATGGTACAGAATATGTCAAAGTTGGGATTCAGGAAAGTTGCCTTTACAGGTTTTAAATATCCAAGATGGTAAGCATTTCACTATGAACTGTCAAAAATGTTGAACTTTCTAATAATTCTACACTAAAATTATTTTGGCTTTGTTGATTTACTAATTAATTAAATTCCTTAAAATCATATTAATTATTTATTTCTGGGTGAATTGATAGGGGTTATACAGTACAAGAGTTACATACAATGCAAGTCAAATTCAGTTAAAACATTACTGTCTAGCATTGCATCATTCCTATAAGTAAAACCTCTGCCTGGAACATTACAATCATAATCTGCTCATTCACACAGGCAGTAATTGACTTTGAATTAATGACCTACTACATTTAACCTGTGTACCAAATTTGAAAGCATGGCAAAAAAAGTACCACACAATTTGCAAATTTCGCCTTGAGTTCACAGAGTCATCTTCAGGTCACTCCTAGCAACCTGCACAACCAATTAGAAAGAAATGGCATGCACAGTTTCAAAGAAGATTATTTTAAACAAAATGGCACAAAATGGCCAACAATACAAATATGCAAATTTTGCCATAATTTTGATAAATTCTATTTTTAGTTATCACAAGGCACTTGCACGCCAAATTTTAAAGCGATCTGACATTTGTTTAAGAGAAAAAGATTTTCTACTAAAATGGCAAAAAAAGAAAAAATTCATTAAAAATAGAAAGCATCAAATATTGACATCAAATCTACATGTTTATATGAGTCGGGCCTAAGGTACCTGAACACCAAATATGACAATGATTACATGAGCAGTTCCTGAGTTATTGATTTTTGACCATTTTCGCCCGTTTTTCTACCCCATTTACATATCTATGAGACGTATATGTTCATTTTAACATGGCACATCTACACCATATATGGCATCACTACACCAAAAATCAGCTTAATACGTTCAGCGGTTTGTGAGGTTTTGCGTTGGACGGACATCCATACATCCATACATACATTCATACATACATTCATACATACATACATACATACATACATACATACATACATACATACATACATACATACATACATACATACATACATACATACATACATACATACATACATACATACATACATACAGACAGACAGACAGACAGACAGACAGACAGACAGACACAGACAGACAGACAGACAGACATCTCACATACAGACTTTTTTCAACCATATAACCTCCCAATTGCCATATATGTATGGCAAATGGAAGCTAATAAAACGTTCGACGCCACGTTTCTCGGCGACCAATGGCAACATTCGTTTGGTTAATGTACAGACTTTCACAACGTGTTATACCAATAAACAAGTCACAAATCGATGCCACAGTCTCCACCAAATTCAATGTTGTTTAAATCTTTCGAACTTTAAGTTTGTCCTCTTAAAGTTTGGTTAACTAGAAGACTTTACATCTATAAATAGCCAGTCTTATCGTCTCGTGTACCATGATTTGATGACGTATTTTGAAGGATGTCCACTTAAAGTTTGCTTGCCCAGGAGACTATAAATCTAACAATAGCCAACATTCTCGTCTCATGTACCACCATGGTTCAAAATGTACTTTAAAAATGCTTATTCATTTGCTTGCCATGAATATAGGGACAAATGAAAATACCTTTCACCGAGTGATACGTAAAACGCATCGAGTGATAAAATAGTTATTCCCACAGAGTCTCCACTTATGTACTTCACAATAATGTATCCTAATAAACTATGTTCACTGTTCCACTGAAAACAGTGCTAGGTAAGGAATTGTTGGATCTTTAGTGTAAATTCTGTTGATCTCAGCGGTTTTCGCTGTGAATGTCTACATACTTCTCGTTGCACAAGTTTTACAAAGCTACCTTTATCGAAAAAAACTATTGAAGCGCATGGAGTGTACGTGTGTTTCATGCATAGTGTAAGCTGAGTATAATTAGATTTCGCTGAATGAAACGTGCACTAGCAACACTTGCCACTTAAACTAACTTTAAACTCGTCGCGACCATCATGGTACACAGCAAAGGAAGATTGCTTTGTGTGGTAGATGCAATGTGTATTAATATAATAAAGCTTTCAAGCAAAACTGTGGCTCTACTGATATTAGCAAATTTGTTTGTAAAAAGAGCAACACTGACTTTCGTGCTTGTCCCGAAACATGGGACCTCTAGCTTTGGGTGCAGGCTATAAATCATGCGCAGATCGATCTATGGAATAAACCACAGTTTCTACCAACAGTGTCGTGAACGACACATCCGCGCCAAAAATTCAGAGAATTTCCTTTGTGTGATATGTAAAACGTATCCTGCTTCAATCTCAACAATAGTGTCAATGACACTGTGCTCCCATTTTACAGAGATACCAAATACTAATACACACATGACATTGCATTCTTACAGGATGATTACTAAGAAAATTCCATTGCAAGTCCAAATTAATCTTATACCCCAGCAATATGAAATGCTCCATCTCATAATGACTTTTACACATCTGACAGAAAACAACCCTAGGATCACGACTATCATGTTTTAAAGCAATCCAACAAATACTTTGGGAGAAAATAATTTTTAGACAAAAATGTGAAAAATTGCCCTTAAATACAAATATGAAAATTTCACCACAATTTGAACAAATCTGACACAGGCCAACCCTAGGATCATACATACAAGTTTTCAAGGCAATGGGATGAGCGCTTTCAGAAAAGAAGATTTTTTGACCAGAAAATCGCCAAAAAATACAACTTTCAAAATTACACCCCAATTTGAAGAAATGCAACTAAAATGACTATAAAGAGCCTGCATACCACGTTTCAACCAAATCTGGCCAGTGGTTACAGAGTTTTAGCAATTTGCAGGATTTTTCCTTTTTTCCCCATCATTTTTGATTTTGACTTGTTCATTTCAACAAATTCACATCTCCACCCCTGGGTGCACCTGTCCACCAAATACTAAGATGGTAGGTGCTGCGGTTTAGGAGTTATTAATGTGGACGGACATACATTCAGGGATAGTACATTTACGGCTCAAAGACGACAAAATTTTGCAACAAAGCGCGTCTTACACCATCTTGGATTGTATTGCAAAATAAATTGACATGCATATGGACACTACAATACAATGTCTGTGTGCCAAGTTTGAGCGAAATCTGTTCAATGACAGTTTGTTATGATTCAAAAACATGAAAAAATCGCAACTTATTGCCATAAAGCTATTATGGTGATAACTGGGAGGGCACATGGTAACACATTTTATGTGCATATATATATATATATATATATATATATATATATATATATATATATATATATATATATATATATATATATATATATATATATATATATATATAAATAACACATTTTATGTACATATATATATATATATATATATATATATATATATATATATATATATATATATATATATATATATATATATATATATATATATTGAGTGATCCAATCCAATATGAACACCTGATGGTCATTTTATGTCATACATTCCATGCAGTACAGGTCATCTGTAGCTTATTTTAAAGGTGACAAAAGATAATTCACCATGAATCAAATTGATTACATCTGATTCTGTCTGTCAATGACTACCTGCTGACCATTTGGTATTGATTTTGGGTCATAATCTATGCTCTATAAAATAGTTATCAATGATTTTGATATAAAAGTTTAAAATGTATGTATTGCCGATAGAGCTATACACTTGCATTGCAGTCATATGCAAAGACCAAAACATTACAGGGATTTTGAAATTTAGAATTAAAATCATGAGTTATCATGGTAGCTTCCTTATTCATCTCTACCGCACGATTAGTGCCATTAATTTCTTACCACAATTATGCCAAAATCAAAATATCTTACAGTTAGATACTGAGTGAGAGACAAAGTTTGGAGTAATATGGTAAACATGCAATAAACTTTTAACACCAGTTCCCACTTATGAAATTTATTAACAAATAAAAAAATAGGCCTTCACTATGCCACTGCTACTACCGTCAGCAAACGTAGTGTGACACGCATACAGAAAATCTTAAGCCAACGTCCAAACGGAACGTAGCAAACTGTATTTAAACGTAACAGTGACTGTATAAAAAACGGCTGCTGCAAGAAAGAGCTCATACTTCAAAACTATATTGATATCAAAGCGATACTTTAGCAACTCTCTGGTTGCCTTCTGCAGAGTGACAGCTTAAAGGCGTCAGCTTACAGAGTACGTTACTAAACTTGTAGGTAAGCATAGTGATATTATTTAAAGTTTGAACATCAAATGGCCCGATCTGAATGTGCAAATACAACAGTGCCGTTAAAGTAGAACGTTTGCCGAATGTTTTCTTCAGTAGAGTTGGCTCGACAGCAAGTGCTACTCTTACCTGTCCGGCAAAACCATGGGAGCTCTGCAGGTGCAGCCAACGTAGCTGTTCATCGAAAAAGCTGTTCCAAGAGCAATTTTTGTGAGGGCGGGGGAACATTTTGTTATTTGAGGGCAGGGGAACTGTTTGTATTTTTTGATGGCAGGGTAACAACATTTTAGATGATGGGGAACTTTTTATATTTTGTGAGGGCAGGGTAATAACATTTAAGCTGATGGGTAACAGATATTTTTTGTGATTGGTCTTGTGTCTGGGCTTGAAATGACGGTGGAGGGGAATTAGGGGGAATTTAAAGTTTTTTAAGGGCAGGGGAAAATCAATGTTTTTCACTGGGCAGGGGAGTTTCAAAAATTACCGTGGGGAAGGGAAGCCGACAAATATGCGGGGAGGGGATAAAAATAACGTTTTAGTAGGGGAGGGGAGACAGAAATTTTTCCTAATGAGGGCACCCTATGAACAGCTAATTAATTACCCTTTACACTTAAAATTAGTCAATTTACATGTATAATTCTATAAAATACATTCTGACATGAAATGCGAACGTGTTAAAAGTGAACTTCTCGTTGGTTGCACCAGGCTGTGGGCCACGTTACTTTGCATTCTCGCTATTCTACAGGCGCAATCCATCGAATTTCAGTGGAAATTATCTTAATGTCTACCACATGTACGGCAACACACTCAAAAGTGGTGAACGGAGCTCCAATAAAATAAACTACTTGCTATGAGGGTACAATTGGTGAAGACTGCATTTGCTGCATTCTGCAGTGGGAATTTCTCGTCGCTACAACCATTTCGCTTTGCTGAACAGAAGCGCCTCCGTTCACCCAGCCAATGGCTGCATTTGGCCCTAAACTATGTTTCATACGTCACAATTTTAAATGGCTCTGCCGGAACAGTCTTCTGATGCCAACTTTGAATAGCAAAAAACGTTTATCGGGCAACAGAGAAGCGCCGACCTATTAGATGGAGAGATACAGTGCTATAATATCGTTTGTGGTCTCCTGACTTCTTGTACGTATGTTTTGTATTTGACGAGAACATAATATTTTAAATAGATACTTTGCTACATTTGCATCATATTGCTAGACAAAATTTCACCAACTTTGAACTTGGCTGATATCTTAATGTTTTCTCTATACAAAGGGGATATGGTGGTTAGAACGGTCGGTTGTTTTGCAAAATTAAAAAAAAGAGAGAAAAATGGTTCTTTGATCACAAAGATTTACGTAGCTTAAATAGTATCAGATAATAATCATAAAATGTACGTTTGAACATAAAAAGTACTCTGAGCTTCAGGAAATTTTACTGTTCTTTGATTCATCTTCACTGTTATGTGATCTTAGAAGTTGCAGGTGTGTATGAAATTATGAAGGAGACAAAATTATCCATAATTCTGATTTGTGGAGGGACTGTGATCGTGTAGAGAAAAACCAAACTCAAACATATTACCCGCACCAATTCAGTTTCCCCTAATATATGACGGGATCTATCTGAGCCATAGAACTGTGATTACTTGGTTTTGGTCAACATTTTAACGTGGCATCTAGACACTTGAAATGTTAATTGTGATTTCATCCAAGAAACTCATCCCGCCATTCGTTCTTGACAACTATAGTTGACAAACAACTAGTATTTCAAATATCACGACGTAGCTCTATCGGTAGGTTGCGATTTTGGCTCTCAACGATGTTTTTTCTCGTTTTTGTTAATAAAATTTCCTTCTTCAGAGTTACTGGTCTGACTGCAGACTTTTCCTTACGGACGATCTTGATCAGATTGGTTTAAATTGTTGCAAAATCTACAATTTGTAGCACGTTTCGTCAAATTTGGTTCAGTCCTTCTAGACATATGTGGTCTTTCTTGAAATATGCAAGTTTTCCTAAAATCGCCAACCTTGCAAATGAGCGCAAATTATGCAATATCTCTGATTCATGCATGCATAAATTTACATGTAAAACTGATCAGATGTTGTTGTCATATCGGAAACAAGCACACAGCAGATACACACATCGGCATGACATTAGCTCCTTGTGTGAATGCGGGGGCTATAAATAATAACTATCGTCGCATTTCCCTTTCTACTGTTGCTTCCAAAATTCTCAAGTTAGTCGTAATGCGTTATATTGAATCATATCTGGGGACGACAGATTACCACTTTGGTTTCAAATCAGGTCATTCAAATGATATGTGTGTGTTTTATTTTGAAGGAAATCATCAATTACTACAGAAGATATTGCAGTAATGTATTTTTAACTGTTATGGATGCCTCTAAGGCTTTTGACAGAGTTAACCATTGGACACTTTTCAAAAAATTGATTCAGCGTAATATTCTTGTTTTCATAGCAAGATTTCTTGTTTGTTGGTATATAACTCAATTTATTGCTATACGTTGGGGTGCTCGCTTGTCAAATAGTTTTGCAGTAACAAATGGTGTCAAGCAAGGTTGTATTCTGTCACCCATTCTTTTCAATATTTATGTGGACGACTTGAGTGTACTCTTAACAAAGTCGAATACCGGCTGCAATGTTGGTGGTATTTTTGTACATCACTTAATTTATGCAGATGATTTTTGTTTGATAAGTCCTTCTGCAAGAAGTACACATAAGTTGATAGATGTATGCTCTTGCTATGGTTGTATACATGATATTATTGTCAATATTGTCAATCGACGTGTGGATCAGGTAAAATCAGACCATCACCGATCACGCATTGATGCCGCCGATACCAGAGAACTCTTTGCCATAGTCGATGAATTAACCTGAACAAAGAAAGCAAGTGCAAAAATTCGGCCAACGGACATTCCTTTGAACGAACTAAGTAGTACATTTATGGACTTTTTTCAACAAAAAATTGAAATGCTCAGGAAAGGTTTGACTCCCGTAATTGATCACTCGATTTTAACGAGACCTTTGATATGTTCATTGCCATCTTTTAATCCTGTAAACGAAAATGATGTTTTAAACTTAGTAATGAACTCCTCTTCTAAATCGTGTATTTTAGACATTTTACCAACTGAAATTTTTAAATCTTGTATTCATGATCTTGTACCTTTTATTACACACCTTTTTAATTCTTCGCTCTCGACGGGCATTGTTCCGGAGGTTTTTAAAACAGCAATTATCCGACCTTTGATAAAGAACCCAGGTCTAGATCATAATGTACTTAAGAACTACAGACCTGTGTCGAATCTGTGTTTTCTGTCAAAGTGTTTAGAGCGCATTGTCGCCGAACAGTTGAAAAGCTATTTGGCAGACAACTCTTTATATGCAAAGTGTCAATCCGCGTATCGCCCGCACCACAGTACTGAAACAGCCCTTCTACGAGTGCATAATGATATTATGATTGCGTTAGACTCTCGAAAAGATGTAGTTATGGTTATGCTAGATTTGTCAGCTGCATTCGATACTCTCGACCATGACATTTTGATTCACAGATTGCGATCTCGTTTCGGAGTAACAGGTGTAGTTCTGAAATGGCTACGTTCATACCTGTCAAATCGTGTACAACGTGTATCTATCGACACAACAACTTCAAAAGATGCCTTTTTACACTATGGTGTTCCACAAGGTTCGGTACTTGGACCCATCCTTTTTACACTGTACACTGCACCTCTTGATGATATAATTTCTGCTCATGGTTTGGAATACATGTTGTACGCAGATGATTCTCAGATTTATGTTGTTTGCAATAGCCCCGCAGATGTTAGATCAGATCTTGAATTATGTGTTCAAAATATTCGTCAATGGATGATGTCAAGTATGCTGATTCTTAATGATGGCAAGACTGAAGTAATTCAGTTTTCATCGCGTTTCAGAAGAGGTGCGATGAAGTTGAATTCCTTAAGAATTGGCACATTTGACATCAGTCCGTCTGCATCGGTAAAAAATCTTGGAGTACATTTAGAGTCTGATGGTTTCGTGACGAATCAAGTAATAGTATTGTAAATCTGCTTTCTTCGCTTTGTACAGAATCGGTAAAATTCGTTGTTTGATCGACAAGAAATCCACAGAAAAACTTATACATGCTTTTGTGACATCGCGACTTGACTATTGTAATAGTCTCCTGTATGGGATTCAAAAATACCAACTTGAAAAATTGCAGTCTGTTCAAAATGCTGCGGCACGCTTAATTAGTCGTACACGGAAATGTGAAAACATCACGTCTGTTTTAATGGATTTGCATTGGTTACCGGTAAAAGAAAGATTCAAGTTTAAAATTCTTCTCCTCACTTTCAAAATCCTAACCGGTAAATGTCCAGAGTATTTGAAGTCACTGATAGATATTCAGGTTCAACGACGTGTTCTCCGTTCCTCTGATAAATTATTGTTAATTCGGCGTGATACGAGGAACACTACTGTAAACTATGGTTTCCGTGCTTTTTTCAGTTGCTGCTCCAATATTATGGAATGAACAAGCGTTTACTAATGCTATTTTAAACTGTTCGGTTCAATCCTTTAAGCGCCAGTTGAAAACTGATCTTTTTAAGGAATGTTACTGTGTTTAATGATATGTTTTGATTTTCTTTTATTTTCATTCTTTTCATTGTTTGTGTACAGAGCACTGAGACGAAGTGTAGTGCGCTTTTTAAGAAATAAATAATAATAATAATAACAAGGCAGTATTGCTGAAGGCAATGAGTACTTGGGCCGTGATAGAGTAATTTTGAGGACAATATATACTACTATTCAAATATGGTCTTGAATTTCCTCCTGTCAATTAGGCATTTGATTGACTGGTTATTAAACGAAGCAATGGCATGACAACGGCAAAATATGTCTAGCAACTTTTGTGGAGTTTGAGGCAGGGGTTCTTTATTTATAGTGGAAATTGCTTAAACTCCTTAAATATTCAAATTACAGCAAATTTCTTTTGTTCTCGATGGTAGATGTCTAATATTTAGATGGGCATATTTAGATTTCTACCCTATAGTTATCCTATATACCAAAAATCGGACATCCAGCTCTATTGGCTTGCTCAGAATTAGATATGCACATAATTAATGAGGTACAATATGTGGTGTCATAAGGTGTCCATCATACCAAATATGAAGGGTGTAGCACTTGTGGTTACTGAGTTGTGGACAAATATATATATTGAGGTCAAAGGTCATTGAGGTCACGTGACATTTTGTCAAAATAATTGTATTGCTAAGTTATTCCTATATACCAAAATCAGACCTCTAGCTCTATTGGCTCGCTCAAAATTAGATATGCACATAATTAATGAGGTACAATATGTGGTGTCATAAGGTGTCTTATCATACCAAATATGAAGGATGTAGCACTTGTGGTTACTGAGTTGTGGACAAATATATATATTTGAGGTCAAAGGTCATTGAGGTCACATGATATTTTGTCAAAATGTCTGAGATATCTGCATGAACCGATGGACTCACTGATGGACTCACAGACGGATATGACCCAATCTATAAGCCCCCTGGACTTTATCTGTGGGGACAAAAAACTGTGTCACTGCATCCTTTAGGCAATATGAATACGATGAGAAACTAAATTTTTATTTTTCTTGGCCTTATACATGGGAGTCTATGGAGAACTGCCTTATACATGGGAGTCTATGGAGGTGTAAACTAAAAAGTCCTCTAACACGGCCAAATTCGATCGCATTGTGAAACAAATCGACGTGCATCTGTATGGGGTTGGGTACTATTTTTGTGCAAAGTTTGAAAGAAATTGACCAGGGCATGTCTGAGATATCTGCGTGAACGGACGGACGGACGGACTGACATGACCAAACCTATAACTCCCCCAGGACTTCGTCCGTGGGCACTAAAAACAACGCAACAGTTATTACAGCTACACCAGGTTCATATCCAGAGCCCCGTACAGTCTGCCGCCGTCGCTTGAAAACAATCTCACAAACCTGGCCATATGGACAACTGTGTATGGGCAGCTGGATGCTTGACTTCCCGGAGAAGGCGAGCTGTCACGTTCAACTGCTCAGGATTATTTGTCGATCAAATTTCAGTAAATTTACCTTACCTAGATGAAATTTTGTCTAAAGGCTGAAATTTCGCCGAAGTTTGACAAAATTGCATCGATTTTCAGGTTCATATCCGACATTTTTGAGTTTTGAGTGCAGACACTGTCAGAAATAAGTTTTGAGGCAACATGGCTGCGACCCCATGTTGACCCCTAGCCCTGCGTACGATGCTATGTGCTACAGCTAACACACAGCATCGTACGCAGGGCTAGCGAGAGAGTTGCCGACATCGACGGTTATTTACGAGAAGTGAATAAAAGACTGTCATTTTTGGAAGCGATCGAGTAGCTGAGGTAGGCTGGGATACGACTTGGGCCCAAGAACGCTGAATTTCGGCAGTAATTTGGCTTTTTACGTCAAGTCCCAAAATGGATTTGAAGTCACCGACCCTACGTACGGGTCTTTGCAGGGCTGTGGTGAGCGGGGCGATTAGCTGTAGTGGAACACACAGCATCGTACGCAGGGCTAGTTGACCCCAAGTGAAAATGTGTTCGCGATCAAATCTTCCTGTATTTTTTTCAGAATTTTCGACAAAATCATAGCTTCTTAAATCTTTTGTAAAATATAAAATACTAAAATAAAAATGCGATGTGCCATGTCTCCAGATTTCTAAAATATCGTTCGTTGACCGTTCGACGGAATACTCATTTCACAAACTTGTGACGCAGTTGAAATTCAATACTGACTGCCAAATAATCTTAATGAGACGAGATCATTCTAGACATCCTCCAAATTATCCAACCATTCGCGTTAGAGTTCAGCTCGCTCAGAGTATCATAACATTCTTCGGCCTTCGTTTAGATCGACCCTAATCTCTCCCATTTAGGAAATAAATACACAAGCTACCTTGACAAAACTTCGTGCACCATCCAGGACCAAACGCACTACAAATCTGTCTTGACGTCATCATCTCCTTACATGGTAATCGGCATACCGTATTTTTTAGCAAAGGAGACACAGAATACGTCGGAGTATTCAGTTTCAAAACGTATTACATTGTGTGATGTTGTCAAAAAAAGGTAATGTTACTGCAGTGGTATAAATTACAAACACAAAAGTTCAAATCAGTTTATTTTGGACTGGCTTTACCCAACATTTCATATTGTTTCTTATGCCAGATTTGACCACGTGCTTACTGGCGACCCCTTTACATGCAAATTTTGTGTCAAATGGTGTGTCTCCTGGAAAAACAAACGTACGATTTCTATATGAAGGAGGCGAAATTTGCCCTCAAAACTCGAAACCACCCTTATGGGGTGTACCTAGCTATTTTGAACGAGCTTCTCGAATCTGCAGCTCTATTTCGAAATGATGGTCTGGTTTTCTCAGCTCAAGGATAAGTGTTCTCCATCGCTGTGGGCATTACTATTCTCAACTGGGGGTACAGTTTCCAGTCATAATGTTTTTCATTGTGTCCGGGATATAAAACCTTTCCTTTTCACAATTTTACTTTGATTAACACTAGTCCACATCTTGTCAGCGATTAAACATGTTTCAAGTTTAAATGTTAAATTCTGGTCTCGAGCCCTCTTGTTCGACCAAACTGAAATTACCCCTCCCACTTTGGCTCGTCCAGTGGGTGTAGCAAGGGTCGTGCCATCGCCTAGGAAACGGAGGGTGCATTAATTGTTGCATTTCGATGCACATTTTGATTATATTCAGAAGATTTTGTGGCAAAAACTCAGATAGAGAAGCATTAATATTCACATCTCACTTATTCAAGACTGGCTGAGAGCAGCACTTCCATTCAGTTAACATCATTACGCCATTTATTATGCCAAGAAAGATGAAGCCAAGACATTTTGCCCTCCCTGGTCTCAGCCAGAAATGGTTATACCTTACAAAGTTTTTCCCACGGAATGAAAACAAATGTACTTGGGCTGAGGCCCAAGTACAATAATAGCACTTCTGGGGGACCATCATGGCGGAAACCTAGAGAGGACAGCAGAAAGTTATACCCGAAATTTACGGAAATTCTGAAATTTTCACGCTCGCCTGTAGCCATGACGTTGACTGAACGTCTTGGCTGCATTTGTTTCTGATATCGACTAAAAATGACACTCAATAACCATTATCGAGAGCCAAAAATACCCCATAGCCTGTGGAAAATCCCGCTTCCCCGTTCACTGAGATGGCTTAAGCAATAATGGTGTTCACATGCGCAGTGCTCTAAAAAATTCTCTATACAATGTATTTGGAGAGAACACGAACTGATACGAGCGATTTTAGTATTTCTCATTTAAATCTTCACCAAGGGGTGCTGATAGTGAAACGTGATTTAATTACCCCCAAGTACCACAAATTTTTGTTTTATATATATTAAACCATAGTCACTGTTCATCAAGTGCGCTTATTCACCACCCCGATTGTAACAGTTGTACTTTTCGTGAGACATTCCATGCATAATCACATGAACCACGCTTCATGCGGGTGCCTGGAATGTCGCTGCCATTGAATTAAAAAAGAGACTTGAAAATGTAATTTGCCGCAAATTTAAAAAGAAGTATACTTGAAGTAAATCTTGGGAATTTGTGAGATTATTCATGCCCAAGTGGCGAAATGTTGAAAATTTGGCGAAGTACCAGGTGGTAGATTTACAGCAACCGGGACATATTATAGAAATATGACAGTCTAATGACTGGCCTAGACTACGTAATGCACGAATTGTTGACTTCGAAGTTCACATAAACAATGATGTTATTTCAGATCGGACACCAAAAAATACACGTAGCCTCAGTAACCCGTACCACAGACGTGTCTCCCTCCGCTATCTATGTAGAATGACTGGCCTAAATTACGTAATGCACGAATTATTGATTTCGAAGTTTACATGAACAAATACCCCCAAAATACACATAGCCTTAGTGACCCGTACCACAGGCGTGTCTCCCTACGTTTACATAAGTAAGATATTGTTATTTAGGAGTGGCCGTGCGAGAGACGTCTCCTATAAATTTGTGTAATGTAGAGAGTATTTCTGAAATTTAGTATTTTTTCCTAAATCCTACTGGTACTGCACCAGAGATCTATTCAATCAGACATAGTACTAGAAAACAATAACACAGGTGACGGAGTAGGAGTGGAAAGTTGGACAGCACATTACTAACTAAAAGATAGACAGCCAAGGGGATGATATAGACCTCCCATGCATATCTGATTTGCATAATCTTGTAAACATGTGAATACAGCAAAGATCCTAGCTGATTCACCCGCAAGATTTACTACACACACACACACACACACACAGACACAGGCACACACACAGAGTGGAATGGCTATCTGTTTTGGGTATGTGTATTGGTTGGTATAAGAAGAAAAGGTAGACAAATGGGTTTATAGGAATGGGATTAAGTGTTGTGGATATGGGTTTATACGAATGGGATTAAGTGTTGAGGAGAATATATTTAGTATGGAATGGATTGCCGAAAAAATTACCTGCTTCTGGGTCGGCAATCCTTAACAATAGCTATATTCATGAGCGGAGAGATTGGGCTTTAAATATTCTATTTTTCAAAACTCAATCTCACGGCGAAATGATTATGCCAGGTGTTAAGTTTCATAAATATTCTCGTATATAAAAAGAAATAAAAAGAAGGTAGTACCAGGGCATGTGCCATTCTTCGCCCAGAAAGGGTCAGGCTGCTGCAAGAGATGGCACCTGAAGAAGAGATCTAATGGACAGTTAAAGACACCAAAGGAACAAGATAAAGGTATCAATCCGACCCACCCACCCAAATATGGTTTACTCTTCACCTGGGTATAACTTCCACAATACCTGCTTTCGAGTCCCCAATCCTTAACAATAGGCTATATCCACGAGTGGAGTGATAGGGCTTTAACTATCATATGTTCGTTTAAAATACAAAACCCACGTAGCAGAAGTCAGGAGACCACATGACAAACGGTGTTATAGCATTGCATCTTTCCATCTAATAGGTCAGTGCTTCTCTTTTGCCAAATAAAGTATTTTTCCTATCCAAACTTGGCATCAGAAGACTGTTCCGGCAATGCCATTTAAAATTGTGATGTATGAAAAATAGGTCATGAATTATGTCGCATCCTGACAAAGCAATTGTGCCCAGTTGGTTTCAACCGACAGCTGTCCGCCAAATGTAGCCATTGACAGGGTGAATGGAGGTGCTTCTGTTTTAGCTCGGCGAAATGGTTGTAGTGGATAGAAATCTCCACTCAGAATGCAGGAAATGCAGTCTTTACCAATTGTACCATCATAGGAAGTTCTTTTTCAGTGTGCTCCGTTTACCACTTTTGAGTGTCTTGCGGTTTATAAGGCACATCTTAAGATAATTGCCACTGAAATTCCATTGACTGCACCTGTAGAATAGGGAGAATTCAAAGCAGCGTGCCCCACTACCCCCACGGCTTTGCCAGACGGGTGGCTTAAGCTGTCTAGCGTAATCTACTGAAAAAAAGAAGAAAACAATCTACAGACCTATCCTAGAATCTCCCGAAAAGACTTAAAGTAAGGGAGGCTTTAGGTGTAAAAACTAAATAAAGGAAGGCTATTAACGAATGTGAAGTTTTTTTCATTGAGTTATGCGTAGATTTTCTAATTCTGTGCGTCAGAGTTTCAATGCAATTTGTGTCGTCGTAATTTACCGAGTGGGGTTGGTACACACTCAGCGTGGCGATGACCACTCGGTCACCACATCACAAAGTTGGTTTATGCCGCACACGTCTTATTTGGCACAAATAGGATTTTACCATTTTTCATGTTTAATTTTTTGTAATAAGATCCCTCAGCCTATACATGATTGCAATTTGGAATAAGTTTTATTCATGTTTCTAAAGACTGCATTGTTGTGAAGTTCTGCTACCGCCTTCACGATGAAATAAACTGTGCGATTGCTGGGATAGTCCACTGATTGTGTGTGCGTATTACCATCATGGCGGTATCAGACAGGCAGACTGCACAGAGACAAAGCATGGATGTAATAGCTTAGTACCTCCCTGGGGCAGAGTTACAGATGAACTAAGTTTGCAGTTGACACATAAAAATAACATTCTACAGAAGCATAAATTTATTATTATCGGGAAAGTAATTAATTTCTTTGTTGGATAATAATGGAAGCGATGGATTGTGATCATGTTCGGCATTGGTATACCGTACTTCCTTCGTCGAAAACGGTTCTATCACCTTACGTGTTGGAGAAAATTGTACCCTGGTAAAAGAGCAGTTTATATATCATCACTTGTTATTTACAATTTAACTGTAAATCATCGGTATAACAAAATGCACACCTGGCAAGATTATTGTGGTTCTGTTTGTAGTCCAGCAATGTGTGCTGCATGTTTCCATGAGACAGTGACAACAGACCATGATTGTGCGGTAGCGGGGTGCGCTTGTTGGATGACGTTTGCACCAACTTGGTTGGGGCAACGTCACTTGGCGTCTAACATGGGTTTATCCAGTAATCTACAAATCTTGCCAATCCAAAACACCATTCCTGCAAATATCAGTGGTGTGGTTGGATATCAAGCCGTCCGTACAAAGTGTCATACCATTACATGCAGAAGCATGATTAACGATGTCGAGTTCTGCAATCCTAAAGCTTGCCATTTCGCCGAATTAGATCTCAAACGCTACTAAAACTGAAACACATGTACTCGAAAATTTGACAACAACGCTCCTGTTTTATCGATTTACAATAACTACCTGTCGAAGCTCATATACAATTAAAAATTGTATTAACCAATTTTGAAATTATTATGAGTGCTGCACCTGACTATTTGAGCTTTATGTTCTTTCGAGGATTTACGATCTTCAGAGTATCTCCATTTAACGCCTTCTCGCTGTTTTTTAAGAAATCTTATTGACAGAGAGCTTATCAGTATGCGCTTCTCTGTTTTGGAATGCACCACCTTTAGAAATTTGCAGCGCTAGAACATTTGATTCTTTAAAATGTGGTTTGGGCATCCATCTCTTCAACAAATTTATTTATTTATTTATTTATTTATTCATTATTCATTATTATTATTATTATTATTATTATTATTATTATTTTAACGCTTACATGTGTGCAAACCTACGATCTTTCTGTCTACAAACAATATTTACCAGAGATAGATCAGTATGATTAAACAGAACACATTGAAGAATTCATGAACTTGACTAACACGATGAATTGACAGTTGGCTGCAACATTCAACATATATACATTTATAGCTATTTTCGTAAATTATTGTTTACTCTTGTGTCCATTCAAATGCACAACAGTTATTGATTGACAGGGGAAAGTGAATGAGAAGATGAGAAGAGAGGTACTTGAAAAATTTGAGGTTATGTCGATTGTACTGTAAATACTGTGATGACAAAGAGATACCAGTAACCTGACCAAAATGCGATGGAAGGGGTACTTGAATATTTAATGTATTAGAGAGACTGTGTCGTTCCCAATCAGACTTGTTCATATCCAAAGTAATTACTTAGACATTCTAGCACTGGTTTCTCAAACGTGCCAGACAGACTACAGGAAAGAATCCCTTTTCCCAAGAACTATTAATGATTGGAACAATTTACCCCCAGACATTATGAAAGCAGAAACACTGGAAATTTTCAAAGCCAAAGTAGCACAGTTCTATGAGTCATTATTTCTCCTTTACATTTCTACATTATAAATTCAGTTGCGCACAACTAGAAAAATCTTCAATTGATGAAAGTGGCTAGAAGAAGAAGAAGAAGAAGAAGTCTGTCTTAAATTTTGGAACTGGTACATTCTACACTGCATGTATCGTGTGAGCCTATTTGAGTATTTCAGAAATTTATACTTATCAATCGCTACTGATTGCGTACTAATTTTAAATAGCATTGCAAATCTGGTCTCTTTTTTACGTTTTTATAGGGAATTCGACTGTGGGAACAGTATTTATTGAAAAGAAACGAGCAGCACGTCTTTGTACCTTTTCTATATTAATGCTATCAGCTTGTTTGTATGGGTCCCAAACTTTAGGTGCGTATTCCAGCAGAGGTCTAACAACAGCTTTGTAAGCTTTTCTATTTTTTTAGTCATATTCATATTCATGTCCATATTAAGAAGCATAATACTCGGACTTGCCTGCTCTGACGTCTTTCAACCCTGACACACGGACGACACACTATGACTTTCTTATGCACGTTCATTTATTTGGAAACAAGCAATCGTTTTCTTAATGATTTTTCAACTCCGGCATCACTTCTTTGATAACAGAAGTGACTGGACCATTTTCGTTCAAATTACAACAAACGTTTGCACATCAACGCGTTTGCTGGCATGATGAAGGTCGCCATTTTGTTTAACCTGCAGCCATTACTTACGGCTGCTGCAACAGGGAGCTCATACTTCAAAAGTTTATTGATGTCAAGTTATGGTTTATTCCATAGATCGAGCTGAACGTGGATTAATAGTCAGCACCCAAAGCTCGAGATCCCATGTTTGAGGACAAGCACGACAGTCAGTGTTGCTCTTTTTACAACCAACTTTGCTAATATCAGTAGATCCACAGTTTTGCTTGAAAGCTTTATTACATTAATACACGCCATCCCATCATGGTACACGAGACGATAAGGTTGGCTTGTTTTAGATTCAGAGTCTTCTAGGAAACCAACCATTTAGAGTTGGTCACTCAAAGTACGCCATAATCAATGTGTATTAAATAAATTAGGATAAATTAAAAAATTGCATGCGACAACATTGTTACTGATCACCTCTAATGTATTCTGTTCCTTTTATAAATCCTTCCGTTATAAAGTTCAAACACTAGCTTTGTACAGTCGAAATCGTCCATCAACCATTTCATGACCAGTTCTCAAACCAATATACATTATTTTTCCTTATTAAATCAATCACCTCTCTCTCTCTCTCTCTCTCTCTCTCTCTCTCTCTCTCTCTCTCTATATATATATTTAGTTCAAGATCAGATGGAGTACATGATACAGTAGGTAGAAGAATAAACATGACGATTATTGCAGTCTTGTTCCGAATTACATTTGCTTGATGTATTAATTTTAAAATACTCATGGCATAGTACTAAAGCTGAAACTACACCCCTCCTGTGACCGCCAGCCAGTTGAGAAAATCAAAGGGGCATCCCTCTGTTGTCAAAGCTTATCACTATTCTTTATGTCGTATATTCGTAGACCAAAAATGACAAGGCATTGTAAATTACATGATATCATTTACAGATTACTTGTGACTTGGACTTAACAAAGTATAGCTTATGATAATATAGGGCAGCAGGACTTCTGAGAGATTTTCGTTGTGTGAACTTTGAGAGACTTATTTGACTCACGGCCACGGAAAACGTATTGAAGTACAGGGGCTTCAAGTAGAGGGCATTCACGTGAGCCCAACATAGAATTTAATTCGTACATATACTCACTTGACAGAAATCATAAAATTTTACAGATGATGAATTCGACAGACTAAGTATAGATCACCGTTTGTATTTGGTGTAGTACCAAAACGTTTGAAGGTGCAGAACGGTTTGTTATTACTTTTTGAAAGAAATTCTCAGCCTCTCCGTGATTTATGAACACAAATAGCTATTTCCACAGCATTAACGTAGAGGTAGACATTAGTTCATCCAATGACTTGGTAGTATGGGTGTGTCATAAGAAATCAATAGTGGGTCCTGCACTCACTTCCCTCAACTTTATTGTACATTGTGCGGTCACCCATTTTTTGTATCTACAGTTTTGACAGAGATGCGCACATTACAACGCGGCGTCTAAAGCTAATGATTATACCAATATTTAAAGCGGGAAATCAAATTTTAAACTGATTGGATAATGAACAAGTTTCCAAACATTTGGAAACTGCATATTAGTGACGTCATATAGCATCCGTCACAAACCATAAGTTTCAACCACCAAAAATTAGGAGTCGCATAAACGTAACCACGGCCATCGCACAGTTCACGCGCAAAGTCAAATAAGATATGGGGTATAAGGTTTTAGGCAATTTTATTTCATTGAATTTTTATTTTGCGTTGTAAGATATTAATATGGTATCTTCAAACTTATACTAATTTTATATGACTGCTTTTATGTGGTCGTTTCCGTTAAAAGCCAAAAAGTGCCTTGTGTGGGCCTACACCAAAAAATGTTGAAAATTGACTAACGTTATGGCTTTTATCTCTATTCATTTCTGCCCATGAATCATTTCTGAATTCTCCTAGTGGCTTGGAGATCCTTCCTTTTCTAGTTGCATTCATATGCAAATTTTGTTCATCTCACTTACTGCTGTGGACAACTTATGCTATGCTCAACTGTGGAATTACTGCGTTATCACTGGCTCTGCTATCCATGCTAATTCATGCCATGCTGCCATGGTATGACTACCAAGATCTGACAATACCTCTCTCCCTTCAGCAATATGACGTCTTACTTGAATCCATCATGCCATATTCTAGTAATCTGATCATACTGGGTGATTTTACTTTTCATTGGAACCACATCTCAGCAGATTCACAGACACAAATATTCAAAGACATAGTTGACTCCAGCAATCTGAAACAGAATAATCAATGGACCAACACACATCTGTTGTCATACGTCAGACCTGGTTTTACACTAATTACGAATCTCTTGCCCAATTAATTACCACCGACCAACTTTACTTGTCTGATCATTTTCCTGTTCGTGTCAAGCTGAGTTTACCAAGATCTCCATTAATTCGAACCAAAGTTACATATCGTTATGTGAACGCAGTTTCGGTTCGGTTCATGACTTCAGTAAGGGACCGGACAGAAATGAATGGGGAGGGGCGGTGTTTTTTCAAAAACTGCTACATAGAATAAAGCGACTCTTCAAAAAACTCTGCATGAAAAACATTGACCCTCCTCCTTATCCTTGCACGAAAAAAAGTAACCACCTTCCAAATTTTTTATGGGATACAATATCATTTCAAAACAGATTCAATCTAATCCAATAACTATCATGTATAGTAAATGAACATTTTCGGTGAAATTCCAAAATCGAATTTCTTGTACACCTATTCTAATCAAGTACAAATATTTCAATTATCTCATGTCTATATATGCCAAAGTATAGCAAGTTTAACATTGGAAATAACTAATTCATAGTTTCTCCATAGACTACCATGTATAGTCGATGAACATTTTCGGTGAAATTCCAAAATCAAATTTATTGTACATATATGCACTTCTTATTACACTGTTCTAATCAATTACAATTATGTCAATTATCCATGTCTATATATGCCAGAGTATTGCAAATTTTAATTTGGAAACAATTATTTATGATTTCTCCATAGACTACCATGTATAGTCGATGAAACTTTTCGGAGAAATTGCAAATCAAATTCCTTCTACATGTATGCAAAATTTATTACACTGTTCTCATCATGTAAAGAAATCAACTGGCCCGGAAGGGGGTGAAGAGCATTTTTCTGTGTGAAGTTATTAAAGTAAAGGGCCAGATTTCTATTCAGCTCAAGGCAATCCATTACTATAATTTTGTATTAAACTACCAGTTATGATTGTGAAATATACGTACATTTAATTTCTATTCACAATACTTCACATCCAACACACACTTTCCTTTCCCTTTACGGAAAGTGTAACAATGATTGCCATTGTAGTCATTAAGAAATCAAAGTAGAGATCAGTTAAGGAGCCTGAAGTCATGACATCCCCTAATTTTTAAAAGACTCACCAAAGGGAAAATCCTTATACCCCAAAATTAATGCAACAACGTATCTAAACGAATTAAAGAAGAAAGTCGAGTAAAAAAAAAAAACTAAAAATTTACGAAAACCACAATAACCAAACATAATAAAGCCAACTCAAGAAATGAAAAGGAGAAAAGAAAAATAACGTAATTTTCACAACTACACATAGCACATACATCGAAACAAAAGACTTGAAAGAAATTCTCTCCAAAGACAGGGATGATTGAAAATGACGAAACATTGAAAACCCTGTTCCTTAACCAACCAATAATAGCCTACTGAGAGAAACAAAAGTATAACTAACTTCCCCTTAAAAATTGCATATAAAAAGACAAAACAAGACTTTGAACACTGCATTAAACATAGAAATACTGGTTTCATTATTTAAAGACCAACAATATGTGCAAACCACAATAACATTACAATAACAAAAATAACAAAACTCCAAATACAACAACTTAGGAAAGACAGGACTTTGCAACTGAGGAGAAACCAGTCACTTGGGTTTTGAAACATAATTCGTAGCCATAGATTTCCGTTATCAAAAAACACACGATTTATTTTACAATAGGCACTAATAATACAGCCCAATAACACAACAGAAAAGAAAGTGAGACACAAAACCACATACGCGATGTGGACTTGGTAGTGGCCCGAGTTTATGCTACGTTTCGACGTTCTGATTTGTAAATGACAAGGGATTAAAACGAAATTCTAGTAAAATTTGCAAATAAAACTGCAAGTTTATGGACAAAAAACACGAATCCTACATTCAGTTTCCTCGTTTGACGTTGAAGCTGCTCCGGTGTCAAAATCAAAGTAAAACTTCAGTTGCCCACGCGGTAATAGTTGAAAAATGCAAGATTAATTGAACAATAGAATTTGTCACAATACAAATTTACCAAACGAAAAGGATTTGTGTACCTATGATATAAAAACAAGCATGAGATCTCTGAAGTTCCATGAGCTCCATGACAGACCAAAATATCTCTATTAACATTACATGACACATAAATATTAATCAGTCTTTTATTAGTGTAAACAAAGCAAGACAAATTATTCGTAGAATGGACAAATAATATGCATTATTCAAGTAACACCATACAATAGTATAGAAAGAACAAACTTAGGAAGTTACACAACAACTACAATAAAGTTAGAGAAATCTAAACTTGTGAAGTGTAACTTTGAAATTTGTGTAACTGTGATATGAATGATTCCAGATTTAGTTTTGTTGGAATGCATCGTGAATTGTGTAGGGGAAATGACATGATCAGATCAAAGTAAGTGAATTTGGTATCGTTGACAGCAAAGGTTTGTCAATTCTATGCCTGTGTGTCAAATTTTCCAGTTGCTTTGTGTTAAAAGGCATCTTTCACTGTTGTATTTATGCTCCCTGGAGGTGAATGCCGCAAGATATAATTGGTTCTTAATTATGATCAGCCGTTCAGAAATCTGTGGAGACAAAAAGGGATATATATATAAAACCCATTATGAACTGAATATGCTCACGTGTTTTACAACAGGTTCATTAATAGTAGTACGCTTCACAGAACAATGAGATATATATTATCACTATATGTAGCAGGTTTTTTTCAAACTTCGCACAGTACTCTCAGAGTTTAATCACTTATTACAAAACTTTATTTAATATGCGAATGAGCTGTCAATTAACTTGACACTGCTCAATGCTTTACAGGACAATTAAATATCCATCAGATCAACATTTGTAGCACGTTTTATTTAATTTAATGCTGTAATTTAAGAGTAATGTCACTTATTAAAAAGTTCATTAAATATGCAAATAAACCCTACATTAACTTGATACTGTTCAATGATTCATAGCACAATTAAATAATTATCAAGTCAATATCTGTAGCACGTTTCACCAAATTTTAGTGCCGAAATTTCAGAGTTATATACCTAATTAAAAAGTTTATTAAATATGCAAATGAACCCTTAATTAACTTTATACTACTAAATGCTTTACAACACAGTTAGATATCTGTCGTATCAGTATGTGCAGCAGTGTTCATCTCATTTGATGCAGTTATTTCGGAGTTATATGACTAATTATAAGACTTCATGGAATATGCAAATGAGCTAATTATTAACTTGACACTCCTCAATGCTTCTCAGTACAATTGGATATTTATCAGATCAACATCTGTAGCAAGTTTCATCAAATTTAATGCTTTAATTTTGGAGTAAAATCACTAATTACAAAGTTCATTAAATATGCAAATGAACCCTTGATTAATTTCACACAACTAAATGCTCTACACCACACTTAGATATCTGTCGGATCAGTATCTGCAGCAGATTTCAGCATATTTGGTGCAGTTATTTTGGAGTAATATCACTAATTACTAAACTTCATAAAATATGCAAATTACCTATTTGTTAACTTGACACTGCCAAATGCTTCTCAGTACAATTAGATATTTATCAAAACAATATCTGTACCCAATTTCACTGACTTGGGTGCTGTAATTTCAGAGTTATATACCTAATTACAAAGTTTATTAAATATGCAAATGAACCTTTAATTAATTTACCACTACTAAATGCTTTACACTACAGTTAGATATCAGTCGGATCAGTATCTGCAGCAGATTTCATCACATTTGGTGAAGTTATATCGGAGTTATATGACTAATTACAAACCTTCATGGAATATGCAAATGAGCTATTTATTAACTTGACACTGCCTAATGCTTCTAAGTATAATTAGATATATAATACATCAATATTTGTTCCAAGTATCATCAAGTTTGGTGCAGGAATTTCAGAGTTATCTTACTAATAACAAAAGTTCATTAAATATGCAAATGAGAAGATAATTGACATGACACTCACAGTATCATCATAATGTTCTTAGATTGTCATCTGTGAAAAGTTTCATGAAATTTTGTGCAGTATTTCTTGATATATGTCTACAATGTCATTACCGTGTCCATAGGGAAACCATTGTACGGAAAAAAACGATATTGCATAACTTCATTAATATGCAAGTCACACTAACCAAAATCTAATCAGTTCTTGCAAGTAGCACATGGTACCTGTGTACCAAATCTGACCTGAATCCCTTCAGGTGTTTTTGAGTTATCGTGTAAACAGACAGACAGACAGACAGACACACACACACACACACACACACACTAACACACACACACACACATGGACAGACAGACAGACATCGCTATGACAATAGCCCAGGTGTTTACACACGTGAGCTAACAAGCGCACGGCAAACGCAACTTCCACTTTAAGGGGGAGAGGGTTTGGCTGTATTTCGATTATCGCGTGCAAAAATTGCAATTCATGTTTTTTTTATCGCAACATCTCGCAACACGTTTTTATGCATTACAAAATATCGCTCTTTTGTTTTGCGTGTACCAGGCCAGAGTGGCATGCAATGGCGCTACACCATTCTTTTGACACATGTGTGGTTCAGTGCATGTTTAAAATAACGTACCAATCATTTTGGAAATACTGTTTCGATTCATTTCATTCTATTGGTTGCGTCATTGTCAACTTTTCGCTGAACAGAGATTGATTTTAAACGGGGTATACCAGGGTGATGGGAGTGTATGTTTGATTTCATAGCGACGTAATTACTGATTGTAGGTATGCTGATGCAGAGTGAGGATGAGACTTGGTTAGATTTTCACCCTACCAAACTTTCGTTTAGGAGGGGTTGAGGGCAACACAATTAGTTATGTTACCATGCACAAGCTTTAATTATCCATGGCCTCTTACTTTTAGGCAATTACTTTTCAATTAGGTTTGCTGTCACAAAATAGACATGAAAACGCTATTATGAGCAATATAAGACACTTACATTAGAAAAATTCCTAAATTTTGTGAAGGTTTTGACCGTGGGTAATTTTGCCTGATACATTCACAGTATTGTATTTATGGTATTTACACTAG
Organism: Ptychodera flava; assembly: GCF_041260155.1. Classification (NCBI taxonomy): domain Eukaryota; kingdom Metazoa; phylum Hemichordata; class Enteropneusta; family Ptychoderidae; genus Ptychodera; species Ptychodera flava. Next base: position 69,567 of record NC_091942.1, on the reverse strand, counting down.
ATATGAAATGAAAGTGCTCCTGTGTTATTGTATATGTTGCCGTTGTCTGTAATTTGATACTTTTCTCCAAGCTTATGCCATTAGATTTTAACTTGATTGAAATGCTTATTTTTAACATCACTAGCAATATCCATTGTGTATAGCTTAAATTTAATATCTAAATGTGAAAGATCGGAAAATACGTGAAATTCAAATTAGATGTGAAATTGCCGTGCCTAATCGGTTCTATACACAAGGCAGTGAAACAAAAAATACACACTACTATACATTAAACGCACAACACAAATATATGAACGATGTGTGGAGTTGCTTTCCCTTTATTAACTAATTTCTTTCACTTCTACCATAACAGTCCGTCCAGTTAAGGTAGTGCAAATGTCATGTGTGCAAATCGGCATGTATAGGTAATATCACAATGCTAAATGTCTTTCACCACGGCACGTAATCATATCATCAAAATAGCAAAATTCTTAAACTTTTGTCATATTCTTCCTTCATTCCTTCTTGTCCCTAATTGGTAAAAGAATTTAATATGCAAACTACTAACATGCAGATTTAAAACTGTTACATGAACATATTAGTGTCGTATCATAGAATCGTCAATATACATGGCATTTTGTCGGCTGTGGTCATCTATACAGATATATATTCCAAACTAGAAAAGTCTCTTAAAAAGCCTAGTTACCTATTAGGTTTGTAAAAATGCTAAATGACTTTCACTTATGTAATATCAGAGTATTTTCAATTTATATAGCAAGTTTTGTCAACTTTGGTCAGTCCATCCAGATGTATATCAATAATAAAGAAAGTTCATTGCATATACAAACAAACAGTAAATTGTCAAAATTCTTAAACAGACAAACAAACAGACTAACGCTAATACAGACATACATAGAGAATTAAAAACATCAGTACCACAATAGCTTGTTCGAATGAACACACGAGCTAAACATCGTAGTCACAGTAAATACTATTAAGCCAAATCCTGTGTGCCCCACTCCTCATAATTCAGTGCTTCCTCCCTTGCAATGTAAATGAGCAAAAATAAGTCGAAACATTACTTCAAAAATTAATTTCTGCTGAACTATGGAACCAACAACCACCAAAACTTTATCAGATCTAGTTTCCATCCCAAAGATTCTGTGTACCCAATTTCATGACATTTGATGAATGAGTTTGAGAAATATGACCCATAACACACACACAGATAGACAGACACACATACATATTACAGACACACATACAGACTAACAAACGCAACCCTATGACAAAGGCCCACTTAGGTGGGCTACGCTCACCGCGTGGGCCAAAAACCACACCTATGTCACGATACAATGAAAAATTAAGAAGAAATCTGCCGCGTTTTGACGAAATCAACATTTCTGAATAAGTACAAACAAAGGCATAAACTCAGTCCACTACACAGTCGACACCGCGCCTTTGGATAAAACTCACGTCATGCACCATAAACACACTACTAATTGCAGCATCATCATAAACAATATGGTGTGGAACCACTTTCCCTTTTATGGTCTTGATTAGTCAATCCTACATCTTGTTACCGATACCCGCTTCGTAACAAGGACTGCTTGATCTGTCCAACAGCAACAAGATTTCGGACCCTGACAAACACCTAACATATGCAACATGCGGAATAGCGCCACTACTCTCATGAGAAAAAAAAGCGTTTTACCAAGGTTGCGTTTTCCTTAAGCAAGCATGAGTTTACTTTTGCAGATCAAGTTTTGTATTTAAGTTGGGAATTGTAAGCTTTGGAAATTGTCTGAATGATTAATTTTTGTATTTATATTTTTATTCGGTAAAATTCGTAGCAAGACACTCGGGCCAGCTTCTTTTAGAAGTTATTGACCCGGCACAAAAACAGCTGGCCCCTGGGCCACAGGGTTAGCGTAAGTTTCGCATGCTGAGACTACCATGTATAGTCGATGAACTTTTTCGGTGAAATTCGAAAATCGAATTTCTAGTACAAATATGCGCTTGTTATAACTCTATTTGAATCAAGTATAATAATCTCAAATATCCCATGTCTATATATGCCCAAGTATAGCAAGTTTTTCATTGGATAAAAATATTCACAGTTTTGTTATAACTCACATGTAATAATGAATGATTTCAGTGAAATTTCAAAATCAAATTTCATTTACACATACAAAAAATTCTGTCCAATCCTTTTGAGTGAGGGTGATTTCAAAACTATAGCAAGCCAGAGGGTGATTTGAATGCACTGTGAGTTTGTTGGGGAGGACATTTAAAAATATACAAGAACATTTTTGGGTGCTATCGGCCCCTCTACAGAGGTGTTTGTAAATGCAGCTGCATACTCAAAAAAATTGCAGGAGAACGTTTTTCTTTATTTTTGTTACTGCGCGAAAAAGGCTACCCTCCCCCTAATGCCTGCGTGAAATTTTATGACCCTTCAAAAATCCTTGCGTGAAAAATGATGACCCAGCCCCCAAAACACCGGCCCTCCCCATTGTAATTTTTGTCCAGTCCCTAAATATATTGAATCACATGATCTCCATCTACATCTTGTCAACTTGACCCCATCCCAACAACTTTAAATTCCTAAAGGGAGTTCTTAATCAAGTTCTGCCCACAATTACCGATATTATCAACTTACCATGTCGTTATGGAATAGTACCCGACTCATGTAAATCAGCTGCTATGACACCACTTCTAAAAAAGTCTTCACTGGATCCAGAAATACTCAATAACTGCAGACCTGTCTCTAATTTAACATTCATATCTTGAGTGACAGAAAAGTTGTTTCAAATCAACTTAACGAGTATCTTACCAGTAACACACTACTTGAACTCTCCCAGGCTGCCAAGTACTACAGTTACTGTACTGAAATACTCCAGAGAGTCCACAATGATATCTTCACGTCACTTGATTCACGTCAACATATCACACTTGTTTACTCGACTTATGAGCTGCATTTGACACCATCGACCATAATTTTCTTCTAGAATATAATATTTTGGGTACAATAATATTGTTTTGACTTTTGACTCAACACACGATTTTAAGCGACATATTCTTTGAACTTGCAGGAATATCTACACGCATCAACGTCGTATCAGCTTTATTCGGAAGTACTTATCACAAGATGCTTGCAAAAAACTTGTCCACTCCACCATCTCCTCACAACTTGACTATTCAAATGCATTTTTGTTTGGTCTGCCACAAGCGTACATTTGTCATCTGCAAAGAACTCAGCTACTAGACTCACCACACAGACAAGGACACAAAATCACATCACCCTATCCAGCTTCACCTCCATTGGCTTCCAGTAAAATTCAGTACAAAATATTACTTCTCGTATACAAATCGCTACATGGACTTGCCCCCATTATCTCGCTTAACTCATTCATATGAAATATCCTACTAGATCACTGCGCTCAAGCCATGGCGTCACACTTAAAATACCAAGAACTAGATTCAAATGCAATGGAGGTCGCTCCTTCAGTTACGCCGCTGCAATCCTATGGAACCAGCTACCTATCACTATCCGTACTGCTCCAAGTATCGGCATTTTCAAATCCAGACTTAAAACATTATTTTTCAGGAAAGCTTATATGTGATTTCCATTCAGTGTTTAGCGCCAGTGAGGACTTTATCATGGTGGATACCAGGCGCTATACAAGTCATACTTATTATTATTACTATTATTATTATTATTATTATTAAAAGAAAGACTAGCTAATCTTAGCATTAAATACAACGCCTTGCAGTGGTTTTGTTCAAATCTCTCAAACCACTTTCAATCAGTTATCATCTATGGGAAAATGTGAAATGACAAGATAGTACACTTAAGTGTACCACTAAGGATCTGTTTTTGGGCCACTACTGTTTTCATTATACATAACGCCTCTGGGTCAATTAATGCGCCGTTTCAATCTAGTTATATGCCGATGACATTCAGTTTTACTTGGATTTTACACGAAATGACACCTCCAATGCTGTAACTCACATTGAAGACAGCTTAGCTGACATCAAGTTGTGGATGACCAACAACAAATTGCAGTTGAACGATGGATGACAAAAGTTATAATAATCAAGCCTACACAATGTAAAATTATAATGCTCCATGCTCATCTAATAGAATTTATGTTCGATCCTGTGCAATAATAGCAAAAAAGTTGACGCTGCCCGAAACACCGGAGTCAATATTTGACAACTAGTGCTGCTATGCTTTTGGTTACCCAACATCCTTGAATTCACATTTATCAGTGGAAAGTGCAGTAATGATGGAAAGTTAAAGCCCCAGTGCTGCTAACTTTTGATGTTTTTTTTTATAATTTTATTTTATAAGTCAATTGCAACTTGTTATTCTACTCCCAAAGAATGTTGAAACACCCACTATTTAGCTTGTCAACTGAGCGTCTATATGTGTAAAATGCATGGTTATTGTTTACATTTGAATTCTAGTCCGGACCCGAAGTCACTTTTCAACAATAACAATTCAGTTTACAAGCATAGCGGCTGAGTTGACAAGCTGGATACTGTGTATATCAACATTCTTTGGGGAGAAGAACAAGGAATTATGGTTCACATTCAAAATAAAAATGGTGAAATTATCATCAAAAGTTAGCAGCACTTGGGCTTTAAAACATATACGTCTTTGAGAAAGGACTTAAATACTCAAGAAATGAAATAAATTGTTCCAGGGGAGTTTGATTGAGTACAGCATTTGTTGTCCAGGTCTACTTTTTTGCATCATATTTGACAAATTGGTTAACCCAAAGGTAACGTATTTTGGCAGAGTTTAATTTTTTATAAAATTAACACCTCTGGGACGATTCCTTTTCCAAGGGTCGTAGGGTCAGTAGGTCTGTGATATGTGATTTGGGACATTAGCTCGATTATTACATTATACTATCATTCAGCCATATTATGCGCTTGCTGCTCTCGCTCATACCTTACTACCGGCCGTGGGGGCAATTGCCCTAGACGACCTTGCATTGGATGTTGTAAAGACGAGCACTGTGGTGGCTGGGAAAAGAGAAAGTCACAACACCAATACATCCGGTGCAAACCTGTCATGGAAATATAACATAAGAGTCGTGCGCCCTGCTAGCGAACGACTGGACCACCCGGACTCAGCCATTATCAAAGTATTTACCAGTGGATTAAAAGCAGACGTGGATAGAAGTAGATAAGAGTTGTGTACCACTAAAAAATCCCGAAGGACTCACCCATCTTCTACGGAGGTTTTCCGGAGGATTAGGGGTGAACCATTTGATTTCTGGGGGGGGGGATGGAGAAAATGGGTGGCGCAACAAATTTTTTTTTCCCATGACTGTGACAGCAATTTTTTTTTTCTATTGTCAGTCCTGCATCAAATTATTTTTTCTGTATGCAGTGGCAAAGCAAATTTTTTTTTCTCGCTCGCGAATTTTTAATACAATATGCTATACATAAACGTTATTGGTTCACAACCGGATGTTTTAATAACTTGTTGTGTTCATGGTTCTGCTATTAAAATTTTATGTACAACAAATAACTAGTAAAAAACCAGACTGACAAACTTGACCAGCTGTACTCAAGCTGTGTAGCAGACGTGGAAAAACTCAACAAGAAATCTGCGTCATACCAAGAAAGTATGGTTTTCTACCACTCTCTACAAGCCAAGGTCAAGGCAGTTGTGCAAATGGTAAATGAGAAAATGGCCACCATATCAGCTGTGCATGAGAAATACAAAGAACTGTACGGAGCTAGCCAGCAGGCAGCAGCCAATAGCAGGAGAGCTGCTAACGAAAAAAGAAAGAAGAAGAAAAGAGCTGCGATATCAGCATCACTCAATACCAATCCACATGTCAAGGCAAAGTGCCGAAGAGAGATGGCAAAGGACATCCACTCAACTGACATTGTCACTTTATTCAACAGACAAGAAAGGGGAGACAAAGGTAGTCATATCAGCAGATTATTTTGAGTGATGACTTTGTTTATGTTGGAGTAATATAAAAATGCATATAAAAATCACCAATATTAACGCTTTTGTCACTTTCCAAAGTGAGTAACCTTTTAATCAAACACAAAAGTACTGCAGACAATTTTTAATAAAAATAACAATTTTCCTTTCTTTCAATTTTCCTTTCTTACAGGTGCTCAGCAGGTACCTGCATGTACCGAACCAAAAAGATATGGGATCTGCCTACTGTCATCCATGAAGCCACTGCCATAGTCTCCAGTAGAGTAATAGTAGCCTGGTTAAACCAGACGGCTCATCTGTTCCATCCACTGAACAGATCAGCCGTCTGGTTAAACCAGGCTGATAGTGACTAGTATAGAAGTGTAGTGATCATACAGTTGTGAAAGTCAGTACTATAGCTGTGTTTTATATAAAATCAGTACTGTCAACTTCTCAGGAAAGAAGTCATGTTTTACAAAAGTTGTGTTTGTATTTCATTATTTGTTATTGTATTTTCATCGCAAGGAAAGACATATATTTTGAGAATAATATATTGCTTTTAAAAGTAGGTCATTGAATCGTGTCGTTTGTTTTAAATTTTCAGTAGATACAGATCACAGCAAGTCCAATGGTTCCCCTTTTAATACTGACTGTGTCAATGCTTTATTGCAACATATTTAAAACACTGTCATCACAATGAAACTTTGAACATTGTGTAGTATTGAAGTTTATTTATATGCCAGACTTTTTACATCAGGATTTACTCTAACATATTGAAAATATTAGTGCCGCCGTAGGCGTCCGCCCTCCAGCGTTTTTTTTTAAATCAGTCCCAAACTTTGGTGATTTTAGCACATGGCGACAATTTTTTTTTCTCTCCTGTCTGTTGGAACAATTTTTTTTTCTCAAGCCATTGTTGGATCAAATTTTTTTTTCTGTCCTTCACCTGCCGACAAATTTTTTTCCCCAGATCCTCCATCCCCCCCCAGAAATCAAATGGTTCTCCCCTTAGCAGGACATACATAATACCGACGTGCAGAGGTTTTCCGGACTATTAGCAGGTCATACATAATACCGACGTGCATTCGTTCCCTAGTGAACTATGACGCATTGTCTCTTTTGTACGGTGTTTATATACGAGCTAAAAATACCAGCAACATATCTTGGAAAAAACACACTGTACATAAGCATATGAATAGCTGTTTACAAGCACAGCTGACATGTACCAGCATCAGCATGTCGGCGATGGGAAACCCTCGCATGATTTGCATATAAATAGGGCGGGAATCCCGCTATAGGCATAGGACATTCACCTCACAGTGTGTGTATGGCGTATGGCGCGTAATGCATGCCAAAATTAACATCCGTTTTCTTACACCACTGACCGAATTTTCCACTAGTCATCCACATTCGGCTTGATCGAACTGAACCCACTCACTGAATTATTCAAGTGGTTAGCGATTTCTGAACCCACTTACTGCATCCTTCACGTGGTCAGCGATTTCTGAACCCACTCACTTACATTCAAGTGGTTAGCGATTTCTGAACCCACTCGCTGAATTCTTCATGTGGTCAGCGATTTCTGAACCCACTCACTGAATCCTTCAAGTGGTTAGCGATTTCTGAATCCACTCACTTACATTCAAGTGGTTAGCGATTTCTGAACCCACTGACCGAATCCTTCAAATGGTCAGCGATTACTGAACCAACTCACCGAATCCTTTAACTACTTGCCTATATTCCGCTAGGCACCCCAGCAGACTTGATATTTTTTCTATCATAATCCGGTCACTCAAAAAGAGACCCGTCAAATTCACTCACGGATTCTTAAGGTGGCTGACCATTACGCTAGGGGGTCTTTATCAAAGCTTGTAAGATGTGACCCGGAAATGAATCTTTACTGAGTTAGTAGCCTAATAGGTACTGAATCGCATGGTTCGCACTCCCAGCCCGCCTCACAAAACGTGAACAATTAACAGTAAAAGGAGTGAAAAATGACTTCTTGTCCGGACCAGAAGTCAGGCTTTCTTGACACACAAGACGAAACGTAATGACACCACCGTCAATCTACGCAAGCACAGTCGCTCTATGGATAGAGGGACTGTGAGTGTGACGCAAGCTTTGTTTACTGTGGCGTCCATAGAAACCTAAGCTTATGCTCTTCGAAAAGGTCTGAAACTGGAGACTCAGCCAAAGACGCGCAAAAGTTCGGCGAAATACTGGAAAGATATAAATATGTAAGTGTTTACAGATTGTTCCGACTATAATGAGCCGTGCAAACAAACGTCTTGAACAGCTAAACTAACGATGGAGGCAGTCGATTGTAAGCTTCATGCTTGCACGTTGTGACCCGGGGGTTGTGACCGACGGTACGGAGATCAAGTTTGCTGAATGAATTGAGAGAGAAAAACATATATCAAAAATACCGTCAATGACGCTGTACCTTCTCTAATGTGTGGCCAGGTCAGGTAATTGGTTGTTGGCATGGAGTTGTTGGAAAATAGTTGATGATGTAGAGGCATGAGGTGGGATATGGACCCAAAGAACCCAAAAGATGATTAAATATATCAATCAAAAAATTCTAAGCTACAGTTAAACTGCCTAAAGATAGTTCAATGTGGAAAAAGTTAAATAATTCAGAAATAAGAATTAACAGTCCAAAATAGTAATGACGCACTTGATTCCTACTGACCTGAGTGCATGTGAAATACACAACCTGGCATATATAAATTAAATGTACCGGTATACCAAGTGATCATTTAAGTCACTTTCAACTGTTTTTAATGGATTTTCCAAAGAGTCCTGTGGAAATGATGAAAAACGCTTATCTGGTATTGTGTTTGTAAAACCTCATGGCTGATAATTGTCATAGTATTGAAAAAAAATTGAAAGTGAAGAAATTACGTTTTTGATAGGCATATTTACCTTGAAATACATGACCGTGTAAAGAATATATGCTAAAAGTGTTTAAGAGTAAATTTCTTTTCAAAAAATAATTTAATCTGTGACCAAAGGATTTTATTCTTTGAGTTTACAAATTCAAACATTGCAATTTGTTCAATCATCTTGTGCAGTGCAAATTTATAAAATGACTGAAAAATAAAAAAAATTGGCAGAATTACAATCTGTTCGAAGTACTACTATACTATAATTTAAAAAAGAAAAGTTCATGCAGAAACGGTAACATATATTGTCAGCAATGTAGTGTTAATTTTGACTTTACATCAAAATATGCCTTTGCTGGATACCAAATATATAGGGCGAAATATTAATCAGCCATGTTCAGCAAAATCCACACAACAGCATTGATCCTTTTCTAATTTGATTTGATTTGCTTATGTTATCCTTGTATGACAGTCAGTACAATATGGAACTTGAACACAACACAGTGAATAAGTATGCTGTAAATGAAATGGTGTGGCTGCATCCACATGCAGCAATAGGAGTGTCTTTGTCTCTCACCCCTCATTTCCAACCTCTCCCATCCCTGAAAAAATAGTTTGGTCTTATATTTATAATGTTAATAATTTCTGTATTTGTTAAAATGTGCGCATCTCAAAAACTCATGAGGGGAACGCTCCATTAACTTGGACGTACCCGAGTAACCCGAGTTGGTTATCAGAGGATTAATCTCTATGTCAACATATGCGAACAGATTATCTTTTAGTGTAAACAAAACATTAGCACTGCCGGAACTACTTTTAGCATGGCCAATGCCATCGGCGCCTGACTTGATGATGGCCCCCCTGTCCGGCACTCAGGATTTCCAACCAGCGTTAAAAGTGCCGTCCAGCACTTGCTGTTACTTTGAGGTCATCATTTAGTTCATAAAATTGCATGAAGAGTTTACAAAAACGAGTGTACTATAGAATCCCTTTCAAATAAAATGCTGTTTAAACAATACTAGCAGTTAATTAACGTACGCTGATTTTGCATACGAAAAGCTATTTTTGTATGAATGTTTATACCCTATAAAAGAAAGTACGGTAGCGAAAATCAGCACAACAAAACAGACTTCAGCACAACAAAACAGGACTTTTACTAAAACGCACTCTTTCAATTTCAGTTCAGACTCACATTGCGGAAAGGTGCATGCAATGCAATGAAAGTCACGAGCAAACTTTGGTGTCAACGGATCCAGTCTTTGAATTATCAATGAACACTCACTTATTTTTCTGGTCAAAAGCCAAAGGCTACTTGTCTATCGCAACAAGCCTCTCTGTTTGAATCCGCGTGTTCATTTTTAGCCGGATGCCGGCCAAATTGACTGGCTACTTCCGTATTTTGGCCGGCTACTTTTCAGCAATGTTTTGCGCTCTAGCCCCGAAATTCTGGTTTTGATAATAATATTTTGATATATGCTGTCTTGCAAGCCGGAGATAACATTTCAGAAGTGCCTATGTGGCTATATGTAATCTAGCAATTTACGCGGTGAACTTGTTGCTATCTATAGTATCAGCCTGTAGTACCGCGATCTGCGAACGTGTACTGTACTGGGAATCGCTCTCGAGGTCATCCTTGCTTTCCCGACTACAGCCCGAATTATTCCGACGTTCACATCGGGTGCAGCTTACCATTGGACTGACGTTACGCCCACCAATAGCCGGCCATTTCCGAATAAAGCCGACGTTTGTTTCTCTCAAACGCGAAAGAGAAGAAAGTCTCAAACGCGGAAGAGAAAGTCGACGTTCCAGAGCTTTTGTTTTCTGCGTAAGAGTTGGGCCTTGTCTGATGGGTAGGTTTTTGATCAAATGTAAAGCAACCAAAAGTTACTGAGTCTCATTTTTCATACTTTTGAAACGCCACGTCAATCCATCCATTGTCGATCATAGATCTACATCGCGTTTTGTGGAGGGGCCGTGGTTTAAGCGAAAGGGAAAGTCTACGTGGGGTCTACGCTTGAAAACGTTGATTTTCTGCGTAAGAGTAGGACTTTGTCTGTTGGTTTTGGGAGGTTTTAGATCAAATCTAAATAAACAAACGATTACTTGGTCTCATTTTGCGTACTTTTGAAACGTACGTACCACAGCCCCTCTGTCTATCCACCGGTCTGGAAACGCCTATTGTAAAAGGTGTCAATCACCTGGACCGCACAGCCAAACCGCGATACGAGGGGCAGTCACGTGATAATGCGTAGCTTGGGTTTGTCCTGCATGCCACAGTCCCCGATTGTGTGTACGCTTTTCTCGAATTTTCGCTGTTTTTGGCTCTATTAAGTGTTCTCTGCGTCTATCTACGACACGAAGACAGAAATCATCATATCTTGAAACCGATGTTTGTTTTTCGTGATCCTTCTCCCATCGTAAATGATGATAGTGTGCGATAATTTCTGGGTTGATCGCTGCGAGTGTGTTGACGTAGCACAAGCAACGGCTGGAATCAAACCGGGAAATTTGTCGTCGCTTTCTCTTGCAATGCTAGTATTCAGTGCCTCCAAATATGATAAAATATGTTTTCTATGTAATATTCTGTGAAATCATGTCTGTTAACTGAGCAGAATAGGAAAGACAACTGCAGAAACGCATGGATAGAGGGACTGTGGGTCGACCGATATTGCATTATGTGTAAGCTTACTGTGTCACAATCGACTAATCGACTGCAGCTGTGTTGTACACATACGGGGTCGTACAGGTTGACGTTGGGTGTCGTCAATTTGGAATTTTATCAAACATGAACACTGGAATTTAGCTCTCTTTTTCAATTATATTCAACATCACCAAAAATCAATGGTAAGCTTGCGAATTCGTTTTATTGTGAAATTAATACCGTGAATTAAATCACTGAAAATTGTGCCATCTGCCGACCGGCCTCGTTAACTGCCTCTACTATTTCTCCTTTCTTATAATATGTACGAGTGGCCATACTGTTTACAGACGGATCCGGCTAGCAATTCATTGACTTAAATTCGCTCCATACGAGATTAATGTCACAGGATACGCGCAGCTCTCGGAGTCCTTACTCACTCGTTAAGTTGTTTGCAAGTGCAGAAAAAACTCGCCACATGGAAAGAACGTTCCATGCTGTTCTGATCACATTTGCATATATGATCAATGCGCGTTACTGAAGTGAAGCGTCCGAAAATAGGAAACTTGAATGAAAATGAACGAAGAACGATATTTTGTTTCACCATAATTCTAAAACTTAGTTTAGAGCCTAAATTAAAGAATAAACTAGATTACTTGCATTGAAAAAGGGCAGTTCACTTTTTCCTGTCAACATAGTTCCATGTGCAAGCATATGTGTGTGCTCGTGGTATTGAGTGAGTCGTTACAGCCCTGACGTTCCTATCATAGCACCAGCTCGATAAGATAATCGCAACAATGGAAAATTAACACCTTGGGGATTAAAAGTCTTCTGTTTGTCACCCGAGTTGGCAGGCAGCAACTCGGGTTTCAGGTACCATCAAAGTTAATGGAGCCTTCCCCTAATGTTTTGATCATAAACATTTTCATTTTTTATAGCTGACCAGTCAGTTAACCTGTTTATTTTGAATATTTGCGCATTTTTCCTCAGTTTTTGACATTTTCAGAATACCTTCTTATTCAATTTGTCATTTTCTAAAAGTTAAAATGCTCCTTTGTGTGGTCAAGCTTTCCACAAGCATCAAATGTGGTACTTCATATAGGAAGGTCTGCCTCTAGAGGGCGGGCATCATGAACAGTGTTTGTTAGTTATTTCCTCCACATAAATTTCTGATTGTACTGTAAACATTGAACATGCATGGCCGACGTCTGATTTTCTGTCTAAAACTTTCACTCATTTTCGTTCATATGACTCTGAAACTCCAGGAAACGATTGGGAAGAAAGAGTTATCTTGAAATATTGAGATACTCGCCGATATTTTGCAAAATTAAATGAGAAAAAATGCAAGGAAAATGCCGACTGGCCAACACAACGACCGTTTTCAAACTCAGAGGCATCATATCATCTGCAGATTATGCAACAGACCCATATCACGTGAGGCCATGAGGGGATATCCACGCAACTCAGTACCAAACACTAGCGCACAAAGAGTGAGCAAACACAAAGTGAGTACCCCTAACGTCAGCTCAGTAGTCTGTAATAGATTGTAGTCAACTAAGAAACCTTGGAGAAAGGCTTAACACTGGCTATGCAGCTAAGTCCCATTTGATTTTTGTCACAGCTCAAAATCGTCTCCTACACCTCAACCTGAACCATGAACACCCCCACCAGTTAATGATATGACCCATCACAATGGCATGACGTCAACGGATCTTGACAGACGGAAGTATTGACAGACGGAAGTAGTTGACACCAGCATACTGGTTTTCAACTCTAATACCTTCTCTGTCTCTAAATAGACATGAGAAGGTAATAAAATTCAATATTTCACCAACGTAATCATTGAACTAGTCGTTTCTTCCATTATGCAGTAGGCTATTATGAAAATTTCGTTGAAAATAAATGACGGGACTGCTTCTGCTCCGTCTACTCAAACGAAGTTTGGTGTACGGCGGGGCTACGCTGTATGTACAGGATAGGCAATACATGTACAGCCCATCAACTGCATATCGTTGCCGTAATTGAAAATGCTCAGAAAGGAACAAATTAACTTATATCTTGAATACAGTATAAAAGTCTTACTTAGTAAATTTAAAAGTATTTCCAAATAATATCAAACGTAACGGGTATTTAATCCTCATAAGGACTACCGTAGTACAATTACCGTCTAGATGCGAGCACAACATTAATGGCGCTCCAGGCATGGTAGAAGTTCGAACACAAGGGAGATCCCGGCCGGCCTCACTGCAAAGTCGTCCCCGTGCACACCCGGCCCAACAGCAAACTAACCTCTTGGTTTGATTCTGTTGTTTACTTATTTTTTAAAGAATTCATGACACATACAGGGCTCGAAATTAACTTTTTACGCTGGTAGTCTACTTGGGCTACCATTTTCTGAAGTTGGTAGTCCAGTGACAATGGCTGGTAGTCCATGAATATTTTAGTTGAGGGATGCTGTACACGTCCGAGTATAAGCCCGGTTCAGCAACACAAAAGCAGTAAGACTGGGGGCTTCAACTCGAGAAAGCCCATGTTATGTGTCACGAACGCTTAATTTTAATTTTCATGTACATTTTAACACTTTCTATCACTTTCAAAATCGGCTAACACATCCAAAGAAATTGTAACTTGAGTAAAGAAAAACAGAAAAACAATATTCTCATGATCCTTATGAACTGGCATGCCTTGTTACACCCGAGTCTCTCTATACAGAACGTAATACATTTATAGATCGACAACCATTACATAGATAAAAGACAGCGAAACGCAACCAAGCTTAACTGACATAGTGTTTTATATTACTTTCAAATCAAAGTGATTACACAATCTTTTGATATAGAAGTGACAGTTTGTGAAATGTCAGCATCAAAACCGTCATTGCCAAAATATGTTGCTTCGATTTCGCAATCACCTTCAGTTGCCGCTAATGCGGCAATCAGCTGAATTTTATTACTTCAAGTTACTCATTTTGATAGTTATTTGCCTACAGAAGTGAGCCAAGTGCATATAGTGTCGTCTTGATTTTACATCGGTACCGGGAGTTCCTGTGTGACCTTGTGCAGGGTGCGCATCGGGCTCTGCCAACTTCAGTTTGAATAACCCGTATATAACGCACACATTGTACCAGAATAGAATGTCAGCCTCCTCTCCCAAAGTTCTGTATCCTCTGAAACACAGTAACAGTACGTTTTTGAACAGAGGAGAACAAAATAAAATCATTCGCAGGTCATTCAGCCAGCGACCGTGGACGTTTGCCCGGGCAGGGCGTGGCATGGCCCCAGGAATTTTTTGGACTGTTGGCTGATCCGGGTGGCTGATGAGAGCCTCTGATATTATACGACATTGAACTATTCTAAGCTGTTAAAATACGTTAAGAACATTTCCTTTTATCGTTTCCTAGGACCGTTTCTTGTTTTAACTTAGTTAAATTACGATATTCAATTACCATATTGTCGTTTTTCTGAAATCGTACGATGACGAGAGCTGTACTTCTATGCGAGCTATCACTCGTGCGAGGCATGCTGCAAGACGTATACATGTGCGTTGTCAACAAACCCGCGCGGCAATCCAACTCGATCGGACAATATTTAGCGTTTGTATGTCACTACAGAAGCACAAATTTGGCTTATTTCTTCACTGAACAACATTTCAAGATGGATGAAAGGGAATAACATGTAATTTCGAACAAAAAAGGTTAAAAGTTAAAAAATAATGGGGCTCTAAGGCCAGGAAGAAAAAATAAAATAGAAATAATCCACTGACGGAGCGTGTTAGTTGGCGTAAACGCACTTGTTGTCGACGTAAAACTCAGAGGTCAAAGCTAATTTCGACCCCTTAGCATTCTAGTAAAAATTGACACCACAATTTTTGTGACGACATTTGACGTAGGCATGACGCTGTGTGACGTAGGGGTCTTGTTACGTGTCATAAGTAGAAACTAATGAAGTTGAGCTTAGGGAGTTCAGTACTTGAAGGATTCGGTGAGTTGGTTCAGAAATCGCTGACCACATGAAGAATTCAGCGAGTGGGTTCAGAAATCGCTAACCACTTGGAGGATTCATTGAGTGGGTTAAGAAATCGCTGACTAGTTGAAGGATTCAGTGAGTGGGTTCAGAAATCGCTAACTAGTTGAAGGATTCAGTGAGTGGGTTCAGAAATCGCTGACCACATGAAGAATTCAGTGAGTGGGTTCAGAAATCGCTGACCACATGAAGAATTCAGCGAGTGGGTTCAGAAATCGCTAACCACTTGAATGTAAGTGAGTGGGTTCAGAAATCGCTGACCACGTGAAGGATGCTGTAAGTGGGTTCAGAAATCGCTAACCACTTGAATAATTCAGTGAGTGGGTTCAGAAATCGGCAACCGAATGTGGATGACTAGTGGAAAAATTCGGTCAGTGGTGTAAGAAAACGGATGTTAATTTTGGCATGCATTACGCGCCATAGTGTGTGTTTTCTGGCAGTTCTGTGACAGTGACAGTGTGTGTTTCTGTGGGGTTTCCCCAGGTTTTCCAAGCGCTAAAATTACACAAATTCTAGGAAAATACTTAGATGGACTTTCCCATGTTCTAAAATTACACAAATTCCAGGAAAAATGTTTAGATGGGTTTTACCGGCGGAAATGTTTCTACGGGTTTTCAGCGCTCTCGTATTGCTGATAAATACAAGTTAAATCTTTTATCTTGTTTAAGTCAAGAATCCTTATAAACATTCTAAGCCTACACTTGACAAATAAACCTGAATAACCTGTTATGTTAATTTCACATCTATTACTTTCTCTGGTTAAAGTTATTTAAATGTCATCCAAGTGCACTGTCGATATTACATCAGCATCTTTATAAAATTTGATTTTCATATTATAACCACTTAGTTTACGTGAGTGACCCGTTACGACATAAAATATTCTGTAATTCCCATGTTTAAATGTACGATAAATTGTATCAGAACCTACTGTAGATTTTTCTTGTCCATGTACGTATTTTATTTGTATATTATTGTACATAATTTGCTTTGGAAGTTTAGAGGCTATAACAGGCCGCATTTCAAATGTCCCATCATTTTTCCTATAAAAAAGATGAAAAGATTGACCAGGTTTTTTTCGCCTTCTGAACTCCTGTTACGTCTTTTATATCACCAAGTTACAAGTTATGCTGCTCCATTATATCTTGGTTGGGAATACTTTCATCCATTATATCAGTTCGTCTATATCTTCTCGGCTTAAAATGGTTGGGAAAACTTTTATATCAAACAAAATAATTCGTTTCAGAGTAATTTTATTGAAATCTAACGTATGTATAGTAGTATCTTTTCGCGCGAACTCTATTTCACCACTTAATACTTCATTATTTAGACTGTAGAATTCAAAGTGCATGTTTGACCTGCCTTTATCAACTTTGATAACAATAACATAACGCGATTTTGTGCTTTAATGGCTATTCCATTTATCAAATCATCGTATTCATTCTCTGACGCCAATTTTACACATCATATAAAGCATGTTCCATGTTTAAGTATTTTCAGATCATTTGTCTTTTTTTACTCGCTGTTTTAAGAGTCAAGACAGCTGGCGTGTTGTCGGTCCGTAGCCCAAATTTTTCAAAGTTGCATCATAAAATAAACTGGCTGATCCGGCACTTGCAATGTAGAAGCATACCAGTCGCCAGAATTTATCCATCTCCGAAGGGTATTATCAGCTTTCATAATTGTAGTTAGAGGCTCAAGTTTCAGATGAAGAGGTATACCAAGTATTTTAGTTTTCACATTTTCCGGCATGAAGTAATGTCGTACATCTCTCAGGCGATACTTATTTATATTACTATCAAAGTAAATAATATTTGGCGTACCAGGCGGCTCATTAACTCCTCCAGCTATTGTATTGTCTATAACTTCTGTGAGATTACGAGGAATGTTATATGGCCCAAGTTTTTCAGTAGTTCTGTTCCATGTTAACGCAAATGGAGTTGGATCGCCTGACGTCTTAGTAGTAGTAATACTTTGGTCTATATCTTCAATATCTGAAAAATTTGTCTCGTGCTCGTGTGTTTGCACACTCGATGGCGATAAGACAAAGGTACCGTCATTTTTATAACGTAAGATAAATTCCTTGTTATGATTTCTGGGAATTTTTACACCATTGTTAATCTTAACGTCCTGAAGGTCAGCGAGCTCAAAATTATGAGAGCTAAACCATATCCGTAATCGAGCACCATTTTTTATATTATATTATATTATACATATATATATATATATATATATATATATATATATATATATATATATATATATATATATATATATATATATATATATATATATATATACATACATACATACATACATACATACATACATACATACATATATATATATTCCTCTCAAAATGCAGACACCGCAGCAAATTCCTCCTCTGTAATAACTGACTTGCCATTGGCCACAACCGCTTATTTAAATATGCATGCCCACAATTCAAGTTGCCGCCAAACCTTCACTCCTGATGATTGCTTAGCGCATGAAACAGCCTGTAGAGTGACAACTACAAGTTCCTAGATTCTCAGTATATATATATATATATATATATATATATATATATATATATATATATATATATATATATATATATATATATATATATATATATATATATATATATATATATATATATATATATATATATATATATATATATATATATTTATCTTTGTTTTACCTTTGTCGCGCCCGGGGGGGTCACCCTGTTTTAGAATGTGGAATAGGGGGGGGTCACCCTGTTTTCAAAATTTGGAATTGGGGGGGGGTCAGCCACTTTTTGACGTCGGCAAAAAATAATCCACCAGTCCCCCCAGGCCGAAGAAACTGACCAGTCCCTTATCGGCGAAAAAATGAGGATTTGGGAGCGACTGAAAAACTGTGTTAGCCAGCCAACGGTCACAGTGTAGACTGAGTTGCTGAGTGCCGTTCCAAAGGAAATGACATTTGCATATGTAAATTGCACCCCTAGCGTTCAGACTGTTACATGTCTGGCAGACTGAGCCCATGTAGTAGCTTGGACAATCGCAGTCATACGCTGAAGAAGAACCAGTAACTTTGGAGCAGACTCCACCGTTACGGCAAGGTTTTGGAGAGCACTGATCTTGTTCTGCAAATAAAAAAGATTATTAAGTGAGAATCTACGCAATTATTATGGGTGCTTAGTTTTTCCGAAAAATTAATTCTGGTAAGTCCTTGTTATATCAAGTGTCATGATCACTTGATACCGGTACATGTTACATGCTCTCAGTTACTCAATGAACTAGGGCCACTAGTCCACACACGTCAGATAGAGAAACATAAACAAATCACCACACTTTGTAATGTCATGTATGTTTCTTCTTTATTCTTGATGAACAAGTGAGCATAAAAGTTCAGGTAGCTTTGGGAATTGACCAGTTAGACCAATATCATATAAAAGATACATGTTCAAAATGTTTGTAAAGTTTCTGATTGGACTCAACGTTATGTTTTTCACTTGTTCATCAGGAATAGAGAAGAAACATACAGGTACATGACATTGCAAAGCATGGTGATTTGTTTATGTTTCTCTGTCTGACTTGTGTGGAGTTGCCCTAGAGTGTTGTGTAACTGAGAGCATGAAGCTGATTAAAAATGTAAACAAGACCACATCAAGCCCTGCTGTGTTAATGTTGTAACAAGCGACCTAGCGGCCGATATAGCTCCGCTGTGTTTATGTAGAGAATAACTATTTTTGACACATGTTGATGAAGAAGGTGGAAATCTTTGATAGCTCAATGCAGTGGCCAGAAAAAAGTGGCTAAAATAGCTGCAAAAATACACAATTGAAGATTTCATCATACTTTGAATATATCACATCAGATCATCCCTAAAGAACATGTCAACCAAAGCTATCTGATGAGTAAGTTTTTTGAGAATAAAATTTTTTGACCACAAATGGCAACAATTGCCCCAAAAATAAAAATTGCAGATTTCATCATAATTTCAAAAAGACCAAATTTAGTTCATCTATAGAAACCTGTATACCAAATTTCAAAGCTGTTAGACCAGTACTTTTTGAGAAACACATTTTTTGACCAAAAATGGAAAAAATTGCCCCAAAAATTCAAAATTGCAGATTTCATCATAATTTCAATAAATATCATTTAGTTCATCTGTAGGAACCTGCATACCAAATTTCAAAGCTATGAGTAGTTTTGGAAATACACATTTTTTGACCAAAAATGGCAAAAATTGCCCAAAAATACAAAATTGCAGATTTCATCAGAAATTCAATACATTACTTAGCTCATCTGTAGAAACCTGCATACCAAATTTCAAAGCTATCAGACCATACTTTTTGAGAAACTCATTTTTTGACCAAAATGGCAAAAATTGCCCAAAAATACAAAATTACAGATTTCATCAGAAATTCATTACATTACTTAGCTCATCTGTAGAAACCTGCATACCAAATTTCAAAGCTATCAGACCAGTACTTTTTGAGAAACACATTTTTTGACCAAATATGGTAAAAATGCCCCAAAAATTCAAATTGCAGATTTCATCATTATTTCAATAAATATCATTTAGTTCATCTATAGAAACCTGTATACCAAATTTCAAAGCTATCAGACCAGTACTTTTGAGAAACACATTTTTTGACCAAAAATGGAAAAAATTGCCCAAAAAATTCTAAATTGCAGATTTCATCATTATTTCAATAAATTATATTTTGTTGATCTATAGAAACCTGTATATCAAATTTCAAAGCTATGAGTAATTTCAAATACACATTTTTTGACCAAAATGACAAAAATTGCCCCCAAAATACAAAATTACAGATTTCATCAGAAATTCAATACATTACTTAGCTCATCTGTAGAAACCTGCATACCAAATTTCAAAGCTATCAGACCAGTGCTTTTGAGAAACTCATTTTTGAACAAAAATGGCAAAAATGCCCAAAATTAAAAAAAAAATGCAGATTTCATCATAATTTCAATAAATATCATTAAATGTGACACCTGCATGAAAACCCAATAATACTTACTGTATTAACATGGATTATTGCCTGTATTTTAGCTGAAGAGTGCATATACAGATGAATACAGTCAAGAATCCATTTTTTGTATTCAACAAGCATGTATTCATGTGGATTCATGTGAATTCACGTGTATGATACTAAAAGACAGGCAATTCATTAATGTGAATTTATCTGAATTATTGGGTTTTCATGCAGTGTGATCTCTAGGAACCTGTATACAAATTTCAAAGCTATCAGATGTGTAGTTGTGGAAATACACATTTTTTAACCAAAAATGGAAAAAACTGCCCTAAAATACAAAATTGCAGATTTCATCATAATTTCAATAAATATCATTTAGTTCATCTGTAGGAACCTGCATACCAAATTTCAAAGCTATGAGTAGTTTTGGAAATACACATTTTTTGACCAAAAATGGCAAAAATTGCCCAAAAATACAAAATTGCAGATTTCATCAGAAATTCAATACATTACTTAGCTCATCTGTAGAAACCTGCATACCAAATTTCAAAGCTATCAGACCAGTACTTTTTGAGAAACTCATTTTTTGAACAAAAATGGCAAAAATGCCCCAAAATTAAACAAAAATGCAGATTTCATCATAATTTCAATAAATATCATTAAAGGTGATCTGTAGGAACCTGTATACAAATTTCAAAGCTATCAGACCAGTACTTTTTGAGAAACACATTTTTTGACCAAAAATAGAAAAAAATTGCCCCAAAATACAAAATTGCAGAATTCATCATAATTTCGGTAAATATCATTTAGTTCATCTGTAGGAACCTGTATACCAAATTTCAAAGCTATCAGATGAGTAGTTTTGGAAATACACACTTTTTGACCAAAAATGGCAAAAATTGCCCCAAAAATACAAAATTACAGATTTCATCAGAAATTCAATATATATTACTTAGTTCATCTATAGAAACCTGTATACCAAATTTCAAAACTATCTGACCAGTTCTTTTTGAGAAATACATTTTTTGACCAAAAATGGCCAAAATTGCCTTTAAAATGCAAATTTGCATATTTCTGCACAATTTGAACAAATCTGAAAAAGATCATCCCTAGGGACATATGTACCAAATATCAAAGCTATCTGACTGGTAGTTTTGAAGAAGAAAATTTTTAAAGATTTTTTTACCAAAAATGACAAAAATTGCCTTAAAAATACAAATACGCAATTAACACAACACCTTTGCCAATCAAGTTTTGCAGCTTGATCAAATTTGAGTGTATTTCTAATCCTTGTATTTTTAGTTGTATTCTGAACATGCGTATATTCTAATTAGAGAATGCAAAAGAAGTCAGAATTCCTGGAGCGCCCCTGAATGATTGAATCTTTCAGTCTAGCAATCACAACCCTAACTCAAATAAAGCTTGGATTCTAGTGTTTTCTTTTGTACCGGTTTCACATCTATCTCCAGTGAAGCACCAAGCACAAAAGCAGGTCTTGGAGTAAAGTACACAAGAGCCACGAGACAGGAAACATCTGCCACCATTTGAGCATGCATTGGGTTGGGTGAGCATTGGTCCAGTCCTGTCAAAAAAAGACAAGAAGACAAAACAAAATAGGTACAGTAATAGCTAACAAGATTTGCTGGCCTCCAAGTGCCCATAAAGTTTACTTGACAATCTCCAGAATATATCTAAGGTTTTTCCTCCTGCAGAGAATGTACAGCAGAAAATAATTGAGGCTTAAAAATGCATGGCTCATATTGAACTTATCTGTGAATATGGACAGTTTAGAGGCAACCAAACTTTAATCCATATTTATGTGTAGGGCAGTTTTCAGCATTCAATTTAACATCTTCATCCCAATGACCTATTAACAGGGTACCATCACTGATAACAGTGGGTTTGGGCCAAATCATGGTGGTCAAAGGGTATAATGGACCTCGCACAGTAAGTGAGGCTACCCACAATTCCCTTTGATTTGTGTGCTCAGACATTATTTGCTAAAGGCTTTTTCAATTTTATCAGTTTCTGAACAATTTGAAACTTAGAGTTTAATTTAAAGATTATTGGTTAAAACTATGTTCCAAAATTATTGATCATGTTTAAAATTCAGGAGTAAATTGAATGAGAAGTTGATGTTTGAAGGTGCTAAAAATTGCACACTTGTCATGGTAAAGTTATCAGCAACTAAGATGGTCTCATCACACCACCTGTCAGACATGCAAATTTCCTTTGTTACAAACATTTAAAAAAATCAATACCCTTTCTTTTGCCAACACAGATGCAACTTATTCCCTTAGTTTCCTTGAAAATATTGTGGATGGCTGTCAAAAATCTATGTCGACAAAATCACAAAATTGCTATCTCCTCTGCGGAAAAGGGGTTGATCTTCTCATTATTCACAGTGAGAAATTACAAAATTATGATTATCAAAACTATGGTCCCAGAATTTTGATATATGGACCGAGCTGTTCTGTGTACAGAAGAAATTTGCTCCAGTTCAGTGAGTGATCTGTGTGTGTACAGATCATGGAGAATTGTGGGTAGCCTCACTTACTGTGCCTCGCTCCCTTAATTGTCAACGTAAACAAAAAAATTTTGCTCAGTAAATTATTCTATGTTAAAACAATTGCCATCTTTGATCGAATAGCCTCCATGGATATCACATGATGAAAAAGAAATAAAATCCTATTGATTACAAAAACTATAATGTGAGTCTGCGGCACTTTTCCATTGTTTGTATCCAATGTTTGATCTAGATGTACCGGTACATTCAAATGAAAGATTTGTTTTGGGGGATATCGCTACTGCTAATCTGCAAAAGTTTGCACAGAAACACTTCCTTAGGCCCCCTCTGCAGCCTTCTCTTTCTTTATTAGGATACAATTCATTTCTGGTTAACGTCAAACACTAGAAATCAACCCCAAAATGAAAACACCAGGCTGGATTAGATGTGGTTCCTCCAAGGCAAGTCCTCTGACAAACTGATTTCAGGTACTGAGAGGGTGTAGAGGAAGTTGCGTCATTTGTGCTTATATAACTTACGTGTTTCACAGTTGTCGCCTTCATAACAAGATTGACACTGACAGCTGTATTCAGGACAGGATGACTGGATGCAAAATCCCTGATTGAGGCACGGGTTGGGCTGGCACGGATTCAACACTGAACAAGACAGAGATAAAGAAAACGGTTGTAAAATGAGTGTAGCAAGCCCTTTACAGACTGACAAAAGTATAAAACACTTAAAACTGGTCAGTTTTACATGGGTCTGTATGCTCAAAGCCTTCAACGTCAAACTGTTTCAGATCAAATTATTCACACCTTATTCAATGGCTTTGAATTCAAAGTGCGCATGTAATAGCTCAGATAAAAAACGAAAGACTTAGTTTGATATTATTAGGCATGGATGTAAAATACATTGCATACATAACAAATACATTGTGTTACATGTCTTCTGGAATAATACACAACATACTTGTTCTCATTCTACACACAGTGCACGTATTGTATATATACACGTGCACATATTGCAAATTGTAATGTGAACATTGTGACTATGGAAATAATTCTCTATGCTGTACAAATTATCAATTTGTAGTTCAAAAAAATATTACTCTCCATCAAGTAAAATGGATGAATCCTTATCAAAACATTGGGTGTTGCCTTGGCAACAAGTATACATCTACCGGTATACACATGGTACATATTGCAATATGGCATATATACATATGGCATACCGTATATGCATATGGCAATGTGGCTTATATGCATATGGCAATGTTGCATATATGCATACGGTAGTATGGGAGCTAAAAATTTGAATTGTTCTTACATCGTTCGCAGAATTGCATGGCCATCATAGCAACCTGAACATTCACAGGTGAATTCAGTACAGGAGTTTTGCAGACTAAAACATCTAGCACCATTAAGACACCGGTTTGGTTGACATGGGTCCATCACTGCAAGGAATTCAATTCAAAGTTATAATAATTGATTTGCATATAGTCCTTCACTATGGAGTACAAATGCTGACTACTGCCCTGTTCTGAGCAAGATAGATGCTGATAGAAGTCATGTTATATAATTCAAATGAATGCGCCAGGATAAATGCAAGCACAGGAATACAAATAATTATATAAATGGGTGTTTTGCGTTTGATTTTGTCTGTACCATGGTCCAGTTGTGTTCCTGGTTTCACATACACTGTACTGGACACACATCTTAGCCTTCCATGTCACTCGTAAAAACTTCACGCATAAAAAACTTCACGCATAATTTTATGACAATAACACATTTTCAGCCGATGTTTCTTTGATTTTTAATACACACTCAATAAGAGCTGTTGTCATCTTGCCTGGTGTGATTTGACCTGTACACAACACAGCTTTGCTCCTATACCTTTTAGGGATTCTTCCTCTTTGCAATTCCCCTTCCCTGGGGGTGTTCCTATTCCCCTCCCCTGGGGGTGTTCAATTTAAAGGCAATACAGGAAATGTTGTGCAATTTGTGAAGTGCACACACTTGTACAAATACATACGGACACACATTCAGAGTTGCTATACAGATAATGCAGTCATAGACACACTACTGAGGAAAAGAATGAGTTCCATGTCTGTTGCTGAACTTACGTCTCTCTCAGTAGGTTCCAGTGTAGCAGTCCATACAGGTGCAGGAATACTCTGTAAATGATACTTGTGAGCACGTTGCAGCATTCTGACAGGGATTAGGACTGCACGGGTTCAGCACTGGATAGACAAAATGACAAAGGGTAACAAAATGACTGTTTGACCAGGAACTGGGTTATACTGGATTACCATTTCAAACATCAAACATCACTTGAGAAGTCAAGTATGGTTCATCAGAAACTTTCTTAATATCTAAATTTCCTTTTTTGAGCCACTTGTCATAGTGTGTGCCAGTGTCAGGTGCTGTTATTGGGGCCACTAACCAGATTAAGGTGGTATGCGCCTCGAAAGTGAAAGAACACTTTTGCTAAAAAACTTTCCTCACTTAAACCTTCAATCATCCTATTACCAATCAAGCATAAAAAAATCAGGGGTCACTGAGCAAGTTTGGTATTAAGGAAGCAAATTAGCTAATATTTACTGGTATTTTACTGGCAGCCATCTCTGTTTATACTCGATGGACAAAATTCAATTTTCGAAACACTAAAGTGTCAAATATTTTTCTTGTACTCCAACAGCTTTAAAAATGAGCCCCTACAAGAAGTAGTTCTGAAAAGATTTCTAAAAATTTGAGAGTCTAAATTTATGTCGCGGATGGTGCATTCTAGTATTCTACCTTGATTTTCAAATTATCTTACGTTATCAGTCTAGGATTCCACAGGTATCTGTGCAGTCATAATAAAGAACAGGATAAAGTGTATTGCTGGTAAAAAATCAAGTGTCTACTTTGTACAAACACAATGAGTCATCTGGTCAGTAAAAAATATTTGCCTGTACAGAGTGGTAGGTATTAAAGTACACTTGTTTTGCTGCAGTGCGTCAGTGGAAATACTACAAGTTTATCTACAACATAGGACTCACATAAGTCGCAAGTCTGACCAGTGTAACAGCCTATACGCTAACATGAGTACAGTGTGCATGATCCTGGGATGCCTACGCAGGTACCATCATTGGAGCAAGGATTTGGAGAGCACTGGTCCAATCCTGTTATGGAAACAACACAACCATAAGATGTGAGGAAGCTGTACAGTAAATGCCTTGATATATATATTTATTACACCTCACTGATTCAGCGTGCACTGCCATTGGTTAAACATGACTCACGTGACATGTAAAAGAACGTGATGATGCCCTCTGCAAACGTGATAATGCCCTCTGCGAACTTGATGATGCCCTCTGCATTTGATATTACATAGATGACGTCATTTTACTTACTGCGCGTCCTTTCTGCGCATAACAAATTGTCGTTCGCTTGTACTAGCAGTCAGCAACTATGGCTGCGAAACGTCATGCACAGCTGTCACCGGCACAGTTAGACGATATTTTGATGCAAGTAAACAGCAAACGAACGAAAATGGCAACAAGGAATGCAATTTCTGTGTTTAGCGACTATGCAAGTGTAACGTTCGGTAGAGATGCACAGAGACACGGCAGCTTGAGTCATTGATACCTGGTTCTTTTATTTCCAATTCCACATTAATACTCAAGGCAAATCAGTAGTACATTCCTGCCAGTACATTCAGCACAGAATAGTGAACTCTTTATGCCAAGGTAAAGGAATGACATGGAGAAGAAGAAGACCTGTGTACAAGAAGTACAGAGAATACCCATGTAAATAATTACACTACTGTTTCAAGTTTCCACTGAGAAATCAAATTCACATACCTCTACATGCAGTACAGTAACATTCAATATATTGTTGCATCAGAGAGATTACATGCTGAGCAATGGATAGACGGGGTGGCTATGTCATCACAGCATTACAATAATAAAGACTTGTTGAATACAGTACTACAATTTGGACTTCATGTGAATAATACACAAAACTCACCCTGACAGGATGCAACCCGTGTCTGTGGCCTCATACAACCTCTGCAGTTATCACACTAAAACACCTGTTTAAGTAATAAGACAGCGGTGTAAATGTCTTGCAAATTGTACAGAACATTCCATCAGTGTACGCTACGTGTAAACATTACATTACATTACAATATGGCCGCTCTAAGAGTCTACTGACAAAAATACCACCAAAATGTCCTGTGTTCAGAATGGCTATGACTAGGAGTCACATCATAAAGTACTAGACTCGGTTTTGTGTCAACAGTAACGTGAAATATCAAAGCAGAAAAATTACTGTGGCCATGAACGGTAAACACTGGCCGCTGAACACTTGTCTGTGTGTCTGCACACATGTGCGTACGTTCGCATCCAACCAGATACGAACTGAAAACGTCTATAGAACTGAATGAAAAGTATTCTGAAAGACTTCAAATACAACACAAGGACGCTTACCAAGAGGGGGTTCATGTGAGTTCTCTGCAAGTTGTGATGAACGCACTCAAATTGTGATAAACTGACTGCTAAGACTTTCAATGTGCGCGCCAGAAATCACTGCACTATCAGATCTTTTGTGATCCACGCATGCGCCTGACAAAGTGCGCCCTCAAACACCTGAGTGAACAAATTTGCAACCTCACACACTTCCCTGCTTGACGGTTAATGTCCCCATAACCAACATTGTAACGAGAAATATACTAAACATTGCAAAATACAACATTAAAAATTCTGTGAATTAAGTAACTGTGTCATGAATAAATGCGACTGAACTAAATTGGCAAGAACTTGCGCATCAAGTTTTGATGGTAAATTAGCATTAGCATCACCAGAATTTGACTCACTAATTGCCGATCGAGGCAAGTGATGTGGATTTGAATGTAACCCAGCGTTAACCCTTGTTGATCGCCTCAACTGTGGATGAGTGTCATCCGTCACAGAGTGTTCGGACTCTACACAAGAATGTTCAGGCAATCCTGTCCTGGGGGGTTGCGGTGGCTCTGAATGGGTTATCAATGTACATTCTTGATCTTCTGCCTTGGAGTCATCACCTGGAACATCTATGGAGATGCAAGTGGCAGTTTCCTCGATCTCTGGTTGACTCACCACTTGATCCCAGCTTTCGCTGTCTATGCAAAAGTCATCGTCAACTTCACTATTACCATCCTCGGAATGTTCATCTTCGAGGGCTATTTCTGGATTATAACCGTTGTCAATATCCTTGATCATATGCCTAGCATCAAGCAACTCACACCTGTTCCAATTTTCACTGGCAGTTCCTTGCTGAAAGGTTCAACGACATAAGTGTGACCTCCCGTGTCCAGCCTTTTGATCACACGGTATGGTTCAGCACTCCACTTGTCCTGAATCTTGTTCCTGCCTCTAATGGCTCTGTTCCTACAGAATACAGTCGTGCCTATGGGCAAATCAGTGTTGTCTGCCTTGGCATCATTCTATCTCGCCTTAGCTCTTTTCTCAGTATTTTGGGATGCAGCCTAAAAGGTTTCGTTCAATCTCTTCTGGTGTTCAAAAACCCAATCATCCATCTGGCTCTCTGTGCTTGCACAAGCCTCTGTACCAAGCAGATGATCTATTGGAAGGGTAGGCTCTCTTTCAAAGAAAAGATAGTGTGGCAAATAGCGTAAAATGGCGTAATTATAAATGGGTACACAATATCCGGAAAGTGTTTAGGCCATTTCAATTTCTTCTCTGGAGCAAGGGTACACAGCCTATCGTGAAGAGTATGTTGAAGCGTTCGCACTGACCATTTCTTTCCAGGTAATATGCCATGGTATAACTTTCTCTGAAGCCATTAATTCTACACAGTTCCTGTATCACCTTGCTTTCGACATTGCGACCCTGGTAGCTATGGATCCGTTGTGGGATGCCAAATATCATGAACCAATCTCTAACAAGAGTGCGCCCTACAGTCACAGCTCTCTGATCCCTGGTTGGGATTGCCTGAGTAAACTTTGTGAATATGTCGGTGAGGACAAGAACATCTTCTATGCCGCTGGAACTGGGTTCGAGCACTGTGAAATCCATTGCGAGTACTTCTAGTGGTCTTGAAGCAGTCAAGGAGCCCATGGTGGGGTGTAACCGCTTCCCTGCTTTGGCCAAAGTACACCGTTGGCAAACGCGACAATAGTCAGCAACTTCTTTTATCATGCCTGGCCAGTAACATCTGTTCCTAACAAGTGCAGTAGTTTTCTCTGCAGACTGGTGTCCAACCTGATCGTGAACGGCGCTTAGAACTTTTTCTTTTAGAGAACTTGGAAGTATCAGCTGATTGACTTCTCTCCCTGCGTCATACACAACACGATAGAGAACACCGTCCTTTTCTTTATCCTTTTCCAATTTCGAAGAAGTTTGCGGGCTTCTTTTGATTCTTTCATCAGTTGGCGATTGGTTGGGGCGTGTCTGGAATTCCAGTAGAACCACAGTCTACCCACAACATCATCAGTTGACTGCATCAGCTTAAGGTCACATTCCTGGATCGAGGGAAATGTAGAACTCGCCCTGGGTTCCATTTTGCTTGACTTCGCCCTAACTTCGTTAGCAGCACCCTTGCCGTTTTCTGTTCAGCTTCAATACGGACAACCTGGGGCACAGGTGTTGAGGATCTGGCACTCAAAGTGTCCTTAGTGACGATGTCTATGTGGATTTCTTCTAGTCGGGCATACTCTCCCTGATCAGTGTGATTCCTTTTCCGGCTTAATGCATCAGCATTCCCGTTACTTTTTCCAGATCTGTACTTTATACTGAAGTTAAACTGTGCCAACTCAGCTGCCCATCTCGTCTCAGTGGCTCCTAGCTTGGCAGTAGTCAAGAGGTAGCTGAGCGGGTTGTTGTCTGTGTAGACGGTAAATTCCGCACCAATAAGGAGGTCGCGATATTTCTGGGTGATAGCCCAACGTAGTGCTAATAGCTCAAGCTTCATGCTAGAGTAGTTCGACATATTTCGCTCATTGGGTTTCAAACTTCTGCTGGCGTAGCTGAGCACAACCACCTTATCACCTGCTTCTGTGATAATACAGCCCCTAATCCATGCGTAGCTTGCGTCCGTCTCCAGGATAAAAGGCAGTTTAAAGTCTGGATATCCTAACACTGGTGGTGAAATGAGAGCTTGCTTCAGTGCCAAAAAGGATGCTTCACATGACTCGTCCCATGACTCAGTGACCACCCTGTGTAGGTTGCGCTTGTTGGCGTGTACTCTCTTGTCCTTTTTCTTACCATGTGTATCGTCAGGTTTCTTCAACAGGTTCTGTAGAGGTGCAGCTATCTTCGCATAACCTGGTATGAACCTCCTGTAGTAGCTAGACAGGCCTAGAAACCCACGCAACTCACGTTCTGTCTGAGGTCTTGGCCAATCTTGTACTGCCTTCACTTTCTCAGGCAACGGGGCAGTACCATCTGCACTTACGGTATGGCCTAAATAGTGGACCTTTGTGTGAAAAAGCTGGCACTTTTCCGGTTTGACTTTCAAGTTGAGTTTGGTCAACCGTGACAAGACCATCTCAAGGCGTTCCAAAGTTTCCTTGAACGTTGATCCAAACACTAGGATGTTGTCCAAATACACAAGGAGGGTCTGGAAGTTTTGATCGCCAAACACCTTGTCCATCAGCTTCATAAATGTAGCCGGTGCTCCTGACAAACCAAATGGCATCTTGACAAACTCATAGTGACCACCCGTGCCTGACAGGAAGGCAGTTTTCTCGACGTCCTGCTCGGCGACCGGTACTTGATGGAAGCCATGGGCGAGATCGAGACTACAAAAGTACTTCGCCCCATTCAACACGTCCAGTGCCTCCTCTATTCTGGGGAGCGGATATGCGTCCTTGCGCGTCTTGGCATTCAGTGCGCGATAATCCACACATAAACGCAGTTTCCCGCACTTTTTGCGATAGGAGAGGCGTATGGACTGCTCGACTCCCTTATAACACCCGCATCCAGGGATCTCTGGAGGTATTCTCTCACCTCGTCCCATTGATGTGGTGGCACTCTCCGGTAGGGTATCTTAACTGGAATGTCATCAGTGGTGTGTATTTCATGTTCAACCAAATCGCAGGAACCAATGTCGTTGTCATGCATACTAAAGGTTTGACAGTACTTGCCAACTACCTCATTCAAGTCATCTTGTTCCGCTTCACTAAGTTCACCAACATCCATCTTTGATACAATGTCCTTCACAATGGATGAAGTTGTTTCGTCCCGATTGGACATTCTCACTTGGACTGAGTTCTCATCAATCTTATGAAATGTGACAGTCGGTTCCAGAGTTGCAGACTTAGCAACTCCAATGGGCGTACGTGGCTGCAAATAGACATCAGCATCACTGAAGTTAGCAATTTGCATGGGAACTCTGCCAGCACGACCCACAGACACATATGACGCTCCAACTGCAAGTCCGTTTCGTAGCTCAGCCACGCGGGCTTCATGTCTTTCAATGACGGCATGATATACTTGTCCCTTAGCAGCAGGCCGGACAGAACCTTCAACAACACTGATTGATCGAGCGGGGACCAAAATAGGCTTCCTACCAGCAACGCGAACAAGGTGCATGTCGTTGGACGTTGCGATTGTCTCTTGACTCGTTACCATCGGCCTATACATCTCTACTGCATGTAGAAGTTTGACCTCACCATCGCCTAGTGATGAAGATAACTTCTTGTGGTAATCATCACCATATTTACAGACTAACTTTTGTCTAATATCTCGTAGTACATTAGATCCGATCACACCAGGAACTCTCTTTTTCCGGGCCTCGACAGGAGTGTTGACTGGATCACGTACCACAATGAATCCAAGACCATCAAACTTCATAATTGAATACAGTCACGAAAGCTCCACATACCCACTGTAGGGGATTTCCAACCCTTGCGAAGCTGAATCGTGATGCACGAGGAGACATCTACCAGTTCCCCTTCCTGAGTCAAATACTCCCTGAAGAATCCGTCAGTTATGGTCGACACCTCTGCGCCCGTGTCAATCAAACATGCCGCCTCAACACCACCTAACTTCACCATTGTCGTTGGACAGTCACCAATTGCTTTAAGTATGATTGAGCCTCCATTAGTCACAGTCTCGCCTACCACATGGCTCACGGTAGTAGGCTTGCCTAGTTTAACTCATCAGTCTCGGCTTTCCCATTGGTTTCAGTAGCACTTCCATTTTGTCGATCACGTTTCTTGGGACAGTCCCGACTTATATGGCCAATAGCATCACACTTCCAGCATCGCCTCTTACCATCTGCAGATACAGTAGGCTTTGACGGCTTTGTTCTAGTACTAGTGTTTCTATTTTGTATCATAGATGTCAACAGTTCTAACTGCTTTTGCTGGGCTGCAACTTGCTCACCTTGTTTGATAATCAGGGCACGCAAGTCTTCCTCTGCTGCAACCTCACATAAAACGGCACCACGCTTTGCCCGTGAACGTCTTTCAGTCCGTCCCATCAGGGTTATGACATGGTCTCTAGCATCGAAGAATGATAGAGCTGGCTGGTCAGCATTCAGACGTCTGAGTTCTGTTCGTAGGTTGTCATCTAACACGGCCTCAGCAAGTCGATTTTTCAGCTGCGTTTCCCTACCTGGTTTGAACGATGGATCCAGTTGGATGATTCTATCATACAGGTTCACCAGCTCCAGGGAACATGCCACTAAATCTTCTCCATCCTTCTGGTGGTAGGCAAAAAAGCGCTGTTGTAATTGTGGCAACGTGTCACCATCACCAAATACTTTAGTCAACACTGCAAATATCTTACTTGGATCCGAGCTTATGCTCTTACCTCTGCCCAATATTTCACGTCGTGCTTTGCCAGACAAGTTTTCAATCAGAAACGCTGCTTGTTCATGGCTGGTCAGACCCCTTGATGCAATTACTGCTCTGGCATCTTCTATCCAGTCTTCAATGAGCAGCCCTGATTCACGCTTGCCATCAAATCTGTCAATTTTTCGATTTGGTGACACATATACCATCTTTGTAGCTGCACTTTTACTGGCATGGCCTGAAGGTGACTCGACTTCAGAGGCAGCGTGTTTCTTCTCCGAAACCAGCCTCTTGATTTCTCTCTCTGCCTCTCTTGTATTAGCAACTCAGCCTCCACTGCAGCCTCATCGTCTTTACGAGCTACTTCTGCCTTCAAGCTTGCTATAGTATCCTGTAACCGTTTCATCTCCTGCTCAGTGATCTCTACCTTCATTGCCGTAGGGTTGGCCATCCTGAATAGATAACACTTTACCACAGAAGTACACTAGTATGATACGTTACTACACTGGAATCGATAGCAAGTGACAATTTTGCTCAATGACTGAAATTATATTTGGGTACCATAGCAACCTATGGCATTACCATAAAACATTCAAAAGTTTCTACAAGTATCAGCAGTAATATTCAGAGTTTGCGTTTACGCAAAAATCGTGCGTATTTACGCATTGAAATTGACTCTCTACGCATTTTCTTCATCCTTATGCGTTTTCTGTACGCAAAGGATAACACCGAAAGCACTCCCCACGACTGAGCTTCGGCGACAACCAGACGAAATTTGTTGCAACACATTTCTGTCAATCACTCATTTTGTGTGGAAGGTTTCGGATTCTCTGGGCGTTGTCTGAAAAATCGGCATCGTAGTCCACACGTTATCTCAATTTCTGGCCCCAAGTCACTCTCGGCACCGCAACCCAAGACGTTTCAGCATCTGTGTTTCGGTTTTATTTCAAACTATTTAGTAATTGACTGATCCGTCATATTTGTAAGCGTGACCTTTGCGTTCTGACCAGTACTTTATGTGCATTTTGTGTGAATTTTGCCGTGCTGTTTCATCACCGCTTTCAAACTTTTGCCGTGTCGGCGGCTATTGATATCGATAAACTTGTGTCACAGATTTAAAAATGATATGAAGTTTTTTCTTACGGTCTCTTCCCATGCATGTTCTCACAAAGATTAAAGCATGTACTTGAATGTTAGTTGACACTATACTTTTAGTACTTTGATTTGTAACATCATGCTCCAGCACTAGTTCCCACAGGTAGCCTTCAGCGGTGTCGAAACGTCTTGGTTTGCGCGTGCCGAAACGACTTGGGGCCTGAAATTGAAAGGCCGAAAACGTCTTGGGCTGAAACGACTTGGTGCCGAAACTTCCAGAAACCGTCTGGATAAGCTGCCATAACTCTAACTTTTGGGTTTCCCTATGTGTTGTGACAGTTGCATGTATACCCTTCGCTGTTACGTTTCAACATTGTTCAAGTTGTTCGTTAAACTGTTTCATTAAATAATGTTACATCGTACACTCCGAATATGTAGTGTTTAGGTTTATTCAACGGCATACTGTATTTTGCAGTCAGTTTTTTCATCAATCGAGTGCGGAAGTGAAATTACGCACTCAAATCCAGCCAAAACGCAATTTTAGCAGAGTAATGCGTATGCCGTACGCGAGGAGAAAAAAGTCACCGCGAACACTGATATTGTTCAATATGTGCAGTCACTTTAAAACATTTCTAAATGTTCACAGGAGAGTGACACTTCTTCGTACATAGCACATATGTGTATCCAGAACAGTTCAGCAGTAACAGCATAAACTTGTCTTTTCATACAACTGCACAAACACCATCACATCCGGATACAGTCAGGGTCTTCGATGTAGAATATTGATGAGGAAATCCTGCCGACTACGCCATGTGTAACGTTCGGTAGAGATGCACAGAGACACGGCAGCTTGAGTCATCAATACCTGGTTCTTTTATTTCCAATTCCACATTAATTCAAGGCAAATCAGTAGTACATTCCTGCCAGTACATTCAGTACAGAATAGTGAACTCTTTATGCCAAGGTAAAGGAATGACATGGAGAAGAAGAAGACCTGTGTACAAGAAGTACAGAGAATACCCATGTAAATAATTACACTGCTGTTTCAAGTTTCCACTGAGAAATCAAATTCACATACCTCTACATGCAGTACAGTAACAAATTCAATATATTGTTGCATCAGAGAGATTACATGCTGAGCAATGGATAGACGGGGTGGCTATGTCATCACAGCATTACAATAATAAAGACTTGTTGAATACAGTACTACAATTTGGACTGCATGTGAATAATACACAAAACTCACCCTGACAGGATGCAACCCGTGTCTGTGGCCTCATACAACCTCTGCAGTTATCACACTAAAACACCTGTTTAAGTAATAAGACAGCGGTGTAAATGTCTTGCAAATTGTACAGAACATTCCATCAGTGTACGCTACGTGTAAACATTACATTACATTACAATATGGCCGCTCTAAGAGTCTACTGACAAAATACCACCAAAATGTCCTGTGTTCAGAATGGCTATGACTAGGAGTCACATCATAAAGTACTAGACTCGTTTTTGTGTCAACAGTAACGTGAAATATCAAAGCAGAAAAATTACTGTGGCCATGAACGGTAAACACTGGCCGCTGAACACTTGTCTGTGTGTCTGCACCACAGTTACGAGTGGAGTGATACGTACCGGCCGCCGCGTACTATGCATATAATAATTGGAAGTTGGGAAACGGAATGGCCGTTTTACGCACCCCTCGCCGAGTTTGGAGGCCGATTTCCTCACAATAAGCCTCACTATATACTAAACCAGCATCGATGGCCTCCAATACGTCTTAGAATTCATACCTACAAGCCTCTTTGCGTCAAAAACGACCTTCTGTCTGTTTTTGGGTGCGATTTCCGTGTTTTTTGACGTGATAGAACACTTTCATTCTACAGCTGTGGGCGGGGTCAGACCAGCCGCGCTGTGATTGGCTAATTTTTTTCCGATCGACCCCATGATGACCTCTCTTGTTTTGATCGCTCGTTTGAGGCATAAATACGGCCCGGTGGTTTCAATCGGGTTCGAACTCATATAGGAAATGAAGGCTACTTCACATCTGCTCTACCAAAGTTGTTTTATATTACGATATGGTGAATAACAGGATCATTGTAGTTATTTTGTTTGGAATAAATGGCGAGACACTGGCGAATCGATAGTGCTATGACCCTGTATAAATATAGTAAAGGGAAAGCAATTCCACACGTACACATCGTCCGCGTCCATAGATTGGTGGTTTGCGTTTAATGTATAGTAATGTGTAATTTTGTTTCACTGTCTTGTATATAGAGCCGATTTCAGGATTTTAATTCCAAGCGCGCCGTCCTCCCTGTCA
Source organism: Ptychodera flava (assembly GCF_041260155.1). NCBI lineage: Eukaryota > Metazoa > Hemichordata > Enteropneusta > Ptychoderidae > Ptychodera > Ptychodera flava. Next base: position 33,417 of record NC_091942.1, on the reverse strand, counting down.
CAACCCTCCTGTCACAACGCTTGTCCCACTGCGAAACACACACATCCTGTGTAGAAAAAAAACCACCAACAAAACACTGCAGACTCACTAGAATGCTTTACAAAACAGACAGCCGACAGACACCGAACGAAGTTGATACATCAACACCAGATGAGCGGCAACTTAACCACACAGTTGGAAGTCTCAAGTAAAAAACAGTTGGTGAAATGTACCTTCACGTCTCAGAACTCGACATCACAGTACATTCGCAGTGAGCACCGTACATGATTCAGTGTCTTCACCACACATCATAACGGGCACACCACAGAGAGTCAAATCCGCCTTCAACTCTATGTTTAAAATTTTGCCAAATTTCTCCCTGCACAGTTTAATATTGATGAAAGCGTTGCAGATTCAATTTCCTTATATGTTGACCTTTCAATTATGACATTTTGGCATCTGAAAATAGCTATGCGATAATTAGTTATTCATATACACAATAGGTGAAAAACACAGTCAACAGCCAAACGATCGTTAACTTGTCATTTCATAAAAATAAGAGGGAAACTCAAAAAAATAAAACGAAAGTTTCATCAGCTGTGTTATCTCAAACACTTTAAGAATTAAAGCGAAATGAAAAAATTAGATTAATGTTTTTTGGGTTTTTTTTTCAGATATATTTTTCATTTTACAACGCGGCAAATAGGCTTGATTTCCCATAGAAAACAATGACGTATAATACACCGAACAGACTGCACACTTCTCGCCGGTGCAAATTCCTCAATTTTGAACGAATAATGATGAAATTGAATGAATAATGATGAATTTCTCCATGAAAATGTTTTATTTGCATTTTTTTATTCCGATCACTGAAATATACGGACTGTTGCCGTCCATATTACGGCGTGTACATATGCAGAACAAGGGTCTTAAAGTGACACATTTTAACCAGTATACGTCTCATAAGTTGTACAGCCCAAATATCTGTCATTTTGTTGTAATATAGACCAAATTTGGGCGAATATCTCAACGATAAAAATTCCAGTAAATTTGAAAAAATAAAACAGAACGGAGGCGAACGGGCGCAAAGTGTCCACTGTCATCGAGCGGTGAACGTTATCGATCGATATTGTTTATTGGAAATTGATACTATGTTGTGTTGCTCACTAGCATGACCTTCCCAGACAAAAATGGCGCAAAACTTGGCCAATGTGCGCCAAAATGTTCTGAAACATAAACACATCACAAAAACTGTAAAGAGTGTCGACGATTCAATTTAAGTTCAAGAAACCAACGGATACGTTGGTACTATGGTATGTAAGTCAATATATACGGGTTATTGTGGACATATTCATGACGTGACCTGAACGCATGAGCCGATACGCCAGCAGATTTCGATCGATATTCTATCGAAAATAAATTGATACAATGTGTTCGCTGTCGTCACTAGCAACCGGCCAAAAAGTGCTCTGAGGTAAAAATATGCTTCGCAGAATATGAGACAGTTTCGCCCCGCAGTGGTTGTAGCTTTTGAGTAACGGTGTAACTGTCTTCTCGAATATGCCTATCAGTAGCCCTGCGTACGGTGCTGTGTGTTTCGGGCGTTACACGGCGGTGGGGGCGTGTAACGCCCAAAACACACAGCACGGTACGCAGGGCTAGCCTATCAGCAATCCCTTTCTATAGCCTAATTTTAATGTCTCCGCTAGGTGACAAGATACCATACGTTGTGAGTTCGAACCCGATTGAAACCCACCGGGCCGTGAGCGATCTAAACAAGAGAGGTCATCATGGGGTCGATCGGAAAAAAATTAGCAATCACAGCGCGGCTGGTCTGACCCCACCCACAGCTGTAGAATGAAAGTGTTCTATCACGTCAAAAAACACGGAAATCGCACCCAAAAACGGACAGAAGGTCGTTTTTGACGCAAAGAGGCTTGTAGGTATGAATTCTAAGATGTATTGGAGGCCATCGATGCTGGTCTAGTATATAATTGAGGCTTATTGTGAGGGAAATCGGCCTCCAAACTCGGCGAGGGGTGCGTAAAACGGCCATTCCGTTTCCCAACTCCAATTATTATATGCATAGTACGCGGCGGCCGGTACGTATCACTTCACTCGTAACTGTGGTCTGCACACATGTGCGTACGTTCGCATCCAACCAGATACGAACTGAAAACGTCTATAGAACTGAATGAAAAGTATTCTGAAAGACTTCAAATACAACACAAGGACGCTTACCAAGAGGGGGTTCATGTGAGTTCTCTGCAAGTTGTGATGAACGCACTCAAATTGTGATAAACTGACTGCTAAGACTTTCAATGTGCGCGCCAGAAATCACTGCACTATCAGATCTTTTGTGATCCACGCATGCGCCTGACAAAGTGCGCCCTCAAACACCTGAGTGAACAAATTTGCAGCTTCACACAAGCAACAAATGTGGATACGCCACCGAGGAGATCGGCAAACTTTCAGCGGCAACCCTAGACTCGGCACTGACAACAATTTACGCTGAGGTCCGGACTCAGAAAGGCGAACTCCCGGGGGCGAACTGTATTCGAAGAAATTTTTGTGTTTTTGTGTCTTTGCATGTTTCCTTGTTTGGTGTAATAAAATTAATAACACACGCCAGCACGGGCAAGATCACGATTTGTTGCCTGCCCTCGGGCTGGTGCTCATGACGGTAATATTGATGATACCCTCGCCTTCAGCTCGGGCATCATCAATATTACCGTCATGAGCACCATCCCTTGGGCGGGCAACAAATCGTGATCTTGCCTTTGCTGGCGTGTGTTATTATTTAAATGCTCCACACGGAGGACCCAATCTTTCCACTAATGGTTGGATACGATGGGGTAGTCATTGCCTTTGTAAAATCTGAAATATTATATTTCAAAATCAGAAATCGACTCTGACTTTTCAAAGTTTTACAAGACATTTCTGTCTTGATTTTCATTAATTATCATGTAATTTCTGCTTCATCAACAGCTAATGAACAGGTGAAGATTCATGTTCCAACATTGCTATGTCTCAATTTTTTGTCTGATCTTAAATGGCATTGTGATGTTCAAACTGAAACTTTGACTGCAACTTAGAAACTTTGACCAAGTAAAAGATGTAAACCATTAACACTCACGTGTTGAGCATGTCGTTCCTGTTTAGCACTGTTGACACTGACATTGGTACTGTGTACATGACACTTGAATACAGAAACCACTGTTCTCACATGGGTTTGGCTGGCATGGATTTAGACCTGCAAAAACAAATACAAGTGAGCTGATCGAATGACATAAAACTATCTTCAGCTTCTCAAGAGGCCCTCTTTGAAATTGATAACACAAGATATGGCAAGAGCTGTACTGTAGCTGTAGCGAGACATGGGGTGAATGATTGGGCAATTCTCACTTCAATCTATGATTATTTTACCCCCTAGCTCAGTCATGCGAATGTGAACTGTAAACAAGTTTTAATTTGAAGATGTGAACACTGCAGTGCGGTTATCAAAAGTATGTGTTGGAAATAACTGTTCACAAGCTTATATATACCCCTAGAGCACTGTCAAGTTCCACCCTTTCACCACCATGGTTTGGTCCAAAGCGATATTGATCAATGGTGAGAATGGACCTGTTTACAAGAAAATACCGCAATTATACGGTGTCGCTCACATTTGATCAGAATTGGTACATACCAGTATGGGTACCAAAAATAAACAATAAATATTGTTTCTATCTGTTCAGTGGAGGAAAATTCTACGTTGATGTTATGACAATGATTTCTGCACAGTACAACCAGAAAAACAACAAGAAATATTTAAACCAGAAAAACAAAAGTTGGACTTGCTGCTACAGAAAAATAGATGTTTTGATCAAAAAAGGGCAAAAATTTTCCAAAAAACACAAATATTGAAATTTCACCACATTTTTTGCAAACAGCTTCTCAGCTTGTCAAAAGATGATCTGCAACATTTCGCGAAATCTATCAGCAATATCACTAGGCCATATGTATGTTATAGTTATAGCATGCAATCTTATTTGCGCTAGTGATATGGATGTACGTTGTATCCTCAGACAGCATCGAACTAAAAAAAATGATAAATCTGAAAATTTACTCAGAAAAAAAAATCAGCACAGCTTTTCTCATTTGGAAAAATTTTTTTTTTAGAAATTTACAATTGTAAAAAAAAATGTTCACAATTTCATTGTGACCAACCCCTCCCAAGATCTAATGGTCCGTCCCTTAGTTTGAGCAGGTCTGTTCATATGTAACAGTTCATAAACAATGACAGGAAATGACTACAGGTCAGTGGAGTATCCTGTTTCAGTCATTGGCATGCCACCACTCCTGAACATTTGCAGAATTTCCCTTTTTCTTACCTCATTTGCACATTTTTGACACTGACGTGTTCATTTGAACAACGTCACATCTCAACCCCTGCATCTACCTGTACACCAAATACTGAGATGGTAGCTTAGGCGGTATGGGAGCTTTTGCGTGTGACGGACATACATCCGCACATACATACCCACATACATAAAGACATACAGACACCACCGACTCACCATATAAGCTCGTTTTGGTATTTATAAAAATACCAAATATGAGCTAAAAATGGGGTAGATAGTTTAAAGTAGCATAAACAGAATATTGGGAAAAAAAGAGTAAAAATACACTTACGTTGCTCACAGTTGTTGCCAGTATCAGGTTGTGCATGTAGAGGTGTAGTCAGTGCATGAGTTTGCCATGGCTGAACACACACCACCGTTCAAACACCTGTTTGGCTGACAGGGGTCTTGCAAAGACTGACAGGAAATGCCTGTGTAGCATCCTGCACACTGGCAAGTGCGGCTGGTACATGATGTCTGTACACAAGTCACACCATTCAGGCAGGGGTTGGAAACACATGGTTCTTGCACTGAATGAAGGCAATAGATATGACACAGAATGTGTAATTATTGTGTTCATAGCCTAGAACCAAAATATCAACCAAAAGTACAATTATAGTGTATAGTTTAAAGCATCAACAGCTATGTATTTTCACATTATTTTGATGTTTTCTTCATAGAATTATACTGGCTCTGAGAGAAATGTATATGCCTGTTACTACACCTGTACAAGGTCTGAATATCTGCTCTTTGCTGATATCATTCTGATACACATGCACATCATCACTGTATTTGAATCATGATTTGTCCACATCAATACGCCAGACAGTGGTTATGACACTCTGAAACATGCTGTCCTGATTCTATGAAGTCGTCACATGCTGCAATCACAAATCAGAACATCATGAAAACAAGGATAAAAGACAACTACCAAAAACATGTACTTACATGTGTCACAATTCTGTCCAGTATAACAGCCTGGACATGTACAGGTGTAAGTGAAACACGAGCGAAAGTTTTTGCAGGTTCCTCTGTTTAGACATGTACATGGGCCTCTTGAATACGGATCAACTCCTGCCAGAAACACAAGGGGAAAAGTTTTTAATAAAATCTTTTACATCTGTTTCATTGACTTCAGGAAAGCACTTCTGTGAGGTCAGTAGGATGTGTGAGAGCCACAAATAAAATTGGCCTGAAAACAGAGACCTCACGAGGCGAGGGCCTTCAACTGGCTTGCAAATATTATTCAACTTCATCCAGAGAATGTGCTGATGACCATTACAATTTTCTTCAGGTAACCTACCGGTATATTAACTTAAATTAATCTTAACCAGCATTTTACCACAAAAGGAGTTGAGAAAGTAAATTTAAACTGAACTCACTTTGCCCACAGTTGAAACCCGTATAACACTGGGGACAGGAGCAGGTGTAATCAGTACAGGATTGGAAAACAGGTGAACAGAATCCTCCATTCAGACATGGTGATGGCACACATTGATTGATGACTGAAAATGGAAGAACCATACGTTTTGAATAATTATGAATTATAGAACAATGTTTTCACAAAAAGTAAAATAAGTGCTATATATATTATGCATAGCTGGATGTAAATTTTGCCATACATTAACAGCTACAGTTGGAAAGTAACACATTGTTGTGACTGTCATATTGCACTGTGATACAAAGCAATCTTTTGACATGGTTTACATGGTACAAATATCAAAATGCCAAAGGTGGTGATAAAAGGTCCTTAACGGTTTGAAAACAACATACATGTAGCATAATCAGGGGAGTAATATGTGTATACAGATCTTGATATTTAAAACGAGAGAGAAATGAAAAATCCAACTTACAAGATTCACAGAAATTGCCCTCAAAACATCCAACACATGAACAGGAGAATTCCCGACAGGTAACACCATTGGAACATGGATTAGGATCACTTGGATTCAACACTAAATTTCAACAAGAAAGAACTATTGTAACTTCAAGGCAAGCAATTTCTCCAACTCTACATACCCACTGTACATAATGCAAGATTTTTGTTTGTTTGTTTGTTTGTTTGTTTGTTTGTTTTTCTTTTTTTTGTACCAGGCACCACTATCTCAGTTCAATATATTCATAACTACAGTGAACATGATGTAAACTTTCAAAAAGTACTTAAAATTAACCAGACATTGCCACAGCATCTAGTTTGATAATTTATGCATCACATCCATGATATACTGTATTCCATGGCCATACCGCATACAAGTTTTTGGGGCAATACTAGAAATTTCTACTTTCACTAGCAGTATTTGATTCATGTTCTGCCTAAGACAATGCTACAGTTTATTATATATTTTTAAAAACTTAAAAGACTAATATGCGTAAAAGAAAATTAAGATGTGCGATAATGGAAGACATATTTTGCAATTTTACACACAATGCAAGCACCAGTTGGCATTTTTACACACACTGCAAAATTAAAGTAAAGGAAAAAATGCAACCAAATGAATAAATATGTGCAGTTTTGTTTAAAGAAAACATGAAATCAGTAAGCAGAAATTACATCACGTCACTAAACAATGAACAGAGAGAACATGTAACTGTGAAGTAACACTGTGACCACTGCATTTGGTCAGATCTACGCGTACATTTGCTGTGAAGATTGCATTTCACATAATCAAGGAAATGCTCTTTTATTCACAATTTTTTGCTTTATTTGGGGGGGGGGGAGGCAGTCATTACATTATGTGAAAAGTTTTCAAAATAGCACGATGCACACTGTGTTGAGTAAAGAGATGTATTAAGGTAGCTTTCCGCCTTTGCGACGACCTATTTTCAAACGTAAATTTTGCCATCAAGATGTGTACTTTTACCCAAGTATCATATATCACCTGAAAGCTATTTCTATGAATTTTTTTGTTTTATCAAGAAAATTAGTGTGCGATGAATTTTTTTGAAGATCCTAGTGAAAGTGTAAAGAAAATGGGTGGTCTCACGTAAAAAAGTTTAAAGGCAGGGGGAGCCTATAATACCCCTATCTCCCTGGGCATTCATAATCCAATATGAGTGGCGTATGGTAACAGCGTCAACGAATGCTCCCGAAAATCTGGAGCTTTCAACAACCATGGTGTAAATTAAAGCACTGTTCCAACATATTACGTTTTGTGAATACTTGTTGCATCACCTTGTTGGTGAAATTCTCTCATTTTTTCCATTTTAAGTTGATTTTTGATGCCAAAACTGCTTCGATGTTGTGTTCAAAGCGTCCACAGAACAATAGATGAAAGCATTCAAACAGCTGCCAATCACGAGGGGACGCGAAAAGGTGCAAACGATCAAACATTTGTTGTGTACATCGGATCGATTACGATGTCAACAATGAATAAACGATTCTTACTACTGAGCAAAATACTTGACCAACGGTTACTGAACACGAGTCTCAGATGAGTTCAGACACAAACGGACTGCTTCATGGTTTCAAGCAGATTGCCTCTCCCTGTTTGTTTGTTGATCTGTGTACCTGTAGGCCTATGAATGGGTGATGTGTATGTTGACCTGCAGTACGATATTTTATGATAGATCTCTTTTGAAGTATATAGTGGCCTAGCCCTGCGTACGATGCCGTGTGTTCCCGGCGTTATACGGCCTCCCACCACGGCTCTGCTGATTGCCATGGACAAAACCGGCAACATGCGGATCCAATTTGGACGGAGCACGAAAAACTACTTTTCTGACTGTTTTTGGCGAAATCAACTTGAGTCCGATCCAAATCCAATTGCCTACCCAAATCACTCATACGCTCACAGAGTGCGAAAAGAATGCTCTCGTGACGTCTAAAACCGTTGTTTGCTGGCGATGCATGGTCAATGGCCGAGGCAGGACGCCCATTGGATACGTTCATGCCACGATCATGCAGGTGCCTATGAGCTGCATTATTTCCTGTCGGGTCGGGGCGATGAAACTAAATCGCGATTGACTCATCTCTGTCGGATTTGACCAAAAAGAGACACTTGAAATAGATTATAGCATCAAATGTTGACATTCAGACTGAAACATGATGAAAGGCCTGAAGATCGCCGTGATGTCATTCTTCTCTACACGTTTTTCTGAGCTTGTTTTTTACTAAATTGCTCTAATATTATCTGACGTTTTTTTGATCATTTTTTCTTTCCCAACCAGGGCACAACATTACCTTTTTTACTTTCATAGTAACCTAGGATTCATTTAATTCGCAGATTACATGTAATAGACTCTTATGTTCTTCCTCGATTGTCTGTGACTGATTTTGCTTTCCCAATATCGATATTGCGTTCGCACTCACATGTCTTGAACCTTACGTCATTCACTGAAATAGTTTTCGGACAAACTCAAGAAATTTGACAACTACTAACGAATAGTCGGCAAAATTTACAGAGACTAGCAATAATAATTATGGTCATTTTACCATCTTTAGCTAAGCGGATTCGCTTGGCGGAAGCAGTATATAACGATCTGAGTTCCCAGTTTTACCCTACCGTGTGAGTGTAGTATTCGAACGAGTGAGATCATAATCTTACGATGTTCCGAGTGGCCTGGAGATTTTTTATAATATACAATAAATTGACCCTATCAAAATTACTCTGTTTTACATTGCTTGGATATTGATATTTTTTTCGATACTTTTTTACTTTTGATTTTTGATTCTCCATTGGCGACAGCACATGTACGGTTACAACCGTCATGTGATGACCGGAGTGCGATTGTAAAGTTGTCGGAACAGTTGTTGTTCAGAAGAAAAATCATTTTGTATTTAGAGGCTGCAGTTCGGGATTGTTCATGATAAACAACCAATTATACATTTCCTACATCTTTGGAACGGGGATTACGGTAATCTTTCATGTGATGAAAATTTTTTGAACGTGTTTGCAATGTGTTCCCACGATAAGTGTGAACTGATTCTTTGTCAGTAAAAATCGTCAGAAATGGTCCAGTAACCATGGTAAAATAGACACAGATGAAAAAATCATTGCGAGGAAGATAGTAAGAAATTCTTATTGCAATATTTGCTGTCGTATTTCTCAGCAGGAATAACCAATTTTACACGTTGTGTATAAGGAGAGCAAGCAGGTGTTCGGCGGTCAATTGCTTCTATCATAATCTTGATCGCAGCTATTTGGCGAGAAGACAGCGGGTACTTATAATCTCGCAAAATTATTGACATCATGTCTTTGTATTGACAATTTTCGATCGGAGGCAGTTCAAATCAACAGCCGTGGTATATTAGGAATCGTGTTTATCACTGGACACCGAACTACCTGCTATCAACAGTACGTTATGTACCATTGGCGGTAACACATAGGTCGTAATCTTGTCTAATTCTGCCCCGCCTTTTGTACTGTCCTGAAATTTCAAAGCTAGAATCTTTTTACCCTGACATATAATACAGCGACCTTGCACACTAATGATCATTCCTCTGTTTCTGTTGGGGTTTGTTGGCTTTTTAATTTGCTCCGTGGCCCCGGTAAGATTTTTTTCAATATGATACACAGTTTGAATTTTTTTCAACGTAAATTTAGTATATTGCCAGTTTGTTGGGTAAAGTTGTCTGGAATGAAAGTTTGAGTTGACGCTGACAGAGTAGACGTCGAGCCCGGTACAGTTGACTGAGATCCGGTCGGTTTGGGGTCGTTTAGTCCGGAAACCTGCAGAGTTCTGTATGATCATCGTTCGGAATTTAGGTGAATTTTTTGGTCAAAGTAATTCAGTAACAATGTACGCCAGATTCCTTGTGTTGTTTTTGTCACCGTCATACGCGTATATGGACGGTTTTCGATTAAAAACGGTAAAAATATCCAGTGCTCGTAAATGCGTGCATAGTTTATTCAGTGACTGTTTACGCAGCAGTCGTCGATTCGACTAGGATTTGCCACCACGTAACAACTGTAAACACCGCGTCAACAGTCAATACGAAAATTTTGTGCTGAATCGAGTAAGATAATAATTGGCTTGCAGTGGGAAAGGTCAGTCCATCATCCGTCAAAGTTGTTGATCCAAAAAATCTCCACTGTGCACCAACTACATGAGTGGCTGTTATAGTTGTACACGTAGTTCCACGGGTTCCTCTGTCCCTTGTTACGAGCTATGTTCAAAGTGTGTCAAGCTACGAATATCGGTGAAGTACCAGGTACATGATTTTGTTCAAAGCCACTGCGTGTTTGTTCCCCGTGTTGTTTTTCGTGTTCCTAACGTTGACTGGCTCTATATGCGTACAAACATAGCAGTCGGGATTAAGATTTCCTGGATAAATAGATACACTCATAGTTTATTCCGCCTCTGACGCAAAGATACACACTGTTTTACATGTGCCACTCCTAGGCCCTGGGATCGATTTCCATACCTTTAAGTCTGAGCGGAGAGGGGCTATTGTTTAGGTGTTAACGGGCAATTGGTCTTCAGAATACTGGCTACAAAACCGTGTCTCAGATTTTTGAAAAAGGCCTTAGCTTTTTCACATCGTTGAGTCAAAGTTTATCCACCTATTAGTCTTACAATGCCGCCTAATTAAGCAGCAATAACTCGACTTTAAAATCTTCATAAAAAAACTGAGACACAGTTTGGAGACAACCTACTTGACAAACGTCTGTGAAAATCTGGTGAACTTCCGTTCACGCGTTCTCGAGTTAAACTCTTTTGAACGTGCTGCAATGTTACAAAATGCCGAACTGAGAAAAAGGCGATTTAGTAAATCGGTTCGGGTTTTTCCTTTTGAATGGCAATAAACAATGTACTCAACCGACAAAACACTAAAACCAGATAGTGAAATCAAAGTGTTCAACTTCAACAGTATATTCACTCATTGAAATCAGTGTCAACGGTCGAAATGAGGCTAAAAAGGGTGAATTTTGGGAGCGTTGTACTCTTTTTAGAGCGCAATCTACACAGTAGCTGATGAGTAAATAAACTTGGGGAGTGCCAGGGAAGGGATTATGCATAATCTGTTGACTGATTAGTTGTAAGGTTTAAATAGAGTATTAACTGTTCGACCTAACTGTCGGAACTGCTACGGCATCTCGATGCCGTCTACACGAGCGCTTAGACTTATTACCTCCATGACAAGCGTACACTACAGTGTAAGTTTATGGCAGCATTCGATTCGACCTCGGAAACGACTCACGGCTGTGGAATGAAAGCGAGCCCGATGAGTGATATAGGGAAAACAGTATTGGCTGACAACAAAAATATCTGCGTTTGTATGTGGATGTACATTTGCGGTATCTGTGATCATGGAGATAAAAAGAACAGCTCCATGCTGTGATTCATTACGGTTAGAGTAACCGAGGATTCTAGTGAGCAGCCATTTTTTAGATCTTCACGCGCCTTGAAAACCGATTGACACTAATCAAACTACGAGCATTTCTGAGACAATAGTTCGTCCTCACTCTGTACAGCATTTCTCTGGGTGAAGACCGTTTCTGGAGTCATTTATGCTAAAATGAGCCAATCGCCTGTCGGCGGCATAAAAGTCAAAGGAGAGAAGTTGAGAAAACATGAACATAGAGAAAAGTACGTCATTTCATCAAGCGCAAGTTGCATGCGATAGACCGCTCGTCAAGCGTCATACGTCACAGATAGATAACTCTCTGCTGTCGTTCGTATCCAACATGAGTACCATCGATTCCAGGCGAATATGATATCAGACCCGTCTTCATTACATGTAAATTTCAGGATTAGGATGGTGTTTTGCACTGTATTCAAGTAGTTAGCCCGTAAGCGTCTCATTCAATGGTTTACCGACCAATGATGACATGTTGATGAAAACTCAGGGCGATTACGTTATTACGTTGTGACGGTCAAATTCATATTGAAATTTGTCTTCGGTCCTGCAGCATTTTGGCTACTGCCATGATAACTGATAACAATGTTGTCGTGTCCATTCCCATAAAATCATTTGATTCACATTCGTCCGGTGTACGATGAACATTTGTTAGTCGACGTATGTTTTTACCTTGTCAAGGTCGGTAACGAAACGGGACAAGGAAAAACGGGACCGCGGGATTGAAACGACTTTGACATTATCAGTTCACTGCCATTGTGCCAAAACGTCTGCAAACCAAAGCAGCTATTGTTTTGTGGCGTGTGATTTCTGCATCGCTACGTATTTTGCCTTGGGAAAATTTCCTGTCGATGTCTTGAAGCCCATGCAATTTGTTTCCACCTTGTATTTTCTAATCCCAAGTAGTTCAAGTTCATTTTTATTCATAAATTGTTCAACTCACTCAGTATTCTCATCGAACGGACAATGTCGGGTTTCTAGACCTTTTGGCGCAAAGTCGTTTCGGCCGCACAATTTCCGATGCCAAGACGTTTAGGCAACGCGACCAAAGACGTTTCGGCACTACCTGGTTGGGGGAACTCGTGCCAAATGTTACAAATCAAAACACTGAGAAGTATAGTGTCAGCATTCACATGCTTTAAAGTTTGTGAGAACAAGGTGAAAAACCGTGAGAAAAGAGTTTCATATCATTTTCAATAGCAATAGCCGCCGACACTGTCAAAGTTTGAAAAGCGGCGCCTAAACGGCACTGTAAAAGTCATACTGGTCAGAACGCAAAAGTCACGCTTATGAATATGACGGGTCTGTCAGTTACTTATAAGTTTGAAGGGAAAAAAATAAATCGTAACGGGGGTGTCGAAATGTCTTGGGGCCAAAAGAAGCCGAAACTTCGGCCGAAAGAGGCTGAATGTTGCTTGAATGTTGAAGATGTGAAGGGTGTCTGTTGCGGTATTCAAGTGTTCCCGCTGTCACTGAGGCCGCCAGTGGAACGTACCATTTATGTATACGGGACAGCCTCTTCAAAGATGTTTAACATTACCAAACTTATCCACCACTCCTGGTGCTTTTACAAAAGCACAAAAATGTCCCAGATAAAAACATTTAGTGTGTGGGCCATTTTTGTAATCTGAAATTGTACCGTCAACAATGTCATAAGTCTGACCTTGTTCGATTGTGTCGATAAATTATGATCTTTTGGGAGCGGCCACCCCTATGAGAAAAACGGTAAGACCCACCTTTCGCCAGGTACACTCTATGGTCTTGACCCACGCAGTGAACGGTAGGTGCTAATGGGATTTTCACAGCGGATGTTGTCCAAGTGCATACGAATACTGTGACGCTGCTTGCTTAGCGTAATCCCTTGTCAATCAAGACTTAACGGTAGTCTCAAATGCCAAAATGTAAACCTGTGCCTCTCATACATTTTTATTCCAGAATTTCACCCAAAAACAGGAACTTCACGACCAAGATATTCTACACACAAGGAAGATCAATATTATAGGATTACTTTTCAGGGATAAAAGAAAAATCGTGTTTTTATCTCAAAATACCAAAACAAAGGCGGAAAGCTACCTTAAACAGAGTACATGTAGCTGTACAACACAGTAGGTGGTGTGTACACATACACAACTGTACAACACAGTAGGTGGTGTGTACACACACACAACTGTACAACACAGTAGGTGGTGTGTACACACACACAACTGTACAACACAGTAGGTGGTGTGTACACACAGACAACTGGCTTGTTTGCAGGCACCTAGCTGATTCCCACACAGTAGGTGGTGTGCATACACACACAACTGGCTTGTTTGCAGGCACCTAGCTGATTCCCACACAGTAGGTGGTGTGCACACACACACAACTGTACAACACAGTAGGTGGTTTGTACACACACACAACTGTAAAACACAGTAGGTGGTTTGCACACACAGACAAGTGTACAACACAGTAGGTGGTGTGCACACACAGACAACTGTTCAACACAGTAGGTGGTGTGTACACACACACACAACTGTACAACACAGTAGGTGGTTTGCACACACAGACAACTGTACAACACAGTAGGTGGTGTGCACACACACACAACTGTATAACACAGTAGGTGGTGTGCACACACACACAACTGTACAACACAGTAGGTGGTGTGTACACACAGTAAACTGTACAACACAGTAGGTGGTGTGTACACACACCCACTGTACAACACAGTAGGTGGTGTGTACACACACACAACTGTACAACACAGTAGGTGGTGTGTACACACACACAACTGTACAACACAGTAGGTGGTGTGCACACACACACAACTGTACAACACAGTAGGTGGTGTGTACACACACACAACTGTACAACACAGTAGGTGGTTTGTACACACAACACAACTGTACAACACAGTAGGTGGTTTGTACACACAGACAACTGTACAACACAGTAGGTGGTGTGCACACACACACAACTGTATAACACAGTAGGTGGTGTGCACACACACACAACTGTACAACACAGTAGGTGGTGTGTACACACAGTAAACTGTACAACACAGTAGGTGGTGTGTACACACACACAACTGTACAACACAGTAGGTGGTGTGTACACACACACAACTGTACAACACAGTAGGTGGTGTGTACACACACACAACTGTACAACACAGTAGGTGGTGTGTACACATACACAATTGTACAACACAGTAGGTGGTGTGCACACACAGACAACTGTTCAACACAGTAGGTGGTGTGTACACACACACAACTGTACAACACAGTAGGTGGTGTGTACACACACACAACTGTACAACACAGTAGGTGGTGTGTACACACACACAACTGTACAACACAGTAGGTGGTGTGTACACACACACAACTGTACAACACAGTAGGTGGTTTGTACACACAGACAACTGTACAACACAGTAGGTGGTGTGCACACACACAACTGTACAAACACAGTAGGTGGTGTGCACACACACACAACTGTACAACACAGTAGGTGGTGTGTACACACAGACAACTGTACAACACAGTAGGTGGTGTGTACACACACACAACTGTACAACACAGTAGGTGGTGTGTACACACACAACTGTACAACACAGTAGGTGGTGTGTACACACACAACTGTACAACACAGTAGGTGGTGTGCACACACACAAAACTGTACAACACAGTAGGTGGTGTGTACACACACACACTGTACAACAAAGTAGGTGGTGTGTACACACACACAACTGTACAACACAGTTGGTGGTGTGTACACACACAACTGTACAACACAGTTGGTGGTGTGTACACACACAACTGTACAACACAGTAGGTGGTGTGTACACACACAACTGTACAACACAGTAGGTGGTGAGTACACACACAACTGTACAACACAGTAGGTGGTGTGTACACACAGACAACAGTACAACACAGTAGGTGGTGTGTACAACACACACAACTGTACAACACAGTAGGTGGTGTGTACACACAGACAACTGTACAACACAGTAGGTGGTGTGCACACACACACAACTGTACAACACAGTAGGTGGTGTACACACACAACTGTACAACACAGTAGGTGGTGTGTACACACAGACAACTGTACAACACAGTAGGTGGTGTGTACACACACACAACTGTACAACACAGTAGGTGGTGTGTACACACACACAACTGTACAACACAGTAGGTGGTGTGTACACACACACAACTGTACAACACAGTAGGTGGTGTGTACACACACACAACTGTACAAACACAGTATGTGGTGTGCAAACACACAACTGTACAACACAGTAGGTGGTGTGTACACACACACAACGTACAACACAGTAGGTGGTGTGTACACACACACAAACTGTACAACACAGTAGGTGGTGTGTACACACACACAACTGTACAACACAGTAGGTGGTGACTGTACACACACACAACTGTACAACACAGTAGGTGGTGTGTACACACAGACAACTGTACAACACAGTAGGTGGTGTGTACACACAGACAACTGTACAACACAGTAGGTGGTGTGTACACACACACAACTGTACAACACAGTAGGTGGTGTGTACAAACACACAACTGTACAACACAGTAGGTGGTGTGTACACACACAACACTGTACAACACAGTAGGTGGTGTGTATACACACACACAACTGTACAACACAGTAGGTGGTGTGTACACACAGACAACTGGCTTGTTTGCAGGCACCTAGCTGATTCCCACACAGTAGGTGGTGTGCATACACACACAACTGGCTTGTTTGCAGGCACCTAGCTGATTCCCACACAGTAGGTGGTGTGCACACACACACAACTGTACAACACAGTAGGTGGTGTGTACACACACACAAACTGTACAACACAGTAGGTGGTGTGTACACACAGACAAGTGTACAACACAGTAGGTGGTGTGCACACACACACAAC
Source organism: Ptychodera flava (assembly GCF_041260155.1). NCBI lineage: Eukaryota > Metazoa > Hemichordata > Enteropneusta > Ptychoderidae > Ptychodera > Ptychodera flava. Next base: position 16,835 of record NC_091942.1, on the reverse strand, counting down.
TGTACAACACAGTATGTGGTGTGCACACACACACAACTTTACAACAGAGTAGGTGGTGTGTACACACACACAACTGTACAACACAGTAGGTGGTGTGTACACACAGACAACTGTACAACACAGTAGGTGGTGTGTACACACACACAACTGTACAACACAGTAGGTGGTGTGTACACACACAACTGTACAACACAGTAGGTGGTGTGTACCACACACACAACTGTACAACACAGTAGGTGGTGTGCACACACACACAACTGTACAACACAGTAGGTGGTGTGTACACACACACAAACTGTACAACACAGTAGGTGGTGTGTACACACACACAACTGTACAACACAGTAGGTGGTGTGTACACACACACAACTGTACAACACAGTAGGTGGTGTGTACACATACATAATTGTACAACACAGTAGGTGGTGTGCACACACAGACAACTGTTCAACACCCTTTGGTCGTCCTTTTCCGCAATGAACCCCCTTTTTTTTCTTTATTTCCACTCATCACACTTTTGCCTTCATCCTTACTTGCAGTACGCCCTCCAGTGTCCAATTTTTCTTTCCCTGGCCGACCCATTTCTCTGCCGTGGTTATTTCCCGAAGGTGTCGCCCGTACTTCATCCTGTGGCAACTCACATCGCTTGTTCCCCTGTTTTCAGCATGCAATTTCCTTACCAGTCTACACTGTGACGCTGCTCCATCATGCCCCGACGCAATTACGGCTTACCGTTCACCGGCCCTGCGTCGTCTTGTCCCCATCTTTGCTTATTTTATTCTGCTGTACAACTGTACAACACAGTAGGTGGTGTGTACACACACACAACTGTACAACACAGTAGGTGGTGTGCAACTGTACAACACAGTAGGTGGTGTGCACACACACACAACTGTACAACACAGTAGGTGGTGTGTACACACACACACTGTACAACAAAGTGGGTGGTGTGTACACACACACAACTGTTCAACACAGTTGGTGGTGTGTACACACACAACTGTACAACACAGTTGGTGGTGTGTACACACACAACTGTACAACACAGTAGGTGGTGTGTACACACACAACTGTACAACACAGTAGGTGGTGAGTACACACACAACTGTACAACACAGTAGGTGGTGTGCACACACACACAACTGTACAACACAGTAGGTGGTGTGTACACACACACAACTGTACAACACAGTAGGTGGTGTGTACACACAGACAACTGTACAACACAGTAGGTGGTGTGCACACACACACAACTGTACAACACAGTAGGTGGTGTGCACACACACAACTGTACAACACAGTAGGTGGTGTGTACACACAGACAACTGTACAACACAGTAGGTGGTGTGTACACACAGACAACTGTACAACACAGTAGGTGGTGTGTACACACACAAACAACTGTACAACACAGTAGGTGGTGTGTACACACACACAACTGTACAACACAGTAGGTGGTGGTACACACACACAACTGTACAACACAGTAGGTGGTGTGCACACACAGACAACTGTACAACACAGTAGGTGGTGTGTACACACACACAACTGTACAACACAGTAGGTGGTGTGTACACACACACAACTGTACAACACAGTAGGTGGTGTGTACACACACACAACTATACAACACAGTAGGTGGTGTGCACACACACAACTGTACAACACAGTAGGTGGTGTGTACACACACACAACTGTACAACACAGTAGGTGGTGTGTACACACAGACAACTGTACAACACAGTAGGTGGTGTGTACACACACACAACTGTACAACACAGTAGGTGGTGTGTTACACACACACTGTACAACAAAGTGGGTGGTGTGTACACACACACAACTGTACAACACAGTTGGTGGTGTGTACACACACAACTGTACAACACAGTTGGTGGTGTGTACACACACAACTGTACAACACAGTAGGTGGTGTGTACACACACAACTGTACAACACAGTAGGTGGTGAGTACACACACAACTGTACAACACAGTAGGTGGTGTGCACACACACACAACTGTACAAAACAGTAGGTGGTGTGTACACACACACAACTGTACAACACAGTAGGTGGTGTGTACACACACACAATGTACAACACAGTAGGTGGTGTGCACACACACAAACTGTACAACACAGTAGGTGGTGTGTACACACAGACAACTGTACAACACAGTAGGTGGTGTGTAACACACACACAACTGTACAACACAGTAGGTGGTGTGCACACACACACAACTGTACAACACAGTAGTGGTGTGTACACACACACAACTGTACAACACAGTAGGTGGTGTGCACACACACAACTGTACAACACAGTAGGTGGTGTGTACACACAGACAACTGTACAACACAGTAGGTGGTGTGTACACACACACAACTGTACAACACAGTAGGTGGTGTGCACACACACACAACTGTACAACACAGTAGGTGGTGTGCACACACACAACTGTACAACACAGTAGGTGGTGTGTACACACACACAACTGTACAACACAGTAGGTGGTGTGTACACACACACAACTGTACAACACAGTAGGTGGTGTGTACACACAGACAACTGTACAACACAGTAGGTGGTGTGTACACACACACAACTGTACAACACAGTAGGTGGTGTGGCACACACACACAACTGTACAACACAGTAGGTGGTGTGCACACACACAACTGTACAACACAGTAGGTGGTGTGTACACACAGACAACTGTACAACACAGTAGGTGGTGTGTACACACACACAACTGTACAACACAGTAGGTGGTGTGTACACACACACAACTGTACAACACAGTAGGTGGTGTGTACACACACACAACTGTACAACACAGTAGGTGGTGTGTACACACACACAACTGTACAACACAGTAGGTGGTGTGCACACACACACAACTGTACAACACAGTACGTGGTGTGTACACACACACAACGTACAACACAGTAGGTGGTGTGTACACACACACACTGTACAACAAAGTAGGTGGTGTGTACACACACACAACTGTACAACACAGTTGGTGGTGTGTACACACACAACTGTACAACACAGTAGGTGGTGAGTACACACACAACTGTACAACACAGTAGGTGGTGTGTACACACACACAACTGTACAACACAGTAGGTGGTGTGTACACACACACAACTGGCTTGTTTGCAGGCACCTAGCTGATTCCCACACAGTAGGTGGTGTGCACACACACACAACTGGCTTGGTTGCAGGCACCTAGCTGATTCCCACACAGTAGGTGGTGTGTACACACACACAACTGGCTTGTTTTCAGGCACCTAGCTGATTCCTACAAAACCTGGTAAGCTATTAGTGTACTAGAGCATTAGTGCTATAGAGTTAGAGAATAACTGCAGAGTGGAACAGGTATAAAGTTGATTCTTGCTGCACATCAATGTCAGCTTTGTATGGTTGACAAAAAACTGATGCAAAGTAGAATGTTTAGGCAAGCATGTGGTAGAGTTGACTTTTCAGATCCTCAGATTCAGATCCTCAGATCTCAATTCAGATCCTCAGATCTCAGACCTCAGATCCTATAACTTCAGACGCAGATTTGGAATTTAAATTTCACAACTTTCAAAGTTTGATGTAATATACTGGTAAATAAAAGGCTTTAGAAATTATTTTATTTCTATCTTGAATCTTGAACTTAAAAACTTCGATCTCTGAATCAGAACGTCATCAGTCGAAGACAGGGTGCGCAATGATTCCACATGTTATGTCATGAACTTTCCCTCCCTGAGATAAACACACCAGTGATTGAACGATCAAGACCGCGACAATCATGTAAATGTTGGCTATCGACAGTCCGTATTTTACTATCGTTCGAGGGAATATAACTAAGCCATGTTGGAGGCCAGTGACTCCGGGCTAAATCAGAATTCAGGGGTCGGAAGAAGCAAGTTAGCTAATCTGTAATTGTAGACCCGTGTTCGTTGAAACTTGTTAAGCGAAAACATTTATGTAGACTTTTTTGTTTTCATAACTGCCTTGTACATGTCATATTCAAATATAATTTTAAATATTGCAATCATACTGTTAATATGGCTATACTGTAAAAGGCTTGTAAATTCAAATCTGCATCTGACGTTATAGGATCTGAAATCTGAGATCTGAGGATCTGAATCTGAGGATCTGAAAAGTCAACTCTACTGCAAGCATGTGGGGATGTTAGTATATTTCAGCTTGATTTGCCATGACAATCACAATACAAAATAAGTTAACAGTTTGCATTTCTGCACAGCTTGGCTGGTTCTGGTCACATGGACACTTTGGATAATGTACATGGCAAATCTTTGTTCATTCTTCTGAGAGATATGACAGTACAATTACATAGCACATAATAACATCTCCAGCTTCCCATTACTACAGTTAGTGCCATTATTCTTCGGTGGGGCAAGTTGGTAATTACCTATCAATTTAGCTAGGGATATTGCAATATACCAAGGGAACTTCCTAAGCCAAACTGTGGTTTCCTATCTGCAGCTGCAAGATGATCGAGATGTAAACAAATACAATGGGAAACAGATTTTACAGCCACCAATGGTGATCTGATACCATGCAGGGTGAACCAAAATGTACCCCACTGCCCGCTTATGTTTCAGTAATTTAGCTGGTCAGAGGGAACTTTGGTAGTGATTTTGTATGTGTGGCTCAGTCTATCGTGTAGTATTTTGAACACTGTTCTGATTGCCCGCTGGTCTTTTAGAGTACAAGTATTCTAAAAAAAGTATTTTGTCAATATTTTACTGGCTGCTATCATAGGTTTCCTCACTCACAAAAAATTAAGCAACTAGTTGTGCACCTGTCATGTGAAACTTTTTGATTGTGGCCTTCCAGGATGTTTTGGGCAATGGTACTGAGAATGAGATGGGTGATGACATGCTGAAGTGCCATCTGTGGTGCATTTATTCTCTGAGCGATATTTACCATAGTTTCAACTTCATGTAGCTTAATTTGTACAATTTTGTCATCTTGTCTAAAATTTCAATGGAGCTTTCAAGGAAGACTTTAAAGTTGACTTTTATGAGTCGCTGAGTGCTTTTGAATTAGACTCCTGTGAATCACACAGTAAAGACCGGCTTTTGAAAGACATGGGGTGATCTCAAACTTTTTCACAAAATACCATGTTCTGTAATGATGTTACTTCATACAGCTTTTTCAAGCCTAGTTATTCCTTGTAGTTTTCATTCCCCAATCCAGTCCCCTTTTAACGAACCTACATGAAAATGGTTCATCCCAGTTATCAGATCACCATTGCTGGCTGTAAAATCTCATTACCTGCTGTGTTTGTTTAGATCTCATCTTGCCGCTGCAGATAGGAAAACAGAGTTTGGCTTAGGAAGTTCCCTTGGTATATTGCAATATCCCTAGCTAAATTGGTAGGTGATTACCAACTTGCCCCACCAAAGAATAATGGCACTGACTGTAATATTGAAATATCTACATATAATCGCTATAAAAATAGTATTTGGAGGAAAAAATATTTTTGATAAAATCTGTGAGAGTAGAATGCCAACTTACAAATTTCACATCTGTCACCACTAAAGCATCCAGCAGATGGGCATCGACAGAAGAAACTCTCACAACTTCTTTGACTGCACACTCCACCATTCACACAGGGGTTGGGTGAGCATGGGTTCAATACTGATGAGCAAAAAAAATGGGGAAAGTGACACCTTGGGTGAAGAGCCATAGAAATATACCTGAATCTGAGAATAAATTCACTCAGAGATATAGTGATATATTATTTGTCTGAAACTTCTGACAAACATTCACAAATTTATATAAATGTACGGGAGTGACCAAAGTGCCATATTCTTACCATCAACATCAACGTCCACCTTTGATAGTTCTGATGATTGAACAGTGACAATGAACACAGATGCAAACATGTAAACTTACATACATTGCACCACAGACAGAAAATCATAATTCTGATATTGTTCCCATAATATCTTGTGATATATTTTCAGAAAATATGGTTCATAAAGAAGAGCAAACACTGGAATTAACAAACTTACATTTTGCAACTTTGAATTAATTGTAAATAAGATGAAGTCTTTGAAACTGAAATCATTTTGAAGTAAAAGAACCTCTGGGACTGATATCTGAACTCTCAAACATCTACAATACATTTAGTCTACTTCTTGTGGGGTCTAATCTTGAAGCTTAGTAAATACAATTACAATTGTCATCAGCCCTTTTTTGTGAAAATCAAAACTTTCCCAAAAGAGTTATATAGGGATGGCAGCCATTTTGAATTCCCAGTATCAGTAAATATTGGGATATTTGTTTCTTTGGTATCAAAATTTTGCATGGTGATCTCCGATTTTAACCCAATGAGCGCCAAAGTCTATTTTTGTCCTCTTTATAAAATAAACCCCAGTCAATTTTTCTCAGATTTTTGCCAAAATTTTGAGAAAAAAACTGTAACAAATGAAATGTGGTGTCCATTTGGTCCAAAATTATCAAAAGATTATTGAAAAATTCATTAAAATTGGTAAAATTTTGCACTGAAGTTTTGGCGTGAGAAAATAGCAGGGCTCAAAGGGTTTATTCTTCATTTCAAATAAATTTTCTCAGGGAAATTTCAAGCAAAAGTTTAGGTCTTTCACTTTAAAGGAACACGCTACAAATAGATCACACTTACCTGTTTCACATCTTGTGCCTGTGTATAGCACTCAAAACATGAGCAGGAAAACAGTTCACAGGAATTTGGCTCCGGAACACACTTTGCATTGTTCTGACATGGATTTGGTGTACATTGGTTGATTCCTGTCACATAATAAACACAAATAACACGTATAGAAGTCTGCT